>NC_133253.1:10015000-10755000 GCF_048772165.1 Typha angustifolia | reverse complement strand
GCAAAGGGAAGGTGCTGCTTGAAGGGGAGAAGGTGAAAGAGCACTAAGTCTACTAGTGGAATATGGGATTGATCCAAGTAGGTCACTGTTCTTGCTCACAGAATGCCAAGCAGTTGAAAAAACACCAGCATTGTCTGCGGTCCTGTTTGATAACTCCTTTTGCCTTCCATATTCAACCACTTCCTCAGATGAAAGGTCTACAACTCGTGATTCTATTATCTTCATCAATTTATTACATTCGTCCCTGATAACAAATACAATGATTATAGTCAAATGAAAAGCATGGAAATCCTATAACTCTCAGTAAGGGTAAGGACACACCAAAAGACAAATGAGAAATTAGATATAAGCAGGACTACTGACTTAGCAATAGTGATGAACAAACTGGAGAATTTAGAGCCAGTTAGTCCAATACAATAAATTCAGAGAGCTAAAGTTCATTCTCATCATTTCTTTGTTACAGAATTCTTTGATTGATATAAAAGAAAATAGCTTTTTATATGTATTGCTGCCCTGACAGGCAGAGGGCATGCTAGCATAGTACCAAACATGACACGACAAGTGCCACACAGGACTCCTCACCTCATAGCAGCGATCCACTGCTGCAAAGTGGCTCCTAGAGGCAATTAGCAGCAGAGGACAGCCCACAGAGGTGTTTCTAGCAACCAGAGGGCAGATGATGGAGGCAAAGGGGATGGACTGATGGAGAAGGTGGTCATGCCATAAAGGGTTCGATGAGAGATGAGGAAAATGATCTGCTCAGGCAGATCACCTCTTAAGTTAGGTTCAAACCCTAAGCAGATCTAACTTAAAGTGAGCGGATGATCCACATACTTTTAAGAAGGGCTCTATACTATTAAGTAAGATTCTCTTTGCAGATCTTTTGTATTTCTACAATCCTTTTCATTCCTGTAAGTGAAGAATGGCTAGGGCAACAGTGATTGAAGAGGAGAGGGCTAGGGAAACAATGAGGGCTTGGCAAGGAGATAGATAGGCATGGGGTTGGCAGTCGAGGCTCCCGGACATGATAGGTACTTTATCTTTCCTTCTCTCTGTCTCTCTCATGAGTCGACGATGGCAACACAGCAGTCCTTGGTTTTTTACATGAGTTTCATTGAAAACTTTTTGAGCATTTTGCAAGATAAACTTGAGATAAGTTTCTTATTGCAACTTTCTCTCATTTTATGTTTCCAAATCACCCAATTTCATTGTTTCTAGACCAATTTGTCTTTGCTTTATTTTTTAGTAGAGAGTGAAAATTATGCTTTTCATTTAATGTCAAGTTGTCCTTTTCCAAAAGAAAACATTAATTTTTTCAAACAGCACTTTTAAACTCAATAATTAAATATTCTTCTTCTTGATCATCTTTCTTTTACCAACATTCTATCTAAACAAACTTGTCATTATTGTCTTCACAAGCCTATATGAGCTCATAAGCCTACTTATCAGTTTTTACTTTTTATTTGATGTTACTTAGTATTCAAATATTTACCTAAAGATATATTAAATTATTTATAACAGTGGATTATGACATTTAAAAATGCACATATGTTCGATGTTTGGTATTATTTTTATCATATGAACCCCAATCAATATTTGTTAGATGGATTAGAAAGATTATTCAATCCTCCCCAACTTTATCTCTCATAAATACCTTCAAATTCAACTTTATCAGGGTTAAATATTCATTACAAGATAATAACTTATAAAAAGAACGTACATTTGTTTAGTGTTTTCGTCATGGTTCCAAGTTTTAGCCAATCTCGCCCGATTCAAACTTTCCTTCTCTCTTCTCTCTCTGTTGCCCCATCTCTCATTTCTCTCTCTAGCCTTTTCCTCTTTCTCTTCCTCTGTCTCTCTTATTTAATCTTTGTACTCTCTTTTCTACTGCAATAAGAGAGTTAGATAGAGAGACCAGAGAGAGTGGAGAGTGAGAGAGAGGAGGAAGAGATTGAGAGGGAGTAACAGATAGAGAAGGAAAGAGAAGGGAGAAAGAAAAGAAATGAAAAAAAAATGAGAGCAAATAATTGCCTTGCGGCAGTAAGAGAGGGTGGAAGAGAGAGAGAGAAGAGGAGGGAGAGAAGAAATGAAAAAAATAAAATCAGAAAAATAAATTTACCTTGTATAAGAGAGAAAGAGAAAGGAGAGAGAAGAAAGGAATTATATATATATATATGCCTTGGTAGTAATAGAGAGAAAAGAGAGAAAAAAGAGGGGGAAAAAGAAGAGATAGCTAATTCAGTTTTCATCAAAATTTTGAGTAGGTTAATGCACTTTTTGTTTTTAAACTTCATATATGAGTAATCATTATTTTCTAATCATTTTTAAAAAAAAATTTAACTATTTCTGCATTTTTAAATAATATTTAAAATTTTATGTAATTAAAAAATAGTCTGATCCGATACAAGCTGCTGATTCTGATACCGAGTTTTGGAACCTTGGATTTTGTTATATTACTCTCGTATGAACTCTAATCAATATTATTTTAAATGTATTAGAAGATTTATCCAACATCTCAAACTTTATCTACATAAGAATCTTCAAATTCAACATAATTTGCTGCTAAATAATGTATTTCATTGATGAATGATGTTATCCTCTATTATATAGAATAATTTGTTGATGTTTATCATATCTATCTCATATAAACTCCAATCCTAGTTATTTTAGATGTGTTAAAAATTTTATACAATCTCTACAACTTACTCTTTTATGAGCATCTTCAAATTGACTTATTCAAGGGGCTAAAAATTCGTTGCAAAATGACAACATAAAAAAATAGAAAAATACTGCAATCTGTAATAATCTGCTTTTGTTCACTGTTTTGGTCATATCTTTCTCATATGAACTCATATCAGTATTATTTTAGACACGATGGAAAGATTATCTAATCCCATGCAACTTCATCACTTACAAGTATATTCAAATTAGATCTTTGTGACGAAAAATTTATTGAAATATGTCAGCTTGAAAATATAACATAATCCACTGATAATTGATGTAATTTTATTAAATAACATAATCCACTTTTGTTCATTGTTTATTCACATCTTTTGCTTGTTACTTCAATTGGTATTATGTTGGATCCTCTGGAAAGATTATCTAATCCTCTACAATATAAGCTGTCACAAATTCAATCTTTTCAGTAGCTAAAAGTTCTAAGAAGATGATAGCATAAAAAATAACAAAATCCGTTAATACATGACATAATTCGTTATTGTTCACTGTTTTGGTCATATCTTTCTCATATTAACTCCAATGGGTACTATTTTAAATGCATTAAAAAAGTTATTCAATCCTCTACAACTTCATCTTTTAAAAATATCCTTAAATTCAACCGTTTCAACGGCTAAAAGCTCGTTGGAAGATAACAGCTTACAAAAATAACGTAATCCATTGAAAAATAATATAATCCATTAATAAATGATGTAATCCACTTTTACTCACTGTTTTAGTTATATTTTTCTCAAACAAACTCTGCTCAATATTATTTTATATGTGTTGGAAAATTATTCAATCCACTAAAACTTTATCTCTCAATTCGACCTTATTGAGGACAAAATATTCGTTGGAAGATGACACCAGCTTAAAAAATAATGTAATCCATTGATAATTAATGTAATCTATTATTAAATACATAATTCGCTTTTGTTCACTGTTTGCGTCATATCTTTCTCATATGAAATCCAATCAATATTATTTTGGATCAAATCAAAAGCTTATATGATCGTCTATCACTTCATCTCTCATGAGTAATCTTCAAATTCAATATTTTTATGGCTAAAATTTTGTCAAAAGATAGCAGTTTAGAAAATAATGTAATATGTTGAAAAATAACGTCATATATAATATGTTGATAATTGACGTAATCTGTTATTAAATAATATAATTCACTTTTGTTCACTGTTTTGCTCATCTTTCTCATATGAACACCGATCGATATTATATTGGATGTGTTGGAAAACTTACTCAATCATTTGCAACTTTATCTCCCCGGGGATTTTGAAACACAGAACATTTTCAGCAGCTAAAAATCTATATATTTTATAAGTTATCAACTTCCAATAAAACTCCTTCATTAGTTTTGAGGGGTGTCAACACAACCTTTCTTAGAATGCATCCATCCATTGAAGCTAATAAATAATCTTGGCATAGGATAACTTCCCTACAATAATGTACTTGGCAAAAGTTGACTCAACCTAATAACATGACTTTTAAACAATCTTGGGTTTAGTCTAATCGGGTTTGAATCATAAAAGGATCAATAAGCCTAACTCGATTAATAATCCGTCACGTTCGGGTTTATAACACTAACCTATTTGACCCATTTATTTATACTGGTTGAGTTGAGTCAATCTGCTAACCCGATTAATTCATCTCATATACCCAACATAAGTTAGATAGCTTTGCCCTAACCCTATCTCTTCATTTTTCTCCTCTTCCTTTTGTAATTGCAGTAAAAATAGATAGCGCCTCCTCATTTTTAATGAGATGCTAGCTCTCGCCAGCAAAAATACATGGGAAATCAATATATGTCGAAAGTCTCTCGTACAAAGCCACCTTTGAACATACCATTTTATCTAATATTTCCATGATCAAATCTTTCTCATCAAAGAGCACCTCTACAATGCTGAAAGTCGATTAGAGCAATACTAGGTTTGATTTTTTTATTATTCTTTTGTTCAATCTTTATTTACTTCTTCTCTAATAGGTTTTTCTATCCTTTTTTTAATTTGAGGTTGTTTGAGGTTTTTTTTTCTTTTGATGTAGGTGATAGATGAAAAGGGGCATGAATGCCCAAGGATTGAGGAGGTGCATCAAGAAGGAGATGATCATCTCAGGGTAAAAATGATTTGGTGGCTCAATGCACTAAATTAGAGAGGGCGTGGGGTCCATATGAACGAGATCTTGAGAAGGTCATGGAATTTTATGATGATTTAAGGAAAGAGAATGACGAAATATGAATGAGACTGCAAGACAACACTGCTGTAAGATATCAATCCTCTGATTAATTGGTGAAAGTGACATGGTTAGGTGGGGTATTAGTTAGTATGGTGATTCTATGAATTCTTTGGAGAATGATGAGCATGTGCTTGTTCTTTAATTCTGTGTGAATTCTTTGGAGAATCCAACTTAATTGGTGACTAGGACTGCTCCAGATGACCCAGATATCAATCCTCTGATTAATTTGTGAAACTGACATGGTTAGGTGGGGTATTAGTTAGTATGGTCATTCTATGAATTCTTTGGAGAATGATGAGCCTGTGCTGGTTCTTTAATTCTGTGAATTCTTTGGAGAATCCAACTTAATTGGTGCCTAGGACTGCTCCAGATGACCCAATCACCCAATTGCTAGTAGATGTCAAATGGGCATACCACTATATTGGTCTTTCAAAGCTTGTTTGATATCATATTGATAAGTTACGGAACGTCCACTTTAATATTTGGATTAATTGCAGGAAGCAGTCCGCGCAACCGAGAGAAAATATTCACCAAATATTCTCCCATAGTCTAAAAATTACGAAACCAAGGGTGGTTAATCCGTAACTTCCTAATCTACGTTTTTGGTATTTACGCCTTTCGCAGATTAGGATTGCAACTGAGACGAAAATACGCTAGAGTGGGGGTGATGGTGGTGGTGACGGGCAGAGAGGATGATAGGATTATGGATGATAATGGAGATGAGGATGGATGGTTGATGTAGTTTCAAGGAGAATGATGAAAAGGGAGAAGTAGCCGAGATCCCAAGGAGGAGGGAGGCCTCGACAGACGAGGGAGATTAGAAGATAAATAAGACCTTGCTAATAGTAGAGGTGGCTGATTGGTAAAGAGGGAGGAGGGAGATTAGGATGGAGAGACTAGAGAGAAGATAGAGGAAGATTGAAACCAATATTCATTCATCATAATAATTTTAGCTGTCATTTGCACCTTTAAAAAGGCTAACCAACAAACTAAAATAACAATTATTAACCTTAATACTAGTGGACTCTTGTCGATCGCGTTCGAACGGGGTCGACCACGTTCGAACGCACAAAATACGTTCTCTGTGAATGCGAACTGATGCAGGCATTCGAACGCGCCCCTTTCTGCATTCAAACGCGACCTATAAAATCTTTATTTTTTTGAAAATAAACAACTAATATAATAAGAAAAGACTTTAGTAAGGTGTATCACATATATTCACGAATTAGAACTGTATGGTATTCAATATCATATGCACACTTAATTGCCTCTAAAACTAGTATGAGATTATGATAGACATTTTTAGCAGTGGAATCTACTTTACAACCCTACCAATTAATGATTACTCTTACATACATGAATTCAACATTGACTTTTTATTAATTGGCAAGTTTAAGCTTCTTTTTTTTTTTTGGTTTATTGTCAATCATTCCTTCATTCAATGCTTTTACATAGAATTGTATAGGCAAAGAAGTTTCAAAAGAGAAATATATATCCAAGAAAAGTCATTCTACAACTTTTCACATATCAATGTATAGCTTGTTATTGTCAAGCTATACATTGTTCTGATCCAGCTTTATTAATTTATACATTGATATGTGAAAGATTGTCCTGATCTAGTTACAAAATTCTAATCCAGCTACATTGTTTTTCTCTACAGATAACTGTAACAGGAAAGAAGTTTCGAAGGAGGAATATCTATATATTGTGCAGTTCAGATCCCTTTTATTGGAGAAGCGCACATCACTAGTTTAGTGATGTTGGCAAATTGGAATTCCATTTGGTTTTTCAGTTTTTGTCTTCCATTCAAATTGTCAATATGTATCTTTTAATGAGTTGTCAATTTTGAAGCTTACTTGTATGCTAAATTTGTGGAAATATGTGAAGTCTAAAAGAAATGTAATCTGTTTATTGTATTTCATGTTGTTGCTAATAAACAATATGTCTAGTAGATATCACCAAGATATTGTAAGATAAATATTTATATATGCTAGATTTGTGTTGTATTTATTTTTGTTAGTTTAGTTATAAAATTCTGTATATATTCTAAATCTTGTTGTCCAAGTTTTTGTGATAATTGTGTAATTGGGTTAACCATGTGGTATAAAGAACACAACTCTTTTATTAAATAGGTTAAATGGGTCGTGTTCATGTTTAACATTTTTCACCTATTTAATAAATGGTCGTGTTCATATTTGCATTACCTTAACCCAATCGGAACCCAGTGAAACCAACCCAACCCAAACCTGGCAAACCCAACATGTTTGAAATTATTCTTCTTTTTTACCACACGATTACCACAGAAAGTAAATCTTAAGGCGACGCGGAGATCAAGCTTGCTGAAATATGATGCTCTTATCAACTCATCCAGCAACTCCTCTATGACGAGTATCGGGTACCGGTCCTTGATGGTGATAGAGTTCAACGCACGATAATGCACGTAAAAATGCCAACTCCTATCCTTCTTCCGCACTAGCAGCACTGGAGATGAATAAGAACTCCAATTCGGTTGGATAATACCCTGCTCCAGCATCTTAGCAACCAATCTCGATATCTCCTCTTTCTAGATGTGAGGATAATGGTAGAGCCAAACATAATAACATGATTTGGTGATAATTTTATAGTAAACTAGCAATAAACAACCATAGGCTTTTTATCTCATGCACAAAGAATGAACAGTTCAATATGCAGCAAAAGCATACAAGAAGAAACTGAAGGGGACACAAATCTTTTGCATCCAAAAATGACACTTGAGCACTTGGGAAAGGCATATGTAAATTTCCAGTTTAGCACAAAAGGGAGTTATAAAAAGAGATCAGAGCAGCACAAATCTAGAAGAACAGAAAATCAGGAAAGGATTTGTTTCTTAACTACCTCGAGAAGGTTTCTTGCATAAGCAACTGCTCAATAGCAAGTTTAGAGTCACTTATAGGAACAATTGCTTTTGACTCCATATGACCCCTGATTAACCCTGTTCCCTGCTCAAACATGAACAAAGTGCAATTATCCATCATGTCAACTGAGAAAATTCTCACACATTATCTTGTAGTGAGAAATTCCAAAAGTTGCATGCATTGCCTTGACACAATGAGATGCCCAAATATGAAATATAATAAATTGACGTATGAATTTAACTAGCATGCATTGGTATTAACATCATTAAGATAATACATTACATTCATGCTCGACCTATATTAGGTTAAGTGATTCTGTATGCAAGAACATAATATCGAAATTACTTGATTTGATTCCTGAAGCATTCCTTGAGATACGTCAGCATCATTCCCTTTGTCTGCATAAGTAGATTAAGATGCCACCAATAAGCTAAGTAAAAATGATCCAGCTATATTATCACTAAAGTCACTACTTTTACAAAATGAAGAGGACAAAAACCAATGAATGGGAACCATAATCTCACTGCCTGTAAACATAACAATCCTAAACTTGGAAACAAAAATAAAGAAGCTACAGCAAATCCTACAAATGTTACAGCTTGCTCATTTTCCATGTGATGGTAAGAGATGTACAAAACAATATGCATATTATCTGCTCATCAGGAAAATTCATAGTTTGGAACTTTTAAATGATTAGATTCAATTTATTTCAGTGGGTTTGACTAGATCTATAACAAACCTGCTGACTAGAGATTGAAAATTGATTCTCATCAATTTTCCGAAAAAAATTCCTTCACTGGAGTTTCTCCCCCTCCTCTTGCCATTACTCTGAGGACCATGCTCTGATCCTCTCACTCCCTCATCCTAGTAGTGCTATGGGCACTACCATTGTTGTTGGCACCACAACCACCACTATGCCTACCATCATAGTGACGGTTATGGCACTGGTGGTCATAGTGTTAAAGTGATAATTATGTCTGAGGTGCAGATAATATAATTAAGGGGATGCATTACAAGAGAAGAGGTGGTCAAAGTAATAATCACAGTTATTATTATTTTTTACCAATCAAGGTTAGAGTTAGAAATTGAGCATACCAAACCAAGGTTAACATTGGAAATTGAGCGCACCAAACCAAGGTTAAGAGTTGGAAATGGAACATAGTCACAAGCTCAATTTGGTTTATGTATTTCCAATATAACATGGTTGACTGGAATACAGTGCAATCTCGTTTACTTGTAAACAAGAAATTTTTTCAGACTTGAAATTAACTAGATTCTAGATTTTGATGAACTGAGATCAATTGAATCTATCTCAATTTGATTCCAAATAGTAAAAACTAAAAAGTACAATGTAAACAATAATCCAAAGTCCCAACTACAGGGTCAACTTCAAAGTAGGTGAAATGAAAAAAGAATTGACATGTACATCAAGTATACATGCCCTTGGGAGTTGAAGAACTACTGGAAACGGTTGTTAATATACCATTTGCCACAACTGAAATTTAAAAGGTGTAGCTATAGCTGTTAACGATATCCCGATTTAAATCATACATTTCCAACTCTACATATTGAGGCCTTTTTCTTTTCTTTTTCCTTTTTCTTTTCTTTTTCTTTGGCCCAGAAATACTCTATGTTAGTTATCAGACAGACTTTAAACCATAGGATTGCTTAAAGTGAAACATAACCAGGTAGTTACCAAATAACCTTAGATCAAAATTAGGTAAAGAATATCTAACAGAAGCGATCTGGATCTGAAGAAACGAACCAGCAACATTGAGTGAAAGGTTTTGGGGCAAATTCACTGGAATCTACAGCAACAGGTTAAAAACCAGGAAATGATTCAGAGAAGTAAATCGAGTGGAAAAGAGATCTATTGGAGAAAGATAGTAAGGTTATTACTGGAAACCAGTCAAATAGATCTGAAAGAAACAGAGTCTGTTGATGGCTTTCCCAGAGACTATTGGATTAGATCTGATCTAGGGTGTGTAGCTATGAAGCACAGATACAAGATACAGGATACAGATAAGATACAATACTGACATGGGGATATGACAAATTTTCAAAAAACATGATACAATACATTTCGGATACGGCAATTAATTATATAAAAAAAATTTCTATCCTAACGACAATCTATGCATGTGCATGTACAAAAAAAATTATATTCTAATGACAACCTACACATAACATTGCATTCAATATTTTAATATATCTATTATCTATATAAGTATTTAATAGTAAAAATGAAAGTAGTAGATACCAAAGACAATTAAACAAAGAATAAATCAACATACAACAATTAATGCAGCAATATGAGAATAGTAAATATCATTGTATTCATATAATCATTTACCTACTAATTTAATGGAGAAAAACAAAGAAAACCTAGTATTTTCTTTGTTCCTCAAAGAACTATAGTAAATATCATTGCATTCATATAATCATTTACCTACTAATTTAACAGAGAAAAACAAAGAAAACCTAGTATTTTCTCTGTTTTACAGAGAATTTTTGTTCTCTGAAAAACAAAGAAAATTTAGAAGAAAAAAAAAGAAAAGGGGGAGAATAGCATGAAAGAGTGAGAGAGGGAAGATCAGCGTGAGAGAGTGAGAAAGGAAGATCGGCATGAGAGAGTGAGAAGAAAAATTTCGAGAAGATACTGTGAGAGTATTGTAGGAGTGAGAGAGGAAGATACCGGCATGAGAGAGTGAGAGAGGAAGATACCAACGTGAGAGAGTGAGAGAGGAAGATCGGCGTCGAGGGTGTCGTCATTGGCTGTTCGTCAAGAGAGAGGGAGAGCAGCCCCATCGGTCACCAAGAGAAAGGGCTAAGGCATGTAATTTTGTAGAGAAGGGGAGAACGAAAGGGGGAGCCAGGGGGGTAAGTAATCGGGTAATAGGTCTATAAAATTAAACCCACCCCAATTACCCATTAAAACCAAAAATGTATCCACCCCATATCTGTAAATAAAAATTAATTATTTTAATTTTAACTACTCTAAAAACGTATCGAAAACGAATCCGGGTCGTATCGCCCAAAATGGAGTATCCATGCTCCCTAGGTGTGTAGGCAAGAATTGGAAAATGTATGGCTATATGTATAAGATATGGATGATAGAACATTTGCACTAAAATTACCTTTGTCTATAAATGCTTCCCTATGAAGCACAAATATGCGATACAATTACAAATAAAATAGGATATGAATTTGAGGATATAGCAAATCCTCAAAAAATAAGATACAAATATGGCAAGGATACGGCAATAAATAAATTGATAATTTATATATATATAATTATATATGCAATCTATTGTCGATATGGTGGTGAGGTAGGGAGAAGAGGAAAGGGAAAGAAAGACCTTTGCCTTATCCTTTTAAGTCCAAACGGGAAAGAAAGCCCTTCGTGCTCCACGTAGTGGTGAGGCGAAAAGATGGGTCATTAGAGTGAATGAATGATAGTGAAATGCTGCAAAAAAAAGCCCTCGTCGATCACAAGCCGGAGGAGAGAGGTGGGTGGTAAAGTTCGTAGAGAGAGAGGGGGAACGGAGGGATGGAAAGAGACGGCTAAAGGGGAAAGAGAGATAGGGAGAGGAGGGCAGCACTGTTGACGATCCTGAACCGCTTGTCATCTAAGCAAAGAATTTTTCTCGTATCTAAGCTTTTGTGTCACCCAATTTTAACCCTTAACAGGTAGTTACCTACGTTAATAGCTGCATAACCCATTCTTGATATGAACCCAATCCTCTATACCAAAAAATATCTGAAAATATATCCACACCGTATCCTGACATATCATGCATGTACGAGGACAGATCCAAGCCTTATCTAATAATTAAAAGTAATATTTCTTTTGGCATTTCTGTAATCAATGTCACATTGGTGTCGTATTGGTTTATTAGTGTCGTATCTTGTTATATGTTCAACAATCAGCACCCAAACACTAATAAAAGAGAAGGATGGACTAATAGCCCAATGGCAATCAGAAATCTACTAAGATAATCTAACAAAGAAAAAGAGTAGTGGGTAAGCTTGCTTGAAATGTCAGTAGCAAATTTGCATCTTTAAAAAGTGGGAGAGGTGATGTGCAGAGGTAGCACACACAAAAAAAGAGAAGAAGAGGACTAAGATAGGAGAAGATAAAAAAGAAACAAAAAAGGGTATGATGTGCCTCTATTGCAAATGGTCGAAGAGGAGGAAGAAGAGAGCAAAGAAAGAGGAGAGAGATGGATTTTGGTTACTATAATAGAGGTTTTACATGGTTTGGAGTTTCAATCAAGACAGAACAATACAGACCGAAACTTAAAACTAAAACCAAAACCCATTGGTTAAGGTTGAAAACTTGAAACAAACAAGATTGTTGGTTTTGACCTTAGTTTCAAACCGATGCCAGCTATTAATCATTCTAATTCAAGCCAAATTTTCCACTTTTTCTAGAGGAAAAAACTGAACCAAAACCAAAGCTTCAAACGATGTTTTTTATAAAAACAAATAAGGCAAAAAGACAAAACTAGAGAAGAGAAAAAGTTGCGAGGTGGAAACCACGTATCCCTAAATCGGCCGATCCCGAGTCGAATTGGTTGATCCGGATCAAGATCGGCCATAACTGATTGCGACCTGGACCCAAAACCAGTCTCGGTCTGGGATCGGCCAGTTTCAGCCATATCGACCAATCTATCTCGACCGTATCGGCCGAAACTATTAGTTGTAAACAATAATATCGGCTGAAATTAAAATTTTTTTAAGATTCAGATTGAATTTAAAATATATCTAACCTAGGAGATATTAGTAATTGATGTCAGTCTTCTTTTCAAATTTTTAGTTTTTACCCTCTATCTTTCACATACACACTCCTCCCACTCTCACACTTCACCGAGGTTATCCGATGGCCAATCCGATGAGCCCTCTGGCTAGTCCACACTTTCATGAACTCGAATAAGTTTTTTTTCTCATTTCTCTTTTCCCTCTTTCTCACCCACTATAAAACAACAGTGAGGAGAGATCTCTCTCTTCATGTTGTTCTGCAGTAATAATTTACGAGCATAAAAATTTATCTAATTTAAGTCAAAATTCATTATAATTTTGAGTGAGTTTTTCCTTTCGTTTAGGCTTTATGACTAATTTTTATTTTCTTATTTTTCTGTTATTTTTTATAAATTTTTCTGCATTTTAAACAATATTTAAATTTTACATAATTAAAAATATTCCGATCCGATATGACAGTTGATACGACTGGTACAGCCAATACGATCGATACATATCATTTTCTCTAACGACCGATCCCGATCCCGATTCCGATACTGAGTTTCGGAACCTTGATAGAAACAGAGGAAAAGAAGTGAAAGAAGAAAAAAAAAGAACAAGTAAGAAAAAAAAAGAGATCTCTTAAAATATTTATAGTAACAAGTCGAGACAGTGCGGGAAAATAAGAAAGTAAGAAGAGGCATGAAACCCAAACAACAACTTTCACCTGAGAAAATGCTTTGATATTCAAGTGGTATTCTCATACTATTCTAAAATTCAGAAAAGCAATCTAGAAGTTGACAATAATGAGTATAGTAGTATACTTGCATCCTTCACTTAATGTGAATGGAAAATTCATATTTCCTAAATAATTAGTATCAATAAAATAAACTTGTATGATGTAAATGCTCTTAGTAGTCGTCATCATTGGCTTCCTCATTGCTCCCGACAAATATCATTTGGTAGTTCTCCAATTTATCTTCACTTTCGTATAAGGACCAAGGATGGCCGTGCCAGTAGAGGCACGGCACTTGGCACGGGGTGTGCCAGTGGCACATCCCCGTGCCGAGCCATGCCGACCCCGTGCCAGTCTAGCACAGCCACATGCCGTTCGGCACAGTCTCATACCGGTCACGTGCCAATGTAGAGACTTTTTTTTTTAAATTTTTCTATTTCCATCAATTTTATCAAATCAACTTTACTTATTTTCTTAACAAACATGATATAACATATAAAACCCATTTTTTTAACTTTTTCTTATTTCCATCAATTAACTTTTATCATTTGTCATTTTTTAAAATTGGAATGGCAATTCATTTGCTAAACCTAGATAACCACAAAGCTAAATTTATCAAAGACAGAAAAAAAAGAAAGGAACCATCTCAAGTTTAATGTGATTATAGTCAAATGAGGGAAAGATTTGAGCTATAGGTAGCAGGACATCAAGAGAGGTGCGCCCACAGGATGATATGAGTTTATCATCATTACTATCATATTAATCACACCCATCAAAGCCACAACACCCTTGTTATACTCCATATCCACAATCTGTATATGCTTATGGTGTGCCTGTGCCTATGCCGGTCGTTCCCGTATATATTCAATATCCATATCATATTATCAAAGAATTATAAAATTCTTATTTCTATAAAGACTATGTGAGACGTTATAACGAGCAATATTATCAGTTGATAAGTTTTGAAAAATATCAACAGTATTTAACGCAACATTTCTATGTTATTCTTGTGCTAGCAAATGAAGTATTTGATCCTCCTCGTCATTCTACGTTCAACTAGATATTAGTTTTAATTATTGAACTATTATCAATTATGTATTGAATGTTATTATGTGTTCAATTATATTATGGAGTATTCAATCATATTATGGAGTGTTTAATCACTAATATTAATTTTAATGAATGTATTCAATCATATTATATGTTGAATAATATTTATATTCATCTGTTGTTTTATCTTTAATAAAATAGGTTATTTACAAAAATAATCTAAAGATAAAACATTGTAATGTAGATTTTAAATTTTAATACATATATTTAGACAAAAAAAAATTAAAGATTGACATACCAAAGATCCAAAAACATCTCTAAATATCCTAAAAAAATTATTAAAAATATTATATGGGGCGTGCCACTGGCACTGGGGACGTGCCACTGGTACAGGGGGCGTGCCACTAGCACGGGGGGGCATGCCGAGCGCCGATAGTGACACGGCCATCACTGATAAGGACACTCATAATTAAGGAAAAAAATGCATCAAAACAATTTAGCTTATAAATAGACTTTTTCTTGAATATGATAGAAACTTTAGAAAATGATGATAAATAGGAAAAGAATAGCAAAGTTGATGTTTACAGCTTATTTAGAAAAAATCGTATCTCATGGATTGTAATGATAAATTAAAAATGTCCCAATTAAGAGTAGATTTGATTAAAGATTGTCATGCTCAAGGCATGGCACATCATGTCACGTGCCTTGAGAAAGAGGCTCCACTGCTAGCCCAAAAGTAGAGAAAATGAGGGAGAGGGAGACTACTTACTATGTCGCCCTCGCCGTCATTATCACTCTCCCTACTGCTCCTTGATCCGTTATTTAAGTTAGATCCACTCTGCGAATCCTTTTATTTTGACCCATTTTGGCATCATTTTCTTTCTCCTATTGCTAGCATACGACAATGATAGGCAAACACGAACGGTATGGTGAAGCAACGACAAGGTATGGTTCAAAGTATCGATTGATATCGATACATATTAGTATTGGCCTTACCAATCCAAAACCAATACTGAAACTAGTTTTTCCTTTAGTTCCAGTACAATATTAACCATATCAGGTAGTACGTATAATTGATCGTATCAGCCGTAAACACAAAATTTAGATTTGTTCTTTATTTGTGCACACTATATATAGTATAAATTGCAACTAACCTGAATACAACTTGGGATATCAATTTTTGATTTCTTGATGTCTTAAGCACCATATTTTCTCCTATTTTTCTCTCTTTTTCTTTTTGTTGCAATTTTTTCCTTCACTCCACTCTTTTTTAGTTTTCCTTTTAACACCCTATACTCACCTCTATTGCAAAGGAAGTCATTAATCTCATCTACATGACGCTTCCTACCATATCTATTGCAAAGGTGATGATGCCGATGAACAAGTATTTATTGAATGCTCTAGAGTTCGATTGTTCTAAGTATTTTTCGCTCTTTGTATTATGTTGCTACCATCTTATGTGAGTAACCTAAATTTTCTTATCTTTATAGTCCTTAATTTCAATGATTTTCCATGTTTATATTATTTTTTTAGAATTTAATTAATTAAAAAATAGTTCAAAATTAAAACAGCTGAAATGGCTAATACGCCCAAAACTAACAATATGTATCGTGTTCTTCAATGACCAATATTGGTACTTAGAATCTTGCTAATAAGTTTCATGGGCATGAATCAAAAAGTAAATTAGCAAATTGTGTATGATATTCCAATTAAAACCTATTTCACAACTAAATAATCACATTTAAAATTAACTTCTATCTTTCTCATAATAACTTGTGCTTGTTGTATCAATATAAACGATTAACTTTACCAAGAAGTTTCTTATTTTGAATAATGTAATGAAAAATGACCTTAAATGAAAAAATATGATTTAAGATGAGAATTTCAGTTTATGATACTGTTGAAGGTAAAAATAATACCAATCTGAAAAGACAAAGGAAGATTCTTGCTTGCTTCGGCGAATTTTGACAACGCTACTCAAAATTCTAAATAGAGAGCAGAAAATCTCCATGGAAGAAATTCCTAACTTCGATCATATAAACGACTTTCTTGGTGACTTTAGTAGGACTAGGGAATAGCCTGGACAGATATTTTTGGCGATCATTCATGATCACTCTGATCTCTCAATGTATACTAGAAGAGACTTATGCACACATCACTCAGTGACATTTTCTGCTGACCCTAGTCAGCTTAGCAATTTTGAAGGGACCCAATCACCATCCTGGCATAAGCTATAGGCCTATACTATAAAATTTATCCAAAAATTCAAGGAAATATAAAGAAGAACTATGACTATTATAAAAAAAGTTGACAAGTTCAGGACAATTAGTTGGCTTTCACAAGTTATCATAGAATGTAGATTAGCTCTTGTTATGAGACATCATTTCTGTATGCTAGACAAATCATTATTCTGCAAAGACTTTGAATGAACTATTAAAGTCATTTTGCCATCTTTATTAACAAAGTTTTTATAGTTAAAGAAGACTGTATGAGTAAGCTTACTTCCTCTAACGTCTCCTGTAATATCTAACTTATCTAGGCTCTAGCGTCTTTCCAAAAAGGCTTCCACCTTATTTTTGCCTCAACTAAAATCAGGCCATTATAAGCCCTAGCACGGACACCCAATTGCACCTTTAACCAAACAAGTATCGTGGAAAACAACATATCTAAGCTAGACCCACATTTCCATCAACTTCATTTCAATGCCAATCCATCAATTCTCGCTCTTCCAAATCCCAATTTTTCCCTTTGGGATAGAATCATTTGAAAAAACAAGAGAAACTAATCAATTAAGTTAACTATCGAACTGCTCGTCTTTCTTTGCCAAGAAACTTCAATCCAAAAGAACCAAGAGAATCCACTGATAGAAAGCAGCAAAACAACTAAGAAAGTAAAAGCTTGCTAACTCACTGGAGCTCGACAAAACGTCTTCATCTGAGGAGTAGCCAGAGGAGGACGAGGAGCCGCCATCGGAGCCGAACACCGAGGAGATCAACTTCCCAGCACCCGAAATGAGACCCGAGAGCCACTTAGGGCTTACAGATTGCTCATGAAGAGTGGGAGAAGGAGAAGGTAGTAGGGGTGGACTTTGCGGGCGAGCGTAGGGGGAAGCCGCCGCCGCCGCCGCCACCACCCGCCTGCCGCGAAGTATCTTACCGCCGGATCGGCCCTCCTCCGTCCGGCGAGCCCTGAATAGGGATGCCATAGACGGAAGAGAGAGGGGGTGGGCGGGTGGAAGGGATGTGTTTGGTTTTTGGATTTCTTGAGAGAGAGAGAGAGAGAGGATTTGGAGGGAGAAGGGAGGGGATTTATCGAGTGGAGGATGACATCTTGGGATGTGGAAGAAAAAAAGGGAACGGGGAGGGAGAGAGGCACTTTTGAGGGAGAACGGAGGGTTTTTGCTGTAAATTACAGTCGAATTGGTTACTTTACCAGTAACTTCAAAAGCGGAAAATGGATAGCAGCGATTTTTTTCCTTTTCTTTTTCTTTTAGGATGTAGTTCGAACAGCAGTTGTCTACCTTGTGGATATCGCAAGCGGTGCCAATCCTATCGGATTAAGCGAATTTAGATCGAGTCGGATTTGGATTGAGTTTGGGTCGGGTTAACTTTACTTAAATATGACCCAATTAATAAACGAGTTATATTTGGTAGACCCAAATATGACTTAATTATTAAACGGGTAACATAACCCGTCCAACCCGTTTACACAACCCGTTAATATGACCTTCTAACCCATTTAATAAATCCTATATAAAATTTAATATTTTATTAATTTCTTATACAAATAAAATAATCTATTTCTAACTCAACTCATACAACATCAAAATTACAATTCTAATAATTCATCATAATAAAAGCTCATGAAATAAAGTTTAAAGTTTAAAACATAATTCTAACTCTTAAACGCAAATACATATAACAAATTGTATGGAATAAAATTTAGAATAAATTCATACAACAAGTTATACGACAAAATTTAGAAATTAGAACAAAGTTCTAAATCTAAGCCCAAATCCATACAACAAATTAGATGAAATAAAATTTAGAACAATGTTTAAAATAAATCCATACAACAAATTTTAGTTCTAACTCTCAA
The DNA here is from genome assembly GCF_048772165.1 of Typha angustifolia. Classification (NCBI taxonomy): domain Eukaryota; kingdom Viridiplantae; phylum Streptophyta; class Magnoliopsida; order Poales; family Typhaceae; genus Typha; species Typha angustifolia. The sequence continues at coordinate 10,736,520 of NC_133253.1, read as the reverse complement.
ATGTAATGATCTATTTAATAATTAAAATGAAGTTTAAAGTTTACAGTCCATCATAAATTATAAATAATTTATAATAAGTAAATAGTAATATTAAGCTCTCCATTTTATTGTCTAAAGATTATTACCCTATCAAAATAAATAAAAGAGAATGTTAATAACTAAGATATAAGATAGAGAAAAAAAACTTCAATTGCATTAGTCATTGAGCATTCATCGAATTCTACGACTTTACTTGCATTAGTCATTGAGTCCAAATTTATAATATCTTCTATTAGTTCCTCCAATGCTACCAAATTTTTGCCATAATATAATAAAATAGTCAGTAGACTAAACTTTTTAAATATTTATATAAGAAAATAATAAAATATGCTTACCTCTACTATGAAACAACTAATCTCAAGTACAAATTAAAACTTCCAAAGTCTATACCATGAGAGAAAGATTTAGATATCGAAATTGATTGAATTTTCAATAATTAAGAATGTCCAATTTATAATTTCGATCAATTTGAGGCTCTTCTAAATACAATTCTAATTGCCACTTTTGTGATTTAGTTACAAACTCAAAACTCTCAAATGAATCAAACTCGTTGATATGATCACACCTCGGGCTATGGAGCTCTGATACCAAATTGGTACGATCTCCCCTTAGGCTAAGGTTCGATCTCTTCCAATTTTCTGATCTGGACTAGATTTGGCACGGAACTTAGAAATAAGATCCCAAAATATGCTGCCGTCGGATCGATATGAAACTTTGATATGTTGTAGACCCAGAAAAGAGCTTTCCAACAAATCTAGTTTTAGACGAATCGGATATGGGGATCTCGAGATATCGTCCGTTTAGTGGACGAATGTCAGGATGATCTGTTTTGGATCCGTCGATGGAGACATGTGATTCTAGGTAATGGTGGATTGTGGAGGACTGGCGTTAATGGGGTGGCACCGGTAAAAAAGTGGTGGTGGAAGGGTTATGGTTGATAGAAGGGTTAGGGCAAGTGTTGGATAGATTGGAAGAAGGGGGAGGAAAGGGCCACCCCTAAGGGACTAGGATGATTGGCCGGTCGAGGGAAGTTAGAAGTGGCGTCGCCGGGGATTGAGAGAACGGGAGCGAAGAAGACGAAGGAGGTAAGGCAAAACTCAATCTCAATATTCAATAATCAATAATGACTTTGGTTGCCTTCCACATCCTTTTATAGGCTAACCAACAACTCAATTTAACCCTAAAAACATAATTTTCGCCGACCGCGTTCAAACTCGCCCGACCGCGTTCGAATGCACGATCAAACGTGCTTCTCAGTATTTGTGAACGCGATGCAGGCGTTCATAATGTGTTCGAACGCATAGTGCACTCTCTTCACCCACGTTCACAACCCCATTCATAAACCGCGTTCGAACTCACTCCATCCGCGTTCGAACGCGACTTACATAAAACTTATTTTAATAGAAATTAAACACTAAAACATGAAATAAAAACACTCTTAAAGTGAATCCATGCTCGAGACAACGTCGATGGAGTCCGAATCGTATCACTCGTACATAATAAAATATTATTATTCTAAATATATAAAGAACATTAAAAAAAATTATTAGGACATACTAATGGTAATAAAGTAACTTCATCATAGAGTTGCTATCTTCAGTATCATTTGAAACTTTACATAAAATAGTTGAAGGTGTCACATTTAAAATTTTAGAAATATTTTGAACATAGTAATAAATTTGTTGTATTAAAATTCCACAAAATGTACTTTGAATCATTAATCTAGAATGATAGCTATTGCTAAAATAATGTTATATTATTTCTAATATTTTTTTAAATTCAAACCAATTTCGAGCCATTTCAAATTCAAGCTAAGCTCGAGTTTAAATGAGCTACTTAAGAGTAATTCTAATCGGGTTCCAAATTTTAAATTTAGAATCCGATTGAGCTCCAACCGGGCTCTAAAGCTAGCTCTAGTGGGGCTCCAAACCTCTAAAGCTAGCTCCAAATTTGGAGCTAGCAATAGTGGGGCTCCAAATTTGGAGCCCCACCATGAAAATGGAGCCCGACTCCATTTGTCATTTCAACCCTTTGAAAATACCAAAATTGCCCAATAATTATTACATTCAATAATTTTAATTCCATTTGTATCCTTTATTAAATAATATAAATAGTTAAACTGAGTATATAATTAGTTTTACTAATCGGTATTTAATAAAAATAATACCATTGGAAAGGGCTCATCGAGACCTTTAAAATGAGTCTATTATTAAATAATTTTTGAGTTAATTTAAATTTTAAATTTTTTATTATTTATAAATATGAGTCTAATAAATTATGTGTCCCAAAATATAATTACTCAAAATTATTCCCAATGTAAATATTAAATATTAAAATACATTAGATATGAAATACATCAAACATAAAATACATTAAATATGAAATACATCAAATAAAAATTATATTAAAATTTATATTCCTTCATTCCCGGATGAACGTGCTTTCTTTCAAAGAAAAAGATAGGAAATTTGTAAAAGAAATAATATTCATTTTCAAGTCAAAAGTTTATTGCAAGAAAGTGGATACAGTCAAGAAAGAGAAGGTGGCTACGGAACTGGAACTGGTGGCTACAGAGATAACTTACTGGACTATTAAACATCTATTATTTTTATTATGTTTGGTTAATTTCTGCTTATTTTATGTAATGTAATTTTGATATTTTTAGTTAATAACATATAATGCTTATTTCGTGTAATATAATTTTGATGCGTTTAATTAAAAAATTAGTAATTTAAAATTACTTCTAAAACTATTGAATATTAGTCTTATTTTAAAGATCTCGATGAGAGTTTTCTAACCATATAATTTTTATTAAAAAATAATAACGCTAAGATGACCTATTAAGTAATTTAAAATAGCTAATATAATAATATATATTATATTATTATTTTAATAAATATGAAGTCCGGTGTGTTGGAGTGCACCGGGCTCTTGCTCCATTTTTAGCTCCAAATATGGAGCCATGGTTGGATTAGCAATTTCAAACCTTATCAATTCAAGCCATTTTCGAGCGTGAGTAAGCTTGAATTGATTTAGGTTTGAATATAGCTTAAAATAAAGTTTAATTTAACTATAAAGATATAAATATTACTAAAATATAAATTATAAGTAACAAAGATAATTATAAAAATTAAAATATAAATTACAAGTAACAAAAATAATTGTGTCAGAAAATAAGCAACCAAAATATAAATTATAAGTAACAAAGATAATTGTGTCAAAAAACAAGCAACCAGAATATAAATTATAGACAACACAAATAATTGTGTTTAAAAACAAGGGGTTTGTTTTGTAGAAAAACTAATATAGTTTTCAACTTTGTCAATTATATCCATTTTCGGTCACCTTACTTTTAATTTTGCACTTCTGTTATTTAATGCCTCATTAAACGGTGATGGGATATTATAAAAGAGAGAAATGACATTATACTCGTCGTCATCATCATCATCATCATCACCATCTTCTTTCATCTCCATCTTCATCTTCTACTTATATGTTGATGCTATTTATTATTATTATTATTATTATTATTATTGTTGTTGTTGTTGTTGTTGTTGTTGTTGTTTTTCTTCTTTTTCTTTCATTGCTCAATATTTTAATCTCTTAATCCTTCTCTATTTTTTGTATACAAGTCTCTCTAATCACTATTTAATTATTAAATTAAGAAATTAATCGGACATAATTGTGAGCAATTAAGATTAGTTAAATAACAAAAACATGACTTTGCATAATTATTATTTATTTATATGTAAATTATAATAGTGAAATGCGTAGATTCTGTAGTGTATAAAAAGCGTATAAAAAAAATAATAAAAGTTATTATTATATTTGTGAAGGTTGTTAATATTTATTCTTATTCTTTTTTTTTCTTCTCTGTTGCTTCTTCTTAATCTACTTTTTCTTCTTCTTGTTTTATCTTGTAATCGTTCTCTATTTTTTCTATACAAGTCTATTTAATCACTCTTTAATTAATAAAGTAATATATTAATTAGAGATAATTGTGAGATAATTATAATAAAGTTAAGAGACTTTTATAAATCATACCCTATATTTTACCTATTTTATTATTCGCATCTCGTCTTTGAGAATTTTATAACCCAGCCCCTTTTTTTTCCTATAATTCTCATTTAACACCCTAAGTTAACTTAGATGGTACTAGAGAAAAAATATTCAGTTATAATATATAAAATAATTTATAAATACCTAAATTACATTTATCTTTCTCATCCTATTTTTTTCTTCCCAAAAAAAAAGAAGAAGAACGAAAGGAGGAGAAGATGAGGAGGAGGAGGAGAAGGAGGGGGAGGGGAGAAGATAAGGAAAAATGGTACCGGCGGCGACAACGATAGACGAGATAGGTAGGGAAGATGATGAAGGGATATAAAAATTGAGAAAGAATGATGAGGGTATTTTAGTAATTTGGTTGACATTAGTTAGCCAAAATAATGTTAGGGTGTTAAATTAAAATCTAATCATAATTATCTCACCACTATCTCTAATTTAAGAGATAGAATAGGAAGAAAAGTAAGAAGACTACTTTGTCTCTTGAGAAGGCAATACTTAATAATCAATCACTTTATCTATATTTAAATTCTCTCTCTCTCTCTCTCTCTCTCTCTCTCTCTCTCTCTCTCTCTCTCTCTCTCTCTCTCTCTCTCTCTCTCTCTCTCTCTCTCTCTCTCTCTCTCTCTCTCTCTCTCTCTCTAGCCATAAGTATGAGTGAACATGACCCTTACTACTTCAATCTCTTTACCCACTGGATGACATTCATTTTAATAAGATAGCTCTCCAACCTCTCCGAGCAAGTAAGAAGAAGTAATGAAGGCATCTTTTCAGATCGACGAACAACTTGCGATGCCCAAAGCACAAGAGCTCAACCCTCCCACCTTTTGCTTTCTCCACTAAATTTTTTTTGTTCTAGAAATAGATCTACTATCACAACCTCCCAGTAGTACAAGATATTTTATGTAAATTTGCAAAATAAGGCTATACAGACTTTTTATCACAATGTAGAAAAATAACATCGCAATACGAGTTTATAAACCTACACTATAGATATATAACATCGCATCACTAATAGGTAACCTCGCAGGCATATTACACTCTGCATTGTAGATATATAACCTTATACTACTGATAGATAACATCACATTGTGAGGTTATTTCCCTGTAGTGTAATGTTGATACGATCAGGAATAATGGAGTTGCAACAATCTGAAGATCTGCCCAAATTCTTCTTAGGGCAAAATTCTTGAGGAGATATATGGAAGATCTAAGCGTCCAATAGATTTGAACTTGACAGATTCTTCCTCTTGAAGTAAAAAATTCAACGCAACCGAGACCACGTTAATCAGACTTGTAGATCAAAAGTTATAAGAAAAATACTGACTATGGGTCAGATGGTGGCGTAGGAGACGTGAGTAATGGAATAAGGAATTAATGGTTAGGTTTTGTAGAAGATGGTGACTACAGGGTGGGGTAGAGCATTAAGCTAGACGAAGGGGGAAAGAGTGGACCGATCCTTGAGAGGCAAAGGGGTCATGGTCAAATTAAGGGAGGAAGAAGACGACATCCAAGATTGGTTACCATTGGAGAAAAGAGAGGGTTGGGAAGGATAACTCCAATATTTCATCAATAATTCTCAGTTAGGTTGCCTTCCACGTATTTAGAGGCTAGTATATCAAACAAAATAATTAAAAGATAACCCTAGGATAATACAGTTCGCCGGTTGCGTTTGAACGTGGATTTCGCGTTCTCTGCTGTTGCGAACGTATGCATGCATTCAAATATGGTCGAACGCATTTGAATGCACTAAACGCGTTCTCTAATTTTGTGAATGTGTGTAGGCGTTCAATAGTCGCGTTTGAACGCGATTCCTAGAGTTTGAATGCGATTGCCAGAAATCTTATTCTTCCAAAATAAAAGTTATTTCCAAAATAAAAGTTAATATAAATCATAACTAGCTAAATCGTAACAACCCACCACACTTCCTTCACCTTGCCCACAAGGTGTGTAGTCAAAAAAATCGATTGACAATCTCGGACTCAAGCTCTTATGACGGCTTATCGGATGGTTTGCCTAACCATTCAACTAAGATCTCCATCTCTAGCCTTGAGCCATGTCGCCTCCATCATCGTGCTAGTACCCGTATCGACTCCACCTAATGCTAATCCTCCTCGAGTTCGGGTAGAACAGACCCCGCCACTTGATCTGGCCAATCCTCGTCTTCAGCAACGAAACATGGAACACTAGGTGTACTCTAGACTTCTCTGGTAGCTCAAGCTTGTAAGCGATTGGTCCAATACGCTCACAAACTTGAAATGGACTAAAAAATTTGAATGCCAATTTCTGATTTTGGATCAAGCGTAAGGTGATTTAACGATAGGGCTGAGCTCGTACAAACACCATGTCGCCCACACTAAACTCTTTCTCATGATGATGCTGATCATATATTTGTTTCATCCAATTCTGGGCTACTCTCATATGCATTTGCAACCTCCTAAGAGTAGCATCACGATCCATCAATGCCATATCAACCTCAGTCCGTTTTGACGAAGCCCCCAAATCATACCCTCGTAACGCCGGTACTGTCTGTCCGTATACTACCTCGAATAGGGTCATGCCGGTGCTACTCGAATAAGAAGTGTTATACGATCACTCAGCCCATGGAAGATACTCCAACCAACGTTTAGGATGATAACTGACAAAACACCGAAGGTATTGTTCAATTCCCTGATTAACCACCTCCATTTGCCCGTCGGTTTATGGGTGGTATGCCAAGCTCAAGTTCAATTTTGTTCCCTGCAACATGAAGTATTCAATCCAAAACTTGCTAATGAATATATGATCATGATTCGAAATAATTGAGCAATGCATTCTATGCAGTTTGGCGACATTTCGGATGAAACATTCAGTTGCCGATTTGGCGGAAAAAAGGTGCGCCAAGGTTAAAAAATGTGTGTATTTACTCAACCTATCCACCACCATAAAGATAACCGATTACCCACGTACCAGTGGTAACCCCTCTATGAAATTCATAGAGATGTCATCCCAAACACGATTCGATACCAACAAAGATTATAGAAATCTAGCCGGCTTCAAGGTCTCCGTCTTTGCTCGTTAACATGTCTCGCACGCCCTCACGTGTGCCTTGACGTCCTTCTTCATTTCGGCCCAGGTATAACTATAAGATAGCCTCTTATAAGTCCTTGGAACACCTTCATGACCTGCTTCAAGAGTGTTGTGGAAGTGTTCCAGCAGTTTGGATCGCAATGATGCATCCGCGGGCACTTAGATACAAGTAATAAACTGTCTCTGTCCTCCATCTTGGGATGGTGCTCCAGATCAGCTCGAATGTCCTGCAATAACCCCTTATGCACGGGTTAGCGGCACTTGCGCTCCTTAACTCCTCGAGTAAGGAAAAAAAAGGCATGGAAAAAGCCGCCAATTCAGCTCCAATCGACTGGCGTGAAAGAGCATCCCCCGCTCGATTCTTCGTTCCTTTTCTGTATTGTATCTTATAGTCATACCCCAAAAGCTTTGTCACCCACCGCTGTTGCTCCGATGTGTGTATCCACTAACTCATAAAATATGGCAAACTTCTCGAGTTAGTGCGGATGATGAAGTGATGTCCCACCAAATACGGCCTCCACTTTGTCATGGTCACGATGTAAAGAATCAATCTCTCTCTCTTGTAAGTTGAGAGCTATTGTGATCTATCGGACAAAGCTTTACTCAAGAATGCTATAGGTCTGCCCTCTTGCATTAGAATAGTACCTATTCCCACTCCGGATGCATCGCATTCAACAACAAACTCCCTTTGAAAATCTGGCAATGCCAAAACTAGGGCTCAAATCATAGCAGATTTTAATTCTTCAAAGGTCACTATCACCTTGTGGCTCCACACAAAGAAATTCTTCCTCAAAAAGGCGGTAAGTGGTGTTGCAATTTTATCATATCCAACAACAAATCTGCAGTAGTAACTGTTAACCCAAGGAACCCAAGCAGCTCACGGATATTCCTCAGAATTGGCCAATCGGTCATACTCTTCACCTTGCTTGGATCAGCTGCAACACCTTTTACTGAAATGATCACACCACAAATATTTAGACATTTTGACTTTCAAAGAGTTTTCTTCAATTAGCTTTAGTACTTCATGTAAATGTTTCATATTGAAAAAATCCCTAGACACACGTATGTATCTAACATTTAGGCAATGATATCGTTCGTTCACTTAAGTAAAAGTCAGAAGAAATATTAAAAATAAAAGTAGAGATGAACACCAAGATTTTAACATGGAAAAACCCAAACGGGAAAAAAACCACAGATCCAAACTCGGATCAAAACCAATCACTATGATAGAAGCAGTTACAAGACTGACTTACAAAACAACCCGTCGATCCAAACGACTTTGTTCCTCTCAGTCTTGATCGCTAGAACCCACGATTCACTACTTCTCGTGATTGAAGTCAAATCTCAGTAGCCCTTGAGATTGATCTTTCGTCTAGATAGCCCTTAAGATGAAAGATTAAATTCTTATAGATGAGTGAAACCTTGTTAGTTGAAGAACCGATGTAGCCTCAAGAAGTCTTCTTTAATAATATTTCTTCAACCACCCTAGAGATAGGGTTTCACAATCCTTATATATGATATTCAAAATAGAGCCAAATCTGAGTCTTATCCGTACTCATGATCTTCAAGATAGAGCCAAATCCGAGTCTTATCCGTACTCATGAAAGTCCAAGATTTTCAAACTTCGTTGGTATGACTTGATCTCATCAACTTTGCTTCAATAATTTTGCAATTCTTCAAACCAGAGATTTTTAAGACTTGTATAAAGCTCATATACATATAAAAATACACTTAGAATATTTTGTACACAATTGCCAACAATTAAAAAACCTAACACATATGATCTTCAAGACTTCTACTATACACCTTGTAACACCCACCTCCAAATACACGTGCTCCTCATGTGGGCAGATCCCATGTGGTCTCCATGTGACCTGATGGTCAATGTTTATACATAATATACATGATAAATCCAATATTTTTATAAATAAAAATAATCTAAATGGAGTTTGTATTACTACAGGCCGTAACAAGCTCTAAAATACGTATCCATACACGTCATCGAGACAATGCCCACGTAAGGGTTACAATTTATAATATTTTCACCAAAAGATGGTGAGCATAAAGCTCAGCAAGTATATATCTCTACAATCTAAAAATAGGATAACGAAGGATGTCCAATGATACATATGTATGCAACATGATTATTGTAATGTATCCATGCAACATATTCATATGATATGTATCATTTAAGCTATTAAAATATTTATATCAAGCTCACAAATCATTTATACCAAGTTCACATTGAGCCATAGCCATAATTATTATAACATGCTCAAAGAGCTATCTACCACATAATAAATATAGGCTCACATATCATCTCAAACATCAAGAAAGGGTAGACAACTAGCAGTAATTCCGCCTATATATGCCTAGCGATGCTGCATATGACTGGTTATCTATGGCCACTAGACTAAGGACCCTAATCGTAGGCCTATCATTATCAATATCATCACCGCTCTAGTAAATCATCGGATATAGTAGAATCATTACTTAAATCATTGTATAAAGCAAAATCATCGTATACAGCGGAAAAGAGCTCATAGCTCAATAAACACCCTGACCCTTCGTCATCGGGTACTACTAGGTCTACAACCCCTACCTCTCAATCATAATTTCAGATCACTTAGTATCTAGTCTCAATACTTGACAGTGTTATGCCTGCTCAAATCGGCGCACGCAGTGCCTGATAGTCCCCTCCTAACCCAATGACTTTAGGTATTGGTCGATATAAATATAGATAATAAATATACACTATGCCCCCTAACTCTGGGCTGAGCGGGTAAACAAGCACTACCAAGACGAAACTTAATCACAGGATGATACGTGCAGATGGTGTAGTGATTAATATCATCAATCATAAGGCATGCACATTGAAGATATCATAATAAGAAATACTCTAATAATCCATGAATAATTATTCTGAATAGTGAATAAATATTTACCTATGTATAATATGAATGCAATGAACTCATAAAATAAAACATCACTTCAATATTACACTATTCCTAGACTATAGAGAATTAACTTACCTATCATTGCTTCCAAGTTAATTAACTCTAACTGTCTCACAGATCATCCTCGTGAGATAATGAATCTACCTCAATAATAAAAATAATATACATAAGCACAAGACTACCTAAATTAATTAATTAATTAATCTAGATATCTATTACGGTTTTGAGGTATGTTCACCTAAGAATCTTTACATTTATTAATCAGGTAGAGTTAGTATGTTAATTTTTGATAGTATGGCGCGCTATTAAGGGTTATTAAATACAATTATCATCATGATCATTATTCTCTAATAATTGTTAATTGAAAGTAAATTAAAAATAGACCTCATTTAGTTAACTTACTTATTGAATATTAAAGCATAATAAATATGATTATCATTTATTAATATTGATTTATACAATTATTATAACTAATCAAAACTATCCTCTAAAAAATGATTAATGATTGAGATTTAGATTGACAAAGATAATTAAATACAATAAATAAATTATATTAAAATAAGTTTAAGATCAACTAATCTATTTGACTAGCCCAAGGCCCAAAGTGATGAGTTGGACTATAACTAACATAGAGGTTGGGCCCCAAGCCTAAACTAGCTAAAATTACCACTTAAGCTGGGCTATAGCCCAACCAAAATCAGATATGGGCTGGGCCATAGCCCAACTCACAATAGAATTGGGAGCTGTCTGCAACCCAACCCAACCAAGGAATTGGGCTGGGTCGCAGCCCAACCCACAACTTAGGGTGGGCTGCCTACAGCCCAACCCAACCAAACCCGAGCTAAGCTAGGCCGCACTTAGCCCAACCCAACCATGCAACACCCCCTTCCTCACCCAAATTAGGTTGAGGAGGAAGGGAGTGGCTGCCGGTGAACACCACCGCTAATAGCTGACCAACACATTACCGTCCCCTTCTCTTAGGTCGGGGGAGTGTGCATAGCCCACATGTAGCAGGCCAAGATGGCTGGCGACGAGGGAGGAAGCTCCTCCACGGCCGACGGCCATGGAGTTGGCCTACACCATTACTCGGGCAACGAGGGCGCCGAAGCAATGTGCCATCGGCTTCCTCTTGTGGAAGGAAAGCTTCCCGAACGGCCAAGGAGAGGAGAAATCGGTGGCGATGGTCGGAAAGAATGGCTCAAAACTGACGAGGGGAGGCTACCACGTGTAGCCTCCATTAGGAATGAAACAGCCCACTAAGAAGGGCATCACCGGCAAGAAGGCGGCGAGAGGGAACAATTGGGATTGGTGGCGGAAGGCACGAGGCCGCGGGTAGACTAGATTTTCGACAAAACCGAGAGGAAGGAAACATGGGAGAAAAACTCTGGCGGCTCTCCGGCACGACGAGAGAGAGAGAGAGAGAGGGAAGGTTATGGCAGTGGTTAAGGTAGCGCATGTGCCCCTCACATGTAATTTTTTTGAATAAATTTATTATTATTATTATTTTAAAAATGGTATGGGATGTTATACACCAAGATATCATCGAAGAACACCAACACATATCAGCGCAAGAGTGGCCTGAATATATCATTCATTAAACTTCGAAAGGTTGCGGGAGAATTGGTCAATCCAAAAGGCATGACCTGAAACTCATAATGGCCGTCATGGGTTCGAAAAGCTATCTTGTGCACGTCTTCGCGATGAACTCGGATTTGGTGAGATCTAGTTCTAAGGTCTAGTTTGCTATAATAAGAAGCCCTATCAATTCATCCACTAATTCTTCTATCACCAGTATTGAGTACCGGTCCTTAACGGTTATGACATTAAATGCTTGGTAGTTGACACAAAAATATCATGAACCATCCTTCTTGCGCACAAGCAAAATCGATGAGGAGTAAGCACTATTACTTGGTTGAATGATTCCTTATTCAAGCATCTCGGAAACCAGCTTTGTTATTTCTTCTGTTTGTATATGAGGATATCGATAAGGACGTACATTAGCCGGCTCAACTCTTGGTACAATGGTTATCTTTTGGTCTGAATTTCTGCATGGCGACAGTCCTTATGGCTCTTCAAATAACATAGAGAATTTAGATAATATTTGTAACAATTCTTGGGGTTTACACGAGCTTAAGGGAGGCTTCGTTTCTGCTGGAGATATCTGAAAAAGATAGGCCAACTCCTTTGGCTGTGGTAGCCCCGCTATAGGTTGCAATGTGGGGTTAGATTGTGTTTTCACCCAATTTAGCCGCACCACCTTGCCATTTCTTCGAAATGTCATCCACATGTCGCGAAAATTGAACATCACCGACTCTAGGCTTTGTAACCACGAAGTACCTAGGACAAGATCAACACTCTACAAGGCAAGTGGATACAAATCAATAATCAATTTGTGTCCTTAGACCTGAATTTCCACTCGACGACATAAACTATCAGCCTTCAATTTTGTTCTATCACCAATTGCTACATCAAATACATTGGTTGGTTCAGCTTTCAACCCAATCCTCCTCAACAAGTGCTCATCTAAGAAGTTATGGGTGCTCCCCAAATCAATAAGGATGTGCATGCAGTACTTCTTAACCAACCCATCTACCCAAAACGTCTTTGGTGCAACGATTCCGGAGTAGGTGTGCATTAAAATTTTAGCTTGCATATCCTTCTCTTCATACGCCTCCGGGGCCTCCTCAAGGAGCTCTTCCTTGGCCAATTCCTCCTCTGGATCGTCTTGACCATCAATCAACATAATGCTTCTTGTCGCTTTAGCACACCTACTCTTCTCTTCCACCTAAAGTATAGGTGGAAGAGCGGAATTTAGATAACCGGGGTTGAAACGTTCATCGCATCTAAAGTATAGAGCTTTTGCCCTCCGCTTTTCTACCTAGGCAGGTGTGAGAGTTTGAACAGGAGTTCTATAGTTTTCACATCAGCGGAGGGCCAAAATGGAGTTCTCGGTCCTGAATTTCTAGCAGCCAACCTTGGAGTCATTGTTGCAGTACCAATTACTTCAACGGGCCGGTAAGGCTGTCGTGGTTCTCGGGTGGACTGTGAGTTTTTACCTTGGTTCCTCAAGCCCTGATGTTTCCTCTCCATAATGATGGCGTCCTCATATGTTTCCTCTAAGGTTCTTGGATGCGAGGCTTCAACATCCGCTCGCAATTCACATCGCAGCCCAACTAAAATGTTAGATTTTAGCAAGACGTCCGGCCATGGTGGATCACAACGTGCACTAATCCAATCGAACTCTTCTTGGACGCTATGATTGTAGTTTGTTGTACCGTCTTGGTAAGAAGAGAATCAAAATCTTTATATCTAGCAGCCACAAACCTTTTCACAATGCCCCTTGTAAGGTCAACCCATGTCTCAAGCTGCCTGTTCCTTACGGTGCCTCGATACTAATGAAGGGCTGTTCTTTCAAAATAGAAGCTTGCTAGCATCACTTTGGAGTCTTCTGGCGTCCTTTGAAACTCAAAAAATTGCTTGGCCTTGTATATTCAATCAAGAGGACCACCGCTTTGAAATTTTAGAAAATCAAGATGTATCGATCAACCCTGTACACCAAAATCATTGTTAGGATCGTAGCCTTGACCCGGCCTAGCCGTGGGAGAGTGTTGTTGTTGTCAGTATGCATCCCTTCTCCGCTATATGAAATCACGTTGGTGTTCTACCACGTCATATTCCACCCACCCCTCATCATCTTCATGTAAAGTTTGCACTCGAGCCCTAGGGTTCTCCTCTGGTTGCACCGGTCTAGGAATAACCAGGGCCTCTTGTACCATGGGTGTGGAACAATCAGCTCGTGGTGGTGGATGACATGTTCGTTGATAGGGCTAGCTAGACCCGATGTTTGACGTCGATGTGTTGAGGTCTAGTCACATTCCAACATCAATCCATGAATCGCTTCGCGAGTGGCACGGTGATCTTCCTTGTTCTCGTCACTAGCCTTCAACAAATTTTCTAAGATCATGTTGGTTGGTGCCAAGGCAACCATCAATGCTAACACGAGGCCTTTCTAGTCATTAGACTTTCCAAAGAAAGATCCATTCTCCGTGCTTCAGGCCTTGGGGTTTCGATGTTTGCACCTTCCTTCGTTATGTTTAGATCTTTCGTTTGCCTTCTAGAAGCCATTATTTGAGTCATCATCATCAATGATACATTTGAGGACAACTTGGCTCTGATACAACTTGATAGGATCAGGAGCAATGGGGTTGCAACAATCTGAAGATCTGTCCAAATTCTTCTTCGAGCATAATTTTCGAGGAGATTTGTGGGAGATCTAATCGTCCAATAGATCTGTAACTTAGAAGATTGTTCTTCTTGAAGTAAGGAATTCAATACAACTAAGATGACCTCGATCGAACTTGTAGATCAAAAGTTATAGGGAAAATACTGACTATGGGTTAGATAGTGGCGTGGGGGACGTGAGTAATGGAATAAGGAATTCATGGTTAGGTTTTGTGAAAAATGGTGACTGCGGGGAGGTAGAGCATTGAGCTAGATGAAGGGGGAGAGAGTGGACTGATCCTTGAGAGACAAAGGGGGAACGGTCAAATTGAGGGAGGAAAAAGACGACGTCCAAGATTGGATGCCGTTGGAGAAAAGAGAGAGGGTTGGGAAGGATAACTCCAATATTTCATCAATAATCCTTAATTAGGTAGGATTCCACATATTTAGAGGCTAACCTATCAAAAAAAAATAATTAAAAGATAACCTTAGGATAATACAGTTCACTGATTGCGTTTGAATGCGAATTTCGCGTTCTCTATCATTGCAAACATACGCATGCATTGGAACGACGTATTCGAATGTGTTCGAACACACTAAACACATTCTCTATTTTTGCAAACGTGTACAGGCGTTCGATAGTCACATTTGAACGCAATTCCTAGCATTTGAACGTGACTGTCAGAAATCTTATTCTTCCAAAACAAAAGTTATTTCTAAAATAAAAGTAAACAAAAGTTATTTCTAAAATAAAAGTAAACAAAAGTTAGAACTAGTTGAATCGTAACAAATGCGCTAGATTATATATTCACAATAAAGAGTTATGTATCAGCATTTATGGTTATATATATATAGTGTAGGGATTAATATGCACTGCATAATTATTTCTCTTCATTTTAATAATAACAAATAAATTTAAATATTAGTATTACTTTAAATTCAATTAAGGGTATTTTTATCATTCGAATAAAATATCATCAAACAAGGTTGTCATGCGAGTTGGGGATGATATAGGAAAATGGCTGATGCGGAGAACTGAGCTTGTTGATGTGTACTTGTAAATTTTTATTTTTAAGGATAGGGAAAGTGTAAAAAATATTTTTATTATAGATACTTAGAAATGTAGAAAAGTGAAGGTAGTGCTGGGATGTTTGTAAGGATAAGTGCCAATTTACTACACTAGTGTGGGAAAATTTGAACATTTATATATTTTTGTTTACAATGTGGGGAAGCGATTAAATACAATGTAGTGCTGATATATGGAGTATTTTAAGTTTGTAGTTGTAATAAACAATATTATAATTTTAGACAAAAATATATTACTACTATTACTTTACTTCCAATTAAAGATATTTTTGTCATCTTGTAAGAACTATGAGCGATTCCTAATATAAATTTACTATTCTTTGGTATTTTAATATTAATTTTATATCAGATCAGATGTAGCTATACTTATTATATTAGTATTTAATTAAACATTAGAATAGTTTATACTTATGTTACGTCTCTTCTTTTGATTTTAAAAATTAGAATAATTTTTCTAAAATTAGCCTTATTCCATAAGTGATTGGTCATCGATATGATTCATCAAGTTTGAAATTTACTTGCTTACTTTTTAGTTTTTTTAAACAACTTTATATGTATATTTGTTAGGATTATTTTGTTACATCTTTTGACTTAGTCACGTATATGATGTGAAGAATATTAATTTGTTTAAAATTGATTTGCTAGAATTTGTTTTAGTGTTTGTGGTCTTTGTAGTGATTAATTACAAATATATGAAGTAAGCTAGTGTGTTTTAGAGAATTGTTTAAGAATTATGTTTTGTTATGAAATCACAAAGTGGGAGACTATAAGGGCAATATTTTGTAATGACAAATTAGTAAACAAAATAACATTTAATTAAATTGTACAAATTAGATTTAAGTGTATGACCAAATTTTATATAACTTATGTAATGTCGGAATGTGCAAAAAATTTAAATCAATCAATGTAGAATTGAATTTAGAAAACAAAGTTTTAGCATCTTGTCTAAACGAGATTAAGAGCGTTGGGATGGTCAAAATACATAAATTAAGGAAACTTAAATGACGTCCGTATAAGGTAAGTGGTGTTCAGACAAAGTGTGCAAGAAAACCAAAAGTAAAAAAAGTTTAGATTTAAAAATAGCTTTGGATATTCTTTTGGTGGCTTGTTCTAGCACGAAGTATAAATGTTTCTCACATCTTTTAAGGGGCTGAGATTTAGAGGTTGAGATATTTATCTAATGCTAACTCTAGAAATTTTTAGTCTCAATTTAAAACTTTCTTTGTTTTCTTATAAAGTTAAATTCCTACCTATAATGATGAGAGCTTCTATATATGTCTAAGTGATAGCTTCAATAAAAGATGATTTTAACACACCGAAAGAGTTAAACCTACTCATATGAAAAGTTTGAAGTATGAATCATAGTGATATATTGCGAACAAGATATGAAGACAAATTAATTATAGAATAGTTAATTGACATGGGCTTCAAGCAAGAGACACAAATTTCAAAATTTTGACGACGGACTGTCTAAGGATTGCAAGTACTTATATCTATGAATAATATAATATAAATTGATCTGATTTTGGTAAATTCATGGTGTTTTTCTTCTTAACAGAATAAGAGTTTTTCTATGTGAAAAAAATCGTGGTCGTGTGTTTGCTATGTCTACTTTATCGTAATCACGTGTTTGTTATGTTTATTTCCTATTATTATTTTTTCTTAGCTTTTTTATTTTGTACTCTTACTCGGATTTTCAATAATCGACTTGAGTTCAATTTTCATTATTAGAATAGTATTCTGATTTCTAACTCCTACGATTTAAAGTTTAATTCTTAATCAATTTTCTAAAGCTCGTAGAATTTAATTTTTCCTAAATCAATTTGGATATGATCTTTGACTTTTGACTTACTCTTTTATTTTCCATATCTGCAAATCTAATCAAATTTAGGAATCTTTATATCCCCTGAATTTTCAATTTATACACCTTTAGATTGTAATATTTGTAATCGCACTGGCCTTAAAGAACCATAGGAAATAAAATTATTTGTACAAGTCCAAAGGCCACAAGTACAAGAGTGGAAAAGATAAAAGAAAGAAAAAAGGAAGGAAATATCATAAAAGAAATACATATACCTCTTGCATCGTGATATTCTTTACATAATTCACTATTAACCTTCCCACTATCTGGAGCTTCTGTAGCTGTACATAAGTACTCGTCAGGACCCTGAATACTTACATCAAAAGAACTTTGCTTACTTCTGATCAAGCTAATGCTTTGGCCTCTTAAAATTGGAACAAGACCTTGATAAACCTATCCTTGCTAGCTAGAGTAAGCAAAATAAACCATATTCAAAATAGCTAACGCCTCTCCTTCATCATTAACATCTGCGTTCCAAAAATTGCACCAGATTCAAAAAAAAAAAACCAAGACAAAAAGAAAATGAAACCAAAGCAAATCAGTACTTCAGTTTATTTGTACAAAGTAGCTAATGCTTGCAAACACCCAAAAATAAAAACCAAGTTTTCAGATATGTACTTATGCAAATAGAAATTGGGAAAATAAAAAAAAAAACAAATGACAAGAAGAAAGATGGAATAGCCAATCAGAACATCATAATGAACATCAATGAGATGGAGAAAAGTACTCAAAAACACTTGAAACATTCTTTGCTATAATACTACATACCAGAAGCAGAAGAAATTACATACCATATGATCTGCATTACATTAATGTTTGTTTTTTTCTTATCTGACATCAAATCCAAAGATATATAAATGGAAACTGTTCCTACCAAGGCAGGGAAAGGTGAATTGAAGAAATATCGGGACTTTGAATTAGCTATAAACCTACTGAGGACAACCATCGGTTGCAACATAATATATGACAGACCTCCATAAGCCATTCCAACATTGTGTTAAGACCATTATTAGCTCCAAAGCTGTTGATGTCAAAATTTTCTACTTCGTAATCATGACAAGAGGCCTTTTTTAAGATCCATAAACCTTTGACAAAGAATATGGGGTCAGCAATTCAAATGAAAGAACTTGCCAGAGACAGCTCATGTAGTTCACTTAACATCCACTCTTCTCCAGTTTGGCCTCCAAGAACTATAGCTCTTGATCCTCCGACAACACAAGTGCTGTGTCCCCAAGCAAATCGTGGGGGACGACCAGGTACATTCAGTACCCTCCAGGTTGGTTTCTCTTCAGTTGGATCCAAGAGATAAAGCTGGGACGCTGAGTGAAGACCAGCCACTGACCCACCAAATATCAAAATTCTACCACCAGGAAGGCTCACAGCCACATGATCAAGTCGAGGTGGTGGTCCAATCCCTGCAGGATTTCCAGCACCTGGCATTCCACTCCCAGTAATACACCTCCAACAAGGTTCTTCTTCACTTAGATCCATTGTGAAGACATCACTTGACCGTAGCCTTAGAGGCCCACTTTTGGCCAGACCACCAAACATTAGTATTTTCCTGCCATCATAGACTGATAGCGAGTGACCCAATCTAGAAGGCGGGGACCAAGATGCAGGTATCTCCCTCCACACTGGTTTATCCATGGTGACATCCAACAGATAAGTATCACTGAGAAGTACACCTGAGTCAGCACAGCCACCAGAAACCACCAACTTGGTGCCATCAAGAGTGCAAGAGCTGTGCCATGACCTGGGAAGTGGAGGTGCAAGTCCAGATATCTCACGCCATGTTGGGTGTTGTGCATCCAGATCCAATATAAAGACATCATTGAGCAATCCTTGCCTCCCGCAGCCACCAAAGACAACCAGCCAGGATCCGTTTAAGCAGGAAAGTGTGTGGCCCCATCGACCAGGAGGTGCAGAACTTACATTGACATACCTCCACTCTGGTTTGCTTGCATTCAGATCCAATACAAAGGTATCATTCATCGGCTGCATGTTAACGCCTTCCCCACCAAAAAGAACAACCCGATTACCGACAGCACAAGCACTAAAATTACAACGGGATGGCTCAACCGATCCTCCAACAGTTAATTTCCTCCATGCAGCAGCTTCAAGGGTTGTTAGCTCTCTCGCTAGCCTTCCCCATCCTAACCTTTTTGCTCCAGGAACAGTTTCTAAAGCTCGAGTAGTTTCACTGCCCCATGCGTTCTGACATACCATTCTCCAGAGATCCTCATTCTTTGTTAGCATATACAATCTCTTGCTCACAGAACCAACAGATGCAATATCTCTAGGCGACAACCTTGACAAGATCTTCTGCGACAGCACTTCATCACTCAGTTGCAAAATGCTAGAAAATTCACGACAAATAAGGCCGTGGCCTGCTGAAATAGGTCGATAAGAGTTGTCAGCAGTGAAATGAGTAGATCTCAGAGATTCCTTCATCGCGGAGCCAGGCAATGGCCCCAATTCAACTTTTGCATCACTGAAGAACTGGATACCCATAACATGAGTTGTTGCCCCATCATCCCCATATATTGGGTTTAGCTGAAGTCTGTTCATCAATGGAGAGCCATCCTTCTTAAAATTTAACAGATCACCTTTGAACTCAATCCCTTCATCCAAGCATCTTCTTATTTCAGCAATTACAGTGGCATCCACTAGAGGATGTCTTCTATGAGCAAATGGTCCTCTGCATTGCAAGAACCGACTGAAAACAAGACAGTGCAACAACTTCTGAGTCTAAATGGATATAGCACAGTAGTAAAAACTGATAGTAAAGAGACCTGCCTAACCAGAGAAATTTGATTTGGAAGAAACAATACTTCCATTGAAACAAGAAAATCTAACTAAAATCAGGACATAACTTGTAGATCATGATTGCATAAATACAGATAAATGGGTCCATAATAGAGAAATAAAAGGGAACTGATTTTCATAAAAAGTATCCAAGTCAACTATAGATTGAGATTTATCATCCTTTACCAATATTTGAGATTAAGAGCATAACTAAATACACCTAACAGAGATAAAGAAAAGCGCATTAAATTAAAGACAGCTGGGAATATCAGAGTCCACAACCAACAGTATTCTGAGGTAAAACATCAACTAAAAATAATATGCAACTAAAAAGAAAAAACTAAGTTTCTATTTATTCAATTTCGAACCATTCAAGCTGCACTTTCACTTTTTGTTGGATAGAAGCTGCATTTAGCTTAACTATTAGCTGCCAAAGTATAAACAGCCTCCTTAAGTACTGAAGAGTGAAGTCAACCATGATGAAACAACAAATAGAGATGAACACTGAAAGATAAGTAACCAGTGTTACTACAGAGATTAAAAAAAAAGGATCATCCATTCCTCCTTGCATCCTAGAGAACCAAAAGATGTCCTATAATATGGAAGAACTAGAGTGAATTACTAATTAATGAAGCTGAAGTTTGGATCCGGACAGAGGGTGAAGGCTGATAGCAATCAGTACTTTCAGACATGCAGAGTTGCATGTTTCATCACTGGTATTTAATAAATAAAGATTGTCTACCTGTTAGCACCCAATTTGAGTTTTCCATCAAATATATATAAATTGTATATAAATTATTTCTAATGTTCTTATTGCTAAACTGCATATGCACCTGAGGTGCTATGCAGTCACATGCTTTTTCACAACATTGTTCCATCAAAAGGAAACAAACTTTAATAGACCAACATATTTCAATCTCCAAATTCGGGAAAATGAAAATTCAAAGAAAAGTTTGAGGCTTTTCTTATGAAGATACATTACTTTTGAAAGCACAGAACTGGTGAACAATTAATGAAATCTGTGAAAAGATTCCTGATTCATGCATATGTGTTTCTCTGTCCGCAATTGTGCACGAGTGTTATTTGGATTAGGGGCAGGATGCCATCAAGGCATCGCACTCATCAAGACCACTGCTAGTACTCGAACATTAGCCAGAATATAACAAACTGCTAGAAGAATGACATGATTAACTCTTACCAGATTTCAATCGAAAGATTCAGACCATTGATCTCTAACAGATCTTCTTCGTACAAATGAAGGCACACAACTGAGATCTAACAAGAACAAGCCAATATTCTCAGCTTCAGCTCTCACACCCACAAAAGTCTATGTTATTATCTATAGGATATTGTCAATTTTCACTGTATATAATCATATCATGGAAAACAAAAGGATCTTTTTCAAGAAAATTATCTTCAAATTCCATTGTCTTTCTAGCTTACACATGCCAAGTTCAAGTTAGAGCTGAGTAAATCTCTAAATAAAATGGATCTTCCCAAGTTATGTCTTTTAGATCCTCTTAGGACGTCCCACAAGTCCTTAGAAGGTATTCACATAATCTAAAGACCATTCTTGAGAAAAATGTATTTTCTCCATCCTATAATGTGCAGTCTAGCTATTTAATTGCCAGGAGCAACCAAGCAATCTGAGACACTTAAGAGAACTACCTCAGCCTAGACTAAATCTTCCTCACATATTTATGGAGAATTTAAAAAGGCAATGACTTTTGTATCAAAACTCCTACCGTCTTCAGACCAAGCTAAGTTTATGCAAGGATGGCCAGTTGCCAATGAAGAATCGGCACCCAGTGTTTCCTGTGCCACCAGCACAGCCCCATGTCGGGCTGCGCCACATGGCACGGGTGCATGCCAAACCAGCATTGGTTGAATGTTGCAAACCAACTAACCAATGAAGAGTTAGTTAATGGCAACCAATTTACTAAAAAAATAAAGGTTGATGTGAGAGAAGAAGAAAGAAAGGAGATTAAGGAGTAAAAGATTTTTTTTTTCATCAAATCTCATCAAAAGTTAAATTTGTCTTTTATTCTCTTAAGTATTTTCTTTGTTTTACACTTTAATAACTAATTTTGGGGTATACAATTTTGCTAAATCTATCATCTGTAAGAGTCTTTTTATATAGATCTAGCATTTTGGTAATAGATCTGTGAAAAATACTCTTTATGTTGTAGACATAAAGAGATAATTTGATTTCCCCCAAAATTTTTCTTACATTTCAAAGAATCCAAAATTAATATGTCAAATTCATTCAAATTGGATCGAAATTGGTATAGAAATATGTTAGATTAATTCTATATGAATTGATTAGAACTCAAATTTTATAATTTTTTATTGATGAATATATTCAATCATATTATGTGTTGAGTCATATTTCTACTTGACTATTGCTATATCTTTAATAAAATAGGTTATTTATAATATTATTTAAGGATAAAAGACTCTAATATAGGCTTTAATACATATATTCAAACTAATAAAATAATTTTTTTTAAAAAAATCCTGAAAATGTACCATGAGGGATGTCAAAAACACGGTAATGTGTGCCACTAGTATGCCAGTGCGTGCCACTAGCAAGTAGGAGGGTGCCAAGCCGACATGCCCAATGTCGATAGGGTATTAGCAAGGCATGTGCCATGGGACAATAATCCTTGAGTGTATGGTCCATTTGACTTTACTATTTTCACATTCACCTTCATGATCCAAATTCTCCAAAGTTGACTTTTCAAAGTTACAACTATAAATAAATAGAGGGCATTATTTCTTGCAAAACTACAAGTCGTATGACATAGAATCTATCTCAATCAATGGTCAATATCAGGGAAATGAGAAATGATCATTACTACGAATCATCCATCTTATTTCAATTTCATCCACAAGCCACACATGCTTTAGTAAGACCGTCTACTTAGTCTTGATTAAGGTCATCTAATTTCTCTTTACCAAACTAATCAATGGATATGCCATCATCTTAGTCATCATTTACTTTTGTTCAACTAGGAGTGGTGTTTGTTGGAGACTACTTTTGAGGGCACTAGCTAGATTATGGCCCAAGTTCTCATGACAAAAAATCCAAGCCACTTATACTAGGGTGTCTATGTCTTAAAATGGAATGATATTTACATACTAGGGTCTATTTTTGTTAAGGTTTTGGATTTACGATCTCCATAAGCTCCAACCACAATCAATGAATCAAGATAATTTGAATAGATATATTATCAACAAAAAGAGATATACTACCTAGTTAAGGGTGCTCATGGACTGAGCCGACCTTGGCCCAATAGAAAAAAATAGGCTTCAAACCTGGACAAGGCCTAGCCTAGTCTAGTCCTGGACTAGTTTTGGACCAGCTCTAAGCTTTGGTTGGGTTCAAAAAAACCTAACCCAATCCAACCCATGTCCATGTTTTGGGAGGGCAGGCAAGTCGGGTTGGCCATGAATAAGCCGTTAGATTCTCATGCCAAACAAAATATGAACTAAGGATCCAACAAAAAAATTTGCGAATAACACCCTAAGCCAATTTATGATTTAAATCTGCATGTAATTTTTTGATGATGTAATGGTTAGGTGTGTTGCCATCTTAGTTAACAAATGGCTTTTTACCTAAAAAGTATATAAATCAAGAGGACAAATTACCTATTAAAAATTAGAGTTCCTATCATAGGGTTTCCTAATATTTCTCCTTTCCATATGTTGACATCTTCTATCAATATAAATGTTTAGAAATTTCAAAATTTTAAACTCCTAGGCATACAGGTCAACACATATGGGCTCAGGTTAGGCTCCAAAAGATGGACTACTAATAGCTACAGGCCCGGGCCTAGCTGATCCAGGCTTTAGAATCCCCTAATTTGAGCCGATCTAATAGGTTTTTGGGTCAGGTTAGGCCGAGCCCAAAACAGGCTAATGCTAGGTTTTGACCCAATTTTGTCAATTTGGACATGAATGGGCTTTGAGCCTATAGGCCTTTTGAGCAGCCCTATACCCAGTAAGGGATAGCAAATCAAGTTCCTCAAATAATTCTTTAATCACCCTACTTTTTGACCCAAGAGATAAAGGTCTCCAATAGGAGGTTGATATTGTAGTCTGTTGGGTATACTTGTGTTTCATTTTATCTTTCATGTCTACCCACATTTTTTACTTCCCTTTCTATGCCAATTCTAACTAAACCAGTTTCCTCTTTTTTCACTCTGCCATCCATTATGCAAATCATCATCAAGAACCCCAAGTATTTTTCTATGGTCCACCTCCATGAGGAATGATAAATGGTCCATAATGCAATCCATCATCATAGTGAACCCCTAGTCTAAATGATCATTACTATGAAAACCAGTAGTCTGCCGCTTCCCTGATAGTTGTTAGCTTGTTTTTGACAAATCCAATCAGTTGTTCATACTCTAGAAAGATGACAATTGCAATTTGAGAAAGCAACTCTTTTTATAGCACTAATTTGACTTCTCCCCTTTCAAATCTGTCCAAGCTGAGCCACCCAGAGGCCAGAGGCAAATCTGTCCACGATCCTATGGACCAACACCTCTCCTTTTCTTCATCAACAAGCTGAGCATTGAAGGCGTCCATTTGGAGCAATTCTATTTGTCACTGCTTTAGGGCAATTATGGGTATCTATATGCTTCCCATGTGCTCTGGCCACTACACTGGTAGGATTTAGTGGAATGGTTGAGTTTTGTAGTATATCTAAATTACTCTATCTCAAGAAGATATCTAATTGTTAAAAATAACCAATAGCAACTTAGATCATTCATCCAAAATTTCATACATTTCTTGGCATGAAGCACCAAGAAGTTAAGAACTCAAGCTCTACAGAGATGGCTTTTGTCCTATTGAATAATGGTAAAGCAAGGAAGTTGATCTTCTATACAGATATTAATTTAGAAATGTTATATTAGAATCTAAACCTCACTAATTTGATGTGTATGGGACACATACATGCATGACAATGAAAGAGGAATCTTTTAATAGCAAAAGACAACCAAAGTCGTGCTTAAAGCCCTAAACCAATTCAAACCCAGTTAAATAACATGGATAAAAAATAGGGATTTACATATAACTAGTTAATGATTTCCACTATGGTTAACATTTACTAGACACTTTTTATGAGCTTGATAACCAGGTAAAAAAATGAAGCTTCAGCTACCATTCGTAATGCAATATGTTAGCAATTATTGACTAAAGAACCAATTTTAGTGGTCAAAAGTGATTTCAAGTATATTTTCTTCATTAAGTGAAGCAGTAAAATATGGTCAAATACTTCATGAGAGAGGAAGAAACCAACAAAAAGTAATTGCTAGACACTAAAAGATTTTAAGGTCAAAAGAGCCAACTTGTTATATTATTATTGCATGTAAACAACAAATTCCAATTATTGGCCCATGTTAAAGTGATTAAATCAAACTGACCATGAATCATATGGTTGATCAGTGCATACAACATTTATTTCCTTCATTGTTGTTGCTCATCTCTTCTATAAACTTCAAATTTCTCTTGTGACCCGTTTGGTTGAGTGGAAAATGTCTACTTTTTTTAAACAAAAAACCCCTTATATTCTGGAATAGTGTGCCAAATAGGGAATAACATTTTGGAATAGGAAAATGGAATAAATCCCATGTTTTGGAATATCTTTGTTCCATGTTTAGGTTGAAATAAAATTTTTGGAATAATTCAACCACTTAATACAAAACTCAGTGACTCATTTGCCCAGTTGGAAATATATTAGAATATTATGATATATTGTGGTTTTGAACTTTTGATAATGTAATGTGACTAAAGTATACATGGTAATATATTAAAAAATATATTTGTAGTGAAAAATATTTTAATACAGGATTCCCATTTGTGCTACTATTTGTAAGAGCATTATATTGTGTAAATATGATGAATTAAGTTAAAATATTCTTTGGCCCAATAATTGCAATTAACCATAAAAAGATAATATAAAAGTTGTAAAATAAAATTTATATTTATATTTAATTTTAAATCTATTTCCTATCTTCCTTCAAAAACAAAAGAATGAATTGGAATTTGAATAAGGTATATTTACATTCAACTAGGGAGAGGGCAATAGAGTCAAATTAATCATTTTTATCCCTCATTCAACTACCACTATCAAACACCATCTTATCCCATATTTTAATTCTAGCACTTATCCCACTTTTTACAACCAAATACAAAATTGGAATCGGAATTGGAATAAAAATTTCCTTCATTCCAGTATAAGTCCTCATTTTATTTCAATTCTAATTTTTCCTTTTTCAGCAACCAAACATGATTTTAAAGAAAAAAAACATGCTTATGTAATCCATTCCACAAAAACAAAAAAAAATTCTTGTTTCCTAAACATTCAATGAGAACATGAAACCATATTTCAGAACAAGATCAACTTAGTTCTGAGATAAAATTATAACTAATTTTACCAGGAAGCCTCCCAAGGATAAATCAGCTGATTATGGATAGTATAATAATGGGCATGCAGTAACACTATATGAGCATGACAAACATCATGATGCCAAGTTTTGGGCAATGTAAACTAACAATGACCATTTTCTTAACGGCTTGCTATGACTTAGACAGAGACTTCTTCTCTAAAAATTATCCACTTTTCTCATCTCATTGATATCTTCAGACTATCACTATAAACAAATTCCAAATGAATTTAAAACTCCATATATTCGACAAATGGATATACCTGAGCATCAGCGAACCAGCCACAAACCAAATACACAAAAGGAGCATCTTTTCTAGCTAAAATTTACTTTAACATAGCAACTTTATCCTCATTCAGAAGCAATTAGCTTGTCCAAAACCGAACTTGCCACTTGCATCAATTGGACAACCATTTCCTAGCTAATTGCGGATTTATTATCATATTCAATTAACATTTTCAGGATATATTTTCCTAAACGGATGGATTTTCCAACAAAGGATACCATTATTATAGCCTAAAGAGATCTATCTGCTTCTGAAATCAAAACACCAAAAGAGTATCATATAGCTCCAAAACCGATAAAGAAAACTACTACTAGTGCCCAAACACCAGAAGCCCAAACGCGAAATTAATCAACAAGGAACAAATCAAACTCACCAATTTCTTCCAAGGACCTCCTCGGCTCTATACCCAGTGGCCTCCTCGAACCCTCGATTGACGTAAATGATTGGGTGGTCAGGCTCGAAAGCATCCGTAACCACCAATCCGTACGACGCCGCTGACTTCAGCATCCCCTCCACGGCGAACGAGAAAACCCCGCCTCCCTCCTCCTCCTCCTCGTCTTCTCCATCCCCACCCTCGGACTCGCTATCCCACTCCATCGCCGCAATCCAAACTTAGATCCAATCCCCTCCTCCGCCTCACCCCATCCTTAGCCGGAGAAGGTTAGAAGAAGAGACGAGACTATATAGAGATGTGAGGACAAGTGTAGCGAGAGCTTGGTTTTTGGTAGGGTTAGAGAGAGAGAGAGAATTAGCCACAGGAGCGACCTAAAAAACGAGGCAGTCGAAGAAGAGGGGGATGGGAAGAGGGAAGGCATCGGAGTCCACTAGCGGAGGGAGTGGCCATCTTTGTGGGTTGACGTGGAAGAGATATCAGCCGACCGATGTTTTATCTTCCGTGAGATTTTACTGTTCCTGTTCCTGTGATAATCTAATGACAGTTGCATGGAAATGTCTAGATTACGGTGAGTTGTAGTTTTTGACCAAAAACTACTGCTACACTAAAAAATATATCCTAAAGTAGGATATCACTGTCTTCACTGTCTGAGATGAGATAGTAATTCTTAATAAATTAATCAGCTTCCTAACACGCTGAGAAACAAAATGATTAGTAGATCGCTCGATTTATAAATCACTCTCTCGAAAACTGCTTTTTCGGAAAGCAATGTGTTTTAACTTAATAAAATAATTTAGTTATCAAATTAATTTTTAGAAGGGCATAACTTTATAATCAAATGTCTGTTTTGACTATAATATTTTATCGCCAAGATGAAAGATAAATAAACATAATGATTCTGACCAGAGTTTAACTAGAGAAAGATATAAACTAAAATAAATAAAAAATATTTAGATTATTGTAACTTTGCGCTAGGTTATGATACGATTCAATTTATATTAGCTTCACACGTGGCATTGGATTCATTGGGATATGTATTTATTTAGTTGAGTTTGTTAGAAGCAATAAAAATAATTTTTACCGGGGAGTATTAGAACGCAAGGATCGCGTTCGAATGGTGATGCAAACGTCTGCATATGTTTGCAAAAATAGAGAACATAAATTGCGCATTCAAAATGTCTATATACGTTTGCATCGACAAAGAACGGAAATTCTGCGTTCGAACACAATCGGGCACATTCGATCGCACCGCGGCGAAAGTGTGGGTTTTGTTAAGGTTTGTTAGGGTTGTTTAGAGTTGTTTAACTCAGTTGATGATGAGTTTTTAGGGTGAGCCTCTATAATTATGTGGAGGAAACCTTAATTTGAGTTTATCTTGGATAATTGAATTTGTTTTGGCCTTTATCTCATTCTCTACTTATCTTTAGCCATTAGCGTCTTCTCCCTCCTCTCTTCTTCTACCGCCTAAGTCTTTGGTCGACTTCTTTCAGCTTCTAACCCAACTCTTCTACAATAACTTCTTCCCCTTCACATCAAGAAGTAAACATAGCAACCATGTAGCCATTGGAGGGCTATTAAGGTAGGATCTAATTGACCTTCGGGCATTATTGGATCGATATCTTGAGATTTCTCCGTCCGAATCTTGTGATCTTGAATTCGTTGGAAAGCTATCTCCAAGAGCAACAACATACCCAAAATTTAGGAGGATCAAATAATTAGATTGCTTGCAGATTTCCTCGAAAGTCACGAGCTTCATCAAGTCCAAAACCATTGCAGATCGAATTAGGCCGGTTTGTAAAAACTAGTATCAGAGCGAACATTCGTCGAACCATTATGGCTACCACAAGATCAAATGCGACTAAGCAAGTAAGTGATTAAAGTGTAGAGATGGACCACATGGCTATGTCAAAATCTCCATCCCCTCAGAGTTCACAAGGATGGACAGAAGGCTTGCCTGATCTCGCGCAAACCCTAGCGCTCATGACGCAAACATTGTTAGAGATCAAGGCCACCCTTGCTGATAGGAACGAATACCCTCCAAGGCATACACCTTAGCGTCATCGAAGACATGAAGAATGCCCCTTGCCTAGAGAGGGGAACCGATGAGAACCGATCCTAGAGGCACTATGGCAACAGCGTGACGAACCACACAGGCGTCATACCGACTTACCTCCCTTGCACCCGAGGGAACCTATGGCCCCACATCCAGAGGAGGAGCCTTGGGATGGGTGGAAGGAGCCCCCACATCAGCCAAAGGCCCAACAACAAGAGCCGCTTCACCGAGGACGTGAGAACGGACGCAACCAAATGCTACAACCCCACATTATTCGAATTGATTTTCCTAAATTCAGCGGTGGTGACCTGTTGGATTGGATTTTATAGGGTGCAGCAATTCTTCACTTATCAAGGGACACCTAATCACCAAAAGGTGCTTCTGGCCTCATTCTACCTTAAAGACGTAGCGATAAGATGGTATCAAGCAGCGCATCACGCACGCCCTTTTGTCACTTGGAAGGAGTTCGTCGATGCGCTTTGTGTGTGTTTCGGACCTTCCGACTATAAATACTTCAAGCCACCTTGACGAAACTAACCCAAAAGACTTTTGTAAGAGCCTATTAAGAGGAATTTGAAAAAAATCAGCAATAGAGTCCAAGGGTGGTCGGACTCAGTCCTCAAAAGTACTTTCATCTCTAGGTTTCATCGAGATATCCAAACAGAAGTCAAGGCGTCGCATCCTACTACCTTGTTGGAAGCTTTCTTAGCGGCTCAAATGATGGAAGAAAAGATAACGGAGTTGAAGGCTACTCATCGTCGCACTTGGAGCACTATCGACCCGCGTGTTAACCCTAGATCACCGGTCTCGGGTGTGGCACATTCGGTGTTGGTTCAGCCAAACCTCAATTAGTCACCCCCACCACAGACATGCCCTGACCCTAGGGGACAACCATGGGTGATGGGACGATGCCCCACACCAGCGGAGGTTGAAGATCGATGCTTGAAGGGTTTATGCTTCTATTACGATGAGCACTTCACATCGGGCCACAAATGTGCCAAACAACCCATAGTCATCATGCTCATGGAAGAGATGATAGAGGATGATCCTATTGAAGAACTTGAGGAGCAGCAAGAGGAAGAAGTGGGCCATACCGAAGATGACAAACCGCTTGAAGTTCAAGCGGAACTCTCTTTACATTCTCTTACCGGCGAATCAACTCCGAAAACTCTTAGAGTCGAAGGTATGATTAAGAAGAAAAAAGTACTAATTCTTATTGATTTAGGAAGCACCCATAATTTTGTGGATTCACGAATGGTGAGGTGGTTGGGATTAGAGTCGGAGCCTTCTAATGGCTTTGATGTGATCATCGGAGATGGCACCATGTTGAGAACAAAGAGCATATGCCACAAGATCCAGTTGCAAATTTACAGCCATATCTTCTAAATTGATCTTTATCTGTTGGCTCTACGAGGAACCAACTTAGTACTTGGGGTGCAATGGCCTCGAAATCTTGGACCGGTCACCTTCAACTTCACCACTATGGCGATGGAGTTCAGTCATGAAGGCCAACCAATCCAGTTATTGGCTACATCAAACATGGAAACGTTAGGGGCACTATAGTCCCTAGAGGGGTTGCCGAAACTAGAGTGTTGCGGGTTCCTCATGCAACTCATCTAAGGGGACAAAGCCAAGGATGATCCAACACACTTACCCGCGGATTTAAGGCTATTTAGTAGGAATTTGAAGATGTATTTCAGCAACCACATAGATTGCCACCACCTAGGACGCAAGATCATCGCATCGAGATCATGCCCAGGGTGAGTCCAGCCAATGTGAGGCTATACCATTATCTATTCATCCAAAAACAAAGCTATAACAAAGATGGTCTAAGAGATGTTGTCTACCGGGGTGATATGACCAAGTCGAAGCTCCTATTCTTCACTGGTCTTACTCATACGGAAAAAGGATGGTTCATGACGGTTTTGTGTAGACTATTGAGCTCTAAATTTGATACACTTAATTAAATTTTCTTTTATTACTTTAATTATTTGTTTTCATTAAAATAAATTTTCTGTAGGTTGCGTTCGAATGCGGTTGGAGGTGCGTTCGAACGATTTTGTGAACCCCTGCATTAGGTTCGCAAAAACAGAGAACGCAAAATACATGTTCGAATGCGGTTAGGCGCATTCGAACGCCTACATCACGCTCGCATCGATAGAGAACGCCTACATCACGTTCGAACGCAATCGGTATGAGTCCATTAGAATTAGGGTTAATAATTTTTAT
This sequence comes from Typha angustifolia, assembly GCF_048772165.1. Taxonomy (NCBI): domain Eukaryota; kingdom Viridiplantae; phylum Streptophyta; class Magnoliopsida; order Poales; family Typhaceae; genus Typha; species Typha angustifolia. The sequence continues at coordinate 10,705,003 of NC_133253.1, read as the reverse complement.
TTTGGCTTATTGGCTAGTCTTTATAAAGGTGTGGATGGCAGCCAAAATTATTATGCTATTAGATTATTGGTTTCTTGCCTCTCTATCTTCTTTTTACCCTAATCTCCCTCCTCCCTCTTCACCAACCTACCACCTCTACCATTGGCAAGGTTTCTCCTAACTTTTAATCTCTTTCATTTGTTGAGTTCTCCCTCTTCCTTGGGATCTCGACCACTTCTTCCTTTTTATCTTTATCCCTTAAACATCATCACCCATCCACCCTCATCTCCATTATCATCCATAACTTTAACATCCATTCTACCCGTCACCACCACCATCATCTACATTATATCGTATTTTTATCTCAGTTGCAGTTCGAATCTACAAAGGACGTAAATACAAAAAATATAGATCAGGGAGTTATGGATCGATTCCACTTAATTTTGTAATTTTTGACTACAGAAGAATATTAGGTGAATATTTTTTCTTGATTGTGCGGACTGCTTCCTACAATAAATCCAGATTTTGAAGGAATCATTTCATAACCTATCAAAATTCCATCACCATAAAAAATCGGTACCCCATATTGGTGATTGAAGAGTTGCTAGATGTATTGACGAGTGCATGTTACTTATCAAAGCTAGACTTGAGGGCTTGGTACCATTAAATCAGAGTCAAACCATCTGATGTGCACAAGACGGTGTTTAGAATTCATGATGGGCACTACGAGTTCCTCGTTATGCCTTTTGGTCTTACCAATGCTCCCGCCACCTTTCAGAGCTTAATGAATGATATCTTTAGGCCTCATTTGAGGCAATATGTGCTAATATTCTTTGATGATATATTGGTATACAACCGTACACGGGAGGAGCATTTGGGATATATTTGAACGGTACTTGGCCTACTACGACAACATGAGTTGAATGCAAAGGACTCTAAGTGTTCATGGGGGCAACAAAGGGTTGACTACCTAGGCCACATCATATCTAAATATGGCGTGAAAGCTGACCCCAAGAAGATCCAAAGCATAGTGGATTGGCCGCTGCCAAAGACTACCAAAGAGCTACGTGGTTTTCTCAGTTTAACCGGCTACTATCGTCGGTTTGTGGCAAACTATAGCAAGGTTATGGCTCCCCTCACGGCCTTGCTACAGAAGAGTGTATTCTCATGGACAAACAAAGCAAGGGAAGCATTTGAAGCCTTGAAGAAGGCGATGATCTCAGCCCCAATCCTTGCTTTAGCAGATTTTACCAAATTGTTCACCATTGAGTGCGATGCATCCAGAGTCGGTGTGGGGGCTGTTTTAATGTAAGAAGACAAACTTGTGTGTTAGGTTTTTTATTTATTGGCAATTTTGTACAAAATATTCTAAGTGTATTCTTTCATGTATTTGAGCTTTACACAAGTCTAGAATATCTCTGGTGTGAAGAATTGCAAGATCATTGGAGAAAAGCCTCGCGTTCTCACCGCGTTCACAAACGCGTTCGAACGCGGGCACTGCGTTCACACAGACAGAGAGCCGCATTCACAAGCGCGTTCGAACGCGGGCACTGCGTTCACACAGACAGAGAGTTGCGTTCACAAGAGCGTTCGAACGCGGGCACTGCGTTCACACAGACAGAGAGCCGCGTTCACAAGCGCGTTCGAACGCGGGCACTACGTTCACACAGACAGAAAGCCGCGTTCACAAACGCGTTCGAACGTAGGCACTGCGTTCACACAGACAGAGAGCTGCGTTCACAAACGCGTTCGAACGCGGGTACTATGTTCACACAGACCGAGAGCAGCGTTCACAAACGCGTTCGAACGCAACCTGAAGAATTCAAGCTGTCGCGTTCGAACGCACCTGAGATTAAGTTAGGCCGTTCGAACGCACTCGGGCCGCGTTCGAACGCACATATGAAGTTTGCAATTTATTGGATTTTCGTGAGTACGAATATGACTTGGATTTGGCTCTATCTTGGAGATCATATATAAGGATAGTGTTGCCCTAACCTAGGGGAGTTGAAGAAGATTATTCAAGGAGACTTTTTGGAGGCTACATCGGTTCTTCAACAAACAAGGCCCTTCGCATCTACAAATCTTAATCTTTCGTCTTAAGGGCTATCTAGACGAAAGATCAATCTCGAGGGCTACTGAGATTGGACTTCAATCACAAGAAGCAGTGAATCGTGGGTTCTAGCGATCAAGACTGAGAGGAACAAAGTCGTTTGGATCGACGGGTTGTTTTGTGAATCAGTCTTGTAACTGCTACTGTCATAGTGATTGGTTTTGATCCGAGTTTGGATCCGTGGTTTTTTTTCGTTTGGGTTTTCCACGTTAAAATCTTGGCGTTCATCTCTACTTTCGTTTTTAATATTTCTTTTGACTTTTACTTAAGCGAACGAGAAATATATGCCTAGAGATTAGATACATACGTGTGTCTAGGGATTTATTTTTTCAATTGGTATCAGAGCGGGTTCTCTCACTCTTTGAGAGAGATCAAATAGGCATGGATTTTCATAGAGATGGACCCTCATCTATTAGACCTCCTATTCTAGATGGATCAAATTATGGATATTGGAAAGCTAGGATGAGAGCTTATTTGAAGTCTATAGATGAGAGAGTTTGGATGGCCATTGTGAACGGTTGGAGTCCACCAATGTACATGGTGAATGATGAGTTAGTTGAGAAACCGATTGAGTCATGGGATAAAACAGATTATGAAAAAGTTGGCTGGAATAGCAAAGCAATAAATGCAATTTTTAGTTGTGCTTCCTCGGAAGAATTTAGAAGAATATCTACTTGTGAAATAGTAAAACAAGCCTGGATGATCTTAGAAACAACTCATGAAGGTACTATGGCTGTAAAACTTTCAAAACTTCAGAGGTTGACTACTAATTTTAAAACCCTACGTATGGAGGAGAATGAAACATTTGATGAGTTCTATGCAAAGTTAAGTGATATAGTCAACTCCAGTTTCAACCTAGGAGAGAAAATTCCTGAAAATAGAATTGTCCGTAAGATCCTTAGGTCTCTTCCAGAAAGGTTTCAGGCGAAAGTTACAGCTATTGAGGAAAGTAAGGACATTGACTCTATGAAAGTTGAACAATTGGTAGGAAATCTACAAACATTTGAGTCCAGTCTTTCAAAACCGAGAAAGTCCAAAGGGATAGCTCTATCCACTGTTGAACAAAATTTAGAGGAGTCTGAAGATGAAGGTGATTTAGATGTTGAGATGTTGGCTATGTTTGTCAAAAAGTTCAATAAATTCTTTCGGAAGCCAAACAAGTTGAATACTGAAAAGTTTGAAAAAAACAAAACTTTTGTGAAAAAGAAGAATATTGTGACTTCGAATACAGGTGGTAGCAACAATAATATCAAACAGAAAAATAAGAATTCTAAAAATAAAGTTCAATGTTTTGAATGTTCTGGTTTTGGACACATCGCACAAGAATACCCTAATCGTCTTAAGAGAAAGGGCAAAGCTATGAAAGTTACTTGGGATGATTCAGATGAATCTAATGATGATTCTGATAAAGACGAAGAAAACTTTGTAGCCTTTGCCTCTTCTCTGCTTAATACTGACTCTGTTGATGATACTGATAGTACAGATGATCTTGATATGCTACCGGCTGAGGAAGATGAATCTGAAATTCAAAAGGCATATAATGACTTGTACCTGGAGTCGTTTAAACTCAAGAAAAGCAATCTTAGACTACTTCAACGACTCAAGAAAATTGAACCAGAAAAAATTCAATTTGAGGAGAAGTACAAATTGGAGCTTGAACGTGTCAAAGACCTTTCTGAACAACTTGACAATGCGAAAAATAAAATGAAGGCTGATAAAATTGAACTAGAGCGATTGCATAAGGAAGTTACTTTTCTAAAAGGGAAGAACAAACTGGACGAGATTCTAAAAGCTCAGATCTCTGGAAAAGACAGGTATGGTGTTGGATATACTGGTAATTCAAATAATAATAAAACTGTTTTTGTTTCTGCAGGTAAACAAAAGGAAGAATACCTGAAGCCATCAATCGTATTTTCAAAGCAATCCTGGATGAATCCTTCAAAATTGAAGTTGAATCTACAAACTGGTGAATCTTTGACGGCACCAAAGGTAAACTTTAGTCACACTCCTCGACAAAAGGTGAGTAGAAAAGGGTTTGTTCCGACATGCTATCATTGCGGCATTCTAGGGCATATTCGACCTCATTGTAAATTTTTGCAAAAACCTATAACTGCTTTCATTTATGGGATGAAAACAAAAACCATATGGGTCAAGAAAAGTGATAGGAGACTTGAATGGACCAATTAAGACAAGACGACAAATCCAAAGTGAGGTATCATTTACTTGTTATACATCTTCTTTTGAACCTAAAAATGTGAAGGAAGCATTGTTAGACGATTCTTGGGTAAATGCTATGCATGAGGAATTAGAGCAATTTTCTAGGAATGATGTTTGGTATTTAGTTCCTAGACCTAAGAATGTGAACGTTATTGGAACAAAATGGATCTACAAAAATAAAAGTGATGAACATGGCAATATAGTTCGAAATAAAGCCAGACTAGTAGCACAGGGATACACTCAGGTTGAGGGTATAGATTTTGATGAGACATTTGCTCCTGTTGCTAGATTAGAGTCTATTCATATACTGCTTGCCATTGCTTGTCATTTAAAATTTAAATTGTTTCAAATGGATGTTAAAAGTGCTTTCTTAAATGGTATCCTGAATGAAGATGTTTATGTGGAACAACCTAAGGGTTTCGAAGATAAAAAATTTCCTTCTCATGTTTTTAAATTGAAAAAGGCTCTTTACGGGCTAAAACAAGCTCCAAGAGCTTGGTATGAGAAGTTGACCACCTTTTTAGTGGATGCGGGGTTCACTCGAGGGGGAGTGGACAAGACATTATTCATCAGACGTAAAAACAAGAGTTTAATTGTGGCACAAATATATGTAGATGACATTGTCTTCGGGGCGACGAGTCAATTATTAGCTAAGGAGTTTGCTAATCTCATGCACAGTCATTTTGAGATGAGTATGATGGGTGAGTTGAAGTTCTTTTTAGGGCTTCAAATTACTCAATTGGAGAGAGGGATTTTTATCGCTCAAACCAAGTATGCTAAGGATCTTGTGACTAAATTTGGTTTAGAAAATGCAAAACATGCTAGAACTCCTATGAGTACAACTACCAAACTAGGTAAGAACATGTCAGGAAAAAGTGTTGATCAGATAGTGTATAGGAGCATGATCGGTAGCCTTTTGTACTTAACGGCTAGTAGACCTGACATTGCATTTAGTGTCGGTGTGTGTGCTAGGTTTCAGTCTGAACCCAAGGAGTCACATTTGTTTGCTGTGAAACGTATCATAAAATATGTCAGTGACATAGTTGATTTAGGTATCTGGTTTACTTATGACTCGGGTGCTATCATATCGGCATACACGGATTCTGATTGGGCAGGTTCATGTGATGATAGAAAAAGTACTTCAGGTGGATGCTTTTATATTGGAAACAATATAGTTGCTTGGCACAGTAAGAAACAAAACTCGATATCTTTATCTACTGCAGAGGCCGAGTACATTGCAGTAGGAAGTTGTTGTTCTCAGTTACTATGGATGAAACAGATGGTCAATGATTATGGCATTGAACAAGATACTATGGTGCTTTATTGTGACAACATGAGTGCTATTAATATATCGAAAAATCCTGTTCAACACTCGCGTACAAAACATATTGATATCCGACATCATTTTATACGCGAGTTAGTTGAAGACAAAATAATAGCACTAGAACATGTTGAGACGGAGAAACAGTTGGGTGACTTGTTTACAAAACCTTTGGATTTACAGAGATTTGAGTATCTTCGTACTTCTTTAGGGATTTGTGCTTTGGACTGATTTTATTGGGATGTGTGTTCTTTTTAGTTTCTGAGTTTCTTTTGTTTCATTTTTTTTGGTTTTCATTTACTCTGAAATTTTCTTTGGTTTTAGTTTAAGATTTATCGAGAGTTTTTGTTATAAATAATAATAAAAAAAAATTGATGCACTCCTAGATTCAATAATATCCTCTTGACATAAAAATATGATTTTTCTCTTGATTATGAGTTATTATAGTCAATTTTGTCATCTTGTAGTATATTGTTTCAATTTTGAATTTGTCACTCCCTCGACTTCTATAATAATAAATTTTTAATGCCTCATAACGTATGTGTATTCTTGAGTGAGCATGATATCATGAATATTTTTTTAAATAGCTCTCTATTAACTTTGATTTGCACAGTTTGACCTCATGCTTAGTTATCAAATATATTTTTATAAAAGATCAATGAAAAGGGCTACAATGAGTTAGTGTGAAAGCCGTCTTGTTTCGAGTCCAGTTTGACTCAGTACATTATTTGCAAATTTAACAAAAAAAAATATGATATATGTGAATTTCTTCTTGCACATCATTTGATTTGTACTACAAGAAAAGGGCTACCTACTCATGTGTGAAAGCCATCATTGCACATATATGGTTCAATAAAAAAAATTACAGGAAAAATTCCTGCTGTATTATGGCGAATAAGTCGAAAAGTACAAACTTTCTACACTAAGTCGGTTTGACTACTGTGTTGCATCATTGTTTATATAGTAAAGTTTGTTTAAGAAGATTGGTTCATGTTATCTATGCTCATCTTGCATATGTATATCGTTATGATCAATCAAGATTAATGTAATTTTGAGTGATGCATTCGAATTGATTATAATATGCTTTTGATGATTTGATTGATCTTGTATGACTTATTTCATTTGATTGTTATATTCTATGTCTTGATTATATTTTGGAATTCTAGAAGTGCATCTTCAAAAATATTTTTACCTTGTTTTTAGTTTAAAAAAAAAAAAGGGCGTTCGAACGAGGATTGTTGAGTTCGAACGCGGCGCGTTCGAACGCGTGGACTGGTGCGTTCGAACGCACGTGTGGGTTCTTTAAATATTGCGTCCGAACCCAAGGGTTTCATCTTTCATTCTCCAAACCCTAAAAACCCTTCATTTTCCCCTTCTCAAATCTTCAAGATCTTGGTGTTTTTCATCGAATTTTTCACTACAAATCCTTTTTGGGGGTCGATCTCCTCCGGATCTAGTGTCTTTCAACCAAAATTTTGAGTTTCTCCCCATATTTGCAAGGTATGATCATCCATTATTCTTTTTCAATAAACTTGTTTGATTTTGAGTGATTTGTGCGTTCTCAACTTTTGATCACGTTAATGTTCAACTCTTGATGATTTTTGTGAGATTGAACGTGATATCTTAGCATTTTTCAAGTGCAAGATGTTTTTCCTTTTGGGGCTTCATGGTTTTTCCCATTTTTCTTTGGATTTCTTGCTATTTTTTTGGTTGCTTTCGGAGATGTATTGAATATTGAAACGTGTTTTCTTTTCAAGAATGCCTAAGAAAACGACGGTGACCAAGAAACCAAGGCCGCCTTCCTCGCCATCCTCGGCTCCCAAGTTTTCTTCATCAACGGCTGAGGGTCGTTACAAGCATAATTTTGGCACCCGTCCTGTTATCTGTGAAAGACCCGTAGTTATATCTGATTTTTCTGAGTTGGGGATTGAACAGATCTTTACTGAACGTGGATGGTTATCAGTGTGTCGGATGAGCGGGACTGCTTATGTGGAAGTTGTTCGAGAATTCTTTAGTAATGCCACGATTTCTGATCACTGTATACGTTCTACTGTTCGTGGTGTATCTATATACCTGGATTCCGATATTATTCGTGCTGAACTGAGTTTGCCTGATGGTGAGTTTCAATATCCGACGTCTGCTCCACTCCCTGATATAAATGACTATGCCGGTACAGTCCTGATCAAAGGGGAATGTTGGAAAGGTAACATGATGCCGCATGCAAGGCTGACATCTGTGGCTCGCATGCTTCACTTCTTTTGTCTGTACAATGTCACCCCCAAGACTCGCCATTCCAGCATTAGTTTGGATCGTGCATTCCTTCTTCATGCCATGTTATCGGGAGTCTCTATTGACTTAGCTGCCGTGATCTATGATTCTATTCTCTCAGCTGCACAGAAAGAAGCACCTCGTGAGGGATTACCGTTTGGCATTTTTCTTACCACTTTGTGCACTCAGAGTGGGGTGCGAGTAGATGCTTCGGAACCTTCTCTTACTTCGCAGAAACCATTGGATCGGATTACTCTGAAGCGGAGTCAAGCTCACGACCAGACGTCTCCTCTCAAACCGTCCTCTTCCGCCGCTGGTCGGTCATCGCATCTCGACAGTTCTGATGATAGCTCTACCGATGACTCATCTCCCACTGAGGGGGAGTTACCACAGTACTCGGACTGGTTCGATCAACTTAGTACTCAAGTGCAGGATCTCTATTCCGCGGTGAATGATCTACGTACTGAGCATGTCCGTCAGGGAACTGTACTTGATTCCGTGTTGACGATTCTTCATCGTCAGTTTCCTCCGAGTTCCTAGTCTTTGGCATTTGTGCCAAAAAGGGGGAGAGTGTCTCAGTGTTTAAGTGTCTAGGTGTGTAGGGGGAGTATGGGCATAGGGGGAGTTTAGTGGAGTTTACTTGATGGTTGAACTTGGCATTTGAAACTTAACTTAACTTGAAGTAATTGTGATAACGTGTGTTTAATCTTTGTCTGTTTAAATTTTTGCTCTTGTGATAACTTGTGTTTTGATTTTTTTTTATTTCAAGTTATTTTCACTTGATCTTGGATTGGTATATGTTTCCTTGCAGGGATTGATGTGCAAAATATTCTAGACTTGTTGATTGCTCAGTTTGAAGTCATTGTAATATCTTGTAACCTAAGTGTTTTGTCACAAATTACCAAAGGGGGAGATTGTTAGGTTTTTTATTTATTGGTAATTTTGTACAAAATATTCTAAGTGTATTCTTTCATGTATTTGAGCTTTACACAAGTCTAGAATATCTCTGGTGTGAAAAATTGCAAGATCATTGGAGGAAAGCCTCGCGTTCTCACCGCGTTCACAAACGCGTTCGAACGCGGGCATTGCGTTCACACAGATAGAGAGCCGCGTTCACAAGCGCGTTCGAACGCGGGCACTGCGTTCACACAGATAGAGAGTCGCGTTCACAAGCACGTTCGAACGCGGGCACTGCGTTCACATAGACAGAGAGCCGCGTTCACAAGCGCGTTCGAACGCGGGCACTGCGTTCACACAGACAGAGAGCCACGTTCACAAACGCGTTCGAACGCGGGCACTTCGTTCACACAGACAGAGAGCCGCGTTCACAAACGCGTTCGAACGCGGGTACTGCGTTCACACAGACTGAGAGCAGCGTTCACAAACGCGTTCGAACGCAACCTGAAGAATTCAAGCTGTCGCGTTCGAACGCACTTGGGCCCGTTCGAACGCACCTGAGATTAAGTTAGGCCGTTCGAACGCACTCGGGCCGCGTTCGAACGCACATATGAAGTTTGCAATTTATTGGATTTTCATGAGTACGAATATGACTTGGATTTGGCTCTATCTTGGAGATCATATATAAGGATAGTGTTGCCCTAACCTAGGGGAGTTGAAGAAGATTATTCAAGGAGACTTTTTGGAGGCTACATCGGTTCTTCAACAAACAAGGCCCTTCGCATCTACAAATCTTAATCTTTCGTCTTAAGGGCTATCTAGACGAAAGATCAATCTCGAGGGCTACTGAGATTGGACTTCAATCACAAGAAGCAGTGAATCGTGGGTTCTAGTGATCAAGACTAAGAGGAACAAAGTCGTTTGGATCGACGGGTTGTTTTGTGAGTCAGTCTTGTAACTGCTACTGTCATAGTGATTGGTTTTGATCCGAGTTTGGATCCGTGATTTTTTCCCGTTTGGGTTTTCCACGTTAAAATCTTGGCGTTCATCTCTACTTTCGTTTTTAATATTTCTACTGACTTTTACTTAAGCGAATGAGAAATATCATTGCCTAGAGATTAGATACATACGTGTGTCTAGGGATTTATTTTTTCATTGTGGCCTACATGAGCAAGGCTCTTTCCAAGCGAATACAGCTGCTATCTACCTATGAAAGAAGATGCTCACCATCATTTATGCTATCACCAAGTGGAGGCCTTATCTCATCGGGTGACGTTTCACGATCCACACTGATCAAAGGAGTTTGTCATACTTTCTTGGGCAGCGCATATACACACTAGCCCAGCAAAGGTGGGTTTTTAAGCTACTTGGATACAAATACGAGTTGGTTTATAAAAAGGGGACCGAAAACAGTGTCGCCGATACCTTATCTAGATGCCTAAATCTAGCCGAGTTGGCGGCAATTTCAGTGTCGGTTTTTCCTTTTTTCCAGCAGCTGCGGGAGGTTTATAAGAATGATCCAGGTACCATGAAGATGATGGATGACCTTGCTGCAGATCCTAGCTGTAGGCAAGAAGTGGTGGTGAAGGAAGGACTCTTGGTGGACAATGGTAAGATCATTGTTCTAACTGACCATCATTTGCGCTTGGAGTTGATGCGCCATTTTCATGACTCCCCCATGGCTGGACATGAAGGGGTGTTGCGCACCTACAAACTGTTGAGTCAGAGTTGCATATGGGATGGGGTGAAGAAAGATGTACAAGCCTATGTCAAGGCTTGTGAAGCGTGCCAAAGAGCAAAGATGAAGTCGGCAAAACCTGTTGGATTGCTTTAACCACTTCCGATTCTAATGAAGGTTTGGGAGGATGTCACCATGGTTTCATTGACGGTCTACCCAAGGCCAAAGGACATTCCGTGATATTGGTGGTGGTAGATCGCCTCAGCAAGTATGCTCAGGTTTTAGCTTTGGTGCATCCTTACACGACAAAGAAGGTTGTGGAGGTTTATGTACGCGACGTGGCTAAGATGCATGGTATGCCAAAATTGATTGTTTCATATCGTGATCCTATATTTGTGAGTTAATTTTAGTAGGAATTCTTTGCGCTTTAAGGGACTACTTTCCGGATGAGTCCAGCTTATCATCCTCAAATGGATGGCCAATTCGAGGTGCTGAACCGTTACTTAGAGCAGTACTTGAGGTGCTTTGTTGGCGAGCAACTGCAATAGTGAATATCTTATTTGCCATGGACTGAGTGGTCATACAATACGGCTTTTCATATGGCCATTGGCATGACTCCATTCGAGGCCGTTTATGGGCAGCCACCTCTGACCTTGCTGTTACAGATCAGATCTGGAACGATCCCTTTGTTGGATGATTATGAAAATTTAAGGGATGTAGCCTTATAAGTTAGAGTTCTAATGGATCTAGTTTCACCTAAATCGAAGGTTGGGATGAAAAGATAAAAATAAAATAGTGGAGATACGTCAGGGAGGACAGAATGGTAATTTTTGATGTTGTGGCGGTCATCGGAGGGTGGTGGACGGCCAAGGGTGGTGGTGGATGGCCGTGTAGTAGGGTGGCTAGGATTTGGATGCTTGAAGAGGATCTACGGTTATGATCTACTCCTATGAAGATAAAGACAATCTAACAACTAATGTAAAAAAGATAAGGACGAGAATAATAACTGGCTAAACTCAGATTTCTCTCAATTCAATTTCATATATTTATCAATACATGTACACTCCTATTTATAGGAGTAAAAATCCATAGCAGATCGGATCCACATGCGGATTATCCGATTTATTTGAAATTCAAACAACAAGATAAAGTTAGCTAATAAACTAAATTAGCCTTCTTTATCTTTCTTGGATTAATCCTTCATTTTGTCATAGATAGATTCTGAATTTGGAGAAGTCATGAATATCAAAGTTGTAGAATGGAGGTTTTTAATTTTATCCTGCTAGTTTGATATTATTCAGACATCTATAGAATATTTTACGAATATTTTTCTGGAACTGCGCAGAGTTGGATTTAGCTAATTAAATAAAATCCTAACCTTCTAACTAAACCAAATAAGCAAATAAGATAACTAGACTCAATCCATTAAGTCTAATCTCCCCTTGATATGATTCGATCTGACCCGATTCTCATCAATCCACCACGTTTCTGATCACCTTGTCCTCAAGGTGACTAGTCTCTCACGCCCTTATACTCATATAACTTATCGTGCCAATCAGTAGATTTGGGTTCGTCTTCTTCGAGTCCACCTAGGAACATGACGTGGGTTGGCTGACGCTTACATTTATGACTGGGGATAAATCAATCATCACAGTAAAAACACAAGCCTTTTCTTCGGCGCTCTTTATAGTCGTTGGGTACAAAGCGGCGCGTGATCATCTGTTGGTTAGACTGAGCCATTGATGTAGTTTGAGTCGGGGCAAATGTCGTCTCTAGTAGGCCGTGGGCTTGGGCTGCCTTTCTTCTCTCCTCCTTACGGATCTGGTTCAGTTGGTCCAACTTGGACTCCATTAGAATAGCTAAGGAGAAGGCCTCTTCAGAAGTAGTGGGCCTCAAAACCTTGACCTCAGCTTGAATGTCAAGTCTAAGCCTACTAATGAAGATACTCTTCAGGGCCGAGTCAGACCAGTTAGTGACTCGGTTGCATATCTGCTCTAACTCTTCCCGGTAAGCTTGAACTATTGTTGACTGAGTCAGCTTAGTCAATATGGCCTGAAAGTCATCGTATTGAGTCGGACCGAATCGAGCACAAATCGCATTCGCAAAGTCCTGCCAAGACTCAAATGGTCGAGTCCGCTCAGCCGACTGGTACCACTTAATTGCCATGCCCTCCAAGTGAAATGAGGCTAGCTGAACCTTCTAGTGGTCGGGCGTGCCATGGTACATGAAAAACTGCTCTGCTAGATAAGTCCAATCTAGCGGGTCTCTTCTAGAAAATTTTGAAAAATTAAGCTTGACGATCCGAGCTTGGATCCCAAAATGTGGTCTATCATCATGGGCGAAGTGACCTCGGGGTTGAGGCTAGTCTCATGGGTCATAGGCCCACGGGTTTGGCTCATGTCGCCCTCGGGCTGCACGCAGGTTCAGCTCAATCTGACAACGCAGACCCACCGGTTCATTCCACCATTCATCCTCGGGCTCATACTCGTGCTCGGGGTTTTGTTCATGGGTTCCAAACTGGTTTGCACAAGGTGGTTGAACTGGTTCGCAAAAATTTAGTCTGCCTTGAAAATCATGTTCTTCATCTGTTTCATTCCAATAACCTAAGGCTGAATTTGGAATTTGGCCTAGGGCTGCCACCATAGGGTGCATGGGGGGCGGCGGCTGGGCTCGGTCGGGGATCACCGGTAGTCGACCCCTAGCTGGGGCCATACTCGAGCTCAGGCTTGAGCTATTGCAGCGGCAGTCCTGGTGTGTCACCGGCCGATCCACTGACCCTCGGCGGTTGTTGAAAGGACCAGTGGCCCCACTACAATGGAGTAGTGGCGGTGAAAAATTACGACAGAGCTACCCCGACGTAGAGGTAGCTTCCCGCGGCTACGGCTGTTGGGTTTGGCCACTCGACGGTTGTCGACGGTTGCGGCGGCCACCATTGGTCGGCAGTCAGCCCTAGGAAGCCAACCATGGCCGCTGGTGGCCGTGGGAGTGTCGGACCTGCGACCACCAGTCGCGGATTTGCTACAGCACGAATCGTCGTGTTTGGTGGTCTTCCAGCCGGTGCCGGCGCGAAAGGCAGCCTGGGCTCAGGTGCGGGGGCGTCATGGAAGAGATCGGTCGTGGCGGTAGGGGCCGTGAATGTCTGGATAGCCATTGATGGGAAGCTAGTGTTTTTGGCCCTAGCTCCCACCGCGGCTGGGGAAGATGATCTTGAGGACGCTATTGCAGGTGGTTCCGACATGGCAGTGGCATTTAGGAAGGTCTGTAGGACCGGAGGGGTCCCCACTACGGTCCAAGGAGGGGTTGAGGCCGCGATTTGGGCCGACTCATCCCCTCCCTCACGGGTTGATAATGGTGGCTAAGTTTGGCTTTGTCCTATTGTGGCCGGTGGCGCTGACAGTGCAGGTCGGTGGAGGGCGGCTAGTAAGGCCTCCGTCAAGGCCTGGATCGAGTCTTTGAGGGTGGTTTGGATCTTTTGGATCTCCTTCACGTTCTCCTTTAACTCGATCGAAAATGCTTTAAAAAAAGCTTTTGCCCACGCTGATGGCTCGTCATCGATAATTGCTGGGATTGGAGGGGGTGCCAGATCAACTCCCATAGGAACGGAGATGAGATCATGGTCCTCCATGGTTGATGCCTCCTCGTTGGCCTTGGAACGCGTGTTAACCATCTTCCGAAGAACCTAGCTCTGATACCAATGTTACAGATCAGATTTGGAACGATCCGTCCATTGGATGATTATGAAAATTTAGGTGGAGGTAGCCTCATGAGTTAAGGTTCTAATGGCATTAGTTTTACCTAAATCGGAGGTTAGGATGAAAAGATAAAAATAAAATAGTGGCAATATATCAGGGAGGATAGAACGGTAATTTTCTGACGTTGTGGCGGTCGTCAGAGGGTGGTGGACGGCCAAGGGTGGTGGTGGATGGCCGTGTAGTAGGGTGGCTTATGGAGGTAGGAGGTGGCTAGGATTTGAATGCTTGAAGAGGATCTACTATTATGATCTACTCCTATGAAGATAAAGACAATCTAACGGCTAATATAAAAAAGATAAGGACGAGAATAATAACTGGCTAAACTTAGATTTCTCTCAATTCAATTCCATATATTTATCAATACATGTCCACTCCTATTTATAAGAGTAAAAATTCATAGTGGATCAGATTCACATGCGGATTATCCGATTTATTTGAAATTCAAACAATAAGATAAAGCTAGCTAGCTAACTAACTAAATCAGCCTTCTTTATCTTTTCTGGATTAATCCTTCATTTCATCATAGATAGATTCTTAATCTAGAGAAGTCATGAATACCAAAGTAGTAGATCTAGAGGTTGGTGATCTTATCCTGCTAGTTTAATATTATTCGGACGTTTGTAGATTATTCTGAGAATATTTTCCCAAAACTATGCATAATTAGATTTAGCTAATTAAATAAAATTCTAACCTTCTAACTAAACCAAATAAGTAAATAAAATAACTAGACTCAATCCATTGAGTCTAATCTCCCCTTGATGTGATCTGATCTGACCATGGGATTTGACGTCGAACTGACCACGGGATTTGGCGTTGCTATAGGAGACGGCACGAAGCTTAAGGCGGAGAGCTTGTGTCACTGGGTCGGTATACAGGTGCAAGGACACGATATCATTGTGGACTTGTATCCGTTAGTACTGCGAGGAGCGGACATTGTCCTTGCTGCTCAGTGGTTACAAAGTTTGGGACCCATCACATTTGATTTCCAGAGCATGTGGATGAAATATAAACACGAAAACAAAAATATGCGGTTTGATGGTGTTCAGTCTTCCCCGATTCCTGCGATGCAGCCTATGGTGGGGCTGCCTTGTGCATATGATTTGGCCTATCTTCTTCAGTTAGGACTAGCAAGAAATGACTCTCAAATGAGTTTAGGTAATACTATTGAATTTTCTAATTTATTAGATAATTTTTTTTGGACTATTTGAGGAGCCACATAAGTTGCCACCGAGAAGAGCGGCGGACCATCGCATAGAGATTGTACCCGGGGCTACACCGGCGAATGTGAGGCTATATCGATATTCACATGTGCAGAAAAAAGTTATTTCAAAGATGATAGCCGAGATGTTAGAGTAAGGCCTCATACAACTAAGTCATAGCTCATATTCATCCCCCGTGCTTTTGGTGCAAAAAAGGACGAAACATGATATTTTTATGTCGACTATCGAGCATTAAACACTATTACTGTCAAGGACCGGTATCCCATTCTAGTTATTGAGGAGTTGTTGGACGAGCTTGTAGGGGTGACTATATTTAGTAAGTTTGACTTGAGGGCCGGGTATCATCAAATTAGAGTTCACCCGGCGAATATGCATAAAACTGCATTTCAGACTCTGGATGGGCATTACGAGTTCCGGGTGATGCCTTTTGGTCTTACCAATGCTCTAGCTACCTTTTAAGGCCTCATGAATAATATATTTTGGCATGTATTGTGAAGGTATGTCTTGGTATTTTTTGACGATATTTTGGTGTATAACAGGACTGAATTGGAGCATTGGCGGCATTTGGAGGACGTGTTGAATTTGTTGAAGCAAAACTGAAGATCAAGAAGTCCAAATGCCTATGTGGAGTACCACAAGTGGAGTATTTAGGCCACATCATTTCAGCGAATGGTGTAACGACGAATCCACAAAAGGTTACATGCATGACCGCTTGGCCTATTCCTACTACTACCACTGGATTGAGAGGATTTTTGGGGCTGACCGGATATTATCGACGCTTCATCATTGGATATGGCAAGATCGCTGCTCCTCTCACTTCTTTGTTAAAAAAAGACTCTTTTAGATGGACGGATGAAGCCACTTTAGCCTTTAAAAAAATTAAAAATAGCAATGACGACGGCACCTGTTTTAGCGCTACCGGACTTCACCAAAGAGTTCGTTGTGGAATGTGATGCGTCGGGTGTTGGCATATGAGCTGTACTAATGTAAGAAGGATGTCCCATTGCTTATCTTAGCATGGTTTTATCACAAAAATCTCAATAATTATCGACTTATGAGAGGGAGATATTGGCAATTCTGTATGCGGTGACAAAGTGGAGGTCTTATTTAATCAATAGATGATTCATTATCCGAACCGATCAAAGGAGCCTTTCATACTTTATGGGGCAGCATATACACACTCTGGCACAGCAGTGATGGGTCACAAAATTACTAGGATATGATTATGAAATCCAATACAAGAAGGGAACGGAAAATAGAACGGCGAATGCACTTTCGCGCCAACTTGATACCGCCGAGCTTGCAGCCTATTCATCTCCTACCTTTCCCTTCCTTGAAGAGTTGAGGTATGCATGTTCATCTGACCCAGATATTTTGAGATTATTGTAGGAGGTGATGGCTGATCCGGAGCGCCATCTAGAGTTGGAGAATCGAGGCGGTTTGCTGTTGGACCGCGGATGCATTTGGGTGTTGGAGCGTATTGGTCCAGTTGCATATTGTTTGGAGCTGCCGGAGGGGTCAAGAGTGCATTCTGTCTTTCATGTTTCATTGTTGAGGGAGAGTATTAGAGATCATGAGATCATTGGATCAGTTTTACTGGTGCTATTGGAGGAGATAGAGATTATAGAGTCAGTTCGTGTACTTGCTAGGTGCCAACGACGACATGGTACTAGGTTGGAGATGGAGATTCTAGTTAAGTGACTTGGCAAGCCATTCGATGAGGCAACATGGGAGTTGGAGACTGATATCTTGGAGCATTTCCTTGACTATTCACCTTGAGGGCAAGGTGGGGGAAGCGTGGTGGGCTGATATACTTAGTTAGGATCTTTTCTTATTACATTAGGTATTTATTTTTATTAAAATAAAATTCCTGTAGGTCATGTTTGAACACAGGAGGGGTCGCGTTCGAACGCTCTTATGAACGCTTGCATCAGGTTCGCAAATACAGAGAACGCATATTGTGCGTTCGAACGCGGTCGGGAGAGTTCGAACGCCCACGTTCGAACGCCTCACATCCAGAGATGGAGCTTTTTGAGTGCCTTCGAATGCGATTAGGTGCTTTCGAATGCGATCGACGGGAATCCTCTAGAATTAGGGTTTCATATTATCATAGGACTTGTTGGCTAGCCTCAATAAATATGTGGATAACAGCCAACTTTATTATGCAATTGGATTATTGATTTTTTGCCTCCTATATTCTCTCTAGACTTCTCCCTTCTCCCTCTTCACCATCCTTCCACCTCTATAGTTAGCAAGGTTTCTCCTAACTTCTAATCTCGCTCGACTGTCAAGTCACCCCTCTTCTTTGGGATCTCGACCATTTCGTTCCCTTCGTCTACTTCCCTTAATCACATCCACAATCCACCCTCATCTCCATAGCATCCATAACCTTAACATCCACTCCACCCGTCACCACCACCATCACCTACGTTCTTTCGTGTTTTTGTCCTAGTTGCAGTTTGAATCTGCAAAGGGCATAAATATAAAAGTTGTAGATCTAACCCAATTGATTTTGCAATTTTTTGACAACAAAGAATATTTGAACAATATTTTCCCACGGTTGTGCAGACTGATTCCTATACTATATTCAGATTTTGAAGGAATCATAGCGTAGCCTATCTTTGGTTCCAGATCTTATCAATTTGGTATCAGAGTCTATCAATTTAGTATCAGAGCTTATCAATTTGGTATTAGAGCCTATCATCCAACTAGCTGATAGAAATCAGATGAGTATAACTTGTTATATATGCCATGTGAACAACATATGTCTGAATGTCTATTGCGCACACAGACTAATAACCTCGGATATAAAGCCACATGATTGTGAATATATCAAGCTATCAATAAACTTTAGGCATGCCCTAACCCTCGCGCTCACTCGGGAATTCTCATACTTTCTACCAACTATCTTATCAACGAGAACTCATGCATTTTCTTACAAATGATAGATCATTTTGTATTTATTTGGTACTATAACAAGCCATGCAACTCAAAAATTTAGGTAGTAAGGACGTCAAAAGAAATATGATGCAATGTAGTCTCTAATCACATATTTATTACATGTATACTCATGTTAGTCTATCATATGCTTACTCATGCTAGAGATTATCTCGACATAAAAATGTGATAATATATTCATCTCTAATCATTTCTAGATATCATCATCATATTTGTAACACCACAAAGAAAGGGAAAGGGTGTGGCACGTGCCCACCCTCACCCCTCTCTTCTCTCTTGGCCATACTTGGCCTGATAAAGGGTGCCTTTGCCAAGCCAAGCGGGTGGGAGTACCAAATAATTTTGAGCCTTTGCTAGGCCAAGGGTGTAAACTAGCCGAATTTGAGTGAGTCGGGTCTGGCTTAGGCTCAGCTTGAAATTAATTTTGAGCCTTAACATTGGGCTCAAGCTTGGCTCGGCTCAGCTCAAGCCGAGCCCGAGCTAGGCCTGATCGAGCCTGAGCTAAGCTCGAGCTTGAAATGAGTCTATTATCAAGCCTCATTCAAGATGAGCCGGATCGAGCTGGACTGAGCCAATTCGAGCCTAAGCTGAGCTACAATCTATTTAAAGTGAAAAAAGGCTGAAATCGAATAACAAATTGAATCTATAAATAAAATGAAAGCCAACTAAATTGATTATAACTTTTAAAGCTAATCAGTGATTAGTAATCACAACAATTTCAAAATTTTTACTAGTAAATATAACAAAAGGCAACCAAATAAACTTAACTTAAAATATACAAAACTTTACTAAAGCCAACCAAATCACACCAATTGCAAAATTTTAACATAGTACCATTTATCAAAATTTGGCTCAAAGCAAATCAAATTTTGACATCCAAATCATAAGTCTATCACTTGCTAAATATTACAATAGAAAGTACTTATATCTTGCCAAATATTACAATAAAATCCAATGGCATGCCAAATATTACAACTAAATTTATTTGGCACTCTCAAGTCTCAACACCAAAAAGAAGCTTGATCATGTAACTGCAAAAAAAAAAAAAAAATGGAAACAAGTTAATTGCAGCTTAAACATCATTGCCAGTATAAACATTAAATAATGGAAAAATTAAAAAATTTTTGCTGTTAATTCTTATAGCAGGTCATGAAGGGGTATTACGTACCTACAAGCAGCTGGCCTAAAATTGTACAAGGATAGCGATGAAGTCGGACGTGAAGAAATATGTGCGTGAATGCTAAATCTGCCAACGAGTCAAATCAGAGATGCTCAAACCAAGCGGGTTGTTGCAACCACTACCTATACCAGAGCATATTTGGGAGGACATCTCCATGGACTTCATCGAAGGGCTGCCGGAGGTCCGAGGACAATCAGTGGTGTTTTTTGTGGTGGATAGGCTGAGCAAATATGCTCATTTCATAGCATTGTTTCACCCGTTTTCAGCAAAAAGGGTTGCTGAAATTTTTGTTCGGAAAGTGGCGCGCTTGCATGGGATGCCTAGGACGATCGTGTCAGACCGGGATCGCATCTTCATTAGCGAGTTTTGGTCTGAGTTCTTCAGATTGCAAGGGACTTGAATCAACCTTAGTTCAACTTATCACCCTGAGACGGATAGACAAACCGAGGTGGTGAATCGCGGACTGGAACAATACTTGCAATGTTTTGTGGCGGACCGACCAAAGGATTGGGTCAAATTCCTTTCATGGGCCGAGTGGTCATACAATACCGCTCATCACTCTAGCATCGGCATGACTCCCATTGAGGCAGTTTATGGGCGCACTCCCCCGGTCTTGCGTACCTACGATAGACTCATGGCGGGAGATAGAACCGAGCTCGACTTGGAACTTGCTGATCGAGATGAAACATTGAGACAGCTCAAGACTCACCTAGCAATAGCCCAAAACCGCATGAAGCAAACGCATGACAAAGGTCAGCGTGAGCGAGAATTTGAGGTGGATCAATAGGTGTTTGTTCGAGCTCAACCGTATCGGCAATCCACATTGAGGCTAATTTTGAACCAAAAGTTGAGTTACAAGTACTATGGTCCATACTAAGTGCTATAACGAATCGGTCCAGTAGCTTACCGGTTGGACCTACTTGAAGGAACTAGGATACATCGGTCTTCCATGTATCGGCATTGAAGGCCCAGATCGGGCCTAACCATGTGGTGGGTTCGGTCTTACCTGAACCAATGGAGGAAGATGGCCCCACTGACCCGGTCCGAGTCTTAGGCCATAGGAGAAGACGCCATGGGTCCAGATTAGAGAATAAAGTGATGATTGAGTGGCTAGGCAAACCTACTGATGAGTATACATAGGAGCTAGAGTCAGATATCATGGATCGCTTCCCAAATTTCAAACTTTGAGGACAAGGTTGTGGAAGCGTGGTGGATTGTATTGTTTAGGATTAATTTTGAGTTGTTTGGTTAGCCTCTAAAAGGAATGTGAATGGCAACCAGAGGTCATTATTGAAGAATTGAGTTTTGCCTTGCCTCTTTTGTCTTTTTCGCTCTTATTCTCTCAATCCCCAGCAACGCTGCTTCTAGCCTCCCTCAACCGACCAATCACCCTAGACCCTTAGGGGCGGCCCTCTCCTCCCCCTTCTTCCAATCTACCCAACACTTATCTTAACCCTTCCATAAACCATAACCTTTTCATCACCACTTTTCACCGGTGCCACCCCATTAATGCCGGTCTGCCTCCAACCACCATCACCTAGGATTTCGTGCCTCCATCCATGGATCCTAAACAGACCACTCTGATATTTGTCCACTAATCGGACGATATCTCAAGATCCCCACATCCGATTTGCTTGAAACTTGATTTGTTGGAAAGCTATTTTTTGGGGCTACAATATATCCAAATTTTACATTGATCCGACGGCAGCATCTTTCGAGATATTATTACAAAGTTCCATACCAGATTTAGTCTAGATCAGAGAATTGTAAGAGATCGAACCTTAGCCTAAGGGGAGATCGTATCACCGTAACATTGGTATTAGAGTTGATGTTCCTCGAAAGATGGTTAACACGCGTTCCAAGTCCTACGAGGAGGCATCGACCATGGAGGACCATGATCTCATCTCCGTTCCTATGGGAGTTGATTTGGCACCCCCTCCAATCCCAACAATTATCGACGACGAGCCACCAGCGTGGGCAAAAGCTTTTTCTAAAGCATTTTCAGTCAAGTGAAGGAGAACGCGAAGGAGATCCAAAAGATCCAAACCACCCTCAAAGACTCATTTCAGGCCTTAATAGAAGTCCTACTAGCCGCCCTCCACCCAGCACCACCTGCGCCGCTGACCACCGTGGAACATGCACCACCTCCACCGCCAAGCACTAATAATGGTGAAACCGTGGAGACCATCCAAACCACGGCAACCATCCCTTCTCCGGTTGTAGAAGAGCACCCTCCATCCTTGCAGATCGAGCCCTCCATTGTAGCAACACCGAAGCAGCCCCTAGTGACAGCCCCATTGTCATCTTCCCTGGTCGAGGTGGAAAATAAAGGTCGAAACCCTACTTTTCCACCGATGGTGATCCAAGCACTTTCGATCCAAGCCACCACCGTCAGCGCCTTTCTTAGACCAGCTGCACTTGAGCCATGGCCTAAACCTCATGTGCTAAGACCTTGGCTCAAGCGACCCATGGCTAGGACAAGCTATGGCTCAAAACGATGGGCTCTAAAGCAGCACCGAAATCCACATGAAGATAGAGGACATAAAGTTCAAGAGCGAACGAAGGTTTGAAACCACCATGGACACCTTGAGGACAAGATGGTCGGAAGCTTGGTGGATAGATGCGAACCGGGTCAGATCAGATCACATCAAGGAGAGATTGGGCTCAATTGATTAAATCTAGTTATCTTATTTGCTTATTTGGTTTAGTTAGAAGGTTAGGATTTTATTTAATTAGATAAATCCAGCTCTGTGCAGTTTTGGGAAAATATTCACAGAATATTTTACAAACGTCCGAATAATATCAAACTAGTTGAATAAGATCGCCAACCTCCAGATCTACAAATTTGATATTCATGACTCCTCTAGATCTGAAATCTATCTTTCACAAAACAAAGGATTAATTCGTGAAAGATAAAAAAGGTTGATTTAGTTAGTTAGCTAGCTTTATCTTATTGTTTGAATTTCAAATAAATTGGATAATTCTTATATGGATTCGATCTGCAGTAGATTTTTACTTCTATAAATAGGAGTGGACATGTATTGATAATTTTATGGAATTGAATTGAGAGAAATCTGAGTTTAGCCAGTTATTATTCTTATCCTTATCTTTTTTACATTAGCCGTTAGATTGTCTTTATCTTCATAGGAGTAGATTACAACCATAGATCCCCTTCAAGCATCCAAACCCTAGCCACCTCCTACCTCCAGCATCCACCCGACTACATGGCCATCCACAACCACCCTTGGCCATCCACCACCCTCCGACGACTGCCACAACATCGGATATTACCGTTTTGCCCTCCCTGACGTATCTTCCCTATTTTATTTTTATCTTTTCATCCCAATCTCCGATTTAGGTGAAATTAGATCCATTAGAACCCTAACTCATGAGGATACCTCCACCTAAATTTTCATAATCATCCAACGGACGAATCATTCCAGATCTAGTTCGTAACATCAACCTCATCCTTATAGTGCCAATCCTCCTCATCGACGAAGCGCACCGGTGTCGCACGCCTCTCAGGTTCCACCACCGCTGGTCTTGGGTTTGGTTGACTCGGTCTTGCCGTGGTCGCTCCAAAGGAATCGGCCTCACAGTTAGGATCATCGTGCATTGAGTCCTCCCTTGTCGGGGTACTCTCCATAGGTCTCTTTGTTGATGTCATCTTCCTTATTTGAACCATTAATGGAGTTCTGAGGTTCGCCTGCTCTAATACCAATTGATGGGCTCTAATACCAAATTGATAGGATCTGAAACCAAAGATAGGCTACAGAACAATTCTTTAAGATCTGAATTTTCTATAGGAATTAGTCTGCACAATAGTGGAAAAATATTCATCAGATATTCTCCAATAGTCAGAAAATTACAAAACTAATTGGGTTGGATTCATAGCTTCCTAATTAACAACTTTTTTATTTTAGCCCTTCGCAGATTCGAACTATAGTAGGGACAAAAATACTGAATAACGTGGGTGATAGTGGTGGTGATGGGTGGAGTGGATGTTAGGGTTATGGATGGGTATGGAGATGAGGGTGGATTATGAAAGTTATTAAGGGAAGTAGACGAAGAAAACGAAGTGGTTGAGATCCCAAAGAAGAGGGAAGGTGGAAGGATGGTGAAGAGGGATGAGGGAGGAGTTTAGAGAGAAGATATGAGGTAAGAAATCAAGAATCTAATAGCATAATAAAGTTGGCTGCCATTCACATATTTATCGAGGCTAGCCAACAAGTCCTAAAATAATATGAAACCCTAATTCTAGAGGATTCTCGTTGATCGTGTTCGAACGCACCCGATTGTGTTCGAATGCACTCAAAAAAGCCCCTTCTTTGGATTTACGAACATGACATAGGCATTCGAACTCGCCCGACCTTGTTCGAACGCGGGTGTTCACAAGGCGTTCACAAGGGCGTTCACAAGGGCGTTCGAACGGGACTCCACTTGCATTCGAACGCGACCTATAGGAATTTTATTTTTATAAAAATAAACACCTAATGTAATAAGAAAAGATCCTAACTAAGTGTATCACATGCACATCAAAATTATCATACTAAAGAATGCAACTAATAATCCATCCATAATTATGAAGCAATATAATAAATATAATTATGTTTACCAATAAATAAATATTTGCACTTATATGATATGAATGCGATGAAATTATAAAGTAAAACAACACTTTAGTACTATAACTATTCCTAGACTATGTATGATTTACTTACCTGATATTACTTCGCGGTTAAGCAACTCTAACAACATCATGGGATCATCCTCGCACGGTATGAAATTTACCTCGATAATGAAAGTAATAAACATAAATACCAACCAATACGAACCGGCTTGATTAGATTTGCAAAGGTTCTCAGATAGATTCGGGAATATAACTTTTGAGGATGATTTTGTTAGATTTACCCATTGATTGTCTTGAAATATGGATATATTATAACACTTGAAGATTGCTTTCCAATAAATCTAAGATATTAAAGTTTGGATAGTTAAATCTTGAGATGTTGATCAAATAGTGACTAAAACTCGGAGATGCATTCTAGGTAATAATGCAAACTAAAAAGATAATTGAGAGGAAGAGATGAGAGAGAGAAGGCTGATC
This sequence comes from Typha angustifolia, assembly GCF_048772165.1. Classification (NCBI taxonomy): domain Eukaryota; kingdom Viridiplantae; phylum Streptophyta; class Magnoliopsida; order Poales; family Typhaceae; genus Typha; species Typha angustifolia. The sequence goes on along the minus strand of NC_133253.1, from coordinate 10,680,316 downwards.
CTTAGGGACAAGGGTGGTGCAGCCATATGAAGGGGGTTTTGGTGGCTAAGGATGCGGTGTAGAAAGTGACGAGACTGATCCAATAAAAGAGGCAGTGGTGGTTGATGAGAGGGAGTAGGTAGAAATTGAGGCTGACGGCCATGTTGAGAGGGGAGAAAGTATGAGGCAGCGAGGCTTTAGTAAAATAATTCTTCCTTAATTCATAATTAGGATTGCACTCTACATATATATAGAGGCTAATCCTAAATTGAATAATAAATAATTTAATAAAGTTAACTAAACTAGTCTCCTTATCTTCCTTGAATTAATTCTTTGTTTTGCTACATACAAAGTCCAAATCTCAAGAAAAACTTGAGTACCAAAGTTCTAGAACAAGACGTCACCTATCTTCTAAATATGACATTAGATGTATATCGTATAAATATTTTCCCTAAACTGCATCTAATTGGATTTACTAATTAAACAAATTCTACCCTACTCATAAGCCAATAAGATAAATAAGATAAATAAGATAAATGATACGATCTCCCCTTAGGCTAAGGTTCGATCTCTTCCAATTCTCTGATCTGGACTGGATCTAGTACGGAACTTTATAATAAGATCCCGAAAGATGCCGTTGTCGGATCGATGTGAAAATTTGATATGTTGTAGCCCCAGAAAAAATCTTTCTATTAAATCAAGTTTTAAGCGAATCGGATGTAAGGATCTTGAGATATCGTCTGACTAGTGGACAAACATCAGGGTGGTCTAATCAGAATCCGTGGATGGAGGCACGAGATCCTAGGTGATGGTGGTTGGAGGCGGACCGGCGTTAATAGGGTGGCACTGGTGAAAAGTGGTGATGGAAAGGTTATGGTTGATGGAAGAGTTAGGGCAAGTGTTGGATAGATTGCAAGAAATGGGAGGAGAGGGCCGCTCTTAAGGGTCTAGGGTGATTGGCTGGTCGAGGGAGGTTAGAGTAGCGTTGCCGGGGATTGAGAGAATGAGAGCGAAGAAGACGAAGGAGACAAGGCAAAACTCAATTATTTAATAATGACCTCTGGTTGTCATCCACATCCCTTTTAGAGGCTAACCAAACAACTCAAAATTAACCCTAAACAATACAATTTCACCGACCACGTTCGAATGCACCCGACTGCGTTTGAACGCACCGAGTTCGCTCTTCTTTAGATTTACGAACGCACGATCGAATGCGCCTGTTTCCCACTTCTCTGGATTTACGAATGCGGTGCAGGCGTTCACAGTGCGTTCTAACGCGGCATTTGAACACACAATGCATACTCACATAACAACGTTCATAACTGCATTCACAACTGCGTTCAAACACACTCCACCCGCGTTCGAACGCGTCTTACAGAAAAATTATTTTCTTGGAAATTAAACATTAAAGCAAGAAACAAAGACACTCATAAAGTTTATCCATGCTCGAGACGACATCACTGAAGTCTGAATCGTATCAATAAATAGACTTGATTCATCAAACTCAATATCCCCAAGATGTGATCCAACCTAATCAGTTCGCATCACCAACTTACTTGAAATTAATTTTAAATCATCCTACACACAACTATTATAGGTTTGGTTAGGTCTACATAGGAATTCTTACATTTATTATTTAGGTAAAGTTGATATATTAATTATGGTGGTCTAATACATTGTCAAGGATTGTTAATACAATAATCATCATGATCACTATTCCCCTAATTATTATCGATGGAAAGTAATTAAAATAGATAATATTTAATTAACACACATTATTGACTATTAAAGCATGATTTAAAAAGATTAACAATTAGAACTAATTCCCCATCTAGAAAAGTTAGTAGAGGTACTCTCATTCCATAGCCTCATTTAATAATATTGATATATAACAAAACTATCTTCTAAAGATGAGTAGTATTCAAGGCTCGAGTTGACAAAGATAAATTAATCAAATGACTAAAGTAACTTAAAAGTAAATTAAATAGCAACTAATCTACTTAGGCTAGCCCAAAACTCAAAACTATAACACAAACCAACCAAGCCTGTCGCTTAGGTTGACCCTTAATCCAATCTACAAAGGTGGGTTGGTGATGTAGGACAACTTCTCGATTGTAGGTATGCGAAGAACAATTAGGAAAAAAAACTAAACCTAGGGAATCCACCAACTAGGGTGTTGGAATCCACTAACAAACACTCAATACATAAAAACTCTCAAAATATTCATTAATCAATAAAAAGAGGATTACAAGCCTTTATATAGGCAAAGCAAGAAAAAGATAAAAATAGCCCTATAAGGCTAGTTAAAACCCTCGTTAAATCAGAGGGTCATGGGTGCAGCCCTCTTGTGCATATGAGAGTAAACATGATGAATAGTGATGTTCGCACTAGTTGGGCTACATGCAACCTAGCCCACCTCAAGTTGGGATAGACTAATAGCCTAACCCAGCCCCACCTCTTGCCATCCTCTCTACCAATGCAATACAACCAAGTGAGGAGGAGGTTGTTGCTAATGGTTATCACCAACAACCAACACCAGCCAAGCTAGGACCCTATCGAGACTAGCAAAGAAGATATGAGGTGAGTGTGCAACCATGCAATAGGAAATAATTGATAGTGATGAGGAGCAAGCTGGGGAGACAACTGTGAAAGAATGAAGCCAGAAGAATGTGGAGGTTAAGAGGAGTACGCACAACCTAGAGGTTGCCAAAATCCATAACCGGGTTGCAAAAGTCCCAAAGATGACACTAAAGGCCTTGTCTCGCAAAGAGGAACGCTTTTGATAGGACGAGGAGCGGTAACAACGATGGCGGTGGTCAGAGTTGTGCCAAGATGTTGGCGGTGTGAGGCTATTGGATGTAACCTCCACCGAGAGCTTGGACTACCCAAGAAGGGTACCCAAGGAGAGAGCACTTCCAGGGGAAGCTTCTCAAACCAACACGTCATAGACACCTTTTTTAGCCAACCAATTTCCCAACGAGGGAAAAAAAAGAAGAGAAATAGGGGAAAATACTAATGAAGTAATTAAACTAAAATTAACTCAAGGTAGTAGAAGACTCACTGGGCGGTTAGGATTGTGAGATCAATGGTGCTCTAGCATGACAAGAAGGAAAAGGGGGAAGATGGCATAAACAAGAGATAAAAGAGAAGAAAGAAAAGAAATTAAGATGAGGGGACAATTCTTTTTACGAGATGTTACAACACTCCCAAAAAGAAAATTTGTCCTAAATCTCAAGTGACGCAATGTTACAAACTAGAGTTGGACCGATCCAGGAGTAAAAATGTTATGAAAATTTAGATGGAGGTAGCCTCGGAAGTTAGGGTTTTAATGATTTTAGTTTCACATAAATCTAAGGTCGAAATGAAAAAATATAAATAAAATAGTGGAGAAAGGTTAGAATGGGTCATATTGGTAAATATCCGATGTTATGGTAGTCGTCGGAGGAGGGCAGACTACCGTATAGTAGGGTGGTTGTTGGAGGAAGGTAGAGATTAGGGTTCCAAAGCTTTGGAGGTTCTATAACTATGATCTACTCTTAGAAAGGTAGAGATGATCTAACAAATGGTAAATACGATTATAAGAAAATAACTAAATTTAATTAATTCTTAATGCTTGGATGCTTCGATAAATAAACAAATAAGCCCTACCCCTCTATATATAGAGGTCAGGAACAATGAGTCTTACTCGGATTTAGCCCTAAAGGCTTATATGATTCGAACTAGGACTTGCCTTAGAAGTTTACATGACTTAGTTGAACTTGCTCGTGCCATGTGAGCGCGTGGACGTGTATGTACCCATGTTGAGCGAAGGCATTACAATTACACCTGAGGAGCTTGTTTAAAAGATTAAGAGATCCATCACTGCCTATTCTACTCCTCCTTTACTGAAGCCTATAGAGCCTTCTCCTATCTCCTCTATGATTCCAGATTCATCAACTATGGTGAATGCAACTTTGTGCTAGGTTGATACTAGTTGGAAGCTTAGTCCAGATGTTGGCATTGGTGTTCTCTTAAAATCTGGGTTGTAGATTATAAAGATGAAGAAATATATAGCAGTTTGTGATTCCACGATTGAGGGTAAAGCCCAAGCTCTCCTTGATAGCTTACAACTTATTTTGGATTATGCACATGCGGGCTCTACTTACCTTTTAATGGATTGCAAAGCTATTGCGAACTCATTCAATTCCTCCCCCTCGGATGATATGCTATGGATTATTCACCCATGGATTCGTGAATCCAAATAGTTTGCTATGTAATGCTCCGATTTATCAGTATGTTTTACTTATCAAGCAAACAATGTTCCTACTCATAACTTGGCCTTGCTTATTCATAATTCAAATTCTCTAGGAAATGATATCGATGTGTGTCTGCAGACATTGGTTCATGAATTGAATGAATTGTGGACAAATGGTAGTTACCCTTATGATGTCTCAAGAAATGAATTTCTTTTTCTTTTTCCTCATAGCGCAGTACTTTTATGGATCAATATTTGTGAGTTTGAAACTATGCAAATTTACCAGGGTAGAATATAAAAGGGAGACTAGCATGTTACAACAGTGCTGCTCATTCTCAATTCTCGAAGCATTATGGAAGTATTGAACTTACAGTGGTACTCATTCTCCATATCTAGTTCGGAGTTCTAAAGCATTGTTAATAGTTTCAGAAAGAAAAGAATTAGGGATTCGAAAAGGCAAGAGAAATATGTGGTATTATCATATAACTAGAAGAAAAAAGTATATTTTTCGTTAAGCCAATGTCTATATTGTTCTCATAATCATTAATGTTAAATCCTCTTAAAAGTAAGGAATTTAGATCCTTCTGGCGATTACCAAGGTCTAAAAAGTGGGCCCAAAATTCGGTTTGACCCCCATACATATCATGTGCCCAAGAAGAAGCAGAGCACGTTCTTTAAACCAATGTTCAAAACTAGGGTATAATTTGAGATGACCTTTGTTTGTTTGATTACTTATGACAATCGCCTGCCCTTCATCATTGTTCTCTTTTCTTCTCATGTTGAGCGTGGAGGCAACCTTGTTTCTCTATATTGTTCTCCTCACTTTGTGGTTGAAAACTCTTGCAGTCATAGCATCCGTGAGAGAACCACAATTAATCAATCACGCATTCTTTTCAGCTAAAGATCATGTATTAATTTCTAGGCTCAAGTCACATCATCACATGGAAATATATACATTGGAAGTTTAATTCCTCCGACACTCCCGTAAAATCTCTAGTGGGCTTTCCCAACTCTCTTTTGTATCTAAAAGATGCCCATAATGTTTCAAAAACAGAAAAGAAGAAAATGAAAGGAAGAAAGAAAGAAAGAAAAGTTCTAAGACTTAATCTGAACTTGAAACTTTAACTATTAGGGTGCGTTCAATTGCTAGAATTAGAGTTTAATAAAATGACTAATTTCAGTGAAATGACTCTTTTTCTCAAGAAATAAAGTCAAAATAAAAAGTAATGCTATTTTTGCAATCAAATAAAGAGCAGAGAAGTTCCTCATTATATAATGTAAACTTAGTTAAGTCGGTTGAGTCGAGTCGAGTCAACTTGAGTTAATTAGTTAGCTGTATTTTATTATTTTAATTTTAAATAAATCGGATAATTAACATATATATATGATCTGTTAGGATTTTTTATTCCTATAAATAGAGTGGACATATATTGATAATCATCATTGAATCGATCATTAAATGAATATGAGTTTAGCTAAATTATTCTTTTCGCCTTTACCTTTTACTATAGCTGTTAGATCATCTTTATCTTTATAGGAGTAGATCATAGCCGTAAAAGCATCCAAATCTTTCAAACCCTAGCCATCTTCCTCCACTAGAAGCCACCCTACCTTACGGTCGTCCACCACCACCCTTGGTCGTCTGGCACCCTCAGATGACTGTAGCAACATTAGTTATTTACCATTCTGCCTTAGTTTGACCTTGTTGTCTAACACCCTTGGTCATCTGCCACTATTTCATTTATAACTTTTTATCTCGATGTCGAATTCTCATAAAATTGGAATTATTAGAACCCAAGGCCGCATCCCTGCGGATGCCAGGTTCTTTTTAGCGAGGCACAAGGCTTCTACCATATAAAATATAACAATTTTCTTATGTCCAGATCTAGTTTGTAACGTTGGTATCAAAGCCGATGTTTCTCGAACGATAGTTAATACGCGATTCAAGAGTAACGAGGAATGAGCAACCATGGAGGGTCAGGAACCCATCTTCGTTCTTGTGAGAGTATCTTTGGTGCAGCAACCGCCAACAATGTGTCATCAGCATGGGTGACGGTGATATTTAAAGAATTTTAGGCTAAATTGAAGGAGAACTTGAAAGAGATCCAACCACCATCAAGGACTCAATTTAGGCCTTAATAGAGTCCCTACTAGCTGCCCTCCACTGCCCTGCCATGCTAGCACCATCGGCTATGGCAAAAATTGGCTCCTAAGGTGTGAACGATCCAAGCCGTGAGGGAGGGGATGAGCTAGCCTAAACCATGATCTCAACCCCTCCTCTAGCCGAGGTGGAGGTCCCTACACCGCCGTAGATGCTCATTGTCACTGTAGCAGTGTTGGAGAAGCACCTAGCAAAAGGCCTAAGGTCATCTTCCCTGCGTGCGATGGAAACTAGGGTCGAAAACACTAGCTTTCCACCGGCGACCATCCAACCACTCTCGACCCTCGCCGCCATGTCCGATCCCTTCCACAAGACCTCTGCACGTGATCCATGCTGACAGTAGTCACTAGAATTGGCTAGAAAGCCACCATTAATAGCCCTTCAAGCTGTAGCAAACCTAAGCTATATGGTAGCATGTTTAGCATTCCAACGACCATCAACAACCTCTGTTGGCCTTCTCAGACTGATTGCCATCCAAAATGGTGGCCATCGCAGCTGTCGTCGACTATTGCATGATCAAATCTGATAGCCACGCTTGTGGCAAAATTGGCCGAGCAAAGCTACATTAGGTTGGTTTCCGTTGGCCTCTTTGACGCTGGGGCTCCATTGCAATAGGGCCATGGCCACCAACCGCAGCCACCGGGGGCAAGTGGACCCACCGACGATGCTCCATGACCGTCGCTCTAGCATCTTGAACCCTAACTCACGAGGCTACCAATAATATATCACAATTTTCTTATGCCTAGATCGGTCTAGATCTGGTTCATGCCGATATGTTTGATGTCAATAAACATTTCAGCTTCTTCCGACGCTATTAGATTATTCTTAGGTGTAGTTCAAACAATCGGACAATTGTAGAAGTCCCATCACTCAAATATGAAAAATAAATTCCACGAGGAAACTAAATAAATCCTCTAAGATGAGAATAAAAACCTTAAAGTTCTTCCAATCAATTATCTAATCTCTAGCTCTAAGCTCCTTAAATAGACGTTATGCATATCTTTGATTAGTGATAGATAAGCTGCCAAAGGAATCCTTACATCTACTTTGAATTTCAATTTTTCTTTGCTCTCGTGGCATGTCATCCGAAAGCCATTTATCTCGTTCAAACTCCACTTATTTTTCCATAATATAACTGATCTAGCTAGCCAAATGCCCATAGTCTTGTCTAGATGAGTCCTAAAACCTAAAGCTTTAATTTTCTTCCTTTTTTTTTTTTATATTTTGGTATGATTTTTTCGTACTATCTAATTTTTCATAAGTTATGTGACTTGACCACATACGTAAATCTAAATTGTACAACTCAAAAAAAAAAAAATTTATCCACAAATTTGCATGCAAGATTAATGGCAATTCCTATCAACATTGGACATGACTTCCCTAGAACTGGGATTTTTCTTATTAAACCCTTTTACGGCACTGCCGAACTCACTAACTTTTCTTATTTAATCAAATCTCAGCATCTCTTCAGCTGTCCCAAATCCCATCCTTGTTGCCTCGATGTTCTCTCAACCCTCTAAAGCAAAATAAACAGAACTCCACCTCAAAATCACCCGGTAAAACAAAAGCCACCCACTACTAGGGCGTGTAACCAAAAGCTCGAATTGGAATGAATTTAGAGCCCATATTTGTGATTAAGCTTGAAATAAAAACTAGTTTAATTTGAACTAATTTCGAGCTCGATCAATAAATAATTTTAAGCCTTAATCAATTTAAGCTAAATTTTGAGCTTGATCAAACTTGAATTAAATTATGTTTGATTTATACTTAAATCAGGCTTAACATAAAGCCTAATTCAAAAATATAAACTAATAGAATTAAAATTTATAATAAACTCTATAAGATCATAATACATAATAATCCATTTAAGTAAATCTTAGAACATCATAACATTATATTATAATATAGAAAATATTACTCATATTATATATATATATATATATATATATATATATAATTATTTTGAGCCTTAAAACGTTAGATATTTACCATTATGCTCTATTTTGATCTTGCTCCACTATTTTATTTATATATTTCGATACAAACCACCAATTTAGGTAAAATAAGAGCTATTATAACTCTAACTTATGAGGCTACCGCCACATAAATTTTTATAATTTTCTTATATCTATATCGGTCTAGAATTGGTTCGTAATATTGGTAACAAAACTGACATTACTTGATCCATGGTTAGCATGAGATCCAAGAAGATGACTGGAGAAGGGCAACTGTAGAGGACTGAGAACTTATCTCTATTTCAGTGGGCGTCTCCCCAACTCCACCACCACCACTAACAGCCACTAGTGACGAGCCATTGGCATGGGCAAAGACAATATTTAAAAAATTTCAAACGAGTTAAATGAGATGTAAACCTCCCTCAAGGAATCAATCCAGGCCTTGATGGCAGTTCTCCTAGCCCAGCATAGCCAATCTATGTAGCTAGCAATGCTTGCACCTCTAACACCATTGGCCATCGCCAAAATGACCCCCCCTCCCCCTATGATGAGCAAAATCCAAATAGAAGGGGGTGGTGGTGCTAACCCAAACTATAGCCTCGCCTCCTTCTCGGTCGCGATGGAGGCCCCCTAATCACAACAGACCATTCCCGTAATCATTGCAGTGCCGGAGTAGCCATCAGTAGTGGTCGTGTGGTCATCTTCCCCACCCACGATGGAGGCTAGGGTTGAAAAACCTAGCTTTCCACCAATGACCATCCAGCCGCTCCTAGCCCCCGCCGCCTCATTTGGTCCCTTCCATGGTACCCCGGCACCTGAGCTAGGTAGGTTGTCGGTAGCCATGGCAGAAGGACGAAAGAGCGCCATCGATGACCCTCTTCTTTGTAGCAAAATCATGGTTCATGGCTGCGGGTTTAGCATTCTGGTGACCACCGACGACCACAATTAGCCTCCTGTTATGATCTAACGTATGCTTCCCAATCTGGATTGATTGTAGAAAAGCAGCTTGCATAGCCGAGGGAAAATATTCACCACATATTCTACCGTAGTCAAAATATTAAAAAATTAGGGGTGGTCGATCTATAACTTTCTGATCTACATTTTTAGTATTTATGTCCTTTGTAGATTCTAACTACAACTAGGACAAAAATACCCAAAAGTGGGGGTGATGATGGTGGTGACGAGTGGTGGTGATGATAAGATTAGGGATGCTAATGGCAATGAGAATGGATGGTTTGTGGAGTTTAGGGAATAAAGATGAAGGGGGAGAAGGGGACAAGATCCTAAGGAGGAGGGAGGACTCAACATATGAGGGAGGTTAGAAGATCACCATCGTCAAGATGGTGCACGATTAGGGCTTGAGCAAAGGCGGAGGGGAGATTAGGGTAGAAAGACAAAAGATAGGATATAACTCAATATTCATTCATCATGATCTTTTTGGTTACCATCCACACCTTAAGAGGCTAACCAAATAAGCCAAAAATGACAATTATTAGCCCTAGAAATAGTGAATTCTCGTTGATCGCATTCTCTGTCGATGTGAACGTATGTAAGCATTCGCATGTGAGTGTTCGAACAGGGTCTACGCGTTCAAATGCATAAATTGCATTCGAACGCATAAATTGTGTTCTCTATCTATGTGAACGCCTGCAAGCATTTGTAAGGGCGTTCGAATGCACTCCCTCTCACGTTTCAACGCGACATATAGAATCCTTATTTTTCTAAATTAAATAACTAAATACAATAAGAAAAGACTCCCATAGGGTGTATCCATGCTCAAGACAACTTGGTGAAATCCGAATCACATCACCTCCTTGGGCCAACTACCATCCAACGGTTGCCACCACAGTGGTCGGAGACCTTTGCATGGCTAAACTCGATGGCCATGATCGCGAGGAGTTTTCTTGACCCAAGCCACATTTGGGATGCTTTGTCGAGTGTCTCCATTGTTAAGGCTCCACGGTAGTGGGACTACGGCCACCAATCATAGCTATCAAGGGCCAGGGGACCCGCCGCCGACACACCATGGGTGTCGCTACTTCAACCTAAGCTTGAGCTTGATAATGGGCTTCCTCGACCGCTCGCTGCTGGAAGGACCCACTAGACGTTGACTACCTAGTGACTTTGCCAAGCCATCACCGATGTCCATGCAGCTCACAACAGTACCCCTAGGTCAAAAAATAATTTCAACCCTAGGATTAGGGTTAGGGTTAGGCAATCCTATGGAAGAGATGAAATGCACATATCTCAATGCATGCTAAATTTTCATGATCCAGTTTAACCAACTCATGTTAACTAGTTGGAAATCCATGAGTGTGACTTAGGGCCTGAGTACGAGCTCAAGGATGATTGGTGCGATGACACAGTGTATCCATATTTAATTGAGCCATATTTGCATGTAGACTTATGGACCCATGAGCACTACATAAGCTAAAAGTACTAGCTCGTGTACTAGTCACCTTGAGGACAAGGTATTAGAAGCATGGTGGATTGTTACGATTCGACCACGTAGGTTAAGTTAGTCGAGTCAGTTGAGTCGAGTCTATTTATCTTTTAATTGATTCATGTTTATCTTTTATGTAAGCCTTTAAGATAAGTTTAATTATGTCAAGTAAGCTACCAAGGCAAGTTCAATTAAGTCAAGTAAGCCATTAAACTAAGTTCAATTAAGTCGTATAAGCCTCTAAGGTAAGTCCTACTTTAAATCATATAAATCTTTAAAATTAAGTCCGAGTAAAACTCATTATGCCCGACCTCTATAAATAAAGGGGCTGGGTTTTTTTGTTTATTCATCCAAGCATCCAAGCATCTAAGCATTGAGAATTAATTAAGTTTAGTTATTTTTTTATTATCGCATTTACCATTTTATAGTAGTCGTTAAATCGTCTTTACATTTCTAAGAGTAGATCATAGTCGTAGAATCTCCAAAGCTTTCAAACCCTAGCCACCACCTTACTTCAGCAGCCATCTTACCTTACAGCCATCCACCACCACTCTTGACCGTCCGTCACCGTCCAACAACTGCCATTCTGCCTCCCGCAAAACTCCACCCATAACTTAGAAGGCGGTGGAGTGGCACAAGGCAACAATAGTGTGAGAATAGATGGGGCAAACAGGGTAGCTACGGATGAGTGATGTAGCCATCGGAGTAGGGAGTTGATAGGGGCGAAAAATGAGAGGGAAAGCCAAGAGGAGAGGGTAGGGTTAGATTGAGGCCCCGCAAGGGAACTCGATAACCTTGGTGCTCAGAGTTGCACTAATAAGGAAGGGAAAAAATCAAAGGAAAGAAAGGAAGAAAAGAGGAGAAAAAGGGAAGGAACACAAAAGAAGGGGAGAGAATGATAGAGAAGAGTACCGAGGGAGAAAGCTCTCCTCCCTTAGGCACTAGGCTACAAGAGGGGAGAGAAGAGAGATGCCGGTAGTGATAGGACTTTTTGAGGAGAGGGGAGAAGTGGTGATCGAGCCCTAGCAAAATTTAGGGCTTGTGTTTGGAAAAATATGACAAATCATTTTGTTCTAAATCACTCGAAGATTAAGTGGCGCTTAAACTTGGAATACGGGGTGTAAATTAAAATTAAGCCAAACCAGGGAAGGGTAAGAAATTCCCTCTTTATATTTAGGTTTGGGTCTGCCCAAGTCTTACCTTCTGGTTTGTATTTTCTTTTCTTTTTTTGTCCTTTATTTTTATATATTTTATTGTTTGTTGGTAGAATAATATAGGGTTGTTATGGACTTTCCTTCTTCGATGAAAGTGAAGTTTTCTCTTGGCACAGGTGCCAATAAAGCCACCAAGTCCTTCCCTCTCTATTTGTCTCTTTGATATACATGCTCGAAGTACATGACTCCTATTGGCTGTAGACTCTAGATGAAGCATTAGGGAGCTTTAAGCCATCTTATTTCTGTGGGTTGTGCTCCCTAACGTTTGGATCAAGCATAAGTTGTGAAGTTGTTACTATTTTATAATGTTTTAGTTGGATCTACAGGATCGACTAGAGTAATGCGTCTGGGTTGAGCTTTTCTTTCATCTTCTGTAGCTCCTTGGGGTTTGGTATCTATGCATGTTTTATTTGTTGAGTCTGAATAACCTTTATTACTTCCTCTCTTAATTTACAGGCTTTTCCAGTCAACTAAATTGAAAGCCTAATCATATATGAGAAATTCACAAGTCAAAATGAAATCTATGTTCAAGCAGCTGCCACATCATTTGCCCAAATATTGGCCTCAGATGTCTATCATTGACAGCCACTTTCTTGGGAAGAATTTGCTAATGAACAGAATGAGCTATAAAGTCGAAGTGATAAATAGACATACGTTATCACATGTGTTAGCCTTTCAATCAGTCATACATGCATACATAGTGCTCACTCCTTTATTATCCCAGACAAAGCGTTGGTGGACTTGAACCAAAAAGACCATATCAGAAGGCACAAGGCTTAATTACATCACATCTTGCATGACTTGCACAACTATGCGTCTTTTCTACTCTCTTTTCATGACTGGGTGAGTTATTTCATGTTGTTTCTTCTTCCTCCCATTTCAACTCAAAGAACTTAAAAAGGTGTTCAATGCTTTTCTTTTCTTTTTTCCATCCTTGCTTTCCTTTAACAATTTCAATGTTTTTAACCCATCACTCAAATATTGTAATCTTGATCCAAAGCTTAAGTTGTTGCTAAGCTCCATGAGTTCTTTATTATGTACTTATAAATACTATTGATAAGCTGGTGTTATTAGTTGCAAAAGTGTCATATACATATATATATATATATATATATATATATATATATATATATATATATATATATATATATATAGCTGAGCCAGTGACCTATTTATTATCCCTAGTAGAAGATATATTTCTGATCTACAATAATTTTCAAATTATCTACCAAAATTACTGTATTTCTTATCTAAGTAATTAGTGGCCACGTAGGGTGTTTTTAAAATAAATTGCTCTTAAAGAAACTGATCTGGAAACTGACTCAAAATAAATATGAAAAGAGAAAGTTAAAACAAAACAGGAAAATACGCTGAAAACTAAGATATAAATTTTTCAATATGAAAAACCCTCTCATTGAAGAGAGTAAAATACTATAAATCCGATCACAAACGGACCAATCTATTTCACTAAAATCTTAGATTTTAGATTTACTTACAAACTCTTCTAAACATGAACTATCTCTTGCTCGGACCCCTTTGCAATGAAATACTCCATGAAACTAAATTGTCTTTGGTTGATTGTCACTCAATGCAGATCACCTATGTCTCAGTCCCTCAAGACATCCATTTAGTCATGTGATTGAAGATGGCCTAGCTCTTGATTTACCTCCTTCCATGTGTTTTAAGACATATGTGGAATAAGACAAGCACGTGAACAAATAACTCATATCACTTCGATAAAAGTGAAGTTTTTTAAGTGAGGAATCCTTGGATGTATTGGATACTTTTGGTCTGCCTTTAGATCCCTTATATAGAGTGAGGAACATTTTTGATTCATACTAGAAAAGTCTTAAGCCAATTTGGATTAAATCTACACTTTCCTAGTTCAAATTTACACGATCAATTTGAGTCGATCTATAAGCCTTGTAAGAACTTATGCCATTATTGTGTTGCTGTTTGAACTGACTAGGAACAGTTCAAAATGTTTCTACATACTTGCTAAATTTACTTTTTAATATCGTCACTTTCTGTGTACATACAACTCTTTCATAACTAGTGGGTCTAATCATGCAAAAAACTAAGATTATACATAATGATTACTAGTGTTTTTATCCACAAATTTATCATTTTATAAAATTAAACTAACAATCTCTCCCTTGATAATTTCATGATAAGATACTGACCTAAACTATTCTCCACCTAATAAAGTCAATTTAAAGATTAAGACAAAATTAATGAAGGTTATGCAAATAAACACAAATAGTAGAAATCTGTTAAACTCAACTATATAAAGAAAAGAAACATCTTGATACATAATTTCAACCTAACTCCAAATTTCAATTTAATTTCAACCAATAACTTATCAAATTCAGAAAACAACAATTGACAAGAGATTATCAAATCAACTCATGTAGGTTAAGTTTCAAAACTTTTCAATAAACTCCAAAACTAATTGTCAAAAACTTTTTTCAAATTAACTTGAAACCAATTTCCTAAATTTTCAAAAAAATATTTTTAAATAAGTTCCAGAAGCATGCCATATATTTTTCAATAAAATCCAACTCGACAATGATAACCATGTTTTTAATAAGGTCCAAAAACTCTAAGTTTCAAAGTAATATTCTCAATAGCATGATAAGCAATATCAAGTAACATGATAAGTACATTGTTATGTATGCCAAGTAAATCATGTATCAAAATTGGACATGTACATTATGTGATTTGGACCTGATTGAGTTGCATCAGGAGACATTGGACTCGATAAATTGAGTCTATTTATCTTATTTGACTTATTTTGTTTATTTGCTTGAGTAAGAGTCTTATTAGGTTTAATTGTTTGCTTATTCAATTTAGTCATTTTACCAGCCCAAAGCCCTATCGGACCCGACAGAGCTACGCCAACTATCAAATCCAATGCTTTTGCCCATTTGACCAAACTACTAATCGAATTCGTAAACCCTCTCTATAGACACCTCTCAGTAGAACCTAGACTCATTCTTCAATCAAGTCTTTGACCCATATTCGAAGTAAAAAGATGTGACACTAAAAAACCCTAACTCGATAAATCTAGTCTAGCTAGCCAAATTCTAGTGCTTAATGTTGAGGTCAACTTCCTTTCTTGTTTTGGCCCACACTAAAAAACCCTAATTTGATAAATCTAGTCTAGCCAGCCAAATTCTAGTGCCCAAGGTTGAGGTCAACTTCCTGTCTTGTTTTGGCCCATCCTTGACCTATATAAGAGGACCATAACCTAGGTCATATCAATAGTTAGACTTTTGATCGTCAATCCACATGCATTCCCATATCAAATACTCCTCGATAATGATGGGCTCCTCCATTGCACTCTAGTATGACACCATGGTTTTTTGTTCGCTCGGTCCACGAATTGTGTGCAGTATGGTGCAAGTCTGCAGTTGCTTGGTATTCACCTGCGGGAATGTTAGTTACTCTCGAATCTGGTGTGGGCAGCATGATGCTTGTGGTGCTTTGTCCCATGACTAAAAGAGTTATATCTTTGTACTAGAATAGTGGTAGAGGAGGTAACATAGGGAGGCTGCATACTGGCATGGCCATGACGTCTTTGGTGTCGACATACTTAAATCCATGGAGATATCCTTATGGACTAGATCTTATGAGGTAGGGAAGTTTGCATCTCCTTACGAATGCCCTAAATCTTGGGGTCCCAAGGTGGACCAATCGATGCCATGTGTGATGTCAATGTACTTAGATACATGGTGTCCCTCCTTGCTATATTCAAACAAATAGTTGGTATGCCAAAAATAAATATTGGCTATGATCCTATTGATTCGACTCGGTGTTTGGGATAGACAAGATCTATTGTAGGTCAATTGATTGGAGTTTTTGGGCTTGGTTTGGTGCTAGACAAGCACGTAGGGCTGATGACTAAAACGACACGCCTCAAGCTATATGGATGAGTCCGTAGATGGGTAGTGGTCGACTAGTGGTGGAAGGATGCTAGTTGTAGTTTTAGATAGGGCTGACAGCGAGAAATGGGGCTACTGTTAGGGTTAGGGTTATGGAGGGAAAATGAGAGTGAGAAGAGACTAGACTAATTTTAGATTCACATCCTTCTAAACTAGGTTACATTTTACAGTATATATAAAGGTTAACCTTACAAAACTAGTTGACTTAGCTCGGACCAACTAAAGTAAATAAGAATGACATTTAGACTTAACCTTACAGAGACCCGAATAAACACAATAAACCAAATAAGTAATATGAATCGAAATAAGCACGACTTGACTTAATTGACTTAACAGATAAATTGACTCAAGCTAACTCAACCCAAACGACAACAACTCGGATTTTAAAGTTGTAAATTTTTGTAGTCATTTTATGTTCTAAATTTGATCAGTAATGTACTAACTTTAATATAAATATATTCAACTCTTGCTAGAGATGTCAAAATCGTTCAATGCATTCAAAAATTTGGCACTACCCTATAATGCATGACAATACGCACTAATTTTATAAAAAGACACTTGTTGATTAACATATGTCGACATATACTCAAACTTATAAGGTAAAATTAATCTTTGACACATGCTTGAAGATATTTGCAATGGTGCCTTTCTGATATGATTCAGACTTCACCGACGTCATCTCGAGCATGGATTCACTTTAGGAGTATTTTTATTTTATGTTTTAGTGTTTAATTTCCACTAAAATAAGTTTTTTGTAAGTCGCGTTCGAACGCGGTTTGTGAACGGGGTTGTGAACGTGGGTGAAGAGAGTGCACTGTGCGTTCGAACGCGGTGCGTTCGAACGCACTATGAACGCCTGCATCACGTTCGCAAATACCGAGAGGCGCGTTCGATCGTGCGTTCGAACGCGGTCGGGCGAGTTCGAATACGGTCGGCGAAAATTGTGTTTTAGGGTTAATTTGAGTTGTAGGTTAACCTATAAAAGGATGTGTAGGGCAACCAAGATTGATTATTGAATATTGAGATTGAGTTTTGCCTTGCCTTCTTCGTCTTCTTCATTTCCGTTCTCTTAATCCCCGGCGACGCCGCTTCTAACCTCCCTCGACAGGCGAATCACCCTAGTCCCTTAGGGGTGGCCCTCTCCTCCCCCTTCTTCCAAAACTCAATTCTCAATATTCAATAATCAATAATAACTTTGGTTGCCCTACACATCCTTTTATAGGCTAACCAACAACTCAAATTAACCCTAAAACATAATTTTCGCCGACCGCGTTCGAACTCGCCCGACCGCGTTCGAACGCATCGAATGCATGATCGAACGCGCTTCTCGGTATTTGCGAACATGATGCAGGCGGTGCGTTCGAACGCACAGTGCACTCTCTTCACCCACGTTCACAACCCCGTTCACAAACCACGTTCGAGCTCACTCCACCCGCGTTCGAATGCGACTTACAGAAAACTTATTTTAATGAAAATTAAACACTAAAACATGAGACAAAAACACTCCTAAAGTGAATCCATGCTCGAGACGACGTCGGTGAAGTCCGAATCATATCAATCCACCACGCTTCCGCAACCTTGTCCTCAAGGTTTGAAATTTGGGAAGCAATCTCTGAACTCTGACTCAAGCTCTTCCATGGTATGATCTTCTGCATTGGTTACCCACATATCTGAAAATAGAGGATATGTTGGTGCTGGAAAAGAGGCAAGCTCACTTGTGTCCGGTTGGCGCGAAAGAGCATCGGCCGCTCGATTCTCAATCAGCAAGTTCCAAGTCAAGTTCGGTCCTATCCGTCGCCGCGAGTCTATCGTAGGTACGCAAGACAGGGGGAGTGTGACCATTATCGCCTCAAAGGGGTTCATCCTCAGTCGAGCTTGGATACTTGTACTCCTACTAGCCCAAGGTGGAATTCGGGTCCATCTACATTGAGTCCACTTGGTCTCGGGTGGTCGAACCACTTGACTCAATGTCAGTTCAACAATAGAAATCTGGTGCATCCGATTGCGCTCGGGAGGTCGAGTTAGATGTAGTTGGTGGATCCGAATTTGGTCCTCCCAATGACTCGAGTTAGGTTCAACGACAGCCATTAGCAATAGTAGAGCTCGGTCCCCTGCACAAGGAAAGCCCACAAGTGGTTGCAATGTCAGTCCTTGCCGTGGTTGATTTCCATCCAGCAGCACCTTTCAACCATTCCTCCTAAATGTCAGAGTGAGGTTTGAGAAATCAAATGTTACAAGCCCCAAGCTTTGAAGCCATTGGGTTCCCAAAACAATATCGACACCTTACAAGGCCAACGGATAAAGATCCAATGTGAAAGTTTGGCCTTGCACCTTCAATTCTGCACCTCCACAAATAGAATCCGCTCGCATTGTGGTGCCATCTCCGATCGTCACATCGAACCCTTCCGTGGGTTCCGACTCGAGCCCAATCTTCCTAAGGAGCCTTTTGTCAATGAAGTTGTGGGTGGACCCGGTGTCAATCAAGATTCTCACTGTGGTTTTCTTGACTACACCGTTCACCTGCAAGGTCTTTGGCGCAGCTATCCCCGAATAGGCGTCGAGGGAGATTTCGGCTATCATGTCCTCCATGGGTTACTCCTCAACTTCTTCTCCTTGATGTCTAACCACATCTGCACTTTCAGCTGCAAACTCATCCTCAGCTTCCTCCAATCCATCGATTAGCATCACCGATCCCATCGGTTTAGCGCAGCGATGCCCGGGTACAAACTTTTCATCACAACGGAAGCAT
Organism: Typha angustifolia; assembly: GCF_048772165.1. NCBI lineage: Eukaryota > Viridiplantae > Streptophyta > Magnoliopsida > Poales > Typhaceae > Typha > Typha angustifolia. Next base: position 10,661,637 of record NC_133253.1, on the reverse strand, counting down.
AGGCCCTTGGCTCTTCTTTCTTCTACTTGGGCAGGTGTGAGTGCTCGTCCTGGACCTCTAGGTGCATACTTCACATCTTGGGATGGCTTCAAGGGTGCTCGAGGAGGTACCACTGCAGCAGCAACTCTTGGTGCTCCGATAGTATTTCCCGCCGCTATGTTTGGTTGAGCTTGATTACGGCTTCCTTGGCTCATCCAACTCTGTTTCAAGTGTATCTTCATGGCCCTATGTTTGTCTTCCATAAGCACCGCATCTTCGAAGGCCTCCTTTAAGGTTCTAGGCCTTAAAGCCCTCACATCGGCTTGTATGTCACCCCGTACCCCGGAGATGAAAGTGCTGCGAAGTTGCTGATCCGTCCATGGTGGATGACATCGGCTACTAATCCTCTCAAATTCTTCTTGGTATGCCCCAACAGTAGTCTTTTGTACCGTCTTTGAGAGGAGAGCATCAAAGTCTTCATATCCCGATGCTCCAAATCGCCGTGTGATATCGGCGTAAAATTCAGCCCAAGTTTCGATAGCCTCAATGGCATTGGCTGCTCGAAACCAATGAAGCGCCGCATCCTCAAGGTGGAAGCTCGCAAGCGTCACCTTGTATTCTTCCGTCGTACCTTGGTATGCAAAGAATTGCTCCGCCCTATACAACCAATCGATTGGGTCACCGCCTTTGAACTTGGAAAATTCGAGACGCACGACTTGTCCACGGATGCCGTTGTCTCGTTCCGGATCATGTCCCAGTCTTTGTCTAACCAGAGGAGGATGCACCATGAAGGGTTGATGATCCCTCCTTCAGTTTTGATTAACTCGTTGTGGTTCTGGATCGTATTGGCCCACCCACGGATCTTGATCTCCAAGGTGGTCTCTATGGTGGTTTGCTCGTCGGATGGGTTCACCTGCAACTGGACTTGGTGTAACCATCCTTGATTGCGTCTGCCCATAGGGTGGTGGTAGCAGCGGCTCTTATGGTTGCAAAGGCTGAATCGGTGGCGGTGGGTTCAAGGGGGTGGACTCACGTTGTGGGGTCGATGGTGCTTTCCCGTTCAACATTGCTTCCCTTGTTGCCCGTAGTTCCCGCATCATCTCCATCATCATCTGGTTGTTGATGGCCATTTGCTCGAAAAGAGACCCCAATACGGCTTGAATGCTAGGTTCTTCCGTATTTCGATTAGATCGGGCGGTTTCGTGGGTGGAAGTCCCCGTAATCATTTCTCCCTCCTTTATTGGGAGAATCTCTTCTTCATCATCTCGCCGTGCAGCCATGGATCTGGTGGTCGTCATTGGAAGTGATTGTCCGAGGAATGGTGGCTCTGATACCAAGCTTGATATGATCATGCCTCGGGCTATGGAGCTCTGATACACAATCTCTCCTTTTGGGCTAAGGATCGATCTCTTCCGATTCTCAAATCTGGACTAGATCTGGCACGGAACTTTGAAATAAGATTCCAAAATATGCCGCCGTCGGATCGACATGAAATTGTGATATGTTGTAGCTTCATAAAAGAGCTTTCCAACAAATTAAGTTTCAAGCGAATCGGGGTTGGGGATCTCGAGATATCGTTTGTTTAGTGGACAAACATCAGGATGATGTGTTTTAGATCCGTGGATGGAGGCACGTGATCCTAGGTAATGGTGGATGGTGGAGGACCGGCGTTAATAGGGTGGCACCGGTAAAAAGTGGTGGTGGAAGGGTTTTGGTTGATGGAAGGGTTAGGGCAAGTGTTGGATAGATTGGAAGAAGGGGATGAGAGGGCCACTTCTAAGGGACTAGGGTGATTGGCCGGTCGAGAGAGGTTAGAAGCGGCGTCGCCGGGGATTGAGAGAACGGGAACGAAGAAGACGAAGGAGGCAAGGCAAAACTCAATCTCAATATTCAATAATCCCTAATAACTTTGGTTGCCCTACACATCCTTTTATAGGCTAACCAACAACTCAAATTAACCCTAAAACACAATTTTCGTCAACCGCGTTCGAACTCGCCTGACCGCGTTCGAACGCATGATCGAACGCGCCTCTCGGTATTTGCGAATGCGATGCAGGCGTTCATAGTACGTTCGAACGCACCGCATTCGAACGCACAGTGCACTCTCTTCACCCACGTTCACAACCCCGTTCACAAACCGCGTTCGAACTCACTCCACCCGCGTTCGAACGCGACTTACAGAAAACTTATTTTAATGAAAAATAAACACTAAAACATGAAACAAAAACACTCCTAAAGTGAATCCATGCTCGAGACGACGTCGGTGAAGTCCGAATCGTATCAAGGAAATGCTCGAACAAGGGATTATTCAACCAAGTAGAAGTGCCTACTCGTCGCCGGTGCTGCTGGTTCGGAAGAAAGACGGGAGTTGGCGGTTTTACGTCGACTACCGAGCCTTGAATACAATTACTGTCAAGGACCGGTATCCAATACTGGTGATCGAGGAGTTGCTGGATGAGCTCACAGGGTCAGCCTACTTCAGCAAACTTGACTTAAGGGCGGGGTACCATCAAATCCGAGTTGACCCTGAAGATGTGCACAAAATGGCGTTTCGAACTCACGATAGCCACTATGAGTTCCGAGTCATGCCGTTTGGACTCACCAATGCACCGGCCACCTTCCAAGGGCTTATGAATGACCTTTTCCGCCCACTTTTGCGTTGGTACGTGCTCGTCTTCTTTGACAATATTCTAGTATATAGCAGGAATTGGAGTGAGCACTTGCGGCACGTACGGGAGGTATTAAATATCTTGCGACAAAACCAGTTGAAAGTCAAGATGAGCAAGTGTCTTTGGGGAGAGTCACGCGTGGAGTACTTGGGGCATATAATCTCAGCAAAGGGAGTGGAAGCCGATCCAAGCAAGATCAAGAATATGGTGGACTGGCCGATTCCTACTAATCAGCGGGAATTGAGGGGATTCCTTGGGTTGACGGGGTACTATCGGCGGTTCGTTGCCAACTACGGCAAAATTGCTGCCCCGCTGACCTCCTTACTCAGAAAAGGTGGGTTTCAATGGACGGGCAAAGCAATGGAGGCCTTCGAAGCCTTGAAGACAGCTATGTCTACAGCTCCGGTTCTAGCACTACCGGATTTCGGCAAGCCTTTTGTGGTGGAATGCGACGCTTCGGGTAAGGGCATTGGAGCAGTTTTGATGCAAGAGAGCAGACCCGTGGCGTATATGAGCAAGGCATTGTCAAACCAATCGCGACAGCTATCCACCTACGAGCGCGAAATGCTAGCGATTCTACACGCCGTCACCAAATGGCGACCCTACTTAATTGGCCAACGGTTTACTATCCGCACGGACCAGCGTAGCTTACCCTACTTCATGGAGCAACGTGTGCACACCCCAGCCCAACAACGGTGGGTCATGAAACTCCTTGGGTATGACTACGAATCAGTCTACAAAAAGGGGATTGAGAATCGAGCGGCCGATGCTCTTTCGCGCCAACCGGACACGAGTGAGCTTGCCTCTTTCTCAGCACCAACATTTCCTATATCTTCAGATATGTGGGGAACCAATGCAGAAGATCATACCATGGAGGAGCTTGAGTCAGAGTTCAAAGATCGCTTCCCAAATTTCAAACCTTGAGGACAAGGTTGCGGAAGCGTGGTGGATTGATACGATTCGGACTTCACCGACGTCGTCTCGAGCATGGATTCACTTTAGGAGTGTTTTTATTTCATGTTTTAGTGTTTAATTTCTACTAAAATAAGTTTTCTGTAAGTCGCGTTCGAACGTGGATGGAGTGAATTCGAACGCGGTTTGTGAACGGAGTTGTGAACGTGGGTGAAGAGAGTGCACTGTGCATTCGAACGCGGTGCGTTCGAACGCACTGTGAACGCCTGCATCACGTTCGCAAATACCAAGAGGCGCGTTCGATCGTGCGTTCGAACGCGGTCAGGCGAGTTTGAACGCGGTCGGCGAAAATTATGTTTTAGGGTTAATTTGAGTTGTTGGTTAGCCTATAAAAGGATGTGTAGGGCAACCAAGATTGATTATTGAATATTGAGATTGAGTTTTGCCTTGCCTCCTTCGTCTTCTTCATTCCCGTTCTCTCAATCCCCGGCGACGCCGCTTCTAACCTCTCTCGACCGGCCAATCACCCTAGTCCCTTAGGGGTGGCCCTCTCCTCCCCCTTCTTCCAATCTATCCAACACTTGCCCTAACCCTTCCATCACCCATTAACGCCGGTCCTCCACCAATCACCATTACCTAGGATCTCGTGCCTCCATCCACGAATCCAAAATAGACCATCCTAATGTTTGTCCACTAAACAAATGATATCTCGAGATCCCCAACTCTGATTCGCCTGAAACTTGATTTGTTGGAAAGTTATTTTCCGGGGCTACAACATAACAAAATTTCATGTCGATCCGACATCGGAATATTTCAGGATCTTATTTCAAAGTTCCATGCAAGATCTAGTCCAAATCAAGGGAATCGGAAGAGATCGATCTTTAGCCCCAAAGGAGAGATCGTATCAATTTGGTATCAGAGCTCCATAGCTCGAGGCGTGATCGTAACACTTTCACACTTACAAAGTAAGGTGATATTTCTTTAAAATTTAAACAAACTTAATGAAACTTCTTAACTTTAAAAGAATTTCTCCTTTTCTTTTTCTTTTCTTAAACCATTAGAAGAGTCAATTTTTTTTTCTAGACACTCATGTCAAGGTGGCTTTCACTCATACTAGGTTGAAAATTTGTGAATCCCTAAGGTACACTCTTATATCAATTGAAATTTTGGGGGAGATAGAAGTTTTAGTCCAATTAGGTCAATATAGACATGGATAGAGAAAATTAAAATTGAATAGAAAAATATGTCAAAAATAGAGAGATAATTTTTTTAATGTTGAAAACCCTCCCACATCAAATATAAAAAAACTAATGTCTAAGCATCAAAGTTGGTCTCTTGCTTGCATTCCTTTACCATGAATTATCCTATGAAAATAGATTGCCATTAGCTCATTATCGTTCAATTTGGATAACTTCCGTTTGAGTTTCTCTCGAGACATCCAAGTAATCATGCGGTAGAAGATAGCTTCGGTCCTCTTATGTGTTTTAAGACATGTGTAAAATAAGACAAATAAATAACTTCTTACACTTTGGTTGGTAGAAAGTGAAGCACCATTAGGTGAGAGATCTTTCGATGGATTGAATTCCATTATGCAGAGTGTGATGAATATATTTGATTCATACTAGTAGAAATCTCAAAAGGGAAAATTCTAATCCTAAATCTAACAGTGAAATTTCCTTTTAGTTCAACATGATCGGTTCGTACTAAACTTATATATCTTATAGGAACTTGCATCAATACTATGTTGCAATTCGAACTAACTAAGAACGGTTCAAACTTTTTTACAAATTTGCTTAATTTATTGTTTAACACTTAAGATTTTAATTTCTTTACACATGAATATTTCATAAGTAGTATATCTTGATGATATATAAAATCTTAGATTGTACATTATAATTATTAGTGGTTTGTGTCTATAAATTTAGCATTACAAAAACTTACACTAACAAGGATAATAAAATGCTTTCACTAAACAACTCTTGCAAGCTATATAAATACATAAGATTGTATATCTAGGTAAGCAATTTATTAATAGGTTTTCTATATAGTGATTTATTTAGGCTGGTATGGCATTTACTGATAAAAACTATAGTCTTTTGATATAAAGTTGAAAAATTATAATAATGTTTTGCCGTCAAAACTCAAAAGTGGTAGCAATCATTTAAATCATCTATAATAAATGGGCAATTTGCACAAAGAACCAATATAATTTTTCATTTTGTATCTCTACCCATTTTAACATATCATTTTAGATTTACCCAATATTTTTTAAATATCAAAATTATTCTTTAACTACAAAAGAGAATATCTCAAAGCATTAAATGCTGAAAGATTTTATAATATTTGGGAGGTACAAGGTAGAAAGAAATGAAAAGTCACATCTAAGAAATTGAAAACAAAAAACTACCACAAGTTAAAAGAAGTGAATGTTCATGAATTTAGAAAAAAAGAAGTTTTATTTTTCCAAACCGTCTTCTCCGTTCTTACCCAAATTGCATCCTCCTCCTTTCTTATCCTAGCATTATCTTTTTTTCTTACTTTAACATTCTTTTAATTTTATCTTGTTTTAAACTTTTCTCTCTTCATCTCTTGCATAAACAATCTCCTCTTATACTCTAACAATCTTATTTTTGCCCTAACTATCTATTAGCTTCTTTCCTCCCTTTTTTAAGCCCAAAATGTTAGAGAAATCCCTACTCTCTTTTCTCCATTTGATGAACTTAAATTGCTTGAGAACGATGTCTAATCTTGGACTGAATCTTCAACTTCTATTATCTTCATCTTTGGCTGACTACTTCAAACCCATTGTGAGTGATATAATAGATATGATCTCAATTTTAGATTTTTCTTTATCAACTTATCAATGGATTTTATAAGTTTCTCTATTTAATTGTGATCTATTATAAGATTCTGTAGTGTTTGTTTGATATAGTAATTTTCTTAGTTTATCTATATAGATTTTACTAATTTATTTATGTAATTGTGATTTGAGGAACTTTGTAGATTTTGTTAGTTTATTTATGAAATCTTGCATTTTTATTGCTGAAATTAGTTGTTAGTATTTACATATTTTATTGTTAGTATTTATGGAATCTGGTATTAAATCTTATTCCATAAATAATATCTTAGCTAGATCATCTATCATGTAGATATTTTATCTTTTTTTATAGGTCTCCTTCACAAAAGAAGTCGACTTGAGAATTTAAAGAGAGAAGAATACAAATTGCAAGGACAAAATAAAAAGATTAAGGTTTCTTAAAAATTCATGTTGTGATATATTATAGTTTGGATTAATGAAAATTCATTTTGTGATGTTCTATAATTTGGGACAATAAAATTTTGATATACACTAGTATAATTTTACCTATATTTTAATATACATTAGTATAACTCAATCTATATTTTGACAGCCTAATTTATTTACAATAAAACATATATTTTTATATATGGCTATACAATTTAATAGCCAAATTTGTTTATATTTGTTTACAAGCTATATTTTGACATACAATAGTGTAACTCAAATTGTATTAGACAAACCGAGAGTGTTTACAATTTGTGTATTAATGTGCGCTAGCATAATTTAATTTGTATTTTGACATCCCAATTGTTTACAATATATAAATTTTTCAATAATCCATAGATGCATTTATAAAATTCATTTATATTGTTATGGAATCCATAAATACTATTATTAGAAATATAGATAATATTATCATAATTCATAGATGTATTTACGAAATTGATAAATATTGTTGCAGAATCCAGAAACAATATTTTAGTAATCCATATACATAATTTTACTAAATTATGACTTAATTAAATCACATTAAAATAATATTTTCATAATTTATGTATTTACAAATCGACGGTATTATCATGGAATACATGGATATTATTATGGAATTTACATATATTATGACAGAATCAACATATATTATCCTGGAGTCTAATTTTGGAATCAAGGAATAATATCATGGAATCCATAGATAATATTTCAATAATTTGCAAATATAATTTTAGAATTCGTACATAATAATTTAGTTAAATCACATTATATATTATTAATTGTAAGAATATATAGATACAAAGTAAGAATAAATAAAGAACAAATGAAAATTAATATATATGTAAAAGTCAATTGACAAGAAAATCTTAGAAAAATTTGAATGTCGTGATGGATACTAGAGATAATAATGGTGTAACAAACACAATTATTTGTATCATTTGGAGGTATCTTATAAGACTATATGTTGTGCTCTATAATTTTTCATATTAAAAATTTATTTCTTTTTAACAATTGTATTTTTGCATTGGGAGCCTTTGGTAGCAACTTAATATTTGATAATATATTCTTTATCTAAAAATTCTCTTGATGTCGTCGATAGAGTAGATTTAGATTATATTGTTAAATAGATTTTTTTTGTAAAATAATTATTATAGAAATAATAAGTTGAAATGATTATTGATGGGGATTTATCTTAAAGATAAGGAAAAAGTCCGTTGAATAATAATCTTGAAGGAAGAAGAAAAGTATAGAGTTGTATGTTGCTATAGGTAAGAAGATGAAAATGGCGTATATATTATTTTTTAATGCAAAAAAAAAGAATAAAGAAGTCCAACTGTTATTTAGTAGTGTAATCTTTTCACAATAAATAAGAAATATAAAAGATAAAATTAACAATTAATGCTACAGTAAATGTGGAGATAATTTTATATCACGGTAAAAATATGTAAGAGTATTATAATTATTCTATACATAAAATGGTAAACTATAATATATATATCGAAATGGGTAACGACGCGAAAAAGAAATTTTATATTAGCTTTTGGTGCAAACCACCATTAACAAATTAATCCGCCAAATAGGTTATCCTCTTTGCGTATCCGTATCAATTTTTTTTTTAAATGACATAACTAGCCTAACTAATTATTGGAATCATACGTCGACCAAGATTGATTTCTAGCTACAAGGAATCTAAATTTGTTCCCTAATCAACCCATGCCACATGGGCCGGCCTCCGGACGTGCAAGTGCCCCTCCCTAGCGCAAGAACACCCACACTAGATGACACGCTTTGTAGGACCCATGCCCTTCTTCTCCTCATCCAAATTCCTAACCCAACCTTTGGACCTTTCTACCCAAACCTTTAAGAAGCCAAGCCCGTCATGTGCCAAAGAAATGGCTGCATGTGGTCTGCTCCTCTCTCCATGCATCTACTCCAATACCCTAACGGAACTCTTCTCCTCCTCTTCCTCCCCAAATCCCCATATAATTCAACAACCACATCCCAACGCCAGTAGAGACACTTGAAAAGCTAGTAGTCCATCTTGTTGTTACTTATCATTGGTCTTCTTCCCAAGGATCTGGCCAGCCAGCTACTTAAGTAACAAACAAATGTGTTTAGAATGACATTAAGATATAGTAGCATGATAATGATGATGATGATGATTGTAGCGCATGTAAAAATTTGCGACACATGGATTTGATATATGAGGAGACACTCATCTGACATTTCCATATGAGGATATAACGTAACGAGATATAGCTCATCTGGTGATGTTCCCATGTAGGTAATACAACCCTTGTGATGTCATATAACACTGGGCCTGGAGCCCATAATATCTCCACGACATTAGAATCAAAAAGAGAGGGAGAAGGAATAGAGCTAAGTAGCTAACACATGGGACCAGTCAAAGGGCACCCTTGTTGCCCTACAATTAACCTCAGATTTGTTGTATATTATATCAGAAAAAATAAATAAAAAAGTTTTAGGCCATATTATATCAGAAAAAATAAATAAAAAAGTTTTAGGCCATGTTGCATGTCTCTCTAGCTGGGCCCCGGCGTGGTCGGCGGGGCACTGATTGGATGGCCGATGCTCGCCGATTGATCGACATGCAGATGTAGCAACCAAGAGGTCATGATGTATCCATTCTGTTCTCTTAGTTAGGAACAGAAAATGATCACCATGCTGGTACATGCAACTGTTTCTGTGTTTCGGAATCCCTCCCTCAGTGATTTTGGGAGATTCAAGTGGGAATCCAATGATCACAGTAGCAACAAACAGTTCCCATGTCCATTGCTTTCCAAGTTAATTATTCATCTGCATGCTTTTAAGAATTACACTAGTTTGATGTAAGTATGTGCCAATAGGATCAGTGGCCCAAAGTTTCCATATATACATGGGCTTACTAACTAGCTACACGCAGGGGCAATTGTGTCATTGTGTTGTCTATATAATGGAGCCGAATGGTCCTTCCAAATCCCCAAACTTCAAGAAGGATCACTCTCTCTCTCTCTCTCTCTCTCTCTCTCTCATACTTTTCAGACATGCCAAGGTTGCAAAGATACAGAGGAGTGAGGCAGAGGCATTGGGGCTCATGGGTCTCCGAGATACGCCACCCTCTCCTGTAAACTTCTACTTGATCACATTAATCATCATACTTACAAGTAAATCTACTGTAACAAAAAAGAAAAAGAAAATCTCATATATTATATATACATATAATTGTTTTTTGCAGGAAGACGAGGATTTGGTTAGGCACATTTGAGACGGCGGAAGATGCTGCCCGAGCCTACGATGAGGCTGCAAGGCTAATGTGCGGGCCGAGAGCTCGGACCAATTTCCCTGAAGATCCTAATGGATCGTCAACATCCGTCCTCTCGCCGAGCCTGATGGCTAAGTTAGAGAAATGCTGCAAGGCTTCTCAGGAGGATACTAAGCGAGTAAAGACAGAGGGGGGCGGCGAGGAAGATGTGGTGGACTGCTTGAATGATGAATACATTGAAGAGATGATTGAGGAGCTTATCTACTATGGCTCTGTGGAGATTTCTTCTTCCTCCTCTTCCTCTTCCTCTTCCTCCTCTTCTTCACTCTAGGGTTGCCGCTTGCAGTGCTTTTGGTGATGTTAGAAAAAGATCTTGAAGAGATGTACATAAGATGTGGAAGAGAACTATGGGTTAGATGTTGATGAGCAGGTTTGCTCTTTGTTTTGTTATAGTACTGTTCATCTATTTGACAGCAAAACAATATCTATTCAGCTTTGACTAGTACTTTTACAGCTTCGATTCTCACAAGAGCCGACTGCAGGAACTTTTTTGCAGCCAACTACTTGGCGGTCCTTATTTGATTGCAAAAATCATGAATAGTAGTTAAACTACAAAATAATGAACCTAGCTGATTTAGCAGCCAATCAGAGAATGCCGAATATTCAGATTTACCTGATTCCCTGCAGCTGATCAGGATCGAGAGGATGATGAGCCCTTTTGTACTTAGATCTTTTGACTGTTAAAATTCTCTCCAAAGGAGAAGGAAAGGACTCTCTTTTAGGTCTCTTCTATTTGAGGTGTGCATCTTCGGATGGGTCGTGTTGGTGTACCACAAAATTTCTCGTCAAAAGGAACTCTGCGATAGACTGTGGGCCTTTTTAATTTGTTTCACTTCTATCTCCCATGCTAGTCGCCAAAGCTCAGTATCTTTTGCCTCTCTTTCCCCTTTTTCCTTCTTATTCTTTCCCTATCGCGGGCCACAAAGTGTACGAACGATCTACAGATTGAATACGTGGCAGTATGGCTGTGGCTGCCCTTTTGTTATGCGACAAGGAAAGCATTGATCATCGACAAACTGGAGCATATTCGCATGTAAATGTGATCCTTGTCTTGTCTGGTTATTAATTTGAAAGGATAAAATAAATTAGTGTAACTTTTATCCTAAATAAAGATTTAAGTTTAAAACAATTACTATTAATGTCGGCATAGGTTGCGGTTAAGGTTTAAAAAATTTGGAGAGTTGTTTGGAGTACTCATTGATGTGGGTAGTTGTTTGAAGATGAGAGTATTTTTAGAAAGATGTGTCAAAATCATACAGGAGAATTTGTTGTACCAGAAATTCATGCGCTCATTTTTCCTACGGACAAATACCAGACAGCAAAGGAAGTAATCCCGAATAATTCCAATTGGATAATAATTGAATAATAGCAACACAAAACCAAATAGTTAATACAATACAAAAGGCAACAGGATGTAACATGATAAAATAATAATGCACCAACAAAGCATACTCGTAATGAGAACAAACAATTCCTATTTATCAACTTCCAACTATATTTCATGTATCATCCTCAAGAATTAAAGGTAAATATTATAGCATATTCTCACATAGGTCCTCAAGATAAAATCACATTATACACACTCCCAAAGCATCACACATCAGATGAGGGAGAGACAACAAGTGGTATTGTGATACGAACGTCTTCCGAACCTCGCGATCGTTGTATGCTAGTCCAATCCCCTTACGAAATTGAATTTTGATTTTCCAGTAGAAGATTAGGGTTACTACGGATCATCAAGATGAAGAGGTTACTTAAGATCCAACAATTAGACAGACTTGGATTTTTGGGGTTGTGATAGATTTGATCTAATAGTTAGACGGACTTTGGTTTTTGGAGGTATGATAAACTCGAGACAGAGGACAAATATATCGGAGTAGATCAAGGAAAGAAGAGGCTAAAGTGGGTGTGGTGGTGATCAGCTTAGGTTGGCAGTATAGTAGTGGTGATGGTGATGGTGGAAATTAGGGTAGTTGATGCTAAAGGTGATAGCTTAGAAGTAGGGTTGTTTCTTAGGGTCAAAGGAGTGCGGCCAAACACGGATGTAGGCAATGGTGGTCGACCTAGGTGGTGGTTAGTGGCTCCCCAATTGACATGGTTGGCCTAGCTAGGTTACGTTAGGTCCAACCGACTCAAACTAGCATCCTAATGCATTAAATCAAAGGTTAGGTTCTAGGCCTAACCGATTACAAGTAGGTGCACACCATAAACATTTTTGGTGGCTACCTAATGATACACTTAGTTAGGATCTTTTCTTATTGTATTAAGTGTTTATTTTTATTAAAATAAAATTCTTGTAAGTCGCGTTCGAACGTAGGTAGAGTTGCGTTCGAACGCCCTTGTGAACACCTTGTGAATGCCCACATTTGTGAATGCTCGTGTTCGAACGCCTTGTGAATGCCTGTGTCGCACTCGCAAATCCAGAGAAGGAACTTTTTGATTGCGTTCGAACGCGATCGAGCGCGTTCAAACGCGATCGACGAGAATCCTCTAGAATTAGAATTTCATATTGTTTTAGGACTTATTGGTTAGCCTCTATAAATATGTGGATGGCAACCAACTTTATTATGCTATTGGATTCTTGATTTTCTACCTCTTATCTTCTCTTTAAACTCCTCCTTCCTCCCTCTTCACCATCCTTCCATCTCTACTGTTGGCAAGGTTTCTCCTCGCTTCTAATCTCCCTCGTCTATCGAGTTACCCCTCTTCTTTGGGATCTTGACCACTTCATTCTCTTCGTCTACTTTCCTTAATCACTTCCACAATCCACCCTCATCTCCATTTCCATCTATAACCCTAACATCCACTCCACCTGTCACCACCACCATCACCCACGTTATTCCATGTTTTCATCCCTGCTACAGTTTGAATCTGCAAAGGGCATAAATATGAAAGTTGTAGATCAGAAAGTTACGGATCCAACTCAATTAGTTTCGTAATTTTCTGACTACCGAAGAATATCTGACAAATAGTTTTCTACGATTGCGTAAACTGCTTCTTACAATAAATTCAGATCTTAAGGAATTATTTCGTAGCCGATCTTTTGATTCCAGATCCATCAAATTGGTATCAGAGCCTATCAATTAGTATTAGAGCTTATCATTTGGCATCAGAGCCTATCACCTAACTAGACTCAACAAGCCTAGCTTAAAGAGCTCAAGTTAGGCTCACCTCACATAATTCTAGACAGCGGACAATTGAATAATAAGTAAGTAACAATATCAAATAGATAATAACCGAATTGGATGTGAAAGTCCCTAACCCCTCCCTTGTCATAGAAGTCCAATGTGATTTGGTTCATCCTCCAAGTAGATTTGTAACAGACCACCATGCTTCCCTCACTTTGTTCTCAAGGTGTGAAATCAGTGGTCACACATCTAAGCCTTGCTGCCCTATCTCGATTGTCCATTGGTTGTGTAGTCCCAACTTAGATTGCCAACCACGCCATATGAAAAGTTGGCAATTAAAGTTGTGCAGAACTATTCGCGATTTGGATCGATCCCAAGTCGGTTCATATCAATTAGTATCAGTGTAGCCTTTCCTCGGACCACCATGACCACCACGAGATCCATGGTGGCATGGCAAGTTGGAGGATATTCACAAGCAGTAGAGCAAACTATGGAGAGGGAACACACAGCACCATCAAGATCACCATCTCCCTCGCATTCGCGAGATCTTATGGAGTGCTTAGCCGATTTACCACAAACCATGACTCTCATGGCGCAGACGATGGTAGCGATGTAAGCAACCCTCGCAGACATAAATCATTGCCCTATTTTTGTCCCCTTCTTGTACACCATTCTGTAGTTGTATCCTATGAGTTTGGATACCCATCTTTGTTCCGGGAGTGTATGTACTCGCTATTTCAAGAATTAGGGTAAGCTCTGTTGGTCCGTTCGGATAAAAAAGCGTCGACCAGTAAGATAATGTCGCCACCAGGTAATTGCATGCAAAATTGACAACATCTCACACTCGTACATCGACAAATACTTGGAGCTATCGGATAAGGCCTTGCTAAGATAAGCAATAGATCGTTCCTCTTACATTAACACTACTCCTATGCCAACTCCTAAAGCATCACATTCCACCACAAACTATTTGGTGAAGTCGAGCAATGCAAGTACGGGAGCTACGGTCATGGTAGTCTTAAGAGCTTCAATGGTTATACCGTGGCCTTCTCACTACAGATGAATCCGTCCATCCTCAACAACATGGTCAATGGGGTAGCAATCTTCCCATAATCGCTACAAATCGCCTGTAGTATCCTATCAAACCCCAAAACCCTCACAGCTCCTTAGGGATTCTTTGGCGTCTACCACTCTAACATGCAAGCTATCTTCCCTACTTCAGCTACAACGCCTTGATTTGATATGCCCAAGGTACTCCACTTGTTGCTTTCCCTATAGATATGATACACTTAGTTAGGATCTTTTCTTATTATATTAGGTGTTTATTTTTATTAAAATAAAATTTCTGTAGATCGCGTTTGAACGTAGGAGGGGTCACGTTCAAACGTCCTTATGAATGCCTGCATCAAGTTCGCAAATACAGAGAACGCATATTGTACATTTAAACGCAGTCGAGCGAGTTCAAACGCTCGCATCATGTTTGCACAAACAGAGATGAAGCTTTTTGGGCGCGTTCGAACGCGATCAATGGGAATCCTCTAGAATTAGGGTTTCATATTGTTTTAAGACTTATTGGGTAGCCTCTATAAATATGTGGATGACAGCCAACTTCATAATACTATTGGATTATTGATTTATTGCCTCCTATTTTCTCTCTAGACTTCTCCCTCCCCCTTCTTTACCATCCTTCCACCTCTACAGTTGGTAAGGTTTCTCCTAACTTCTAATCTCCCTCAACTATTGAGTCACCCCTCTTCTTTGGAATCTCGACCACTCTTCATACCTATCTATAACCCTAACATCCACTCCACCTGTCACCACCACCATCACCCACGTTATTCCGTGTTTTCGTTCCTACTACAGTTCCAATCTGTAAAGGGTGTAAATACAAAAGTTGTACATCAAAAAGTTACAAATCTAACCCAATTTGTTTCGTAATTTTCTGACTATTAGAGAATATTTGACAAATATTTTTTCATGATTGCACGGACTGATTCCTATAATACATTTAGATCTTGAAGGGATCGTTGCGTAGCCTATTTTTGGTACTAGAATCTTATCAATTTCGTATCAGAGTTTATCAACTAGTATCATAGCAGGTGAACCTCAGACCTTCATTAATGGTTGAAACAAGGAAGATGACATTAACAAGGAGACCTATAGAGAGCACACCGACAAGGGAAGACTCACTCCACGATGACCCTAACCGTGAGGCTGATTCCTTTGGAGTGACCATAGCAGGACTGAGTCAACCAACGTCCATGGGTTCGAATATGGATGAACTTAGGGGCATGTTCCAAACATTATTGCATAGAGTTGACAATATGTCGTGAATTGATTGGGTTCGTCATCTCCTTGACGAACCTCGGAGTTTCAAGAAGGACCAGCGGTGGGACCTCATCGAACTAATACCCCATAGGCCCAGATGTGTCATATGTGTCAATGATTCCCTCTTACCTATGCCTACATATCATTCCCAACCTTCATTACAAAACTCAAGACCAGTGGTGGTGGAACCTGAGAGGCGTGCGGCACCGGTGCGCTTCGTCGATGAGGAGGATTGCCACTATAAGGATGAGGTTAATCCCTATGGAGATGGTGATGGACGTGCTCAAGAATTTAGAGAAGGTGATCAACATGCACAAAGGTTTAGACTTGAACTAAGGAGCTTTCATGAATCTGACAACACTATTCTGTGGAGAATCGCATGCTTGAACTTTCTAAAATTTCAAGGCGATGATCCAACGGATTGAGTGTTTCAAGTTGAACAATATTTTGATTATCAAGGTATAGCGAAAGATGCAAAAGTCCAAATGGCAAGCTTTCACCACCAAGAAACGGCATTGTATTGGTATAGATCGATTATTCGTGGTGGTGGATTTACTGGATGGGCAAATTTTGTTAAGAGAATTACACGTAGATTTAGGATAGCGGCATATGAAGATTTTACTGCCACATTAAGCAAGATGGTTCAGAGGATGACCTTATCGGAGTACCAAACAGAGTTTGAAAGAGTTAGTAGTTGTTGTGGGCCACCATGGCCTGAACAGACATTGATGAGTACATTTATTTCGGGGCTACGAGAGGAGATACAAGCGGATGTTCGTGCTCTATGTCCTACTACTCTTGAGGAGGCCTTTGAGAAAGCCGTGAGGATGGAACAAAAGCATAGGGCTGTAAGGATGGCAGCGAAAACCAATTGGGGCAACCAAGATGGACGGTTTGCACCTAGAACGCTGGCTAGAAATTCTACGGTTTAAAAAACAACGGCTGCGAGCACTAGACTATGACCAACTTTGAGACCTTCTTCCGATATTAGAGGATGCACTAGACCCCTTGTTCGAACTCTCACACCTGCCCAGGTGGAGGAGCAAAAAGCAAAGAGCAAAGCGCCTTTTCTTTCAATGTGATGAGTGTTTTACCTCTGGTCATCGGTGTTCTAAACCGATCTGGAATGTGATGCATATCGACGGTCTTGAGGAGGATGATGAGGTGATTGATGATGGAGAGTGTCCAGAGGAGGCCCATGAGGAGGTCGTTAAGGAGGGCGTGGAGGAAGATATCCAAGCTGAAATATCGATGCATGCATATTCGGGTACTTTCGTGCTAAAGATGTTACGAGTAGACAAACTCGTTAGAAAGCATTGTGTGCACATCCTCATCGATTTGGGGAGTATATACAACTTTCTAGACGAGAGGTCGGTGAGGAGATTGGGTTTGGATGGCAAGCCAACTACGAGATTTGACGTTGCTATTGGAGACGACACGAAGCTTAAGGCGGAGAGCTTGTGTCGTCGGGTTCATATATGGGTGCGAGGGCACGACATCATTGTGGACTTGTATCTGTGGGCACCATAAAGAGCGGACATTGTCCTTAGTGCTTAGTGGTTACAGAGTTTGGGACCCATCAAATTTGATTTCTGGAGCATGTGGATGAAATTTAAACAAGGAAACAAAGATGTGCGGCTTGATGGTGTTCGGTCTTCGCTGATTCCTACGATGTAACTTATGATGGGGTTGCCTTGTGCGTACGATTTGGCCTTTCTTCTTTAGTTAGGACCAGTAGGAGATGAGCCTCAAATGAGTTCAGATACTACTATTGAATTGTCTTATTTATTAGATAACTTTTCTAGACTGTTTGAGGAGCCACAAGAGTTGCCACTAAGGAGAGCAGCGGACCATCGCGTAGAGATTGTACCCGTAGATGCACCGGCAAACGTGAGGCCATATCGGTATCCACATGTGCAACAAGAAGTTATCTCAAAGATGGTGGTCGAGATGTTGGAGCAAGGCCTCATACAACCAAGTCATAGCTCATACTCATCCCTCGTGCTATTGTGCAAAAAAAGTACGGGACATAGCATTTTTGTGTCGACTATCGAGCACTAAATGCTATTGTTGTCATGGGTCGGTATCCTATTATGGTTATTGAGGAGTTGCTGGACGAGCTTGCAGGGGCGACTATATTTAGTAAGCTTGACTTGAGGGTTGAGTATCAACAAATTAGAGTTCACTCGACGGATGTGCACAAAACTGCATTTTGGACTCCGAACGGGCTTTAGGAGTCCCGATGATGCCTTTTGGTCTCACCAATGTTCCAGCTACCTTTCAAGGCTTCATGAATGATATATTTTAGCCTATTTAGCGAAGGTATGTCTTGGTATTTTTTGATGACATTTTAGTGTATAGTAGGACTGAATTGCAACATTGGTGGCATTTGGAGGACGTGCTGAATTTGTTGAAGCAAAACTAATTGAAGATCAAGAAGTCTAAGTGCCTATGGGGAGTACCACAAGTGGAGTATTTAGGCCACATCATTTTAGCAGATGGTGTAGCGGCGGATCCTCAAAAGGTTGCATGTATGACCGCTTAGCCTATTCATACTACTACTATCGGATTGAGAGGATTTTTTGGAGTTGATCGAATATTATCGATGTTTCATCACCAGATATAGTAAGATCGCTGCTCTTGTCACTTTTTTGTTGAAAAAAGACTCTTTTAGATGGAGGGATGAAGCCACTATAGCCTTTGAAAAACTTAAAATAGCAATGATGACAGTACCAGTTCTAGCGCTACCAGACTTCACCAAAGAGTTCATTGTGGAATGTGATGCATCGAGTGTTGGCATAGGAGTTATACTAATGCAAGGAGGACGTCCCGTAGCCTTTCTTAGTAAGGCTTTGTCACAAAAATCTTAGCAATTATCGACTTATGAGAGAGAGATGTTGGCAATTCTACATGCGGTGACAAAGTGGAGGCCTTACTTGATTGATAGACGATTTATTATCCGAACTAATCAAAGGAGCCTTTCATACTTTATGGGACAACGCATATACACTCCGGCACAGCAGAGATGGGTCACAAAATTGCTAGGATATGATTATAAATCTGATACAATAAGGGAACGGAAAATAGAGCGACGGATACACTATCTTGCCAACCCGATACCGTCGAGCTTGCAACCTATTCTTCTCCTACCTTTCCCTTCCTTGATGAGCCGAGGTATGCATGTACATATGACCTAGATATTTTGAGGTTGTTGTAAGAGGTGATGGATGATCCGAAGCGCCATACAGAATTAGAGAATCGAGGCGGTTTGCTGCTGGATTGTGAATGCATTAAAGTGCCTGCAAATAATGGATTGCTGCAGAAATTATTGGAGCACTTCCACCAAACTCCAGAGACTAGTCATGAGGGTGTCTTGAGAACTTATAGGAGGATATCTCAAAGTTGCACGTGGCTAAGATTGAGGCGGGATGTGAGGAGTTTTATTTGTGCTTGCAAAGTCTGTCAAAGAGCTAAGGCAACCACATTGAAACCGGCCGAATTACTTTAGACTTTACCTATATCGGACCGTGTTTGGGAAGACATTTCTATGGACTTCATAGAGGGTCTTCCGCTGGTACGTGGTTATTTCGTTATTTTTGTGGTGGTTGATAGATTGAGCAAGTTTGCGTACTTTTCGGCATTGTCACATCCGGTTTTAGCCAAGTCGGTGGTTGAAATTTTTGTTAGAGATGTTGCTAGATTACATGGCATGCCATGCACGATTATTTCAGATTGTGATCGTGTATTTATGAGCAACTTTTGGACGAAGTTTTTCAGATTGCAGGGCACTCGATTGAACTTCAGTTCAACCTACCATCAACAGACGGACGACCTAACCGAGATGGTCATTCGAGGCATTGAGCAGTATTTGAGGTGCTTTGTTAGAGAGATACCGAGATAATGGTTGTAGCGCTTATGATCCAGTGGCATCTGTAAATTAGACGAAAGTGGACTTAGCGTTGATAGATAGAGATGCCACATTGAGCAGGTTGGATGCTCATCACAAACTTGCTCAAAACTACATGAAACAAGTTTATGATTATAGCTATAGGGAGCAGGAGTTCGACATCGGCAGTTGGGTGTTCATAAGGGTGTAACCGTATCAATAGGTGACCTTTATCCAATGCAAAATCAAAAGTTAGCACATTGTTAGTTTGGTCCGTTTCGGCTGTTGGAGCGTATTGGTCTGGATGCATATGGCTGCCAGAAGGGTCGAGAGTGCATCTTATCTTTTATGTTCATTGTTGAGGGAGTGTGATACACTAAGTTAGGATCTTTCTTATTGCATTAGGTGTTTATTTTCATTAAAATAAAATTTCTGTAGGTCGCGTTCGAACGCCCTTGTGAACGCCTGTATCAGGACGCAAATATAGAGAACGCATATTGTGCATTTGAACTCAGTCGGGCGAGTTCGAACGCCCATGTTCGAATGCCTATATTGCGTTACGCACATCCAGAGATGGGGCTTTTTGAGTGCATTCGAACGCAATCGGGCGTGTTCGAACGCGATCGGGCGTGTTCGAACGCGATCGACGGGAATCCTCTAGAATTAGGGTTTCATATTAATTTAGGACTTGCTGGCTAGCCTCTATAAATATGTGAAAGGCAGAGAACTTCATTATGCTATTGGATTATTGATTTCTTGCCTCCTATCTTCTCTATAGACTTCTCCCTCCTCCCTCTTCACCATCCTTCTACCTCTACCGTTGGCAAGGTTTTTCCTAACTTCTAATCTCCCTCGACTTTTGAGTCACCCATTTTCTTTGAGATCTCGACCACTTCTTTCCCTTCGTCTATGCTACAGTTGAATTTGTGAAGGCCATAAATATGAAAATTGTAGATCAGGAAGTTTCGAATCTAACTCAATTTGTTTCGTAATTTTTTGACTACCGGAGAATATCTGACGAATATTTTCCGATGGTTGCGCGGACTGCTTCCTATAATAAATTCAGATCTTAAGGAATTGTTCCGTAGCTGATCTTTTGGTACAAGAACCTATCCATTTTGTATCAGAGCTTATGAATTGGTATTAGAGCAGACGAACCTCAGACCTCCATTAATGGTTCAAATAAGGAAGATGACATCAACAAAGAGACCTATGGAGAGCACATCGGCAAGGGAAGACTTAATCCACGATGATCCTAACCGTGAGGCCGATTCCTTTGGAGCGACCATGGTAGGATCGAGTCAACCAACGTCCATGGGTGCGAATATGGATGAACTTAGGGGTATGTTCCAAATATTGTTGTATAGAGTTGACAACATGCAAAGGATCACAATGAATTTAAAAAATATGTTGTGAATCGATTGGGTTCGTCATCTCCTCGATGATGAATGGAGTTTCAAGAAGGACCAACGGTGGGACCCCATCAAACTAATACCCCATAGGACCAGGTGCGTCATATGAGTGTCAATGATCCCCTCCTACCTATGCCTCCACATCATCCCCCACCTCCGTTATAAAACCCAAGACCGACGGTGGTGGAACTTGAGAGGCGTGCGGCACTGGTGCGCTTCGTGGATGAGGATTGACACTTTGAGTATGAAGTTGATCTTTATGGAGATGGTGATGGATGTGCTCGAGGATTTTGAGAGGGTGATAAACCTACACAAAGGTATAGACCTGAACCAAGAATCTTTTGCGAACTCGACAACGCTATTCGGGGGAGAACTGCACGCTTGGACTTTCTAAAATTTTAAAGTGGTGATCTAACGAATTGGGTGTTTCAAGTTGAACAATATTTTGATTGTCAAGGTACAGCGGAAGATGCAAAAGTCCAGATGGCAAACTTCCACCTCCAAGGAACGGTATTGCATTGGTATAGATCTGTTATTCGTAGTAGTGGATTTACCGGATGGGCTAATTTTTATAGGAGGATTACACGCAGATTTGGGACAGTGACATATGAAGATTTTGCTGCCACATTAAGCAAGATGGTTCAGAGGATTACCGTATTGGAGTATTAAGCTGAGTTTGAAAGAGTTAGTAGTCGTTGTGAGTCACCGTGGCCCAAACGTACATTAATAAGTACATTTATTTTAGGGCTATGAGAGGAGATACAAGTGGATGTTCGTGCTTTATGTCCTACTACTCCTGAGGAGGCCTTTGAGAAGGCTGTGAGGATGGAACAAAAGCATAGGGCTTTAAGGATGGCAGTGAAAAACAATTGGGGCAACCGGGATGGGCGGTTTGCACCTAGAACGTTGGCTAGCAATTTTGCGGTTTCAAAAATAGCGGCTGCGAGCACTAGACCACGACCACCTTTGAGACTTTCTTCCGATGTTAGAGGAGACACTAGACCCCAGTTCGAACTCTCACACCTGCCCAGGTGGAGGAGCGAAGAGCGAAGGACCTTTGCTTTTGATGTGATGAGCGTTTCACCCCCGATCATTGGTGTTCTAAACCGATCTGGAGTGTGATGCTTATCGATGGTTCTAAGGAGGATGATGAGATTGATGATGATGGAGAGTGTCCAGAGGAGACCCATGAGGAGATCATTAAGAAGGGCATGGAGGAAGATATCATAGCTGAAATATTGATGCATGCATATTCGGATACTTCCGCGCCGAGGAAGTTATGAGTAGACGGACTCGTTAGAAAGCATTGTGTGCACATCCTTATTGATTCGGGGAGTACACACAACTTTCTAGATGAAAGGTTAGTGAGGAGATTGGGTTTGGATACCAAACCGACTACAGGGTTTGACGTTGCTATTGGAGAGGGCACGATGCTTAGGGTGGAGAGCTTATATCGCTGAGTTGGTATACGGGTGCAAGGACACGACATCATTGTGGACTTGTATCTATTGGCGCTGCGAAGAGCGGACATTGTCCTTGATGCTCAGTGGTTACAATGTTTGGGACCTGTCACATTTGATTTTCACAGTATGTGGATGAAATATAAACAAGGAAACAAAGATGTGCGGCTTGATGGTGTTCGGACTTCGCCGATTCCTACGATGGAGTCTATGGTGGGGCTGTTTAGTGTGTATGATTTGGCCTATCCTCTTCAGTTAGGACCAGTAGGAGATGAGCCTCAAATGAGTTCAGGTACAGTCATTGAATTGTCTAATTTATTAGATAACTTTTCTGGATTATTTGAGGAGCCGCAGGAGTTGCCATCGAGGAGAGCGGTGGACCATCGCATAAAGATTGTACCCGGGGTTGTACTAGCGAACGTGATGCCATATCAGTATCCACATGTGCAAAAAGAAGTTATCTCAGAAATAATAGCCAAGATGTTGGAGCAAGGCCTTATTCAACCAAGTCATAGCTCATACTCATCCTCCGTGCTATTGGTGCGAAAAAAAGATGGAACATGGCGTCGCGATCGGGCGCGTTCGAACGCGATCAACGGGAATATTCTAGAATTAGGGTTCATATTATTTTATGACTTATTGGTTAGCCTCTATAATTATGTGGAAGGCAGCCAACTTTATTATGCTGTTGGATTATTGATTTCTTGCCTCTTATCTTCTTTGTAGACTTCTCTCTCCTCCCTCTTCACCATCTTTCCACCTCTATCGTTGGTAAGGTTTCTCCTAACTTCTAATCACCCTCGACATTCGAGTCACCCCTCTTCTTTGGTATCTCGACCACTTATTTCCCTTCGTTTACTTCCCTTAATCACTTCCACAATCCACTCTCATCTCCATACCTATCCATAACCCTAACATCCACTCCTCCCGTCACCACCACCATCACTCAAGTTATTCCATGTTTTTATCCCTGTTACAGTCCAAATCTGCGAAGGACGTAAATACAAAAGTTGTAAATAAGGAAGTTACGAATCTAACCTAATAAGTTTCGTAATTTTATGACTACCGGAGAATATCTGACGAATATTTTCCCATAGTTGCACGAATTGATTCTTATAATATATTCAGATCTTTAAGGGATCATTGCTTAGCCTATCTTTGGTACTAGAATCTTACCAATTTGGTATTAGAGCCTATCAAGTGGTATCAAAGTTTATCAACTAGTATCAGAGCATTTTAAGATATTTAGACTGCTTGACCTTCAACTCATGCTGCCACAATAGATTCAAGACCTACTTCAAGTGCTAAACTGTTGGCCAATCAAGTAGGGTTGCCATTTGGTGACGGCGTGTAGAATCGCTAGCATTTCGCGCTCGTAGGTGGATAGCTGTTGTGACTGGTTTGACAATGCCTTGCTCATATATGCCACGGGTTTGCTCTCTTGCTTTAAAACTGCTCCAATGCCCTCACCTGAAGCATCGCGTTCCACCACAAAGGGCTTGCTGAAATCCGGTAGTGCTAGAACCGGAGCAGTAGACATAGTTGTCTTCAAGGCTTCGAAGGCCTCTATCGCCTTGCCCGTCCATTGAAACCTTCCTTTTCTGAGTAAGGAGGTCAGTGAGGCAGCAATTTTGCCGTAGTTGGCAATGAATCACTGATAGTACCCCGTCAACCTAAGGAATCCCCTCAATTCCCGTTGATTAGTAGGAATCGGCCAGTCCACCATATTCTTGATCTTGCTTGGATCAGCTTCCACTCCTCTTACTGAGATTATATGTCCCAAGTACTCCACTCATGGCTCTCCCCAAAGACACTTGCTCATCTTGACTTTTAACTAGTTTTGTTGCAAGATATTCAACACCTCATGCACATACCGTAAGTGTTCGCTCCAATTCCTGCTATACACTAGAATATCGTCAAAGAAGGCGAGCACGTACTGATGCAAGAGCGGGTGGAAATAGTCATTGATCAGCCCTTGGAAGGTGGCCGGTGCATTGGTGAGCCCAAACGGCATGACTCGAAACTGATAGTTGCCATCGTGAGTTCGGAACGCCGTTTTGTGCACATCTTCCGGGTCGACGCGGATTTGATGGTACCCCGCTCTTAAGTCAAGTTTGCTGAAGTAAGCCGACCTTGTGAATTCATCCAGCAACTCCTCGATCACCGGTATTGGATACCGATCTTTGACGATAATCGCATTTAAGGCTCGGTAGTCGACGCAAAATCGCCAACTCCCGTCTTTCTTCCGAACCAACAGCACCAGCGACAAGTAGGCACTTCTACTCGGTTGAATAATCCCTTGTTCGAGCATTTCCACTACCAATTTACTGATCTCTTCCTTCTGGACATGTGGGTACCGATAGGGCCAAACATTTGCTGGTTCAGCCCCTGGAATGATCTGGATGCAATGGTCATGCCGACGGGTCGGCGGCAGTCCTCAGGGTTCCTCGAAGAGATCGTTGAACTCTTGCAGTAACTCTTGCATGTCAGTGGCTATTTCCCTTAGTGGTGGATGTTCTGGTTCAACAACTGCCATTTGCAATAGTAGAGCTCGGTCCCTTGCACAAGGAAAGTCCACAAGTGGTTGCAATGTCGGCTCTTGCCGCAGTTGATTTCCATCCAGCAGCACCCTTCGACCATTCCTCCGTAATGTCAGTGTGAGGTTTGAGAAATCAAATGTTACGGGCCCCAAGCTTTGAAGCCATTGAGTCCTCAAAATAATGTCGGCATCTCGCAAGGCCAACGGATAAAGATCCAATGTGAAAGTTTGGTCTTGCACATTCAATTCCACACCTATACAAATAAAATCTGCTCGCAATGTGGTGCCATCTCCAATCGTCACATCGAATCCTTCCATGGGTTTTAACTCGAGCCCAATCTTCCTATGGAGCCTCTTATCATTGAAGTTGTGGGTGGATCCGATGTTGATCAAGATTCTCACTGTGGTTTTCTTAACTACACCGTTCACTCACAAAGTCTTTGGCGCAGCTATCCCCGAATAGGCGTGGAGGGAGATTTTGGCTATCATGTCCTGCACGGGTTGCTCATCAGCTACTTCTCCTTGATGTCCAGCCACACCTTCATTTTCAACTGCAAACTCATCTTCCATATCTTCCAATCCATCTATTAGTATCATCGATCCCATTGGTTTAGCACAGCGATGCCTAAGTACAAACTTCTCATCACAACAAAAGTATAGGCATTTGGCTCTTCGTTCCTCTAGTTGAGCAGGTGTGAGTGCTCATCCCGGACCTCTAGGTGCGTATTTCACATCTTGGGATGGCTTCAAGGGTGCTCGAGGAGGCACCATTGCAGCAACGGTTCTTGGTACTCTAGTAATATTTTCCGCCGCTATGGTTGGTTGAGCTTGATTACATCTTCCTTAGCTCGTCTAATTCTGTTTTAGGTGTAACTTCATGGCACCGCATCTTCGAAGGCCTCCTTTAAAGTTCTAGGACTTACATCCCTCACATCGGCTTGTATGTCTCCCCGCAGCCCGGAGATGAAGGTGCTGCAAAGTTGTTGATGATACGATCACGCCTCGGGCTATGGAGCTTTGATACCAAATTGATACGATCTCCCCTTAGGCTAAGGTTCGATCTCTTCCAATTTCCTGATCTAGAGTAGATCTGGACTAGATCTGGCATGAAATTTTGAAATAAGATCCTGAAATATGCCGCTGTCGGATCGATGTGAAATTTTGATTTATTGTAGCCCAGAAAAGAGCTTTCCAACAAATCAAGTTTCAGGCAAATCGGAGTTAGGGATCTCGGGATATCGTCCGTTTAGTGGACAAACATCAGGATGGTCTGTTTTGGATTCATGGATGGAGGCACGTGATCCTAGGTAATGGTGGTTGAAGGTGGACCGGCGTTAATGGGGAGGCACCGGTAAAAAGTGGTGGTGGAAGGGTTATGGTTGATGGAAGGGTTAGGGCAAGTGTTGGATAGATTGGAAGAAGGGGGAGGAGAGGGCCACCCCTAAGGGACTAGGGTGATTGACCGGTCGAGGGAGGTTAGAAGCGGTGTCATCGGGGATTGAGAGAACGGGAGCGAAGAAGACGAAGGAGGCAAGGCAAAACTCAATCTCAATATTCAATAATCAATCCTGACTTTGGTTGCCATCCACATCCTTTTAAAGGCTAACCAACAACTCAAAATTAACCCTAAAAATACAATTTTCGCCGACCGCGTTCGAACTCGCTCGACTGCGTTCGAACGCACCAAGTTCATTCCTCTGGATTTGCGAATGTGATGCAGGCGTTCGAACGCGCTACAGGCGTTCCAACGCGCGATCGAACGCCCCTCTCGGTATTTGCAAACGCGATGCAGGTGTTCACAGTGCATTCGAACGCACCGCGTTCGAACGCACCGCGTTCGAACGCACAGTGCACTCTCTTCACCCACGTTCACAACCCCCTTCACAAACCGCGTTCGAACTCACTCCACCCACGTTCGCACGTGACTTACAGAAAACTTATTTTAATGGAAATTAAACACTAAAACATGAAACAAAAATACTCCTAAAGTGAATCCATGCTCGAGACGACGTCGGTGAAGTCCAAATCATATCAATCCACCACGCTTCCACAACCTTGTCCTCAAGGTTTGAAGTTTGGAAAGCGATCCATGATATCTGACTCTAGATCCTAGGTAGACTCGTCAGTAGGTTTGCCCAGCCACTCAATTAGCACTTCAGTCTCTAATCTGGTCCCATGGCGTCTCCTCCTGCGGCCTAATACTCGGACCAGTTCAGTGGGGCCATCCTCCTCCATTAGTTCGGGTAAGGCCGAACCCACCACATGGTTAGGCCCGATTTGGGCCTTCAATGCTGATACATGGGAGACCGGATGTATCCTAGTTCCTTCAGGTAGGTCCAACCGGTAAGCTACTGGATCGATTCGTTGTAGCACTCAATACGGACCGTAGTACTTGTAACCCAACTTTTGGTTCAAAATTGGCCTCAATGTGGATTGCCGATATGGTTGAGCTCGAACGAACACCAATTGATCCACCTTAAATTCTCGCTCACGTCAGCCTTTGTCATGAGTTTGCTTCATGCGGTTTTGGGCTGTGGCTAGGTGAGTCTTGAGCCGTCTCAATGTTTCATCTCGATTAGCAAGCTCCAAGTCAAGCTCGGTCCTATCCGCCGCCGCGAGTCTATCATAGGCACGCAAGACAGGGGGAGTGCGCCCATAAACCGCCTCAAAGGGGGTCATGCTGATGCTAGAGTGATGAGCAGTATTGTATGACCACTCAGCCCATGGAAAGAATTTGACCCAATCCTTTGGTCGGTCCGCCACAAAGCATCGCAAGTATTGCTCCAGTCCGCGATTCACCACTTCGGTTTGGCCATCCGTCTCGGGGTGATAAGCTGAACTCAGGTTGATTTGAGTCCCTTGCGATCTGAAGAACTCGGACCAAACTCACTAATGAAGATGCGATCCCGGTCTGACACGATCGTCCTAGGCATCCCATGCAAGCGTGCCACTTCCCGAACAAAATTTTCAGCAACCCTTTTCGTTGAAAACGGGTGAGACAATGTTATGAAATGAGCATATTTGCTCAGTCTATCCACCACAACAAACAACACCGATTGTCCCCGAACCTCCGGCAGCCCCTCGATGAAGTCCATGGAGATATCCTCCCAAATACACTCTGGTATAGGTAGTGGTTGCAGCAGCCCGCTAAGCTTGAGTGCCTCCGATTTGACTTGTTGGTAGATTTGACATTCACGCACATACTTCTTCATGTCCATCTTCATCGCTGTCTATGTACAGTTTTGGGCCAGCCTCTTGTAGGTACGTAATACCCCTTCATGACCTGCTATAGGAGTATCATGGAAGTGTGCCATCAATAGTCTTCGTAGCTCTTCATTCTGGGGTACCTTGATTCGCCTGCACTCTAATACTAACCCATCGCGCTCCTCGTGCTCGGGGTGGCTTGAGGGGTTCTCTCTCAACTCCTCCATGAGTTGGACCAACTCACTATCCTCTACACAGGCTCTCAGCCGATCTGAGAAGAAAGGAAAGGTGGGCACCGAGAAAGAAGCGAGCTCCCTTGCGATCCCTTCATTTGGAAGTTCAAGCAGCGGTTGGCTTCCATCTAGCAGCACTCTCTTGTCATTTCTCTAAAACGTCAATGTGAGGCTTGTAAAATCAAATGTCACGGGCCCCAAGCTTCGAAGCCATTAAGTCCCCAAAATAATATCGGCACCTTGCAAGGCCAACGGATAGAGATCCAATGTGAAAATTTGGTCTTGCACCTTCAATTCCACACCTCCACAAATAAAATCTGCTCGCAATGTGGTGCCATCTCCAATCGTCACATCGAACCCTTCCGTGGATTCCGACTCGAGCCCAATCTTCCTAAGGAGCCTCTTGTCAATGAAGTTGTGGGTGGACCCGGTGTCAATCAAGATTCCCACTGTGGTTTTCTTGACTACAACATTCACTCGCAAGGTCTTTGGCGCAGCTGTCCCCGAATAGGTGTGGAGGGAGATTTCGGCTATCATGTCCTCCACGGGTTGCTCCTCAGCTTCTTCTCCTTGATGTCCAGCCACATCTGCACTTTCAGCTGCAAACTCATATTCAGTTTCCTCCAATCCATCGATTAGCATCACTGATCCCATCGGTTTAGCGCAGCGATGCCCGGGTACAAACTTCTCATCACAACGGAAGCATAGTGATACGATTCGGACTTCACCGACATCGTCTCAAGTTTGGATTTACCTTAGGATAAGATTGAGTTTTAGGATAAGATTGAGTTTTAGGATAAGATTGAGTTTTAGGATAAGATTGAGTTTTAGGATAAGATTGTGTTTTAGGATAAGATTGAGTTGTTGGTTAGCCTATAAAAGTATGTGTAGGGCAACCAAAATTATTATTGATTATTGAGAATTGAGTTTGCCTTGCCTCCTTCGTCTTCTTCGCTCCCGTTCCCTCAATCTCCCCGGCAACGCCGCTTCTAATCTCCCTCGACAGGCCAATCACCCTAGTCCCTTAGGAGTGGCCCTCTTCTCCCCCTTCTTCCAATTTATCCATCGCTATCCCTAACCTTTCCATCATCCATAACCCTTCCACCATCACTTTTACACCGGTGCCACCCCATCAACACCGGCCCTCCACAATCCACCATTACCTAGGATTTCGTGCCTTCATCCACGGAATCCAAAACAGAGTATCCTGACGTTCGTCCACTAAACGAACGATATTTCGAGATCCCCATCTCCGATTCGCCTGAAACTAGATCCGTTGGAAAGCTCTTTTCCGGGCCTACAACATATCAAAATTTCACAGCGATCCAACGGCGGGATATTTCGGGATCTGATCTCAAAGTTCCGTGCAAAATCGTATTAATCTTGAATCAGAGCCATAGCACCAAAAGAGGGTTCGTATCAATCTGGTATCAGAGCCTATAGCCGAGGAAGGATCGTATCAATCTGGTATCAGAGCCTATAGCCGAGGAAGGATCGTAACAAGCTGGTATCAGAGCCACCGTTCCTCGGACAAGCGCTTCCAATGACGATCACTCGATCTAATAGGAATACGGAAGAACCTAGCGTTCTATCCATGTTGGGGTCTATTTCCAAACAGATTGCCATCAACAAGCAAATAATGATGGAGATGATGCAGGAAATACGGGCATGGACGAAACCTTTTTCAACAAGCAAGGCAATCACAAGACAGCATTGGGAACCCTCCACAACATACCCAACATCCTCCACGGCCTTCCCGCTCATCACAAAAATAGGGGAGAGTTCGGCTATCCGGCAAGATCGAGATTCTACACCTCGACCCATGGTCAGCCGCAACGAACTGCCACCGGCTACAATGAGATCCTCAACCATTATAGCAACCCTCGGAACCTCCACATCTTCCCATGCACCGGAGACCTCGTCGACAAACCGCGAAGTGCTGGCTACCCCACACCTGGTCGCTGGATATCCCTCATCAGGAATCCTCATCGGTGGTGAAGGAGATGATCCGAAATCGCGAATTTCGACACTTGGGCCGCCTTTCACTAGCTCCCTTTGCAACCATAGTGAGTCGGCAACTAAGAAGAAATCGCATATGGCCTCCAGCGATCTTCTACCATTCTCCTCGGTCAATCGACAGTCGACCACGACAGCTTCATCACCAGCGATGACGTTGCAGCTCCCTGCCAAGCTACCACTCAAAGGAGAAGGCCACGATCTTCCACCCATGGCAGCTGAAAGTGCAGATGTGGCTGGACATCGAGGAGAAGAAGTCGAGGAGCAACATCACGCGGAGGACACGATGGCCAAAATCTCCCTCCACGCCTATTCGGGGACAGCCGCGCCAAAGACCTTGCGGGTGAACGGTGTAATCAAGAAAACCACAGTGAGAATCTTGATTGACACCGGGTCCACCCACAACTTCATTGACATGAGGCTCCTTAGGAAGATTGGGCTCGAGTCGGAACCCACGGAAGGGTTCGATGTGACGATTGGAGATGGCACCACCTTGCGAGCAGATTCTATTTGTGGAGGTGCAGAATTGAAGGTGCAAGGCCAAACTTTCACATTGGATCTTTATCCATTGGCCTTGCAAGGTGCCGATATTGTTTTAGGGACCCAATGGCTTCGGAGCTTGGGGCCCGTGACCTTTGATTTTATAAGCCTCACATTGACCTTTTGGAGAGATGATCAGAGAGTGTTGTTGGATGGAAGTAAACCGCTGCTTGAACTTTCAAAAGAAAGGGAGCTCGCTTCTTTCTCGGCACCCACTTTTCCTTTCTTTTCAGATCTACGGAGAGCCAGTGCAGAGGATAGTGATCTGGTCCGACTCATGGAGGAGTTGAGAGAGAACCCCTCAAGCAACCCCGAGCACGAGGAGCGCAATGGGTTAGTACTAGAGCACGGGCGAATCAAGGTACCCCGAAACGAAGAGCTACGGAGGCTATTGATGTCACACTTCCATGATACTCCTATAGCAGGTCATGAAGGGGTATTACGTACTTACAAGCGGCTGGCCCAAAACTGTACTTGGACTGGGATGAAGACGGACGTGAAAAAGTATGTGCGTGAATGTCAAATCTGCCAACGAACCAAATCAGAGGCACTCAAGCCTAGCGGGCTACTGCAACCACTACCGATACCAGAGCGTATTTGGGAGGATATCTCCATGGACTTCATCGAGGGGCTGCCGGAAGTTCGAGGACAATCGGTGGTGTTTGTTGTGGTGGATAGACTGAGCAAGTACGCACATTTCATAACATTGTCTCACCCGTTTTCAGCAAAAAGGGTTGCTGAAATTTTTGTTCGGGAAGTGGCACGCTTGCATGGGATGCCTAGGACGATCGTGTCAGACCGGGATCGCATCTTCATAAGTGAGTTTTGGTCCGAGTTCTTCAGATTGCAAGGGACTCAAATCAATCTTAGTTCAGCATATCACCCCGAGACGGATGGCCAAACCGAGGTGGTGAATCGTGGACTAGAGCAATACTTGCGATGCTTTGTGGCGGATCGACCAAAGGATTGGGTCAAATTTCTTCCCTGGGCTGAGTGGTCATACAATACCGCTCATCACTCAAGCATTGGCATGACCCCATTTGAGGCAGTTTATGGGCGCACTCCCCCTGTCTTGCGTGCCTACGATAGACTCGCGGCGACGGATAGGACTGAGCTTGACTTGGAGCTTGCTGATCGAGATGAAACATTGAGACGGCTCAAGACTCACCTAGCCACAGCACAAAACCGCATGAAGCAAACGCATGACAAAGGCAGACGTGAGCGAGAATTTGAGGTGGATCAATTGGTGTTCGTTCGAGCTCAACCGTATCGACAATCCACATTGAGGCCAATTTTGAACCAAAAGTTGGGATACAAGTACTATGGTCCGTACCGAGTGCTACAACGAATCGGTCCAGTAGCTTACCGATTGGACCTACCTGAAGGAACCAGGATACATCCCGTCTTCCATGTCTCGGCATTGAAGGCCAAGATCGGGCCTAACCATGTAGTGGGTTCGACCTTACCCGAACCAATGGAGGAAGATGGCTCCAATGAGCCGGTTCGAGTCCTAAGTCGTAGGAGAAGACGCCAAGGATCCAGATTAGAGACTGAAGTGCTGATTGAGTGGCTGGGCAAACCTACTGACGAGTCTACATGGGAGCTAGAGGCAGACATCATGGATCGCTTCCCAAATTTCAAACCTTGAG
This sequence comes from Typha angustifolia, assembly GCF_048772165.1. NCBI lineage: Eukaryota > Viridiplantae > Streptophyta > Magnoliopsida > Poales > Typhaceae > Typha > Typha angustifolia. The sequence goes on along the minus strand of NC_133253.1, from coordinate 10,629,071 downwards.
GACAAGGTTGCGGAAGCGTGGTGGATTGATACGATTCGGACTTCACCGACATCGTCTCAAGTTTGGATTTACCTTAGGATAAGATTGAGTTTTAGGATAAGATTGAGTTTTAGGATAAGATTGAGTTTTAGGATAAGATTGAGTTTTAGGATAAGATTGTGTTTTAGGATAAGATTGAGTTGTTGGTTAGCCTATAAAAGTATGTGTAGGGCAACCAAAATTATTATTGATTATTGAGAATTGAGTTTGCCTTGCCTCCTTCGTCTTCTTCGCTCCCGTTCCCTCAATCTCCCCGGCAACGCCGCTTCTAATCTCCCTCGACAGGCCAATCACCCTAGTCCCTTAGGAGTGGCCCTCTTCTCCCCCTTCTTCCAATTTATCCATCGCTATCCCTAACCTTTCCATCATCCATAACCCTTCCACCATCACTTTTACACCGGTGCCACCCCATCAACACCGGCCCTCCACAATCCACCATTACCTAGGATTTCGTGCCTTCATCCACGGAATCCAAAACAGAGTATCCTGACGTTCGTCCACTAAACGAACGATATTTCGAGATCCCCATCTCCGATTCGCCTGAAACTAGATCCGTTGGAAAGCTCTTTTCCGGGCCTACAACATATCAAAATTTCACAGCGATCCAACGGCGGGATATTTCGGGATCTGATCTCAAAGTTCCGTGCAAAATCGTATTAATCTTGAATCAGAGCCATAGCACCAAAAGAGGGTTCGTATCAATCTGGTATCAGAGCCTATAGCCGAGGAAGGATCGTATCAATCTGGTATCAGAGCCTATAGCCGAGGAAGGATCGTAACACATAGGCCCTTGGCCCTTCTTTCTTCTACTTGGGCAGGTGTGAGTGCTCGTCCCGGACCTCTAGGTGCATACTTCACATCTTGGGATGGCTTCAAGGGTGCTCGAGGAGGTACCACTGTAGCAGCAACTCTTGGTACTCCGGTGATGTTTCCTGCCGTTATGGTTGGTTGGGATTGATTGTGGCTTCCTTGGCTCATCCAACTCTGTTTCAGGTGTATCTTCATGGCCCTATGTTTGTCTTCCATAAGCACTGCATCCTCGAATGCCTCCTTTAAGGTTCTAGGCCTTAAAGCTCTCACATCGGCTTGTATGTCACCCTGCAGCCCGGAGATGAAGGTGTTGCGAAGTTGCTGATCCGTCCATGGTGGATGACATCGGCTACTAATCCTCTCAAATTCTTCTTGGTATGCCCCAACCGTAGTCTTTTGCACTATTTTTGAGAGGAGAGCATCAAAGTCTTCATACCCCGATGCTCCAAATCGTCGTGTGATATCGACGCAAAATTCAGCCCAAGTTTCGATGGCCTCTATGGCATTGGCTGCTCGAAACCAATGAAGCGCCACATCCTCAAGGTGGAAGCTCGCAAGCGTCACCTTGTATTCTTCCGCCGTACCATGGTATGCAAATAATTGTTTCGCCCTATACAACCAATCGATCGGATCGCTACCTTTGAATTTGGGGAATTCGATATGCACGACTTGTCCACGGATGCCATTGTCTCATTCCGGATCATGTCCAAGTCCTTGTCTAACCGGGGGAGGATGCACCATGAAGGGTTGATGATCCTTTCTTCGATTTTGATTAACTCACCGTGGTTCCGGATCGTGTTGACCCGCCCACGGATCTTGATCTCTAAGGTGGTCTCCATAGTGGTTTGCTCGTCGGATGGGTTCACCCGCAACTGGACCTGGTGTACCCATCCTTGCTTGCCTCTGCCCATAGGATGGTGGTAGCAGCAGCTCTTGTGGTTGCAAAGGCTGAACCGGCGGCGGTGGGTTCAAGGGGGTGGACTCGCGTCGTGGGGTCGAGGGTGCGTTTCCGTTCGCCATTGCTTCCCTTGTCGCTCGTAGTTCCCGCATCATCTCCATCATCATTTGATTATTGATGGCCATTTGCTCGGAAAGAGACCCCAACACGGCTTGAATGCTAGGTTCTTCCGTATTTCGATTAGATCGGGCGGTTTCGTGGGTGGAAGTCCCTGCAACCGTTTCTCTCTCCTCTATTGGGAGAATCTCTTCTTCATCATCTTGCCGTGCAGCCATGGATCTGGTGGTCGTCATAGGAAGCGCTTGTCCGAGGAACGGTGGCTCTGATACCAAGCTTGATACCATCACGCCTCGGGCTATGGAGCTCTGATACCAAATTGATACGATCTCCCCTTAGGCTAAGGTTTGATCTCTTCCAATTTCCTGATTTGGACTAGATCTGGCACGGAACCTTGAAATAAGATCTCGAAATATGCCGATGTCGGATCAATGTGAAAGTTTGATATGTTGTAGCCCCAGAAAAGAGCTTTCCAACAAATCAAGTTTCAGGCGAATCAGAGTTAGGGTCTTGAGATATCGTCCGTTTAGTGGACGAACGTCAGGATGGTCTATTTTGGATCCGTGGATGGAGGCATGTGATCCTAGGTAATGGTGGTTGAAGGTGGACCGGCGTTAATAGGGTGGCACCGGTAAAAATTGATGGTGGAAGGGTTAGGGCAAGTGTTGGATCGATTGGAAGAAGGGGGAGGAGAGGGCCACCCCTAAGGGACTAGGGCGATTGGCCGGTCGAGGGAGGTTAGAAGCGGCGTCGCCGGGGATTGAGAGAATGGGAGCGAAGAAGACGAAGGAGGCAAGGCAAAACTCAATCTCAATATTCAATAATCAATCCTGACTTTGGTTGCCAGCCACATCCTTTTAAAGGCTAACCAACAACTCAAAATTAACCCTAAAAATACAATTTTCGCCGACCGCGTTCGAACGCACCGAGTTCACTCCTCTGGATTTGCGAACGCGATGCAAGCGTTCGAACGCCCCTCTCGGTATTTGCAAACGTGATGCAGGCGTTCATAGTGCGTTTTAACGCACCGCGTTCCAATGCATAGTGCACTCTCTTCACCCACGTTCACAACCCCGTTCACAAACTGCGTTCGAACTCACTCCACCCGCGTTCGTGCGACTTACAGAAAACTTATTTTAATAGAAATTAAACACTAAAATATGAAACAAAAATACTCCTAAAGTGAATCCATACTCGAGACGACGTCGGTGAAGTCCGAATCGTATCAGTTGATCCATCCATGGGGGATGACATCTGCTACTTATCCTCTCAAATTCTTCTTAGTATGTCCCAACTGTGGTCTTTTGCACCGTCTTTGAGAGAAGAGTATCGAAGCCTTCATACTCGACGCTCCAAATCACCGCATGATATAAGCACAAAATTCAGCCCAAGTTTTGATAGCCTCATTGGCAATGGCTGCTCGAAACCAATGAAACACAACATCTTTAAGGTGGAAGCTTGCAAGCATCACCTTGTATTCTTTCGCCGTACTTTGGTATGCAAAGAATTGCTTCGCCCTATACAAACAATCGATCGGATCACCACCTTTGAACTTGGATAATTTGAGGCGCACGATTTGTCCACGGATGCCGTTGTTTCGTTCCGGATCATGTCGAAGTCCTTGTCTAACAGGAGGAGGATGTTAGGTTTTTAATTATTGGCAATTGTGTATAAAATATTCTAAATGTATTTTTTACATGTATATGAGCTTTACACAAGTCTAGAAAATCTCTGGTTTGAAGAATTGCAAAATTATTGAAGCAAAGTTGATGAGATCAAGTCATACCAACGAAGTTTGAAAATCTTGGACTTTCGTGAGTACGGATAAGACTCGGATTTGGCTCTATCTTGAAGATCATGAGTACGAATAAGACTCAGATTTGGCTCTATCTTGAATATCATATATAAGGATTATGAAACCCTATCTCTAGGGTGGTTGAAGAAGATTATTGAAGGAGACTTCTTGAGGCTACATCGGTTCTTCAACGAACAATGTTCTACTCATCTACAAGAATTTAATCTTTCATCTTAAGGGCTATCTAGACGAAAGATCAATCTCAAGGGCTACTGAGATTGGACTTCAATCACAAGAAGCAGTGAATCGTGGGTTCTAGTGATCAAGACTGAGAGGAACAAAGTTGTTTGCATCGACGGGTTGTTTTGTGAGTCAGTCTTGTAACTGCTACTATCATAGTGATTGGTTTTGATCTGAGTTTGGATCCGTGATTTTTTTCCCGTTTGGGTTTTTCCACGTTAAAATTTTGGTGTTCATCTCTACTTTCGTTTTTAATATTTCTTCCGACTTTTACTTAAGCGAACGAACGATATCATTACCTAAAGGTTAGATACATATGTGTGTCTAGGAGTTTTTTCACCTCCTTTGGTTTTGATTAACTCGTCGTGGTTCCGGGTCGTAGTGCCTCACCCTCGGATCTTGATCTCCAAAGTTATCTCCATAGGTGCATACTTCACACGATTTGGCCCTTCTTTCTTCTACTTAGGCAGATGTGAGTGCTCGTCCCGGACCTCTAGGTGCATACTTCACATCTTGGGATGGCTTCAAGGGTGCTCGAGGATGTACCACTGTAGCAGCAACTCTTGGCCTCCTTTAAGGTTCTAGGCCTTAAAGCCCTCACATCGGCTTGTATGTCACCCCGCAGCCCGAAGATGAAGGTGTTGCGAAGTTGCTGATCCGTCCATGGTGGATGACATCGGCTACTAATCGTCTAAAATTCTTCTTGGTATGCCCAAACCGTAGTCTTTTGCACTGTTTTTGAGAGGAGAGCATCAAAGTCTTCATACCCCGATGCTCCAAATCGTCGTGTGATATCGGTGCAAAATTCAGCCCAAGTTTCGATGGCCTCTATGGCATTGGCTGCTCGAAACCAATGAAGCGCCACATCCTCAAGGTGGAAGCTTGCAAGCGTCACCTTGTATTCTTTCGTCGTACCTTGGTATGCAAAGAATTGCTTCGCCCTATACAACCAATCAATCGGATCGCCACCTTTGAATTTGGGGAATTCGAGATACACGACTTGTCCACGGATGCCATTGTCTCATTCCGGATCATGTCCAAGTCCTTGTCTAACCGGGGGAGGATGCACCATGAAGGGTTGATGATCCCTCCTTCGATTTTGATTAACTCGCCGTGGTTCCGGATCGTGTTGACCCGCCCACGGATCTTGATCTCCAAGGTGGTCTCTATAGTGGTTTGCTCGTCGGATGGGTTCACCAACAACTGGACCTAGTGTAACCATCCTTGCTTGCCTCTGCCCATAGGATGGTGGTAGCAGCGGCTCTTGTGGTTGCAAAGGCTGAACCGGCGGCGGTGGGTTCAAGGGGGTGGACTCGCGTCGTGGGGTCGAGGGTGCGTTCCCGTTCGCCATTGCTTCCCTTGTCACTCGTAGTTCCCGCATCATCTCCATCATCATTTGATTATTGATGGCCATTTGCTCGGAAAGAGACCCCAACACGGCTTGAACGCTAGGTTCTTCCGTATTCCGATTAGATTGGGCAGTTCCGTGGGTGGAAGTCCCTGCAACCGTTTCTCTCTCCTCTATTGGGAGAATCTCTTATTCATCATCTCGCCGTGCAGCCATGGATCTGGTGGTTGTCATAGGAAGCGCTTGTCCAAGGAACGGTGGCTCTGATACCAAGCTTGATACGATCACGCCTCGGGCTATGGAGCTCTGATACCAAGCTTGTTACGATCATGCCTCGGGCTATGGAGCTCTGATACCAAATTGATACGATCTTCCCTTAGGCTAAGGTTCGATCTCTTCCAATTTCTTGATCTGGACTAGATCTGGCACGGAACTTTGAAATACGATCTCGAAATATGTCGCTGTCGGATCAACGTGAAACTTTGATATGTTGTAGATCCAGAAAAGTGCTTTCCAAAAAATCTAATTTGAGGCGAATCGGATATGGGGATCTCAAGATATCGTCCAATTAGTGGATGAAGGTCAGGTGGTCTATTTTGGATCCGTGGATGGAGGCACGTGATCCTAGGTAATGGTGGTTGAAGGTGGACCGGCGTTAATGGGGTGGCACCGGTAAAAAGTGGTGGTGGAAGGGTTATGGTTGATGGAATGGTTAGGGCAAGTGTTGGATAGATTGGAAGAAGGGGGAGGAGAGGGCCACCCGTAAGGGACTAGGGTGATTGGCCGGTCGAGGGAGATTAGAAGCGGCGTCGCCGGGGATTGAGAGAACGGGAGCGAAGAAGACGAAGGAGGCAAGGCAAAACTCAATCTCAATATTCAATAATCAATCCTAACTTTGGTTGCCATCCACATCCTTTTAAAGGCTAACCAACAACTCAAAATTAACCCTAAAAGTACAATTTTTGCCGACCGCGTTCGAACTCGCCCGACCGCGTTCGAACGCACCGAGTTCACTCCTCTGGATTTGTGAACGCGATGCAGGCGTTCGAATGCGCGATCGAATACCCCTCTTGGTATTTGCAAACGCGATGTAGGCGTTCACAGTGCGTTCGAACGCACCGCGTTAGAACGCATAGTGCACTCTCTTCACCCACGTTCACAACCCCGTTCACAAACCGCGCTCGAACTCACTCCACCCGCGTTCGAACGCGACTTACAGAAAACTTATTTTAATGGAAATTAAATACTAAAACATGAAATAATAACACTCCTAAAGTGAATTCATGCTCGAGACGACGTCGGTGAAGTCCGAATCGTATCAGGATATGTTATAGCCTCAGAAAAGAGCTTTCCAACGAATCAAGTTTTAGGCGAATTGGATAAGGGATCTCGAGATATTGTCCAATTAGTAGACGAACATCAGGGGGTCTAATTAGGATCCTTGGATAGAGGTACGAGATCCTAGATGATGATGGTTAGTGGTGGACCGGCATTAATGGGGTGGCACTAGTGAAAAGTGGTGGTGGAAGGGTTATGGTTGATGGAAGGGTTAGGGTAAGTGTTGGATAAATTGGAAGAAGGGAGAGGAGAGGGTCACCCTTAACCAAACAATTCAAAAATAACCCTAAACAGTACATTTTCTCCGACCACGTTCGAATGCACCTATTTCTCTCTTCTCTGGATTTGCGAACGCGCGTTCGAACGCACCTATTTCCCACTTCTCTGGATTTGTGAACGTGATGCAGGCATTCATAGCGCGTTCGAACGCACAATTCACACTCTCTAGTTGTGCGAACGTGATGCAAGCATTCACGATCGCATTAGAACGCAATCCACCCACGTTCGAACGCGACATACAGAAAACTTATTTACTTAGGAATTAAACATTAAAACAAGAAACAAAGACACCCCTAAGTGTATCCGTGCTCGAGACGATATTGGTGAAGTTCAAATCATATCACTGCGCATAAGTTTAGCTTGTTGAAGTATGTAGCCCCTACTAACTTGTCAAATAGCTCCTCAATTATAAAAATAGGATACTGGTCCTTGACAGTAATGGAGTTCAATGCTCTATAATCGACACAGAATCTCTAACTATCATCCGCACCAATAGAACGAGGGAAGAATATGTGCTGCGGCTAGGCTGTATAATCCCTTGTGTGAGCATCTCATGTAATCTCCTCTTTTTGTATCTGAGAGTACCAAAAAGGTCTCACATTCACTAGCCTTACTCTTAGGTACAATCTCAATCCCTTTGGCTCTTCGAAAAGAGCTGCATACTCCTATAACAAACTCTACAAATAAGTTAGAGCACTCACTATCTACATCTTGGATGGTTTATGATAGGGTTCTATGGTACCAAACTGTTAGGCTCTGATAATAATGATAGGGCTATGGAACGATTCCTTCAAGATCTAAATTTATTGCAAGAAGCAGTCCGCACAACCGAGGGAAAATATTCACCAAATATTCTTCTATAGTCAAAACATTACGAAACTAAGTGGAATCGATCCGTAACTTTCTGATCTAAGTTTTTCGTATTTATGCCCTTCCTAGATTCGAACTGCAACTAGGACGAAAATATGATATATTGCGGATGATGGTGGTGATGATGGATGGAGTGGATATTAGGGTTATGGATGATGATGCAGATGAGGGTGAATGGTTGATATTGTCTAAGTGATTAAGACGAAGGAGAAGAATTGGTAGAGATCCTAAAGAAGAGGGAGGACTCAATAGACGAGGGAGATTAGAAGTTAGGAGAGACTTTATCAACAGTAGAAGTGGTAGGTTGGTGAAGAAGGAGGATGGAGATTATGGTAGAGAAAATAGAGAGAAGATGGGAGATAAGAAATTAATAATCCAATAGCAAAATGATTTTGGCTGCCATCCACATCTTCATAGAGGCTAGCCAATAAGCCAAGATATAATTATTATCCCTAATACTAGAAGATTCTCGCCGATCGCATTCGAACGCACAAAAGGCGTTCTCTGTATGTGCGAACGCGATGTAAACGTTCTAACGCGCCCGACCGCGTTCGAACGCACATTTTGCGTTCTCTATTTTCGCGAACCTAATACAGGCATTTGCAAGGGCGTTCGAATGTGACCCCTTCTGCGTTTGAACGCAGCCTATAAGAATTTTATTTTAATAAAAATAAATAACTAATGCAATAAGAAAAGACCCTAACTAAACGTATCAGCCCACCACGCTTCCCCCACCTTGTCCTCAAGGTAAAAAGTCAAGAAAATGCTCCAAAATATCAGTCTCCAACTCCCACCTTGCTTCATCGGATGGCTTGCCAAGCCACTCGACTAGAATCTCCATCTCTAATATGGTAACATATTATTGTCGGCACCTAGCAAGTACACGAACAGGCTCTATAATCTCTGCCTCCTCCAATGGTTCCGGTAGAACTGATCTAACGACCTCATGATCTCCAATCCGCTCCCTCAGCAATAAAACATGGAAGACATGATGCACTCTCGATCCCTCTGGCAACTCCAAACGATACGCAACTGAAACCAATACGCTTTAACACCCAAAACGGGCTGAAGTAGCGATGTGCTAACTTCTGGTTTTGTATCGGACGTAAGGTCACCTATTGATACGGTTGCACCCTCACAATGATACACCTTGTTAGAGTCTTTTCTTATTGCATTAGTTATTTCTTTTTATTAAAATAAAATTCTTGTAGGTCGTGTTTGAATGCGGGCAGGGGTCACGTCCAAACGTCTGCATCAAGTTTACAAATACATAAAACATGACATGTGCGTTCGAACGCCTGCATCACGTTTGCACATACAGAGAACGCCTTTTGTGTGTTCGAACATGATCGGGCATGTTCGAATATGATCAGCAAGATTGCACTAGGATTATTGTTAGTTATTGTTATTAGGGCTTGTTGGCTAGCCTCTATAAAGGTGTGGATGGTAGCCAAATTCATAATACTATTGGATTATAATACACTTACTTAGAATCTTTTCTTATTACATTAGGTGTTTATTTTTATTAAAATAAAATTTATGTAGGTCGCATTCGAACGTAAGAGGGGTCTCGTTTGAACGTCCTTGCGAACGGCTACATTAGGTTCGCAAATACAGAGAACGCATATTGTGTGTTCGAACGCGGTTGGACGAGTTTGACTACCCACATTCGAACGCCTACGCCGCGTTCACACAGACAGAGACGGAGCTTTTTCGGTGCGTTCGAATATGAATGGATGCGTTCGAACGCGATCGATGAGAATTCTATAGAATTAGGGTTTCATATTGTTTTAGGACTTATTGGCTAGCCTCTATAAATATATGGATGGCAGTTAAATTCATTATGGAATTGGATCATTCTTTTCTTGCCTCCTATCTTCTCTCTAGACTTCTTCCTCCTCCCTCTTCACCATCATTCAACCTCTACTGTTGGCAAGGTTTCTCCTAACTTCTAATCTCCCTCGATTGTCGAGCCACCTCTCTTCTTTGGGATCTCGACCACTTCGTTGCCTTCGTCTACTTCCCTTAATCACATCCACCTTCACCTCCATACCCATCCATAACCCTAACATCTACTCCACCCGTCACCACCACCATCACCCATGTTATTCCATGTTTTTGTCCCAGCTACAGTTCAAATCTACGAAGAGTGTAAATAGAAAAGTTGTCGATTAGGAAGTTACGGATCCAACCCAATTAGTTTCGTAATTTTCTGATTACTGGAGAATATCTGAAAAATATTTTTCCACGATTACATGGACTAATTCTTGTAATACATTCAAATCTTGAAAGAATCGTAGCGCAACCTATCTTTGGTTCTAGATATTATCAAGTAGTATCGAGCTTAACAAATTGGTATCAGAGCTTAACAAATTGGTGCAAGAACTTATCAATTGGTATCAAAGCTTATCAATTGGTATCAGAGCTTATCAAGTGGTGTCAGAGCAAGCGAATCTCAAACCTCCATTAATGGTTGAAACAAGGAAGATGACATCAACAAGGAGACCTATGGAGAGCACACCGATAAGGGAGGACTCAATGCGCGATGATCCTAATCGTGAGGCCGATTCCTTTGGAGTGACTACGGTAGGACCGAGTCAACCAACGTCCATGGGTTCGAATATGGATGAACTTAGGAGCATGTTCCAAACATTGTTGCAAAGAGTTGACAGCGTGCAAAATGATCACAATGAATTTAAGGAACATGTCGTGAATCGATTGGGTTTGTCATCTCCTCGACGACAAACGGAGTTTCAAGAAGGACCAACGGTGGGACCTCATTGAACCGATACCCTACAAATCTAGGTGCGTCATGTGAGTGTCAATGATCCCCTTCTACCTATGCCTTCACATCATCCCCCACCTCCGTTACAAAATCCAAGACCGGCGGTGGTGGAACCCAAGAGGTGTGCGACACCGGTGCACTTCATGGATGAGGTGGATTGACACTATGAGGATGAGGTTGATTCCTATGGAGATGATGATGGACGTGCTTGAGGATTTAGAGAAGGTGATCAATATGCACAAAGGTTTAGATCTGAACAAAGGATCTATCGCAAACCCGACAACGCTATTTGGGGGAGAACCACACGCTTGGACTTTCCAAAATTCCAAAACGGTGACCCAACGGATTGGCTGTTTCAAGTTGAACAATATTTTGATTGTCAAGGTATAACGAAAGATGCAAAAGTCCAGGTGACAAGCGGATATTCGTGCTCTATGTCCTACTAATCTTGAGGACACCTTTGAGAAGGTCGTGAGAATTGAACAAATGCATAGGGCTCTAAAGATGACAGCAATAACCAATTAGGGCAACCGAGAAGGGCAATTTGAACATAGAACGCCAGCTGGAAATTCTGCGGTTTAAAAAACAATGGCTACGAGCATTAGACTACGATCAACTTTGAGACCTTCTTCCGATGTTAGAGGATGCACTAGTCCCCTTGTTCGAACTCTCACACCTGCCCAGGTGGAGGAGCGAAGAGCGAAGGGCTTTTGCTTTCGATGTGATGAGCGTTTCACCCCCAGTCATCAGTGTTCCAAAATGATCAGGAGTGTGATGCTTATCGACGGTCTTGAGGAGGATGATGAGGTTGTAGATGATGGAAAGTGTCCAAAGGAGACCGTTGAGGAGGGCATGGAGGAAGATATCCAAGTTGAAATATCGATGCATGCATATTCGGATACTTTCACGCCGAGGACGTTATGAGTAGATGAACTCGTTAGAAAGCACTATGTGCACATCCTCATCAATTCGAAGAGTATACACAACTTTCTAGACGAGAGGTTAGTGAGGAGATTAGATTTGCATGTTGAACTGACCACAAAATTTGATGTTGCTATTGGAGATGGCACAAAGCTTAGGGCGGAGAGCTTGTGTCACTGGGTCGGTATACGGGTGCAAGGACACGACATCATTGTAGACTTGTCTCCGTTGGAGCTGCGAGAAGCGGACATTGTCCTTGGTGCTCAGTGGTTACAAAGTTTGGGACCCGTCACATTTGATTTTCGGAGTATGTAGATCAAATAAAAATAAGGAAACAAAGATGTGCGGCTTGATGGTGTTCGGTCTTCGTCGATTCCTACGATGCAGCTTATGGTGGGGCTGCCTTGTGTGTATGATTTGGCCTATCTTCTTCAATTAGGACCAGTAGGAGAGGAGACTCAAACGAGTTCAGGTACTACTATTGAATTATCTAATTTATTAGATAACTTTTCTAGACAATTTGAGGAGCCACAGGAGTTGCCACCGAGGAGAGCGGCGGACCATCGCATAGAGATTGTACCCAGGGCTGAATTGACGAACGTGAGGCCATGTCGGTATCCACATGTGCAAAAGGAAGTTATCTCAAAGATGGTAGCCGAGATGTTAGAGCAATGTCTCATACAACCAAGTCATAGCTTATACTTATCCCCCATGCTTTTGGTGCGAAAAAAGGATGGAACATGACGTTTTTGTGTCGACTATCGACCATTAAACGCTATTACTGTCAAGGACCAGTATCCCATTCTGGTTATTGAGGAGTTGCTGGACGAGCTTGCAGGGGCGACTATATTTAGTAAGCTTGACTTGAGGATCGAGTATCATGAAATTAGAGTTCACCCGACGGATGTGCATTAAACTACATTTCGGACTCCGGACGGGAATTACGAGTTCGGGGTGATGCCTTTTGGTCTCACCAATGCTCCAACTACCTTTCAAGGCCTCATGAATGATATATTTTGGCCTCTATTACGAAGGTATGTCTTGGTATTTTTTGATGATATTTTGTTGTATGGCAGGATTGAATTGGAGCATTGACGGCATTTGGAGGACGTGCTGAATTTGTTGACTCAAAACTAATTGAAAATCAAGAAGTCCAAGTGCCTATGGGGAGTACCACAAGTGGAGTATTTAGGCTACATCATTTCAACGGATCGTATAGTGGTGGATCCTCAAAAGGTTGCAGTATGACTGCTTAGCCTATTCCTACTACTACCACCGGATTTGGAGGATTTTTAGGGCTGACCGGATATTATCGACGCTTTATCGCCGGATATGGCAAAATCGCTGCTCCTCTCACTTCTTTATTGAAGATTGACTCTTTTAGATGGACAGATGAAGCCACTTCAGCTTTTGAAAAATTGAAAACAGTAATGACGACGGCACCCGTTTTAGCGCTACCGGACTTCACTCAAGAGTTCATTGTGGAATGTGATGCGTTGGGTGTTAGCATAGGAGCTGTACTAATATAAAAAGGACGTCTCATTGCCTATCTTAGTAAGCCTTTATCTAAAAAATCTCAGCAATTATCGACTTATGAGAGAGAGATGTTGGCAATTTTGCATGCGGTGACAAAGTGGAGGCCTTATTTGATCGGTAGGCGATTTATTATCCGAATCGATCAAAGGAGTCTTTCATATTTTATGGGACAGTATATACACACTCTGGCGCAGAAGCGATGGGTCACAAAATTGCTGGGATATGATTATGAAATTCAATACAAGAAGAGAACGGAAAGTAGAGCAACGGATGCACTATTGTAGAACCTATCAATTTGGTATTGGAGCCAGGTGAACCTCAAACCCCCATTAATAGTTAAAATAAGAAAGATGATGTCGACAAGGAGACCAATGGAGAACACACCAACAAGGGAAGACTCAACCCACGATAACCCTAACCATGAGGTTGGTTCCTTTAGAGCGACCACGACTTGGCGGATGAACTTAGGGGCATGTTCCAAACATTGCTACATAGAGTTGACACAATACAGAACGATCATAATGCTTTAAAGGAATATGTCATGCACCGATCGACTTCGTTATTTCCTCGACGACAATCGATGCCTTAAGAAGGATCAGCGGTTGGACAACACCGAATAGATACCCCATAGGTCTAGGTGCGATATGTTAGTGTCAATGATCATCTTTTACCTATGCCTACAAATCATCCCCCACTTTCGTTATAAAACCCAAGACTGGCGGTGGTGGAACTTGAGAGGCGTGTGGCACCGATGCGCTTCATTGATGAGGAGGATTGGCACTTTGAGGATGAGGTTGATCCCTTCGGAGATGGTGATGGACATGCTCGAGGATTTAGAGAAGGGGATCAACATGCACAAAGGTTTAGACCTGAACCAAGGATCTTTCGCAAACCCGACAATGCTATTCGGGGAAGAACTACACGTTTGGACTTCCTAAAATTCTAAGGTGGTGATCCAACGGATTGGGTGTTTCAAGTTGAACAATACTTTGATTGTTAAGGGATAGCGGATGACGCAAAGGTTCAGATGACAAGCTTTCACCTCCAAAGAATGGCATTGCATTGGTATCGATCGGTTATTCGCGGTGGAGGATTTACTAGATGAGCTGACTTTTGTAAGAGGATTACATGCAGATTAGGAACAGTGACATATGAAGATTTTGCTGCCACATTAAGAAGATGGTTTAAAGGCCGACCGTATTAGAGTACCAAACTGAATTTGAAAGAGTTATTAGTCGTTGTGAGCCACCTAGCCTCGAACCAACATTGATGAGCAGATTCATTTCAGGGCTGCGGGATGAGATACACGCAAATGTTTATGCTCTTTGTCCTACCACACTTGAAGATGCCTTTGAGAAGGCTATGAGGATGGAGCAAAAATATAAGGCTCTCAAGATAGCAGCAAAAATAAGTTGGGGCAACCGAGATGGGCGGTATGCACCTAGAACATCGGCTGGAAATTCTGCGGGTTCAAAGACAGCGACTGCGAGTACTAGACCACGACCACCTTTGAGACTTTCTTCAGATGTTAGAGGAGGCACAAGAACCCCCGTTCGAAATCTCACGCTTGCCCACATAGAGGAGAGAAGAGCGAAGGGCCTTTGCTTTCGATACGATGAACGTTTCACCCCAAGTCGTCGGTGTTCCAAACCTATCGGGAGTGTGATGCTCATCGATGGTCTCATGGAGGATGATGAGGTTGTTGATGATGGAGAGGTTAGTGAGAAGATTGGATTTGGATGCTGAACCGACCATGGGGTTTGATGTTGCTATTGAAGACGGTATGAAGCTTAAGGCAGAGAGCTTGTATTATCGGGTTGGTATTCGAGTGCATGGACACGACATCATTGTAGACTTGTATCCGTTGGCACTGCGAGAAGCGAACATTGTCATTGACACTCGGTGGTTACAAATCTTGGGACCCGTCACTTTTGATTTTCGGAGCATGTGGATAAAATTTAAGCAAGGAAACAAAGATGTGAGACTTAATGGTGTTCGATCTCCACCGATTCCTACGATGTAGCCAATGGTGGGGCTGCCATGTGCGAGTGATTTGGCCTATCTTCTTCAATTAGGACTAGCAGGAGATGAGCCTCAAATGAGTCCAGATACTATCATTGAGTTGTCTAATTTATTAGACAAATTCGCTGGACTATTTGAGGAACCAAAGAAGTTGCCACCAAGGAGAACGGCAGATCATTGTATAGAGATTGTGCCCGGGGCTGCACCAGCAAATGCGAGGCCATATCGGTATCCACATGTGCAACATGAAGTTATCTCCAAGATGGTAGCCGAGATGTTGGAGTAAGGCCTCCTCCAACCAAGTCAGCTCATACTCATCGCTCATGCTATTGGTGCGAAAAAAGAACGGGACATGGCATTTTTGTGTCGACTATCGGGCACTAAACACTACTACCGTCAAGATTCCTGCTCCTCTCACTTCTTTGTTGAAGAAGGACTCTTTTACATGGATGGATTAAACGACTACAGTCTTTGAAAAACTAAAAACAACAATGATGTCGGCGCCCGTTTTAGCGCTACCGGACTTCACCAAAGAGTTCATTGAGGAATGTGATGCGTCGAGAGTTAGCATAGGAGATGTACTAATGTAAGAAGGATGTCCCATTGCCTGTCTTAGCAAAGCTTTATCACAAAAATATCAACAATTATCAACTTACGAGAGAGAGGATTTGGCAATTCTGCATGCGGTGACAAAGTGAAGGCTTTATTTGATCGGTAGGCGATTCATTATTCGAGCCGATCAAAGGAGACTTCCATACTTTATGGGATAGTGTATACACACTCTGGCACAGCAGAGATGGGTCACCAAATTGCTGGGGTATGATTATGATATTCAATACAAGAAAAGAATGAAAAATAGAGTGGCAGATGCATTATCACGCCAACTCGACACCGCCGAGCTTGTAGCCTATTCTTCTCCCACGTTTTCTTTTCTTGATGAGTTGAGGTATGCATGTACATCTGACCCAAATATTTTGAGATTGTTCCAGGAGCTAATGGATGATTTGGAGTGCCATTTAGAGTTGGAGAATCGAGGCGGTTTGCTACTGGACCACATTGAATCGAGGCAGTTTGCTACTGGAGCACTTCCACCAAACTCTAGCTAAAGCAACCACATTGAAACTGGCCGGATTACTTCAGCCTTTACCTATATTGGACTGTGTTTGGGAAAATATTTATATAGAATTCATAGAGGGTCTTCCGCTGGTACGTGATTATTTTGTTATTTTTCTGGTGCTTAATAGATTGAGCAAGTATGTGCACTTTTCGGCATTGTCACATCCATTTTCAGCTAAATCAGTCGCTGAAATTTTTGTTAGAGATGTTGCTCGGTTACATGGCATACTGCACACGATTATCTCAGATAGTGATCATGTATTTATGAGCAACTTTTGGATGGAGTTTTTTAAATTGTATGGGACTCGATTGAATTTCAGTTCGGCCTACCATCCACAGACGGACGGCCAAACCGAGATAGTCAATCGAGGCATTAAGCAGTACTTGGCTAAAAATGAATATGACAATATCGAAAAGTGTGCATATTTGATTAATCTATCAACCACCAAAAAGATAATGGAATAGCCACATACTAGCAATGCCTTCCCAAACACGGTCCGATATAGATAAAGGCTGAAGCAATTCGGTCGGTTTCAATGTGGTTGCCTTAGCCCTTTGATAGACTTTGCAAGCACGAACAAAACTCCTCACATCCCGCCTCAATCCTAGCCAGGTGAAACTCTAAGATATCCTCCTATAAGTCCTCAAGACACCCTCATGACTAGCCTTTGGAGTTTGGTGGAAGTGCTCCAACAATTTCTGCCGCAATGCATCATTTGTGGGCACTCGAATGCATCCGCCGTCTAGCAGCAAACCGCCTCGATTCTCCAACTCTGGATGGCGCTTCAGAATATCCATCACCTCTTGCAACAATCTTAGAACATCTGGGTCAGATGTACATGCATACCTTAGCTCATCAAGGAAAGAAAAAGTGGGAGAAGAATAGGCTACAAGCTCGACAGTATCGGGTTAGTGTGATAACGAATCCGCCGCTCTATTTTTCGTTTCTTTCTTGTATTGAATTTCATAATCATACCCCAGTAATTTTGTGACGCATTTTGCTATTCCAGAGTGTGTATACGCTATCCCATAAAGTATGAAAGTCTCTTTTGATTGATTCGGATAATGAATCGTCTACCGATCTAAAAGAGTTATTCTTCAACAAAGAAGTGAGGAGTAGCAATCTTGCCATACCCAGCAATGAAGCGGTGATAATATCCACTTAGTCCCAAAAATCTTCAGAATCCTGTTGTGGTAGTAGGAATAGGCCAAGCCATCATGCATGCTACCTTTTGAGGATCCACCGCTACACCTTCCACTGAGATGATGTGGCCTAAATACCAAAGCATACCTTCGTAATAAAGACCGAAACATATCATTTATGAGGCCTTGAAAAATAGTTTGAGCATTGGTGAGACCAAAAGGCTTTACCTTGAACTCGTAATGCCCATCAGGAGTACAAAATGCAGTCTTATGCATATCCGCCGGGTGAACTCTAATTTGGTGATATCCGGCATTTAAGTCAAGCTTGCTGAATATAGTCATCCCTGCAAGTTCATCCAGCAGCTCCTCTATAACCTGAAAAAATCCCTAGACACACGTATGTATCTAAACACTAGGCAATGATATCACTCGTTTGCTTAAGTAAAAGTCCGAAGAAATATTAAGAACGAAAGCAGAGATGAACGCCAAGATTTTAACGTGGAAAAACCCAAAACGGGAAAAAACCACGGATCCAAACTCGGATCAAAACCAATCACTATGATAGTAGCAGTTACAAGACTGACTCACAAAACAACCCGTCGATCCAAACGACTTTGTTCCTCTCAGTCTTGATCGCTAGAACCCACGATTCATTGCTTCTCGTGATTGAAGTCCAATCTCAGTAGCCCTCGAGATTGATCTTTCATCTAGATAGCCCTTAAGACGAAAGATTAAAATCTTGTAGATGAGTGGAACCTTGTTGGTTGAAGAACCGATGTAGCCTCAAGAAGTCTCCTTCAATAATATTCTTCCACTACCCTAGAGATAGGGTTTCATAATCCTTATATATGATATTCAAGATAGCCAAATCCGAGTCTTATCCGTACTCATGATCTTCAAGATAGAGCCAAATCCGAGTCTTATCCATACTCATGATCTAGATAGAGCCAAATCCGAGTCTTATCCATACTCATGAAAGTCCAATATTTTCATATTCGTTGGTGCGTTCGAATGGCATGACTTGAGCTCATCAACTTTGCTCAAATAATTTTGTAATTCTTCAAACTAGAGATTTTTTAGACTTGTGTAAAGCTCATATACATGTAAAAAAAACACTTAGAATATTTTTTACACAATTGCCAACAATTAAAAACCTAACAATCTCCCCCTTTGGCAATTTGTGACAAAACAACTATATTACAAGATATTACAAATAATTCAAAATGAGCATTCAACATGTCTAGAAGATTTCGCACTTCAATCCCTACAAATAATAAATATACCAATCCAAGATCAAGTGAAAATAACTTGAAATTAATAATAATTCAAACACAAGTTATCAAGCAAGCATAAGTTTGAAAGTACTTAAGCAAAATTATTATGCAGTAAACATAAACCAGTAAACTCCCCCTATGCCAACACTCCCCCTACACCAGTAAACTCCTAAACTCACCACACACTACACACTCTCCCCCTTTTTGACACAAATGCCAAAGACTAGGAACTCAGAGGGAACTGACGATGAAGAATCGTCAACACGAAGTTGAGATAGGTGACGAAGGCGGCCTTGGTTTCTTGGTAACTGTAGCTTTTTTAGGCATTCTAGAAAAAAAATCGCAAGATTCAACATATGCCCAAAACATACAAAAAAATAACAAGAAATCCAAAAATTCTAAAAACCATGAAAACCCTAAATGAAATCCATCTTCCATTTGAAAATGCTAAGTTATCACGTTCAATCTTACAAATCTGCGTTCGAACCCCCAATTCAAAAAAATCAGAAATAACCACGGGCCGTTCATAGATAATAGGTGGAGTGCCAAAATTATGTTTGTATCGCCCTACAGCCGTTGATGTAGAAAACATTGAAAAAACCTCTTTTTTCTAAAAAAAAGTAAAAAGTCTAAGAAAAAATCAGAAATCTTTTTGGAGATGCACTTCTAGAAAATCAAAATAGATTCAAGACAGAATATGATAATCAAATGAAATAAGTCATACAAGATCAATCAAATCATCAAAAGTATATTATAATCAATTCTAATGCATCACTCAAAATTAAATTAATCTTGATTGATCATAACGATACGCATATGCAAGATGAGCATAGATAACATGAACCAATCTTCTTAAACAAACTTTCCTATATAAACAATGATGCAACACAGTAGTCAAACCAACTTAGTATTGAAATTTTGCACTTTTCGACTTATTCTCCATAACATAACAGGAATTTTTCCTGTATTTTTTTTAAAAAAAAATAGGTGCAATGATGGCTTTCACATATGACTAGGTAGCCCTTTTCTTGTAGTACAAATCAAACAAAGTGCAAGAAAAAATTCACATATATCATTTTTTTTTTGAATTTGCAAATAATGTACTGAGTCAAACTAGACTCTAAACAAGATGGCTTTCACACTAACTCATTGTAGCCCTTTTCATTGATCTTTTATGAACAAATTTTTGATGACTAAGCATGAGGTCAAACTGTGCAAATCAAGGTTAATAGTGAGCTATTTAAAAAAATAATTCATGATATCATGCTCACTTAAGAATACACATACATTATGAGTGCATTAAATTTAGTTTCATTATAATAGAATTCGAGAGAGTGACAAAATCAAAATTGATACAATATACTACAAGATGACAAAATTGACTATAATAACTCATAATCAAGAGACAAATCATATTTTTATGTCAAGAGTATATTATTGAATCTTGGAGTGCATCAATTTTTTTTTTATGACAAAATCTCTCAGCAAATCTGAAACTAAAACCAAAGAAAATTTCAGAGTAAAAGAAAACCTAAAAAAACGAAACGAAAGAAACTCGCAAACTAAAAAGAACACAAATCCTAATAAAATCAGTCCAAGGCACAAATCGCTAAAGAAGTACGAAGATACTCAAATCTCTGTAAATCCAAAGGTTTTGTAAACAAATCACCCAACAGTTTCTCCATCTCAACATGTTCTAGTGCTATTGTTTTGTCTTGTTACATTTCAGATTATATGAAATTCTAACAACATAGCAATTATCAGATGTTCTAAATCCAAAACATATAATATTACCATCATGATTTAGAATAGTACAATCATTTTTAGAGAATTTTACCTCATAACCTTCATCACAAAATTGATTGATGCTTAGTAGATTTACTTTCAAGCCCTTAACATAAAGAATATTTTCAAGAATAGAAACACCTGGAGTACTTACCTTTCCTTTACCTATTACCTTAGATGAGTGACCATCTCCAAATGTCACAACTCCCCCTTCATGTTCTTCGAGATTAGAAAATTAGGATTTGTCGCCTAACATATGTCTTGAATAACCACTGTCTAAATACCACAAGTCAGAATTTAAAGCTTTCAAGGCAGTATGTACAACATAACATTTCAAATCACTTTTCTTGACCCATATAGCCTTTGTTTTCATCCCATAAATGAAAGCACTTCTAGGTTTTTGTAAAAATTTGCAATATGGTCGAATATGCCCTAGAATGCCACAATGATAGCATGTCGGAACAAACCTTTTTCTACTCACCTTTTGTCGAGGAGTGTGACTAGAGTTTACCTTTGGTACCGTCGAAGATTCACCAGTTTGTATATTCAAGTTTTGTTTAGAAGGGTTCATCTAGGATTGCTTTGTAAATGTGGTTGATGGCTTCATGTATTCTTCCTTTTGTATACCTACGGAAAGAAAGACAGTTTTGTTATTTTTTGAATTACCAGTGTATCAACCACCATACCTGTCCTTTCTAGAGATCTGAGTTTTTAGAATCTCGTCAAGTTTGTTCTTCCCTTTTAGAAATGTAACTTCCTTATGCAATCGCTCTAGTTCAATTTCATTAGCATTCATTTTATTCTTCGCATTGTCAAGTTGTTCAGAAAGATCTTTGACACGTTCAAGCTCCAATTTGTACTTCTCCTCAAATTGAATCCTTTCTAGTTCGATTACCTTGAGTCGTTGAAGTAGTCTAAGATTGCTTTTCTTGAGTTTAAATGACTCCAGGTACAAGTCATTATATGTCTTTTGAATTTCAGATTCATCTTCCTCAACTGGTAACATATCAAGATCATCTATACTATTAGTATCAACAACAGAGTCAGTATTAAGTAGAGAAGAGGCAAAGGCTACAAAGTTTTCTTCATGTTTTTCAGAATTATCATCAGATTCATCTGAGTCATCCCAAGTAACTTTCATAGCTTTACCCTTCCTCTTTAGACGATTAGGGCATTCTTGTGTGATGTGTCCAAAACCAGAACATTCAAAACATCGAATTTTATTCTCAGAATTCTTATTTTTCTGTTTGACATTGTTGTTGCTCACAGTTGTATTCGAACTCATATAATTCTTCTTTTTCACAAAGGCTTTGCTTTTCTCAAGTTTTTCAGCATTCAACTTGTTTGACTTTCGAAAGAATTTATTAAACCTTTTGACAAACATAGTCAACATCTCAACATCTAAATCACCTTCATCATCAGACTCCTCTAAATTTTGTTCAACTGTGGATACGGCCATCCCTATCCCTTTGGACTTCCTTGGTTTTGAAAGACTAGACTCAAATGTTTGTAGATTTCCTACCAATTGTTTAACTTTTATCGAATCAATATCCTTACTTTCCTCAATAGTTGTACTCTCAAAATCGATGAAGATTTGCACACAATGCTTTTTAACGAGTCTGTCTACTCATAACATCCTCGGTGCGAAAGTACCCGAATATGCATGCATCGATATTTCAGCTTAGATATCTTTCTCCATGCCATCCTCAACGGCCTCCTCATGGACCTCCTCTGAACACTCTCCATCATCAACAACTTTATCATCCTCCTCGAGACCATCGATGAGCATCACACTCCCAATCGGTTTGTAACACCGATGATTGGGGGTGAAATATTCATCGCATCGAAAGCAAAGGACCTTTGCTCTTCGATCCTCCCACCTAGGAAGGCATGAGAGTTCGAATGGGGGATCTTGTTCCTCCTCTAACATCGGAAGAAGGTCTCAAAGGTGGCCGTTGTCTAGTACTCGCAGTCGTTGTCTTTGAACTTGTAGAATTTCCAACCGGTGTTCTAGGCACAAACCACCCATCTCAGTTGCCCCAACTTATTTTTGCTGCCATTTAGAGAGCCTTATCTTTTCTGTTCCATCCTCACGGCCTTCTCAAAGGCCTCTTCAAGAGTGGTAGGACAAAGAGCACGAACATCCGCCTGTATCTTATCCTGTAGCCCTAAAATGAATGTGCTCATCAATGTCGATTCGGGCTAAGGTGGCTCACAACGACTACTAACTCTTTCAAATTCAGCTTGACACTAACATGTCACACTTGGACCCTTTGAGGTATCGAATCGGTTCATGATATATTCCTTTAAAGCATTATGATCATTCTGCATTCCGTCAACCTTATACATCAATGTTTGGAACATGCCCCTAAGTTCATCCGCCAAGCCCATATTCACACCTATGGACATTGTTTGACTCGGTCCTACGATGATCGCTCCAAAGGAATCGGCCTCACAGTTAGGATTATCGTGGGTTGAGTCTTCCCTTATCGATGTACTCTCCATTGGTCTCCTTGTTTATTTCATCTTCCTTATTTCCACCATTAATAGAGGTCTGAGGTTCGCCTGGCTCTGATACCAAATTGATGAGTTCTATGGTACCAAAAGATAGACTACAGAATGATTCATTCAAGATCTAGATTTATTACTAGAATCAGTCCGCACAACCGAGGAAAAATATTCACTAAATATTATCCCGTAGTCATATAATTACAAAACTAAGTAGATTAGATCCATAACTCCCTAATCTATAATTTTTGTATTTATGCCCTTCGCAGATTCAAACTACTACTGGGACGAAAACACAATATAACGCGAGTGATGGTGGTGGTGATGGGTGGAGTGGATGTTAGGGTTATGGATGATAATGGAGATAAAGGTGGATGGTGGGTGGTTAAGGGATAAAGACGAAGAGGAAGAAGTGGTCGAAATCCCAAAGAAGAGGGAGGACTCGATAAACGAATGAGATTAGAAGATATGTGAGACCTTGCCAACGGTAGAGGTGGTAGGTTGGTGAAGAGGGAGGAGGGAGAGTATAGAAAGAATATCTAACGAATATTTTTTCACGGTTGTGCAGACTGATTCCTATAATAAATTCAGATCTTGAAGGAATCTTAGCGTAGCCTATCTTTGGTTCCAGATTCCATCAATTTGGTATCAGAGCCTATCAATTTTGTATCAGAGCTTATCATTGGTATCAGAGCCTATCAAATTGGTATGAGAGCCTATCAAGATATTGGAGCAAGGCCTCATTCGACCAAGTCATATCTCTTACTCATCGCCCGAGCTATTGGTGCGAAAGAAGGACGGGACATGGCATTTTCGTGTCGATTATCGGGCACTAAACGTTATTACCATCAAGGACCGATATCCCATTCCAGTTATAGAGAAGCTGCTAGATGAGCTTGCAGGGGTGACCATATTCAACAAGCTTGACTTGAGGGTCGGATATCATCAAATTAAAGTTCACTCGGCGGATGTGTACAAGACTGCATTTTGGACTCTAGACGGGCATTACAAGTAATGGGTGATACCTTTTAGTCTCACTAATGCTCCAGCTACTTTTTAAGCCTCATGAATGATATATTTCAGCCTTTATTGCGAAGGAATGTTTTGATATTTTTTAACAACATTTTAGTGTATAGCAGGACTAAATTTGAGCATTAGCGGCATTTGGAAAATGTGCTAAATTTGTTGAAATAAAACCATCTTAAGATTAAGAAGTCCAAGTGCCTATGGGGAGTACCATAAGTGGAATATTTAGGCCACATCATCTCAACGGAAGGTGTAGCGACGGATCCTCAAAAGGTAGCATGCATGACCGCTTGGCTGATCCCTACTACCACCACAGGATTGCAAGGATTCTTGGGGCTCACCGAATATTATCGCCGTTTCATTGCCGTATATGGCAAGATCGCTGCTCCTCTCACTTCTTTGTTGAAGAAGAATTCTTTTAGATGGACGGATGAAGCCACTACAGTCTTTGAAAAACTAAAAACAGCAATGACAATGGCTCCCGTTCTAGCGCTACCGGACTTCACCAAAGAGTTCATTGTGGAATGTGATGCGTCGGGAGTTGGCATAGGAGAGGAGCTGTATTAATGCAAGGAGGACATCCCATAGCCTTTCTTAGTAAGGCTTTATCATAAAAATCTCATAAATTATCGACTTACGAGAGAGAGATGTTGGCAATTCTGCATGGAGTGACAAAGTGGAGACTTTATTTGATCGGTAGGCAATTCATTATCCAAACCGATCAAAGGGCCTTCCATACTTTATGAGACAGTGTATACACACTCCGGCACAGTAAAGATGGGTTCAAAATTAATAGGGTATGACTATGAAATTCAATATAAGAAAAGAACGGAAAATAAAGCGGCGGATGGACTATCACTACAACCCGATACCGCCGAGCTTGCAGCCTATTCTTCTCCTATTTTTCCTTTTCTTAACGAGCTGAAGTATGTATGTACATCTGACCCAGATGTTTTGAGATTGTTACAGGAGGTGATGGATCATCCGGAGTGCCATCCAGAGTTGGAGAATCAAGACAGTTTGCTGCTAGACCGCGGATGCATTCGGGTGCCCACAAATGATGGATTGTAGCAGAAATTGTTGGAGCACATCCACCAAACTCTAGAGGTGGGTCATGAGGGTGTCTTGAGGACTTATAAGAGGATATCTCAGAGTTGCACATGGGCAGGATTGAGGCGGGATATTAAGAGTTTTGTCCGTTCTTGTAAAGTCTGTCAAAGGGCTAAGGCAACCACATTGAAACCGGCCGGATTACTACAGCCTTTACATATACTAGATCGTATTTGGGAAGCTATTTCTATGGATTTCATAGAGGGTCTTCCGCTGGTACGTGGTTATTTAGTTATTTTTGTGATGGTTGACAGATTGAGCATGCACAATTGTCTCGGATCGTGATTGTGTATTTATGAGCGACTTTTGAACGGAGTTTTTTAGATTACAGGAAACTCAATTGAACTTTAGTTCAGCCTACCATCCACAGACAGACGGCCAAACAAAGGTGGTCAATTGACGAATTGAGTAGTACTTGAGATGCTTTGTTGGAAAGATGCCGAGATGATGATTGGAGTTCTTACCATGGGCGGAGTGGTCTTATAACACCGCCTTCCAAAGTAGTATTGACATGACTGCATTCTTGGTGGTGTATGTGATACGATTCAAACTTCACCGATGTCTCGAACATGGATACACTTTTGGGATGTCTTTTATTCTTGTTTTAGCGTTTATTTTATAGAAAAATAAGTTTTCTGTATGTCGCATTTGAACACGGTTGGAGTGCGTTCGAATGCGCTTGCGAATGCCTGCATCAAGTTCGCAAATATAGATAACTAAAATGTGCGTTCAAACATGATCAAGCGTATTCGAACACGTTCAAACACGGTCGGCGAAAATCCAATGTTTCTAGAGTTAATAATTGTCATTTTTGAATTATTTGATTATCCTCTAAAGGTGTGGATGACAACGAAGGAGTCATTATTGAATGAATTGAGTTTTCTCTAGTCTTCTTTTTCTTCTCTCTCATTCTTTCATTCCCCGGCTCCGCCGCTTCTAGCCTCCCTCGATCGGCCACTCACCCTAGTTCCTTAGGGGCGGGCCCACTCCTCCCCCTTCTTCCAATCTATCTATCACCTTGTCCTAACCCTTTTCATCATTCATAATCCTTCCATCTCCACTTACTCACCAGTGCCACCCCATTATCACCGGTCTACCACCACCCATCATCACCTAGGATCTTGTGCCTCCATCCACGGATCTATAGACGAACTCCCTGATGTTTGTCTACTAATCGGATGATATCTCAAGATCTTACAGTATGATTTTCTTAAAATTAGATTTGTTGGAAAGCTCTTTTCTAGGGCTACAACATATCAAAATTTCACGTCGATCCTATGGTTGCATCTTTTGGGTTCCATTTCCAAAGTTCCGTGCCAGATTTTATCCAGATCTAAAAACAGAATAGGTTGAACCTTAGCCCAAGGGGAGATCGTATCAAGAGTGGTATCAGAGCCACTGTTTCTTGGACACGTGCTTCCGATGACAACCACCAGAGCTATGGCTGCACAACGAAATGACGAGGAAGAGATCTCCCTAATAGAGGGGGGAGATGGCTGTAGGAACTTCCACCCACGGAACCGCCCGACCAAATTTAAATACCGAAGAGCCTAGCGTTCAAGCCATGATTAGGTCTCTTTCTAAGTAAATGGCCATCAATAACCAGATGATGATGGAGATGATACGGAAAATACAAGAGACAAGAGAAGTCATGGCGAATGGAAAGGCACCTACAACCCCACGACGCGAGTCCACCCCCATGAACTCGTCGCCACCAGTTCAAAATTTGTACCAACAAGTACCTCTGCTACCACCACCCTGATATGACTCGGACTTCACCGATGTCGTCTCAAGCACGGATACACTTTAGGGGTGTCTTTGTTTCTTGTTTTAATATTTAATTTCTAAGAAAATAAGTTTTCTGTATGTCGTGTTCGAACACGGGTGGAGTGCGTTCGAACGTGGTTGTGAATGCCTGCATCACATTCGCAGATCCAGAGAGTGTGAATTGTGCGTTTGAACGCCGCGTTCAAACGCGCTGTGAACGCCTACATCGCCTTTGCAAATCCAGAGAAGTGGGAAACAGGTGCATTCGGATGCGCGTTCGAACGCCTACAGTGCGTTCGAACGCCTGTATCGCGTTCGCAAATCCAGAGAAGGGAGAAATAGGCGCGTTCAAACGTGGTCGGCGAAAATGTACTGTTTAGGGTTAATTTTGAATTGTTTGGTTAGCCTCTAAAGGATGTGGATGGCAACCATGGAGTCATTATGGATGAATTGAGTTTTTGCCTTGCCTCCTTCATCTTCTTCGCTCTCATTCTCTCGATCCCCAGCGACGCCACTTCTAACCTCCCTTGACCGGCCAATCACCTTAGTCCCTTAGGGGTGGCCCTCTCCTCCCCCTTCTTCCAATCTATCCAACACTTGCCCTAACCCTTCCATCAACCATAACCCTTCCACCACCACTTTTCACCGGTGCCACCCCATTAACGCCCGTCCACCTCCAACCACCATCATCTAGGATCTCGTGCCTCCATCCACGGATCCTAATTAGATCCCCTAATGTTTGTCCACTAATTGGACGATATCTAGATATCCCCGTCTCTGATTCACCTAAAACTTGATTTGTTGGAAAGCTCTTTTTTAGGGCTACCTAATATCAAAATCTCATGACGATCCGATGGTGGCATCTTTCGAGATCTATTTATAAAGTTCTATGCTAGATCCAGTCCAGATCTGAGAATTGAAAGAGGTCAAACCTTAGCCCAAAGAGTAGATTGTATCAAGCTTGTATCAGAGCCACCGTTCCTCGGACACGCGCTTCCTATGATGACGACCAAAGCCATGGCTGCACGGCGAGATGATGAAGAAGAGATTCTCCCAATAGAGGAGGGGGAAACGGTTGTAGATCACCACTATGGAGATCACCTTGGAAATCAAGATCCATGGGCGGGGCAATACAACGTGGAACCACGGCGAGTTAATCAAAACTAAAGGAGGGATCATCAACCCTTCATGGTGCATCCTCCTCTGGTTAGATAAGGACTTGAACATGATTCGGAATGAGACAACGGTATCCGTGGACAAATCGTGTGTCTCGAATTCCACAACTTCAAAGGTGGCGATCCGATCGATTGGTTGTATAGAGCAGAGCAATTATTTGCATACCAAGGTACGGCAGAAGAATACAAGGTGATGCTTGCAAGCTTCCACCTTGAAGATGCGGTGCTTCATTGGTTTCGAGCAGCAAATGCCAATGAGGCTATCGAAACTTTGGCTAAATTTTGTGCTGATATCATGCGACGATTTGGAGTGTCGGGGTATGAAGACTTCGATGCTCTCCTCTCAAAGACGGTACAAAAGACCACGGTTGGGGCATACCAAGAAGAATTTAAGAGGATAAGTAACAGATATCATCCCCCATGGACAGATCAGTAACTTTGCAGCACCTTTATCTCCAAGCTGCGGGGAGACATACAAGCCGACATGAGGGCTTTAAGGCCTAGAACTTTAAAGGAGGACTTCAAAGATGCGGTGCTCATGGAAGACAAACACAGGGCATGAAGTTACACTTGAAACATAATTGAACGAGCCAAGAAAGCTGCAATTAAGCTCAACCAACCAAAACGGTACGAAATATTACCGGAGTACCAAGAACCGCTGCTGCAATGGTGCCTCCTCGAGCACCCCTGAAGCCATTCCAAGATGTGAAGTACGCACCTAGAGGTCCGGGATGAGCACTCACACTTGGTCAAGTGGAGGAACGAAGAGCCAAAGGCCTATGCTTCCGTTGTGATGAGAAGTTTGTACCCGGGCATCGTTGCGCCAAACCAATGGGATCAATGATGCTAATAGATGGATTGGAGGATATGGAGGATCAGTTTGCAGCTTAAAATGAAGGTGTGGCTGGACATCAAGGAAAAGTAGCTGAGGAGCAACCCGTGGAGGACATGATAGCCGAAATCTCCCTCCACGCCTATTCAGAGACAACTACGCCAAAGACTTTGCGAGTGAACAGTGTAGTCAAGAAAACCACAGTGAGAATCTTGATCGACACCGGGTCCACCCACAACTTCAATAACAAGAGGCTCCTTAGGAAGATTGGGCTCGAGTCGGAACCCACGGAAGGGTTCAATGTGATGATTGGAGATGGCACCACATTGCGAGCAGATTTTATTTGTGGAGGTGTGGAATTCAAGGTGCAAGGCCAAACTTTCACATTGGATCTTTATCGCGACGTTTGAACGCACAATGCACACTCTCACAACCACATTCACAACTGCGTTCACAACCGCGTTCGAACGCACACCACCCGCGTTCGAACGCGACTTATAGAAAACTTATTTGCTTAGAAATTAAACATTAAAGCAAGAAACAAAGACACTCCTAAAGTGTATGCATGCACGAGACGACATTGGTGAAATCCGAATCATATCAGGTGGACTGGCCGATTCCTACTAATCAGCAAAAATTTAGGGTATTCCTTGGGTTGACAGGGTACTACCGGTGATTTGTTGCCAACTATGGCAAAATTGCTGCCCCACTGACCTCCTTACCTAGAAAAGGTGGGTTTCAACGGATGGGCAAGGCGACGGAGGCCTTCAAAGCCTTGAAGACAGCTATGTCTACCGCTCCGATTCTAGCACTACCGAATTTCAGCAAGCCCTTTGTGGTGGAATGCAACGCTTCGGGTGAGGGCATTGGAGCAGTTTTGAGGCAAGAGGGCAAACCCGTGGCATATATGAGCAAGGCATTGTCAAACCAGTCACAACAGCTATCCACTTACGAGTGTGAAATGCTAGCGATTCTACACGCCATCACCAAATGGCGACCCTACCTGATTGGCCAACGATTTATTATCCGCATGGACCAGCGTAGCTTACCCTACTTCATGGAGCAACATGTGCACACCTCAGCCTAGCAACGGTGGGTCACGAAACTCCTTGGGTATGACTACAAATTAGTCTATAAAAAAAGGATCGAGAATCGAGCGGCCAATGCCCTTTCGCGCCAACCGGACATAAGTGAGCTCGCCTCTTTTTCAGCACCAACCTTTCCTCTATTTTCAGATATGTGGGGAACCAATGCAGAAGATCAAATCATGGAGGAGCTTGAGTTAGAGTGCAAAGATCGTTCCCTAATATCAAACTTTGAGGACAAGGTTGCGGAAGCATAGTGGATTGATATGATTCGGACTTCACTGATGTCGTCTCGAGCACGGATACACTTTAGGGGTGTCTTTGTTTCTTATTTTAATGTTAATTCCTATGAAAATAAGTTTTATGTATGTCACGTTTGAACACAGGTTGAGTGCATTCAAACGCGGTTGTGAACGTCTGCATCACGTTCGCACATCTCGAGAGTGTGAATTGTGCGTTCAAATGCGCTGTGAACACCTGCATCGCGTTCACAAATCCAGAGAAGCAGAAAATAGGTGTGTTCAGACACGCATTCGTAAATCCAGAGAAGAGAGAAATAGGTGCATTCGAACGCGATTGGGCACGTTCGAACGCAGTCGACGAAAATGTACTGTTTAGGGTTAATTTTGAATTGTTTGGTTAGCCTCTAAAGGATGTGGATGGCAACCATGGAGTCATTATGGATGAATTGAGTTTTTTCCTTGCCTCCTTCGTCTTCTTCGCTCTCATTCTCTCGATCCCCGGCGATGCCGCTTCTAACCTCCCTCGATCGGCCAATCACTCTAGTCCCTTATGGGTGGCCCTCTCTTTTCCCTTCTTCCAATCTATCCACACTTACCCTAATCCTTTCATCAACCATAACCCTTCCACCACCACTTTTCACCGGTGCCATCCCATTAACGCCGGTCCACCTCCAACCACCATCATCTAGGATCTCGTGCCTCCATCCATGGATCCTAATCAGACCCCCTGACATTTGTCTACTAATCGAACAATATCTGGAGATTCCCACCTCTGATTTGCTTAAAACTTAATTTGTTAGAAAGCTCTTTTTCGGGGTTAACTCATATCAAAACCTCATGATGATCCGATAGCAGCATCTTTTGGGATCTATTTAGAAAGCTCCATGCCAGATCTAGTCCAGATCTGAGAATTGGAAGAGGTCGAACCTTAGCCCAAAGGAGAGATTGTATCATACCCTATGGGTAGAGACAAGCAAGGATGATTCCACTAGGCTCAGTTGCAGGTGAGCCCATCCGACAAGTGAATCAAAATGGAGATCGTCTTGGAGATCTAGATTCTTAGGCGGGGCAATACAAACCGGAACCGCATCGAGTTAACCAAAACAGAAGGAGGGATCATCAACCATTCATGGTGCATCCTCCTCCGGTTTGACAAGGACTTGGATATGATCCGAATCGAGACAACGGTATCCTTGGACAAATTGTGCGTCTCGAATTTTCCAAGTTCAAAGTGGTGATCCAATCAATTGGTTGTATAGGGCGGAACAATTTTTCGCGTACTAGGGTACAACAAAAGAATATAAGGTGATGTTTGCGAGCTTCCACCTTGAAGATGCAGCACTTCATTGGTTTCGAGCAGCTAATGCCCATGAAACTTGAGCTGATTTCTATATCGATATCACGCGTCAATTTGGAGCATCGAGATAAGAAAACTTTGATGCTCTCCTCTTAAAGATAGTGCAAAGGACCACGGTTGGGGTATACCAAGAAGAATTTGAGATGATAAGTAGCCGATGCCAACCTCCATGGATGGATCAACAACTTCGCAGCACCTTCATATCCGGACTACGGGGAGACATACAAGCCGACGTGAGGGCTTTAAGGCCTAGAACCTTAAAGGAGGCCTTTGAAGATGTAGTACTCATGGAAGACAAATATCGAGCCATTAAGTTATACCTCAAACAAAACTGGACGAGCCAAGAAAGCCGCAATCCGGTTCGACCTACCAAAGCAATAGAAAATGTTACCGGCGTACCAAAAGCCGCTACTGCAATGGTGTCTCCTCGAGCACCCCTGAATCCCTCCCAAGATGTGAAGTATGCACCTAGAGGTCCGAGACGAGCACTCACACTAGCTCAAGTGGAGGAACGAAGAGCTAAAGAACTATGCTTTCGCTGTGATGAAAAGTTTGTACCCGGACATCGCTGCACTAAACCGATGGGATCAGTGATGCTAATAATTAGGTTGGAGGAGGCTGAGGATGAGATTATAGCTAAAGATGAGGGTGTGATTGGACAGCAAGGAGGAATAGCTAAGGAGCAACCTGTGGAGGACATGATAGCCGAGATCTCCCTCCACGCCTATCCCGGGACAACCGCACCAAAGACTTTACAAGTGAACGGGGTGGTCAAGAAAACCACAGTGAGAATCTTGATCAACACAGGGTCCACCCACAACTTCATTGACAAGAGGCTTAAGAAGATTGGGCTTGAGTCGGAACCCACAGACGGGTTTGATGTGATAATTGGAGATGACAGCACATTGCGAGCAAATTTTATTTGTGGAAGTGTGGAGTTAAAGGTGCAAGGCCAAATTTTCACATTGGATCTTTATCCATTGGCCTTGTAAAGTGCTGACATTGTCTTGGGGACTCAATGACTTAGAAACTTGGGACCCGTAACATTTGACTTTACAAACCTCACACTGATATTTTAGAGGAATCACCGAAGAGTGCTGTTGGATGGAAATCAACCATGACAAGAACCAGCATTGCAACCACTATTTGAACTTCCAAGCGTAGGGGACGCAAGTAAGTTCACTTCTTTTTCAGCACCCACTTTTCCCTTTTTCTCAGATCTGTGGAGAGCTAGTGTAGAGGATAGTGATCTGGTATGATTCATGGAGGAGCTAAGAGAGAACCCATCGAGCCATCTCAAGCATGAGTGCGACGGTTTCGTACTTGAGCGCGGGCGGATTAAGGTACCCAAAGACGAAGAGCTACGGAGACTGTTGATGGCACACTTCCATGATACTCTTATAGCAGGCCATGAAGAGTGAAAAAAATAAATCCCTAGACACACGTATGTATCTAAACACTAGGCAATGATATCGCTCGTTCGCTTAAGTAAAAGTCCGAAGAAATATTAAGAACGAAAGTAGAGATGAATGCCAAGATTTTAACGTGGAAAAACACAAAACGGGAAAAAAAACCACGGATCCAAACTCGGATCAAAACCAATCACTATAATAGTAGCAGTTACAAGACTGACTCACAAAACACACCGTCGATCCAAACGACTTTGTTTCTCTCAGTCTTGATCGCTAGAACCCACGATTCACTGCTTCTTGTGATTGAAGTCCAATCTCAGTAGCCCTCGAGATTGATCTTTCGTCTAGATCACCCTTAAGACGAAAGATTACCCTTTGAACTCACAGTATTCTTCCTTTTTACAAAGGCTTTGCTTTTCTCAAGTTTTTCAGCATTTAACTTGTTTGGTTTCCGAAAGAATTTATTAAACTTTTTGACAAACATGGTCAACATCTTAACATCTAAATCACCTTCATCATCCGACTCCTCTAAATTTTGTTCAACTGTAGATAGGGCCATCCCTTTGGACTTCCTCGGTTTTGAAAGACTGGACTCAAATGTTTGTAGATTTCCTACCAATTGTTCAACTTTCATTGAATCGATATCCTTACTTTCCTCAATAGCTGTAACTTTTGCCTGAAACCTTTCTGTAAGGGACCTAAGGATCTTACGGACAATTCTGTTTTTAGGAAGTTTCTCTCCTAAGTTGAAACTAGAGTTGACTATATCACTCAGCTTTGCATAAAACTCATCAAATGTCTCATTCTCCTCCATACGTAGGGTTTCAAAACTAGTAGTCAACCTCTGAAGTTTCGAAAGTTTTACAGCCATGGTTCCTTCGTGAGTAGTTTCTAAGATCGTCCAGGCTTCTTTTGCTATCTCACACGTAGAAATTCTTCTAAATTCTTCCGAGGAAACACAACTAAAAATAGTATTTATTGCTTTGCTATTCCAGCCGACTTTGTCATAGTCTAACCTATCCCATGAGTCAATCGGTTTCTCAATAAGTTTTTCATTCACCATGTACATTGGTGGACTCCAACCGTTCATAATGGCCATCCATACTCGCTCATCTATAGATTTCAAATAAGCTCTCATCCTAGCTTTCCAATATCCATAATTTGATCCATCTAGAATAGGAGGTCTAATAGATGATTGTCCATCTCTATGAAAATCCATGCCTATTTGATCTCTCTCAAAGAGTGAGAGAACCTGCTCTGATACCAATTGAAAAAAATAAATCCCTAGACACACGTATGTATCTAAACACTAGGCAATGATATCGCTCGTTCGCTTAAGTAAAAGTCCGAAGAAATATTAAGAACGAAGGTAGAGATGAATGCCAAGATTTTAACGTGGAAAAACCCAAAACGAGAAAAAAAAAACCACGGATCCAAACTCGGATCAAAACCAATCACTATAATAGTAGCAGTTACAAGACTGACTCACAAAACACCCCGTCGATCCAAACGACTTTGTTTCTCTCAGTCTTGATCGCTAGAACCCACGATTCACTGCTTCTTGTGATTGAAGTCCAATCTCAGTAGCCCTCGAGATTGATCTTTCGTCTAGATCACCCTTAAGACGAAAGATTAAATTCTTGTAGATGAGTGGAACATTGTTAGTTGAAGAATCGATGTAGCCTCAAGAAGTCTCCTTCAATAATATTTCTTCAACTCCCCTTGAGATAGGGTTTCACAATCCTTATATATGATCTTCAAGATAGAGACAAATCCGAGTCTTATCCGTACTCATGAACTTCAAGATAGAGCCAACTCCGAGTCTTATCCGTACTCATGATCTTCAAGATAGAGCCAAATCTGAATCTTATCCATACTCATGAAACTCCAATATTTTTAAACTTTGTTGGTGCGTTCGAACGGACTCGAGTGCGTTCGAACGCGATAGCTTGAATTCTTCAGGTTGCGTTCGAACGCATTTGTGAACGCGGCTCTCTGTCTGTGTGAACGCAGTGCCCGCGTTCGAACGCGCTTGTGAACGCGGCTCTCTATCTGTGTGAACGCAGTGCCCACGTTCAAACGCGCTTGTGAACGCGGCTCTCTGTCTGTGTGAACGCAGCGCCCGCGTTCGAATGCGTTTGTGAATACGGTGAGAACGCGACGGCTTTTCTCCAATGATCTTGCAATTCTTCACACCAGTGATATTCTAGACTTGTGTAAAGCTCAAATACATGAAAGAATACACTTAGAATATTTTGTACAAAATTGTCAACAAATAAAAAACCTAACAAAGAGGTCTTACGTACCTACAAGCGGCTAGCCCAAAACTGTACATGGATAGCAATGAAGTCGAACATGAGGAAATATGTGCGTGAATGTCAAATCTGCCAACAAGTCAAATCGGAGACGCTAAAACCCTACGGGCTGTTGCAACCACTACCTATACCGGAGCATATTTTGGAGGACATCTCCATGGACTTCATCGAGGGGCTATTGGAGGTTCGAGGACAATCGGTTTTATTCGTTGTGATTGATAGACTAAGCAAATATACTCATTTCATAGTATTGATGCACCCGTTTTCAATGAAAAAGGTTGCTAAATTTTTTGTTCAGGAAGTGGCGAGCTTGCATGGGATGCCTAGGACAATCATGTCAGACCAGGATCACATCTTCATCAACGAGTTTTGGTCCAAGTTCTTCAGATTGCAAACTCGAGTCAACCTTAGTTCAGCTTATTACCTCGAGACAGATGGCCAAACCGAAGTGGTGAATCGCGAACTAGAGAAATACTTGCGATGCTTTGTGGTAGGCCAACCAAAGGATTGGGTCAAATTCCTTCCATGGGCTGAGTGGTCATACAATATAGCTCATCACTCTAGCATCGGCATGGCCCCCTCTGAGACAGTTTATGAGCGCACTCCTCTTGTCTTGCGTGCGTAAAATAGACTCACAACGGCAGATCGGATTGAGCTCAACTTGGAACTTGCGAATTGAGATGAAACCTTGAGATGGCTCAAGATTCACCTAGCATCAGCCTAAAACCGCATGAAGCAGACTCATGACAAAGGCCGGCGCGAGCGAGAGTTTGAGGTGGATCAATTGGTGTTCGTTTGAGCTGAACCATATCGGCAATCCACATTGAGGCCAATTTTGAACCAGAAGCTGGGTCACAAGTACTTTGGTCCATATCGAGTGCTACAACGAATCACTCTAGTAGCTTATCGGTTGGACCTGCCTAAAGGAACCCGAATCCAATCGGTTTTCCACATGTTGGCATTGAAGGCCTAGATCTGCCCTACTCATGTCGTGGGATCGGCCTTACCCAAACCAATGGAGGAAGATAGCTCAACTAAACTGGTTCGAGTCTTAGGCCATAGAAGAAGATGCCATGGATCTAATTTGGAGACAGAAGAGCTAATCGAGTGGCTAGGCAAGCCCACTGATGAGTCTACTTGGGAGCTAGAGTTAGATATCATGGATCGCTACCCCAATTTCACACCTTAAGGACAACGTTGCGGAAGCGTGGTGGATTGATACGATTCAGACTTCACAAATATCGTCTCAAACATGGATATACTTTAGGGGTGTCTTTTATTCTTATTTTAGTATTTATTTCATAGAAAAATAAGTTTTCTGTATGTCGTATTCGAACATGGTTGGAGTGCGTTCGAACGCACTTGCAAACACATGCATCAGGTTCGCAAATACAGAGAACGCAAAATGTGCGTTCGAACGTGGTCGGCGAAAATCCACTGTTTTTAGAGTTAATAATTGCCATTTTTGAATTTTTTGATTAGTCTCTAAAGGTGTGGATGGCAACCAAGGAGTCATTATTGAATAAATTGAGTTTTGCCCTAGTCTTCTTCTTCTTCTCTCTCGTTCTCTCATTCCCTGGCTCTGCCACTTCTAGCCTCTCTCGACAGGCCACTCACTCCAGTCCCTTAGGGGCGGCCCACTCCTCCCCCTTCTTCCAATCTATCTATCACCTTTCCCTAATCCCTTCCATCATCCATAATCTTTCCATCTCTACTTACTCATTGGTACCACCCCATTATCGTCGGTCTACCACCACCCATCATCACCTAGGGTCCATAGACGGACTCCCTAACGTTTGTCTACTAATCGCACGATTATCTTAGATTGTGATCATGTATTTATGAGCAATTTTTGGACGGAGTTTTTCATATTGTAGGGGACTCGATTGAACTTCAGTTCGGCCTACCATCCATAGACGAACAGGCAAACTGAGGTGGTCAATCGAGGCATTGAGCAGTACTTGAGGTGCTTTGTTAGAGAAATGCCGACAATAGTTAGAGTTCTTACTATGGGCGGATTGGTCTTACAACACCGCCTACCATAGCAGTATTGGTATGACTCCATTTGAGGTGGTGTATGGACACGACTCCGACATTACGCGCTTATGATCCGGTGGCATCTGTAGATCAGACAGATGTGGACTTAGCTTTGATGAATAGAGATGCCACATTGAGGAGGTTGTGTGCCTATCTTTAAACTTGCTCAAAATCACATGAAACAAGTTTATGATCATAGCTATAGGGAGCAGGAGTTCGACATCGGTAGTTGGGTATTTGGAAGGGTGTAATCGTATCGACAGGTGACCTTACGTCCGATGCGAAACTAGAAGTTAGCACATCGCTACTTCGGTCCGTTTCGGGTGTTAGAGCCTATTGGTCCAATTACATATCATTTGAAGCTGCTAGAGGGTCGAGAGTGCATCCTGTCTTCCATATTTCATTGCTAAGGAAGCAGATTGGAGATCATGAGATCGTTGGATCAGTTCTACCGGAGCCATTAGAGGAGATAGAGATCGTAGATCCAGTTTATATACTTAGTAGGCGCCGACGACGACATCGTACTAGATTAGAGATGGAGATTCTCATCGAGTGGCTTGCCAAGCCATCCAATGAGGCGACATGGGAGTTGGAGACTGATATCTTAGAGTATTTTCCCGACTTTACACCTTGAGGGTAAGGTGGGGGAAGCATGGTGAGCTGATACATTTTATTATAGTCTTTTCTTATTGCATTAGTTGTTTATTTTTATTAAAATAAAATTCCTGTAAGTCATGTTCGAACGTGTAAGAGGTCGCGATCGAATGCCATTGTGAATGCCTGCATCTGGTTCGCAAATATATAGGACACGAAATATGTGTTCAAACGTGGTCAAGCGCATTTGAACGCCACATTCGAATGCCTGCATCGCGTTTGCACATTCAGAGAATATTTTTTGTGCGTTCGGACGCAATTGGCGGGATTGCCCTAGGATTAGAGTTAGTTATTATATTATGGCTTATTGGCTAGCCTCTATAAAGGTGTGGATGGAAGCCAAATTTATTATGCTATTAGATTATTGATTTCTTGCCTCGTATCTTCTTTATATTCTCTCCCTCCTCCCTCTTCACCAACCTACCACCTCTACTATTAGCAAAGTCTCTCCTAACTTTTAATCTCCCTCAACTGTCGAGTTCTCTCTCTTCTTTGGGATCTCGACCACTTCTTCCCCTTCGTCTATATCCCTTAACTACATCCACTATCCACCTTCATCTCAAATATCATCCATAACCCTAACATCCATTCCACCCGTCACCACCACCATCACCATCACCCGTATTATTTCATATTTTCATCCTAGTTTCAATTCGAATTTGCAAAGGGAGTAAATACGAAAATTATAGATCAAGGAATTACGGATCTAATCCACTTAGTTTAGTTATTTTCTAACTATGGAAGAATATTTGGTAAATATTTTTTCTTAGTTGTGCGGACTGATTTCTGTAATAAATTCAAATTTTGAAGGAATCGTTTTGTAGCCTATCTTTTGGTACTGTAACCCATTATAGTACTTGAGATGTATGATTGGAGACCTACCCAAAAAATGGCTTTATATCTACCTTTGTCCAAGTACTTGTACAATACAGCTTTCCATTCATCAATTGGGATGACACCTTTCAAGGGTGTATAGGAAGATACCACTAATGCTACAAGCTTATGATCTGCCATCCCACGCAGATCAGATTAAGGCTGATTTTGAGCTTCTTGATCGCAACTCCACCTTGAGGCATTTGAAGTTCCATATGGTGGCTGCTCACAACAAGATGAAGCACTTGCATTGTGTCTACAAGGAAGGCAACTAGGTGTATGTAAAGGTGTAGCCATACCGTCATCTTACATTACGGTCGATGTTGAACCAAAACTCTCCCACCGCTTCTATGATCCATTTCAGATTTTGGAACCCACCGGACCCATGGCATACCGCTTGGACCTGCCGACTTCATCTAAGGTCCATCCAGTCTTCCATGTGTCTCTTCTAAAGGCTTGACTTAGGCCCATGATATCAGTCGGTTCAACCATACCTGAACCACCTGATACAGTGGAGTTGGTTTGAGTGCTGGCCAAGCGAAGGACACGAGTCGACAAACAAGTTGAGACATAAATCTCGGTAGAGTGACTAAACAAATCAACTGATCAGGCTACTTGGGAGAATGACTCAGACAACTTTAAATCTTGAAGACTAGATTATAGAAAGAATGGTGGAATGATGCGAACGGACTATCCGACCCACTTTGATGGATTTGACCCGCTTTGTACTTTAATTATTGCTTTTAGCTTTTATTCTGGTTGTTTTGAGATAGCCAAGAGTCTCTTTGCTTTGAGATAGCCTAAAGTCTCTTTGCTTTGGGATAACCAAGAGTCTCTTTTTGGGATAGCCAAGAGAATCTTTGGGTTAGTTTAAAAGTATTTTCTTTATTTGATGCTTTGTAATCCACCCACAGGGTAGCCGAAGGGTCAAGATAGTTAGGGTAGCCACCTATATATAGGTATGGTGAGCATCTGTTTTAGGGGGAAGGAAATAGAATATTGAGCTTGAGCTCCCCACCTCCAATCATATCCCCTCTCTCACTTGAATCATCTCTCCTAAGCCACTGGTCTTAGCCGCCAAAACTCCATTCAGCTAGCCACACCACCCTTGTCCCTAAGGGCTAGTCTCCTCTCCCTCTAAACACTACAAATAAGCAAATTATAAGAGACTTAGAACTAAATCCTTAAAGGAATTTTCAGTTGTCGACTCCTCTGATGCTGATATACATGCCAACATGATCTATTGCAAATGTCTACATCATCCTCCATGGGTTGGAGAGAACTTGACTCTGTCAATTGTGCCACACTACAACTCATATATTACTTCAAACTATCGAAATCTTGTCACCTTTGTAAATATGATCTCATCATCTAAAATTTTATCAATTTCATATGTCTTATATGGTGGAATATTAGGGAATAAGAGTAAAGAGAGTCTCTCATGAACTAGCTCATAAGTAAGCGCATTAATAAGTGGATTCTCAAAAATAAAATCTTGCCCTTTGTAAGCTATTACATCCTCGACATTAAAAGTAGAGATAATGCCAAGATCATTGGGTAAATCTAGAGCATAAGTATTACTATTAATTTTCTTTAAAAAAAAATTAAAAGGCTCTATACTTTGTGCAAGCAAAGTTTTGACGGTTCTTAGAGTCCAATTTTTCTAACATTGACAATCTTTGGTAATGAGCCGTGGCAACGAGATCTATAGATTTTTAGGTTTATAGCCATGCGCTACTTTAGCTGTCCTTTGTATTAATAGAATTACTATGGGCAAAGTCAGCCGTAGATATTTTTGATGCCAATCCCTTATATTCTTGCCACTTAGGGTCCTTAAAAGGTACTTACTAAGATCACGTTGACTATTACAGTTTAATCGTCAATTGAGGGTGGAAAGCAGTTAAAAATGAAAGATTTGCTCTCATATTTTGCCATAGGGATTTTCAAAACAAACTAGTAAATTTCACATTCCTATTAGCCACAATAGATTATGCAGCCTAACAACTTTATCAAAATAGATTTTCAGGACTCGAGAGATTGTAGAAGTTTGACAACATTGTATAAAGTAAATCATCTTAGAAAATCGGTCCTCAACAACGAGGATAGTCATGCTTTGGAAGAGTCTTTGGAAGATCAAGCACAACATTCATACTGATATCCTGCTAAGGATAGTTACGAACAAGCAAAAGCATATAAAAGTCTGTATTCTATTTTCTGCTTAGGTAGTTGGTAGGTATAATATTGACCAACAAGCTTCATAATATCTCTCTTAAAACTTAGGCCAATAAAATCAATGCTTTGTAATCTCAGTGGTTTTGGCATTGCCCAAAATATCTTGCTATGCTTTTAGAATGCATTTCCCAAGTAGTGCAAGCATGAAGATTTCTGGTTTTAGAATGGATTTCTCAAATCTTCATGCTTTTAGAATGGATCCGAAGTAGTGCAAGCATGAAGATTTCTGGTGGACAACGTACATTGGCTTAGGAAATGAATGGATCCTCCCATACCTATAGAGCTTTGATGAACAATCATAGAAGCTCCATGATACAAGAGGAAGAACCAGTGCTAAATTTAAATAGCAAGAAGCATGCAGCCCATATGTGATTTAGATTGTTACTCTCTATTGCTGGTTGTTTTAACGCTTATAAATTTCATAATTAATTTAAATTTAAAATTAGTAATTAAAAAAATTTAAAATTTAAACGTTATAAGAATTTTAAAAGTTTAGTAACAGTCATTTTAAAATGATAAATAAGCTAAATTTATTTAGAAGGTTATAAGTTTTGAAAAAATTTAAAAGGCCTCAAATATTTATAAATATCTCATTTGTTAATGAGAAATATAATGCAAAATTTTAGTTCAAATACAAAGCTTTATCTACATCTTTCTCAATTTATATAATATTTTGATCGAATTGGATGAGTGTTGTTCTCATAAAAAAGCATCCAAAGAATGTGCTATCCAACAACGTAAGAATAAGATCTTGGATTATATCTTGGAGGAAAAAGAGGTGAGTAACTTTATACAAAGTGTGTCATTTTTATTTAAGGCAGCTATGCTTCGATGTACCTCCTTAATATGTCAAAGTTCCTTAAACTTTTATTTTTATAAATACAAAACAAAGTTTACTCTGTATTTAAATACTTTAAACAAAAGAAAAATTAACATGAACTGTAGAATTAGATAGTGTATTGTTCCCCCTGCCCATATATGATCAGAGCTTTAGAGACACAGAGCCTTTGTTTCTCATTGCTTGAACTGCGGAACTTGGTAGTTTTGCTTCAATGTGTCTTATTCCTTGGCACTCCATGTCAGCTCTCTGTGTGGCCCTTTATTTGTTCAATCTAGGAGATTGGATGGAGCAATATGGAGCCCAGAAAACTTTGCCGCAAAAATAATCTTCTATATCACCATTCGTATAATAATATCTCAAACTATATTGGTATACAGATACTTGATTCGAATAATATTTTTCAACCCATATCAATACCTACATAGGCCAACCGAATACAGATATGAATTCGGATATTAAGATAGAAAAAAACTGACTCTTACTCAGCAAAATTCCAATATGGAACAAAATCATGTCAGAATTTCATTTAATCCATTTTTACCTCTAACCCAGTTGTGCCCCAAGAGATAGAATATAGATATATAATCATTTTATTTATGTATGCTTTAGCAATAGTAAATTCACCGTAAATATTAGTTCTCTGGTGGACAGTGACATAATACTTAAGCAAGTTAAGGAAATGATAAAATAAAGAAAATATTTTTCCAAAATATATATAATGCTTACAGCAAATCAATATTAGTTCTACGAAGACCCTTTATGGAAGAATGTGTATGTTCTGGTCTTAAATCCTGCGGTTTGTTTCATAAAAATTTGAGATATATTTTGCACTTTGGTTTCTACACTACATTGTCATATTTTATAATTAGTTAATTGGTGATTAAATATAGTTAGTCATAATGTGCTCTCTTATTTTTATTGTATGAGCTGTGGCATAATATTCTATGAAGTTTAGAAGATAAATGAAACTGGTGCAGTAAAGATTGAAGTTCGTTTAAAGGTTGTTTGAATCCTGATTAAAACTTGTTTGAAATTCATTTGAAGCTTGTTCCAACAACTTTGGACGAAACTTGCCTGAGAGCTCTAGAAGATAAAATTGGGTAGTTTGTTCAAAGTTTGTTTATTCGAAGTTTGTTCAAAAAAAAAATTTGCCTTAGAGCTCTAGAAGATAAAGCTGAATAGTTTGT
This sequence comes from Typha angustifolia, assembly GCF_048772165.1. Lineage (NCBI taxonomy): Eukaryota > Viridiplantae > Streptophyta > Magnoliopsida > Poales > Typhaceae > Typha > Typha angustifolia. Next base: position 10,586,102 of record NC_133253.1, on the reverse strand, counting down.
TCGTAGTTGTTCGAACGAACTTCGATTATTTGAAGTTATTCGAACAAACTTTCAACAACATTTGTTTGAGAGCTTTTGAAGTGCTTCAAAGTAGGTTTTAATGGATTTTGTCGAACATTGAAAAGGTTTATCTTTTTAGTCCAAATTAGGCTTTGCGAAGCCTACATTTTTGGGGCTATAAAAGAGAAAGTCTAAAAGAAGCACCACTCCTAGAGGCCAATGAATCTTCTTAGAGATCTTTCAAAGGAGGAGTTGGGAAAATTAATATTTCATCTTGTTAGATAGAGTTTCACTATATTGAAGATTTCATTAGACATTGTCTCACGTGTTATAAAGGCAAGCCTGCAACCTTAAGGGTCACCAATATTGGTTGCCAAACACGAGAAATGGTGCATTAAGGGGAGTCAAACAAATCACTATCAAGAGAATTGTAAATAATAACAATCAAGTTGGAAGTGTCTTATGACCATTATTTTTATAATGCATGATTTGATCTCATAGAAGAGATACGTAGTTTTTTTTACCCTTAGTTGATAGGAATTTTTCTAAGTTAAAATTGTTATATTTGCTTGTGCCCTTATGTTTTGTATTTTGATTGTTTCTTATCATTCTAAGTGAATAGAACTTTTGGAGATAATCAAATATTTTCAATTAATATTAGAGCCGGTCACCCTAGGATTAATCACTTTCTTTTTTATTAAAAAGGGTGAGATCTTGTTTTTGTGCTATTTTTCCTAGATTAGACTTGTTGATTGTAAATTCTAGTTGTGTTGCACATAATGTGTTCATGTTTATTCACTATAAATTTCTTTATCATTTTGGGCTTTGAAGTGAACTCATTCTCTTTCATTTGCTGGAAGATGTAACTTCCTAATTTAGGACTATCTACCTTTAGATCTCCTCTGTTCATTCGATCAAACTATCCATACTAGAAAACTAGGATTTGAGCATTTTTAAAATCAATTGATGAGCATATTTGGCTTACTATTTTTTAAGTTTTTAAATCTCCTACTATTATTGATAAAAATGAAAGTCGTATTGAAAAACTTAATGCTCAATGGGATAAAGTAGATTATAAAACTTACGAATAGAATAGTAAGGCAATTAATGTCATATTTAATCGAGTCACTTTTGATGAATTTCATCATATTTGCACTTGTGAGGTAGCAAAAGATGCATAGAATATGTTTGAGATTATTAATGAAGAGACTATCACTATTAAAATCTCAAAGCTTCAAATGTTGCTACAATCTGACCGCGTGGGTGAAATCAGTTGAGTTAATTGAGTCGACTTGAGTCAAATTGAGGTAGTTAGTTAGTTTTATCTTGTTATTTTAAATTTCAAATAAAGTGGATAATTCATATGTGGATCATTTACTTATTGAAGGGAGAGAGCAAAGCCTCAAGTTGCTTTAAATTTCAATAAAGCGAATAATCCGTATGTGGATCAGATCCACTAGGACTTTTACTCCTATAAATAAGAGTGGACATGTGTAAATTATCATCAAGCAATGAATCTTAAGTTTAGCTAAATTATTCGTATCTTTATATTTCATTATAGTCGTTAGATTGCCTTTATTTTTGTAGAAGTAGATTATAGTTGTAGAACCTCTCAACCTTCCAAACCCTAGTTACCATCCTCCACTAGCAACGGTCATCCACGACCACCATCTGGCATTTGCCACCCTATGACGATTGCGCAACATTGGATATTTCACTATTTGTCCCATTTGGACATTCCTCCAAAATTTTATTATTTAATTCTGAGGCTACTACCACAAAAATTATCATAATTTTCTTATGTCTAGATTAGTCCACATCTGGTGCATATTAGAGCCAAAGTTCCTCGGATAATGATTATCTAGCAAGCCAAGATGAATGAGTAAGGAGCGACCATGGAGGACCAAGGACTTATCTCCATTTCTATGGGAGTTTCTCCAACGTCCCCTCCACCAACAACAACCATTGATGACGAGCCACTAACATGGCAAAGGCAATACTCAAAATTTCAGCCGAATTGAATGAGAACTCGAAGGAGATCCAAACTACATCAAGGACTCAATCTAGGCTACAAGAGGTCCTACGAGCCACGCTCCACTAACCTACGTTGGCAACTATGCCGACTACGGCAAAAACAGACACCCCCCGCCCCCCCCCCCCCCCCCCCCCCCTTAAGCCTTTAGGGAGGGGACGAGCCAGACCAAACCACAGTCGTGACCCCTCCTCCGATCGCAGTGGAAGATGCTTCGACCCTGTAAACCCTCCCAGACACTGTTGGCCTGGGGAAGCCACCTGCTGTAGTATATATGGGGTTGTCTTCCCCCACATACGGTGGAGGTGGAGCTAAGGCCAAAAACCTTGGCTTTCTACTAGTGGCAATCCAACCTCCACTGTGCCTAACCACAATGTCTAGTACCTTCCACGAGACCCCCACAACTAATTCAGGTTGGTATCATTTGTACGAGATGGTCAGCCGACAACAAGCGATGGTGCTCTTCACTACAGCGAACCTGAACTTCATGGTAGCGGGTCCAGCGCTCCCATGACCACCTGCAGCCATAGTTGGCTTCCTCAAACTAGCTAGTGGTGGCTACCATAGACATTGGCACCATTTGATTGCAAAACTCAACAACCACCACCACGGGAAGCTACCCATACATCGGGGTGGCTCCATTAGGGTTTTTTGCTGCCACCTCTCCTCTATAGTGGGGCCAAGGGTCCTTTCTATAGCTGCTAGGGGCTAGTAAATTTGCCGGCAATGCACCCTAACTACCATGGTACCAACTTAAGCCCAAGGTCGATTTTGGCTTACCACCGACGCTCGTCATTGCAGGGCCCCGTTGGAAGATGACTACTAGCAACCAGCCACCACCAAGGCTATAGAGCCCTTTGGTAGTGCTCGTAGGCAGAAATCCTATCTCGGACCTAAGGTTAGGGTTAGGCCAAGTGCATGGGGAAGATGAAGTGTGCACTAGTTTGATACATATGTGCATGACTTCGAGCCCGAGTACGAGCTTGAGAATGACTAGTGGAATAATTCGGTGGGCCCGCACCATCAAACTGAGGTGAACCTGCATGTAGCTCGGGCACGATGTCAGTCAAACCCATGGGCCTATAACTAACATGACCAACATCGACAACAAGGTCACTTAGCCCACGACAAGAGTCAAATTAAAAGCCAAGTGATTTGGTCTTAAGATTATTGACAATAACAATATGATTCTAAAGTCACAACAAATCTTATCAAATAAATAAAATAAATCTACATAAATATACAAATTACAAAATGCAAAATTCTGTATAGTCGAGTTTAGTGTTGAACATTATTTTCTTTAGACCAATTCACCCTCCACCAATTGCTTCTAAAATAGTAGACAGTGATCTTCAATAATGCAATGACTATTTTACGCTCAAAAGAAAGCTACTATTCAAATGCCCTATCGAACTTAAACTGTGTAGTACTCTCTCTCAAATACAGATAGATGACTCAAATTATGAAATGGAATGAATAAAATTCATAGATTAACAAATGCAGACTGATAGCCTATTTACAAAACAAGCATGACAAAGTGATGTGAACAGACGACTAGATATGGTCATAAAAGAATACGTCCTTTGAGGTTGATACAACTAGAGATAGATCAGATTGTATCAATAGAAATAAATTATTTTGGAAGAAAATAAAGTTCTTGTTGGGGGGCGTACAAATACTGAGGACCGCGTTTAAATACACTATGCGAATACCTACAGGCATTCACAAATATAGAGAACGGGAATTGTGCATTCGAACGCGCCTGTTCAAACGCCTACACACGTTTGCAATTATAGATAATGGAAAATCCGCGTTCAAACGGCCTCGGGCGCATTCAAATGCACTGCAGTAAAGACACTTTGTTTTTAGGGTTTTGTTTCTATTATTTGAGTCTAAAGGATAGCTTCTAAGTATTATAGAGTGCACCCTAGTTGAGTTGTGTTATAAAATCATATTTTCTTTTCCTAGCTCTCTCTATCTCTCTCTCTCTTTCTCTTCTTCTTTCTCTTTGCCCTCATCGTCCCTTAACCTTCATTGGTTAGATGTTCATTTCCTCTATTGCGGCCCTACTTCTTCTAGAAGTGACCTCTTCTTTCCCTTCATCCTATTCCCGTCTCTATTCGCCAATATTTCCATCCACATATTATCTTCTCTTTCCTTTCCGCCACCATTAAGATCTCCCTTCAATCCAAATAACCAACCCATCCTCATATCAGTCTGATCCTTAACAGTGGTATTAGAGCCACCGGTTCTCAAATTATGACTAACACAAGATCAATGGCGAAGCATGGGATGACGGATGCCAACTCAAAACCAGATCCAAACGGTCCGACCACCGTGGGCGATAATAGTGAAGCCAACACCAACACCATGCCAAGTGCATCTCTTTCCATGCCGCTAAATCCTAATGTGGCCACGGTCATTCAGCAAGATGGAGCAACAACAAAGGATGATGGACCACCAACAATGAATGCAAGAAGTCCTTATGCGGTCCCTATGCGAGGAGATTCGTACGATATCGCATGGAGGGCTAACACTAGAAGAACTCGTCATAACTACACCAGTGGCCAATCAAACTCCATCGACAATGAGAGTTTATCTAGGGCAAATGGATGCATTACTGCCCAACCCACCTAGACCAAGGGTACCTGATCTAGCTCCACCGAGAATGAACCATGGTGTAGATGGAGGAAGGAATGAACCCCATCAAGATAGGGTTCGAACCGAGAGCAGCACAACCATATGATGATGAACATTTGATTGCTCGTAAGGAAGAGGAACGGAGATGTCATGGATTGGAGATCCACATCTTTCATCCGCCACCAATGAGGATGGATCCTCTAATGGACAATGGGTGCAATTATGGCCTCTGTGGATGATCCGCTCGGCTGGAATTCTCAAAGTTTAATGGAGGTAACTCTATTATTTGGATTTTTTGTGCCGAACAATACTTTTCAAGTCATGGCATGCTGGAAGAGGCTAAGGAACCTATTGTGAGCTTTCATTTCAAAGATGCGGCTTTACATTGGTACTAATCAATGCATACCCACCAACAGTTCGACAATTGGACGGCATTCATATTTACATTAGCTTGACAGTTTGGCACTGTTGGATATGAAGATTATGGGGCTCTCCAAATTGACATAAAAGACTACTGTGACAACATATCAAGAAGAATTGGAGCGCCTTAACAGCCGTTGTTTTCCAAGGTGGCCATAAGAAGCACTAAAGAGCACATTTTTTGCGGAGCTACACGAGGAGATAAAAGTCAACATCTATTCAATGCAACCACAAACTTTGATAGAAATTTTTGAGATTACCACAAGGATAGAACGGAAGTACACTGCTTTGAAAGGAGTTATGAGAATAAATTGGATGCCGAAGGACAGCCAATATATGCCATGGACGATGTCCACAACTAACAGTTCTAGTTCCATGATGAAGTCACTGGCGCCCTCTTCTGGACAGCGCGGTATCTCGAGACCAATGACCGAATTTAGAGGAGAAGGCATGCAACCCAAGGGCCGGTCCTTGTCTCAAGCGTAGGTGGATGAAAAATAAGTCAAGGGCTTGTGTTTTTGGTGTGACGAGCACTACACTCCGGGATATCGATGCACCAAGGCTACGGGCAACGTCATGTTGATCGATGGCTATGACGAGAGGCATAGGGAGACATCACAAAGGAGATAGTTGGAGAGAAGCTTGAGGAGATAGTGGAGGAGGATATGCAAGCCGAGATCTCGATGCATGTGTACTCTGGTACTAGCGCCCCAAAGGCCTTACGGGTGGATGTGCTAATCCGAAAGCAGTGTGTACACATATTGACACGGGGAGCACACATAACTTTTTGGACGAGAGATTGGTATGGAGTATAGGACTTGAGGTCGAGCCTACTATTGGGTTTGACGTGACCATTGGTGATGGTACCCATCTTATAGCCGATAGCGTCTGTCGAGTAGTAGTGGTACGAGTGTAGGGACATCGCTTCACCTTGAACTTGTACCCGCTAGCCCTTCGAGAAGCTAACATTATGCTAGGCACCCAGTGGCTATAGAGTCCCGGCCCTATCATATTTGATTTCTCATAGATGAGGCTCACAATTCGGAGAGATGGATGTGTAGTACGACTCGAGGGAGTTCACACGCAAACGAGCCCCTCTTTGCGGCCATTAGTTGGCGCTTCATGGATAAGCGAGGTTATCTACTTCTTACAACTAGCTCCCATAGAACCTAGAGTCATCTCTGAATTAGGTACTCATCCTGATTTGGATTGCTTATTACCTGACTTTTCTGGACTCTTTGAGGCTCAACGAGGGCTGCCACCTGTCAGGCACATTGATCACAAGATCGAGATTGTACCAAGGGTCGATCCTGCAAATGTACGACCCCACTACTATCCACACATCTAGAAGGAGGAGATATCGAAACTAGTTGTAGAGATGTTGGAGCAGGGCATCATTCAACTAAGTCAGAGTTCCTATTCATCCCTAGTACTGTTGGTGAGAAAGAAGGATGGCAGCTGGCATTTCTACATGAATTACCACCCGCTAAACGCCATAACCATCAAAGGGAGGTACCCAATCCCAGTCATTAAGGAGTTGCTAGACGAGCTAATTAGAGCATCATACTTCAACAAGTTGGACCTTCATGTAGAGTACCACCAGATCCAAATGTGTGTAGAGGACATCCACAAAACGGTGTTCCGAACTCATGATGGACACTATGAGTTTCGGGTGATGCTGTTTGGGTTGACAAATGCTCCGACGACCTTCCAAGGGCTGATGAATGACATTTTCCGTCCATTTTTATGACAGTATGTGTTAGTATTCTTCGATGATATTTTGGTGTATAGCAAGACTTGGAAGGAGCATTTGGATCATCTACGGTCTATGTTGGCACTCTTAGGAACCATTCGCTCAAGGTGAAGTGAAGTAAATGACTTTAGGGTGAACGACGAGTGGAGTACTTGGGGCACATCATTTTAGTCAAGGGAGTTGCAGCCGACCTAAGCAAGGTGGAGTGTATGCTCAACTAGACACAACCAAAGATGGTACGGGAGTTACGTGGTTTCCTTGGTTTAACAAGCTACTACTACAAGTTTCTAGCCAACTATGAGAAGATTGCAGCACTATTGACAGCCTTGCTGAAAAAGGATGCCTTTGAGTGGACTGATGCAGCAATAAAGGCATTTGAGGAGCTAAAGAAAGCAATGTCATCCGCACCGGTGTTGGTACTATCTGACTTCACTAAGCAATTCGTGATTGAGTGTGCATCGGGCGCAGGAATTGGAGCTGTATTGATGCAAACAGGGATGCCCATTACTTACCCTAGCAAGGCCTTGACTAGGAGGTCACAACAGTTATTCACTTATGAGCGAGAGATGCTCGCTATCTTGCATGTTGTGACGAGCTGGAGACCCTATTTAATTGGGAGGGGATTTGTGATCCGAACAAATCAAAGGAGCTTACCTTATTTTATGGGGCAGTGGATTCACATGCTCGTACAGCAAAGGTGAGTCACCAAGCTATTAGGGTATAACTATGAGCTACAATACAAGAAATGAGTGAAGAACAAGGTGGTAGACGCGCTATCCTAACAACCTGAACTAGCCGAACTGGCGGCCCTGTCCATGCTTATCTTCCCTTTCTTAGATGACATACGAGCAGTAGGAGATACTGATCCAAATATTCTGAGAATCTTGTAGGAGGAGGACAAGCCCACTAGTCATCCTAGGATGGTGAGTCGAGGTGGATTGCTCTTGGACAATGGGCACATTCGGATATCTGCGGACATAGGCCTACGATGAAGAGTGATGGGACATTTTCGTTTCATTCGAGAGGCGGGACACGAGGGACTCCTATGGACTCTTAAGAGACTACTACAAGTTGTAGGTAGCTTGGAGTATGATAGGAGCTAAGGGCGTTCGTATGTGCTTGCGAGGCAAAGTCCAACTCACCAAGGCCAACCAAACTACTCCAGTCATTGCCCGTACCAAAGAGGATTTGAGAAGACATCTCTATGGACTTTATTGAGGGCTTATCTTCTATAAATGGGTATTCGATCATATTTGTAGTGGTAGACAAGATGAGTAAGTATGCTCACTTCTTAACCCTAGTGCACCCCTATTTAGTAAGGACGGTCATAGAGGTGTTTGTTCGTGACATTGCTAGGTTTCACGGCATGCCACGTTCGATTGTATTCGATCGAGACCGAGTCTTCATAAGTGGCTTTTGGATAGAGTACTTCGCACTCTAGGGTACTCGGTTGAATCTCAGTTCGGCTTATCACCTATAAACAGATGGCCAAACTGAGGTGGTGAATAGGGGCATAGAGCAATACCTGTGGTGCTTTGTAAGCGAGAGACCAAGGAGATGGCTCGACTACTTACCATGAGCGGAGTGGTCATATAATACTACATTTCACAGCACCATCGGGATGACTCCATTCGAGGCAGTGTATGGTAGACCACCACCTACCTTGAGGACATATAACTCCAAAGCATCAACAGTGAGGACGGAGACAAAGATGGAGCTAGCAAATCGGGATGTGGTTCTACAGAGGTTATGGGAGCACATGATAACGGCCTAGAACTACATGAAGCAAGTGTATGATCGTCGGCATAGGGAGTTGGAGTTTGAGGTCGGGGACCTTGTATTTGTGCGAGCACAACCATACCGACAAGTTACCCTACGACCTGTATGCAACACCAAGTTTGCGCATCGGTATTTTGGATTGTTCCCCGTGTTGGAGTGAGTGGGACCTATTGCATACATATTGGAGCTGCTAGAGGGATCTTGGGTTCATCCCATGTTTCATATATCGCTACGAGCGAGAGTAGGGGCGGATCAGGCAGTGAGCACACAGATACCCGATCTAGTGGAGATACATGCATATGAGCCGATGCATGTGTTGGCAAGATGAAAGCACCGTCGAAAAGGTCGACTAGAGACTGAGATCTTGGTGGAGTGGCTTGGACGGCATTTTGACAAGGCAACATGGGAGTCTGAGGAGGACATCATAGAATGCTTTCCAGACTTCTCACCTTGAGGTCAAGGTGACGGAAGTGTGGTGGATTGATACGACTAGAGCTGGATTAGGTTGTATCAATAGAAATAAATTATTTTGGAAGAAAATAAAGTTTTTGTCGGGGGAGGTTCGAACGCCGAGGACCGTATTTGAACGTATTGTGCGAACGCCTACAAACATTCACAAATACAGAGAACGTGAATTGTGCATTCAAACGCGCCCATTCGAACGCCTACACGCGTTTGTAATTACAGAGAACGAAAAATCCGCGTTCGTACGGCCTCAGGCGCGTTTGAACGCACTGTGGCGAGAACACTTTGTTTTTAGGGTTTTATTTCTATTATGTGAGTCCAAAGAATAGCCTCTATGTATTGTGGAGTGCACCCTAGTTGAGTTATGTTATGAAATTATATTTTCTTCTTCAATCTCTCTCTCTTTCTCTTTTTCTTCCTCCTTGCCCTAACTTCTCATCGTCCTCTAACCTTCATTGATTAGACCTTCCTTCTCATATGCCATGGCCCTACTTCTAGGAGTGACCTCTTTTTTCCATTCATCCTATTCCCATCTCTAATCGTCAATATTTCCATCAACATATTATCTTCTCCTTCCTTTCCACCACTATGAAGATCTTCCTTCAATCCAAATAACCAACCCATCTTCATATTGGTTCAGTCCTAATAGAGGTCAAAATCAGACCAGATTCGAATCTAAATTAAGCAAAAAATAATTTTAGACTTAACCCGTGCGTGCAAACCGAACCAAGCAGTGTGCGTGTGAGTGAGTTAATTTTCTTAGTATATTCAAGATTTTATTAGATATTGTCTTAAGTATTATAGAGGTAAGCTTACAATCTTAAGGATCGCCAAGGTTGGTACCAAGCATGAGAAATGATGTATTGAGAAGAAGTCAAGCAAAATACTATCTAAAAAATTATGGGTAATAACAACTAAGTTGTAAGTATTTTCTAACCCTGTTTTCATTGTGGTGAGTTTGATCTCATTGAAGAGATCTATGATTTTTTACCCTTCATTGATAAAAGATCTTTTACGCTAAAATCATTCTATTTGCTTCTACCCTTGTGTTTCGTATTTTAGTTGTTTCTTATCGTTCTAAATGAAATCGATCTTCTACAAATAATTAAATATTTTCAGACATTAATGCTCTTTAAGAAATTCCATTATTTTGTAAATATGAACCATAATTTTAAATATCAAGGCTAAAAACAATCAAGCATGTTTAAGCTCGATTTGGGCTTGCCTCCAACTTGATTAAGGTTCAAATTGAAATTTGAGCCTAAAATCAAGTTTAAAATAAGCCAATTCATTTAAGCTCAACTCGATAAAGCTCAAATTGATTATACATTAAACTAATACATATTATGTATATTTGGAACTATTAGATTTAATCTGATGGTTCATATCATCGCTTATGCTCTTATGGTTGATCTAATCGGCTTTTCATATCTTAATCAAGTCTTTATTCAATTCAGCGCTACAGTCTATCATGGCTTTGCACTATCGTCCTATATTTAAGTAGTTATCTTTGATATTTAACCTACTCCCCATTTCCTATTGTAGCAGTAACGGACCCATATTTCCTATTGTAGCAGTAATGGAACCCTGTGAAGGCCAGAGTGGCTTAAATTGCATCTTTAATTGTTCTATACTTTGTTTTCTACAATGAATACAATGACATATTAAATTATTTAATCAACTTATAGCTTCAGCGTCCAACGCACTTTTGTCGTAGTGTAATAGAATAAGCATATTAGGGTATCTAGGAGTAGACGAAGGGGGGATAATATTAAGAAAACTAATCACATTAAAAGGTGAATTATATTTATATATATATATATAGATATAGATATTTGTTAAGCCCTAATCTTTCTTTAGCTTTCTCATTAGGTAATAATAAGTTTTAAAGAGAAACTTACCAAAATTACCCTAAGGTGGTTCTTTATTATCATTCACACCTATCAAAATATCGTCGTGTTGTGTTAATTTTCTTAATGAACAAGTACCATATAGATTAGTTAAATTAGATGTACCGAGTAAAAATTTTTATATTAAGGTAAGTAACTAGATTTAAAACAAGCGAAGAGTATTTTGGGTAATTTAGTTTTTTTATTTTTTAAAAAAGTAAATAAAATTTTTTTATTCCGTTAATTATTGTTAGATTAAAATTAACTCACAGTGCTTCTGATATATTAAAATAAAAAATAATAATTGAAAAATAAATAACCATATAGCAAGATATAAAATAAAGGCAAAACATATGATATTTTTAATAAAAATCACTACTTTTTAATTTGTTAAAGGATAAGAAGTGCACATGACGCTAGGAAGGATGTGGGACTAAAATTTCAACTTGGTTTTTGGCATTTTTCACAAAGAGAATTGACTAATCCCTACCTAATGCATTCCCCCCTTTTCTTTTCTTTTTTCTTTTCTTTTTTCTTTTTTTTTTGGGTTGGGAGGGGGGAGGGGGGTGCACAAGTTGACCCGCAACTTTGTTTTTCTATTCAAAATAGTTGAATAAATATGAGAACTAAACAAATTTGACCCTCCAATAAATGAAAGACTTGACCTAAAGAAATACTGTATCTAGAAAAAAGTTTAATTTAAGTTACTATCTTTTAGTGACTTAGTGACTATTAAATCGGGATGTCCTAATTAAGGGAACTTTTCTCGGACTTAGTTTTCTTTTCTTCTTCTTTTTATTCAAGTAGGATAAGTCTCGAGAGGAAAAGAGAAAGTATATATCCTACAAGCTATATAGGCTAGCTCTTGGGAATTTTTTATGTATCCCTTAACTTTTGTCTAATTACGTGGTGTTACCGTTATCAAGCAAATCAATTATACAATTCTCAAGTTGATCTTACTTATAAATTGTCAGGGAAGTCCTTTGTATGTTTTCTATTTATAAATTGTCACCAGACTCATAAATGAATAGATTTATGCCCTTATTTTTAAAATCAAAAAAGAAATAGAAACATTAATGTATATGGTATTTTTGTTTTCTTTTTCTATTATTTTGTCAGGGATCAGAAATTTCAAATGGTTTAGTGGTTCTATGATACTAAAAAATACTAATTAAAATTATTATTTGTTTTTTTTTCTCCAAAATTAGCCATGTTATATATATTTACATCCTCTTATATATTGTAATATTTTTGATGCAAGATGCTCTCAACACTCACATGGCAAATAATGTAAAAGAAGTTAGGTGAGAAAATAAAAGTGGTCCATTGAGTTAATTATTATTTTAATTACAGTGTTATGCATCTTAAGAAACTCAATTATTGGAGTGCCAGAGGTCCAGAGTGGAGATGATATATAAAAAACAATACCTGCTGTCATGTTATGGATGCCATTGTCTGGTCACCGATACAGTGATTTAATCTCAGTTTCCTTATCATGCGAATGTGCCCATTATGGACTAGAGTTGGAAGTCTTATATGACTAATTTTAAAAAAAAAATATCTAGGATTTTAAAGAGGTAAGAGTTTAAGACCATGATTTGTTCGTTAATGTGGATTGGTCTGAGCACACCGTTATATATGCATACTAATATATTGAACGCCGTGTGTATTCGATAATTTTGATCAGCAGCTACCAAACACTAACGATTTATATGCTATTCATTCAGATTGGCCCACATTGTATCTATTCAATGGTCTAGTTATATGTCTAGATTAACAAACAGATAGATAGGAAATTTGGTAGGTCATAGTTTGGAGACAGTCTATAGTCAAAAGCAACTTATATCACACTTTAGTCATTCATTCAAATACTTCCAAGCTAGCTAGTCATGCACCCAAATCTTTTTGGAGAATATAATATACTTATCTTTGATTCGAGTTCAACATTCGTGACATCAAATCAAAGAAGACTTGATAAAGTAGTATGCTTGTTGACGAGCAAAGCTAATTGACTGAAAGCTTCTAATCAGTCATAAATAAATCAAAATGTGAAGAAGTTGATGTGTAATATACATTAAAGTTAGGAGAAATTAGGGTCTTTAACGTTGATGGAAGAATTGGATTTGTCTCCCGGGATTCCGCTAGTATAAGTAGATAAGAACTAAACAAAGGTTAAAATCATTTCAAGGTTAAAAGAAGATCAAATTCACTATGTTAAAATAGGTTTTTCCCAACATTTATTTACTAGCATGTATAATAAATATTAGTATAAACTAGTATTTGTAGTAAAAATGTTCAATATATGATACTCGTCATTTTTCTTAGCATATATGGTGGTGTTTAATGAAATGTCAATAAAAATTAGAGACTATCTTGTCGTTTGTGAAATAATGCTACAATGAATTAAAGAATATAACGACATTTAAAGAAAATGCTGGAATTATGGTGGCGTTTGTATATGTCTTATTTGGGAAGACAATTTATTATATTTCAATTTACATAGAAAATTATAATTATGAAATATTGACTGTTTAAGATGATACATTTTCTTTCTGTACTGAACATATTTTTTTTTCTTTTGAAGACAAACTTTGTTACACTTGATTGAATTGTTGAAATTATAATGAAAAGATTAACCAGTTAATTTATCATTCCTTTTAGATATTTTGTTGATCTAGCAAGTTATTTGAAGTATCATTTCTGATATCTTTATTTTTATAATTTAATAAATATTTTTTTGTTGGTGTGTTTATACGCCAGCCAAATAACATATGCTAACATTTATATATGTTGGCACATAAATCTTTTGTGGCATATAAACATGATATGAAAAACACTTTTATGCCAGCATTTATAATTGTTAGCTAAAATATTTGTGTCAATGACTATTTATGCCGGCTAACATATTTATTGTGGCACTTCAACTGCCAGAACATTAGTTACCACCGGCGTGTATAAGCGCTAGAAAAGAACTTTTGCTTAGCATTGCTAATTAAAATAGTGGCACAAACCTTTACCAACTAGGGCATAAATGTATTTGCATATACACTGGTAAAGCTTTTACCTAGCGTTTAAATAGTTTGTTGCGGTGTATAAAAACGCCAGCATAAGCCTATTTTAGCGTAGTAAAAATTATGGATTATTGCACTAAGACTCGTGACTATAGTTTATTTCTACTGCTCATTTTTTTAATACACATTGATCTTTCAAATTATAAAAAATCTCCCACCTCTCTTATGGTGATATCATTTTTACTATTGATAGAAGAAAACAAATTTCATACAAAGAAACTGCCTACCCCTAGCCACTACTATGACCAAAAAATATATGGGCGTATATGAAAATAGAGAATAGTTCATGGTTCTTAGTGTAATTATTCTTTAAAATTACAAAGGGTAAAATTGATTAAGTTTGTAATTAAAGAATTCCTATATTATGGAATTTTATTGCTCGAACATTGCCATACCATTTTGTTAGGTTTTTAGTATTGGCAATTGTGTAGAAAATATTCTATATATTTTTATTCATATGCATAAGCATATCTATGAGTTTTGATAAAATTTGGTTTAAGTTTTTTAAGATTTAAAAACTTTAAGTCAAGGCTTTTAAAGTGCATTCGAACGCACTTTAAAAAAGTTCGAAATTGTTTGAAAATATAGAGATCTATTTTCGATCGTTTGAACGCACCTGAGGACAATTCAAAGCCGTTGGAAAATACAAAGAGGTGGTTTTGATTGTCCAAAAACACCTCAAATTCAAGTCTTCAAACGGGCTTGACTTGCACTCAAATGGGGCATATAATGTTTGCAAAATTTTAGATTCGGTAAGATCTTATTGACTATAAAAGTTAGGATGCTCTAATCCTAGGGATGTTTAGTGCTTTTTATTGACGAAAGGTTGCTCATCTTTTATATCTAAATGATTCATCTTAAGAGTCACCAAGATGGAAGATCAATCTCAAGGGATAAAGCAACTGAAGATCAATCAAAAGAAGTAATGATTCATAGGGTCTAGTGATTAAAACTGTGTCAAACAAATTGATGAGGATTGACGAGTTGTTTTATAAGTCAGTATTATAAATTGTCATATTTATTTATGATTTCTTTGAATTTGTGGTTGTTTTATCCATTTGGAAATATTCCACATAAAAAACCTTAGTGTTCATCTTTATTTTACTCATTAAATTTGTTTTTACATTTTTACTTAAGCAAAAATTATGAATCGTGCCTAGGGTTTAGATACATATTTGTCTAAGTATTTTCAAAAGTTTTTCTCTAGAAAATTTTGTCATTGACAAATAATATTTTATGATTTTATGAATAAGAATGATTACTTATCCAAATAAATTTTCTTTATTTCCTCATCTTGAATAAGTATAAGCTTACCAGAATAATGGTTAGAGATCATACATAGCTAAAACGTTATGATCATTGAAGATATCGACAAATATATCTTGATCATTTGAAGGAATAAATACTTCAAATCGAATTTATAATAAGATTTGCATCAGTTGGGAGAATTTAGATTTGAACTCAAATAAAGTAAATTGTTTTCTTATACCTCTTTGAAGGACAACATTATCATTGTATTATAAAACTCTCTTATTCTCATCCAAAACTATGACATCGTTAAAGATTTTTTGTTATTTTTAGTAGAAAGAGCTTTATATAGCTTTGAGTTATCCCGTTGCAAATAATACTGCCACTAGAGTCAAAAGACAACATTGTACAGATGAGAGTGGGTCGAAAGGCCTAAGAAGACAAAATCCCGATCCAAATCTGCCCTGGCGAGCAGCCCAATCTGCTGCCAAGTTTCCATCCCTTACAATGTGCTGGACCTTAAACTCGCTAAAGGTTCTCATAAGGGCCCAACACTTTCCTATTATGTTCCTACTCTCTAAGGGGGCTCCACTCCTCCTTTGCAGATCTTGCAAGCCTCTAGTGAATCCGTCTTTAGAACAATCTTTGACGCCCCTCCCAACCCCCCCCCCCCCCAATGCCAATCAGAGTCCCAAACAAGTTGCCCATTTCGCTAACATTGCCGACAAATTTGGACAGGGCTCCCAAGCAATGGTGTTAATCCTTCCGTGGTCATCACGGATCACCACTCTTGCACCTCCTTGACACTCACCCACCATACCTGCTCCATCTGTGTTGGCGGTTCCCATCTCACCTTCTCAGTAGATTTCGTCTGCAACCCTTGGTCGGTTTGGCATACTCTAAGGTTAGTTGGGTTCCTCTTTTCGCCACCACTTTAGGACTAATGTTCTCTTCCCAAAAGGCTTTGTTATTCCTATGCTTCCAAATACTCCATAGGGTCGAGGTGAAAAGGCTCTTGTGTTTAGAGTCCTATTCAAATTCGTGTACTAAAGAAGAGCAAGATATATATGGAAGAAGAAAAGAAAAAGAAGATAAAAAGGTGAAAGAGATAGAAAAGGTAGTAAAAGTAGTACACTTACGTCCCCTCTCTATAACATCCAACTAGTTTATTCAGAAAGCATGCAACATCTATTGAGGCACTTGAGAACTTGAAGGGTAAGCTTAGAAGGGAAGAGAAGGAAAAATACACCTAATTTTTCAAAGAAAATAAAATAAAAAAGGCTATAAGATTTCAATGCTGTATTTTTTGTGCAAATCACCAAAGAAATATATCTAGAGAGAGAGTGGATGACAATAGAGAAGAGAGAGGTTATAAGATTTCGATACTCCTTATCTATTAAACATTTAAATGATAAAGAATACATAAATGATGGATAATTTGCACTAATATCCTAGCTGGTTTTTTTTTTTTTATCTTGTCACCTAGGGCTATTTTTGATTTTTTCTTTTCAAAGTTTATCCTTCTACTATTTAGTACTCATTAAATGTAATGGAATAATATAAAAATAGAGGTAAATGACTCGTACCCTCTTCTTATTGTTCTTCTTATTCTTCTTCTTTGTTGTTATTTTTTTTTTTAATTAGAGATAGTTTAAATAAATAAACTATTTAATCTATATTGCAAATAAATTACAGTATCTACGTAAAAAAATTATGAATTACAGTTATAATTTTATATTTAAACTACTAATTTTATATTTAAACTAGGAATTCTTTGTTTCACTGATAGATTTCAAATTCAAAGAAACTCTAAATATAAAAGTTTTAGATTATGATATCACGAATTTTATCTTATTAGTTTCATAATATTTGAATGTCAGATAATTATCTTCTGAATATTTTTACGAAACTATGCACAAATAAAATTTTATAGTTTGAGTATGAAATTTGTACTTAACTATGATTTTCAACTTAACTATAAAATTCTAATTCTATTCAGTTTTAAAAAAATTATTTAAAAGATATTCATCTGACATTTAGTTACTATGAACCAGTTAGATAAGATCGGTGACATGATGATCTAAACCTTTTGTATTCAAAGTTTCTTCAGTTTCAAACTCTATTTGCTATAGACCAAAGAATTCCTAGTTTAAGTATGAAATTTATAGTTTAAGTATAAAATTCTGATGATTTAAGTAATCCTAATTATCTCACCATTATCTCCAATTTATTTCTTAACATTTTTTTATATAAGTCTATTTATTGCTATTTAATTAATATGGTACATGACTAATTGGAGATAATAGTGAGATAATTAGAATTAGTTAATTAACCAATGACCCTATAATCAATATTTCAACAAGAGAATTGTTTAATCCAAATTGTTTGGTTTTCGATTAATATTACAAATAAACTACAGTATCTACTTATGATACAATAAATTAGTAAAGTATTACTATTATAAATATCTCTCTAAAAGTTTGAATAGAGTTGTATCTATATCATTCTTCTCATTTTCTTTTCTTTTTACTGTTTTTCATAATAATATATAATTTTTTAAGTTAACGATGAATAATAATAATAATAATAATAATAGTTTTAAAATCAAAATAAATAACTTATTTACTCTTGTACACCTATAAATTAAGGGATCTAAATCAGCATTGGTAGGTTCGTTTAACTTCATCCGTGAAACATCCTCGGTATTATATAGTTTCTCTTCAAAGAAAAGATTGGCTATTATTATATTGTTATAGTCCACTAAATGCAGCTAACATCAACAAATTGACTACATTCTCACTTAATTATTTTCCTAAACCGATCGAAACATGTAGGTTGATATTGACACGATTGAATTCCCCTTTCTCACGAGGACGAAATTGGCCACCTCGCACTTTATAGACACAAAAGAGATATTTATTTTTTTGAGGCGGATAAGCTCAAAATTTTGTTCTCACATACGGGGTTGGGGGGGATCATAAATGTCATAAGGTGGGCTAAGACTATAGCCATGAAATGATATTGGAACCTAAACGTGACAAACTTGAGAACGGGTTGCTGGTGGGGACTCATAAGCAGGACTGAAGTTCGGTTAGTTTAAGTTTGGATTACAGTATTTAATTAACTTGGATTTAACCATTGCATTACTAGTTCATTCAAACTTGGCCTAAGACTAGAGTTTCCTTTATAAAGATATATATTATCAGTATTAAACCTTGACCAGGAAAGCATGTAGACTTGTTAAAGTTATAGCCTTAAAAGGTATTAAGGATAAGGTGTTTGAAAAAAATACCCCCCCCCCCCCCCCCCCCTCTGTGAGTTGATAGATTTATTCCATGGTATTATTATTTGGCCATAACTACTTGGAACAAAAGAAGTGTTTCTCTTAATTATTATTAACTTTTTTGTTGACAAAAGATAACTTAATTTGAAACCAAGAATACTTATATAATAAGATTCGTTTTAAGAATGAAACACAATGATCTATATTTATTTCATTGTTAAAAGAAATAAAGATTAAATAATATCTTATTTATATGGATGTCACCGAGATTCAAATCCAAAAATCTTTTCAAACTATTCAAGCACTATTTCGTTGGGTATAATACATATGTTAAAAGAAAAGGTTGCAATTTTTTTGCTTTCCACTTGCCTTAACCTTTCAAAGAGAATAAGTAGTAGCTTTTGTGACAACTTGGATCACTGACCTCATCCAGGCATCTTTAGGTGCATTTTTTCTGATATGAGAAGGGGGAAAAAAGAAAGAAAAAAAAATAATAATTCAAAAAGCTTAACCCAAAAGACTTGGACTTCTTAATTGCCTCTTACCAAGTCCTAACTTATATTAATTCCTTTCCAGCCTCAACTTAGCTAGGTGAGGCTTCATCTATTATAACGACCAAGCTGAGAATTATTGGGCAACATCCCTACGTGAGTCCACCAACTGCCAACCAATAAGATCCTTTCAAGAAATAAAATTAATAACATTATCTCCATCATCCTTATTTTTTTTTCACTTTCCGTAAGCCCTCTGACCATTTTAGAGGCGGGCGTTATTATTCATAATGGAAGGTCAGATCATTCATATGTTATCCACAATAATTGTATAAGAAAAAGAAAAATCTAGGAAAAGAAAAGAAAAGAAAATTCTAATAATTGATTAAAGTAATACGTAACGCCACAATCCTCCCCGTTTCCTGTGGCGTTGTTCCTTCGGCGAATATAATAGAATAATACTAAGATAAGTCGAACCGGGATTCCGGTCCAGATCCCATCTTCAACGGTTCGGTCGAGAATTATCCGATCGAGGAGGGGAGAGAGAGAGAGAGAGTAACTCCATTATTGCCACGAGATTCTCCATTTCTCGCCCCCTTCCTTAGCAGACCTGCCAAACGAAAATTGAGTTGCTTCCTTACAATAAATAGTAATACACCATGAACCCGCCAATAGAAATGAAGGGCGTAGCTGGGGTCAAATTCCAAGTACACGTTCCAGGTGCGGCGAGGGTTTGGGGGTTGGGGGTGGGGGGGTTCGTCTAAGGTCAAAACTGGGGGGGCGTTAATGACATGTAGTGGGCAGCCAATGGGGGTTGGCCACGTGGGAAGCACATGCGCGCCTACCAAAGCGGACGATCGGGGAGAACCGGCACGTCAGCAAGGCATAAGGTGGACCCGAGGCAAAGAGAGCGACAGGCAAGTTGGAGCCGTGGTGGGGAGACTCCCTGCGTGGAGTATAAAGTTGGAGGCAGAGACAGCGAATCCCCTCGTCGAGTGGGTTGTCTCGCTCGGGTTGTTAGTCTCCTTGGCTTCTCGAGAGAGTGTGTGATTAGAGGTTAGAGTCAGAGAGAGAGAGATAGAGAGGAGGCATCGTCTTCTCTTTTCTCCTTCTTAGTTATGGCGGAGGACAAGGCGATTAGTCTTGAGCAGATCAAGAACGAGGCCGTCGATCTGGTGAGGGCTTGTAACCATTGCTTACCATCTTAATATGCATGCCTTACGGCCATGAATTTTTCGTTTTTTCTTTCCTTTGTGGGAAGTTCAAGGGATGCTTTCTTCTCGGTTCCTGTTAGAGATCTATTTGCACTCTTGGATGAAAGAGAAGGAAGATAGAAGAGAAAAAAGAAAATACTTGTCACGTTTAAGATTCGATTGTAGGAACTGAAAAAGAGAAAAGAACCAAAATGAAAATTTTCTTTTCCTTTTTATATAGGTCTTTTTTCGTCTCTTCTTTAGGAATTCGCTATATATGTTGTATATATATTATAGGCTAATTATTGAACGTACAATTTTTATTTATTTATTTTTTCGTCCAATATCGGATATATTCTGATTCCTGCGTGTGAGAGAGAAATTTACTTGGCGAGCCTAATCAGAACTGAAGGAGGCTCTCCCTTTCCCGCCGGGAGCACGAATCTTAAAACTCTAGCTTTAGTGGTCGATGAGGAGGGATGTACGAAAGAAGTCCGTTTGGAGAAGTAAAATATCGATAGGCCCGAGAGGGACAGATACTATCCTATCAGACGACAGAGAGATTTTTACGGATCGATCAACGTTTTCTTCCTTTTGTTTTTGTTACCTCCTTGTCTCTTCTGCTGTCCTCTCTCTCTCTCTCTCTCTCCCCGGTGTGGTAGCCACCACCACAGTGTCACTTTGAAGCGATGTAGAGGTTAACAATGGCGATTTTTGTGTTCGCAGGAAAGGATTCCGGTCGAGGAAGTCTTCGAGCAGCTCAAATGCACCAAAGAAGGTCTCTCCTCCGAGGAGGGAACAGCCAGGCTCGCCATCTTTGGACCCAACAAGCTCGAAGAGAAAAAGGTCATCTCTTTTGATCCATTACAATCTAAATTTTTGTAGCTTTTGCTCTTGTTGTTCATTTGGTCTCAAGTTTTCTTGTTCTTTTTCCTTTCTTTTTAACCAACGCAGGAGAGCAAATTCCTCAAGTTCCTCGGGTTTATGTGGAATCCTCTGTCGTGGGTCATGGAGATGGCTGCTATTATGGCCATTGCCCTGGCTAATGGTGATGGGCAGCCTCCGGATTGGGAGGACTTTGTTGGTATCATCGTTCTGCTTGTTATCAACTCCACCATCTCCTTCATCGAAGAGAACAACGCCGGCAACGCCGCCGCTGCCCTCATGGCTAATCTTGCCCCCAAGACGAAGGTGAGGACCAGTCGCAGGGGCTATCTTTCTTAGAAAGATTGAATTGTTAGTAGTAGTTCCTTTTTATTGGTTGATCTGTAAATAAATTTCTTTAATTTGTTTCCTTTTTGGTGGTTGTAGGTGCTAAGAGATGGCCGTTGGAGCGAGCAAGAAGCTGCCGTTTTGGTTCCTGGAGATATCATAAGCATCAAGTTAGGAGATATTGTTCCTGCTGATGCTCGCCTTCTCGAGGGAGATCCGTTAAAGATTGACCAGTCTGCGCTTACTGGAGAATCACTTCCCGTCACCAAGAACCCCGGAGACGAGGTCTTCTCTGGTTCCACGTGCAAACAAGGTGAGATTGAGGCTGTGGTTATTGGCACTGGAGTTCACACCTTTTTTGGCAAGGCAGCACATCTTGTGGATAGCACCAACCAAGTTGGGCATTTCCAGACGGTCCTCACAGCCATTGGAAACTTCTGTATCTGCTCCATTGCCATCGGGATCGTCATTGAGATCATCGTTATGTTCCCGATTCAGCACCGCCCGTATAGGCGTGGAATTGACAATCTCTTGGTCCTTTTGATCGGAGGAATTCCGATCGCTATGCCTACCGTGTTATCGGTGACCATGGCCATCGGGTCTCACAAGCTCTCTCAGCAGGGTGCCATCACAAAGAGAATGACTGCCATCGAGGAGATGGCCGGCATGGATGTCCTCTGCAGTGACAAGACCGGGACACTGACTCTTAACAAGCTTAGCGTCGACAAGAACCTTGTTGAGGTGTTCACAAAAGGTGTGGATAAAGATCATGTCGTCTTGTTGGCTGCCAGGGCATCAAGGACAGAAAACCAGGATGCTATTGACGCCGCCATGGTTGGCATGCTTGCAGACCCAAAGGAGGTATAACTACTTCATGGTCTATAATAGTACTTGAAACTGTCTGTTTGTTATGTGCTCCATCTAAGCAGCTCATGGTAATATGTTGCAGGCAAGAGCTGGTATCAGGGAAGTGCACTTTTTTCCCTTCAACCCAGTTGACAAGAGAACAGCTTTGACTTACATTGATGCGGACGGTAACTGGCACCGCGTTAGTAAAGGTGCACCAGAACAGGTAAACGCTTTGGTACCTTTTTCTCTTCTCTAAATTCAGATATTTTTCCTCACTTTCTCCCTGTGGTTGCTGAGTTTAATTGTCTCTGTAAACAGATTATGACCCTTTGCAACTGCAAGGAGGATGTTAAGAAAAGGGCTCACAGTGTGATCGACAAGTTTGCCGAACGTGGGCTTCGTTCTCTAGGTGTTGCAAGACAGGTTTGTGATTCATATCCTTGCTTGGTCTTGGTGTTCCTGTGGTAGATGCAGTTGTTCAACATATCGTGGCATCATTCATTTTGCAGGAAGTCCCTGAAAAGAGCAAGGAAAGTGCAGGGGGGCCATGGCAATTTGTTGGCTTGTTGCCTCTATTTGATCCCCCAAGGCATGATAGTGCAGAAACCATCCGCAGGGCTCTCCATCTTGGTGTTAATGTTAAGATGATTACTGGTAACTAGTTTCTTCCTGCCCCTCTTTTAATCACCATGTTTAATAATATATGTTGTTTGCTAAAAATTTTACTTCTATTCCCTTCAGGTGACCAGCTTGCTATTGCTAAAGAGACGGGCCGAAGGCTTGGAATGGGAACAAACATGTATCCTTCGTCTTCTTTGCTTGGGCAACACAAGGATGCTTCCCTTGAGGCAATTCCAGTCGATGAATTGATTGAGAAAGCTGATGGATTTGCAGGAGTATTTCCTGGTGAGACTCGACTGCATGCATCCTCAACTGATGCATTTGTTTTACAAGATTACACTGACTCACTAACTGAGGTTTTTATTGAAACAGAACATAAATATGAAATTGTGAGGAGGTTACAGGAAAAGAAGCACATCTGTGGTATGACGGGAGATGGAGTGAATGATGCCCCAGCCTTGAAGAAAGCTGATATTGGAATTGCTGTTGCTGATGCTACAGATGCCGCAAGAAGTGCTTCTGATATAGTCCTCACTGAACCTGGTCTTAGTGTTATTATTAGTGCTGTCCTTACCAGCAGATGCATCTTCCAGAGAATGAAGAATTATACTGTTAGTTTTTCCCACAACATCTCCTGTCCAATTTCTTCTTTTGTTTGACGTTTCTTGATGTCTTAACTTATCCTCTTTCCTGGTTTCTTTCACACAGATTTATGCAGTTTCTATTACCATCCGTATTGTGGTAAGTAGTTTAACTCCCAAAATTCTATAATCTGTACCATATGTTTTCTCCTTAAGGTCATCAAATTGACTAACCTGTCTTTGTCCTACATCGTATTCTTGAAGTTTGGCTTCATGCTTATCGCGCTGATATGGAAGTTCGATTTCTCGCCTTTCATGGTTCTGATCATTGCCATACTTAATGATGGTTAGTCCTTGTCTGATATAATAGAATTTGAATAGTATCTGAAATAGTTTGTGTATTTTTCTCTTCAGGACTATTAACCCTATCGGAAAACATTTCTCATCCATGAATTGTAATTGCAGGTACAATCATGACAATCTCAAAAGATAGAGTGAAGGCCTCTCCGCTACCCGATAGCTGGAAGCTGAAAGAAATTTTTGCCACTGGTATTGTGTTAGGTGGTTACCTGGCACTGATGACTGTCATCTTTTTCTGGGCTATGCATAAGACTGATTTCTTCTCGGTGAGCTTTCTTTATCCTATGAGGAATTTTAATTTGAAAGCTGCACTATAATGAATAATCTACTTCATTCCCTGTTGATCTGAAATAGATCTTGGCTAACATAAGTAACTATCCTAAGTTGAATTGTTCACTTCCCTTCCAATTAATACCAATTGGCAAACGAGTTTCTGTTTTTCTTAGATTCCTTAAGTCAGATATTCTGTCTTCGGTTTATGCATTGCATATAACTTTTTCTATCCCATTTCTGATATTTTTTTTCCTTGCAGGATAAATTTGGTGTTAGATCACTCAGGGGAAATGACGATGAAATGATGTCTGCTTTATATCTGCAAGTTAGCATTGTGAGTCAGGCTCTCATCTTCGTCACACGATCTCGCAGTTGGAGCTTTGTTGAACGCCCTGGGCTACTTCTAGTCAGCGCATTTCTGATTGCCCAACTTGTGAGTTTCTCTAATCTTTTCAACATCCATGTAGTTTTCTATGTCCACCGGCCATTAATTTAATAAAGGTTCTTACTTTCTGTCTGCATGCTCATAAATCGGATTTTTTTATCAAATGCAGCAACATACTTCTCAAGTGAAAATGCCAATAAATTAGAACAAACTGTTTCTCATTTTATATATATTATTTCATTGATATCATATCTTATGGATAAAAACTATTTACTGTCTATGGATGAGGAGCAACCTAGGATGCAATAAGACTGACACGGTGCCTTCTCTTTGTTTAATCGATTAACTGTAGATCTCAAAGATCGATATTCTCAAGCTTCTTTCATATAATAATGCACTCATTCTATCCTTTGAATGCCTAGTATCATCTGCTGATGTCGTGCTTATTTGGCACCATAAGTTATGACAATGATCGCATAAATAAGTCCAGTACATAGCACGCACAAGAAGATTTATCCCCTTCCTTTTTCTAATGATTGTGACTCTTCTAGTGATATAAGTTCCAGTGCAATTGTTGCGCAATGGTTAAACTGATACTTGCAATGGCAGGTTGCTACTCTCATCGCTGTTTATGCCGACTGGGGTTTTGCAAAAATCAAAGGTATTGGTTGGGGCTGGGCTGGAGTTATCTGGCTTTACAGTCTTGTTTTCTATTTCCCGCTTGACTGGATCAAATTTGCCATCCGATACATTCTAAGTGGAAGGGCATGGGATAACCTCTTACAGAACAAGGTAACATTATCCGAATTGCCTTTTTGCACTGCTCTATCTATGGACACTTCATCTTGTGGATTTCTGTTTGTGTCGCTGATATCCTCAAATCTATTCTGCTCTTCTATTATTATAGACTGCCTTCACTACCAAGAAGGATTATGGTAGAGAGGAAAGGGAAGCTCAATGGGCTCTGGCACAGAGAACACTTCATGGCCTCCAACCTCCTGAAACTAGCCAACTCTTCGCAGACAAGAACAGCTACCGCGAGCTTTCTGAAATTGCTGAGCAAGCCAAACGACGAGCTGAAGTTGCAAGGTATGTTCAAATTTCATCAAATCTCATTATGATGCCTTGATGACTTGTTTCATGAGTTTTGCACCTTCTGTGCACTCTTTCTAATTCAAGTCCAACACTGGTCTGTTACTGATACATGATCATACATTGTCATCTGATCAATTGAAACATCTCCATGTTAAAATTAGTGACTAGCTTCTCTTGTGATCATCTGCAGGCTAAGGGAACTGCACACTCTAAAGGGTCACGTCGAATCGGTTGTTAAGCTGAAAGGGCTTGACATTGAAACCATCCAACAGCATTACACGGTGTAACAGCGAATGATGTTGAGGGAAACTTGGATGAGATAGCGAGTGATTTTTTCTTTAGGCATGTAATGCCATTGGAGTGGTTATAATTAATCTTCTCTTTTCTAGTAAGAGCTTGGCCGATGTATGATGCAAATAATGCAAACAAGCTGGTCTTTTGTTCCATTTACTTCCTACCTTAGCTTTTCCGCTACATGCTCATCATTTGACAGAGCTGTCGATGTACTTCATGTCAATAGTAATTAATCAGTAAATTTCGACTATAATAATCAATCTTATCAGTCCTATATTTGTATGTTGTGCATGACTCCTTATACTCCGTAGAGAGAACTTGTTGTAGTTGGTCCTCTCATATCAGATATGACGACTTATTATTATTATTATTATTATTTTTGTTCATTCGTTGCTAATTTGACGCAAAGTTTTATTGATGGAAACCATCACAAGATGAGCTTATGCTCAAACTTATTATATCTGCGGGCACTGAAATAATGAAAATTTTATTGACCTTCCACTAATTTATTCAGTGGAACGTTTCGTAAGTTTACAACCTTAACCAAGTATCTGTACTTGCTCGCCAGTAGATCAAATTCTATCAAAATTAAACATTAAATAGTACTGTTGCATTGGAACATGAGTCTAGATCTCTAGACCTGGAGATAAAAAAATAAATAAATAAAATAAAATGCTTACGAGAACTTTCTGATGCATCTGATTATGTTATTAATTATTTGAATACTTATATGGCATTCGGCATTCCTTTCGGCCAAAGCTTTGACATTGCAATTGCATGTGCTCTCCTTAATTGAGGTTGGAGACTACCCATCACCATTTAATGTACCTAGTTATCTATTCCTATGATACCAGAAATTTTGAGCCTATCAAACTAGTAAAATGGGATTTTCTTTGAAACTCCGGAATTCTTTCGTAATAAATTAGAGCCTATTCAGAAACTCCTCAGATGGCAGTACATTTATTTCTTCCTTTTTTTATTTCTCTTTGTTGGTACATGAATGAGAGATATTATAAAGTTTACCAAAACGCAGCTAAATTGCAGACATCAAATTTTATACGGTTCCCACCGTACACTCTCGGTGAGTAAATGTAGACCAGCTTTGGGAAGTTTGACAGTAATAATTCTTTTTCTATTAAAAAAATTAGTTCTAACGAATAGCATTAATATTTGCATGGTTTTCAACAAAGAACTGCTTTGATTTTGTTTTCTTGGGTTTTTTTTTCCTTTTTTTTTGTTTTTTGTTTACTTTAACGTTGCAACTGAAAATTTTCCAAATATTATAATTGCCACTACTTCAAAATGATCTCAATTAGGAAAGAAACATTGAACTCCTTCAAAATTAACTTGCTGTCACTTAAGTGTAATCACGATTAAGCTTAAACTGAAAGAAATTAAGAAATGACCATGTTGTTGGGAAGCAAAAACAAAGGAAGGATTAAATTTAGACATCAAAAGAATTTGCTGCAAATGGGAGACCTTTATTTATTTATTTTTAACAGAGAGAAAGCCTATGGGGCAGGCAATTGGGAGACTTACTAATCAAAGGAAGATGAATTTATTTTTTCTTTCTTCATTGGTATTTGTATTTGTAATCTTTATTTTTTATTTTTAATATATCTTTAACTGGGGCTTAGTTCCCATTTTGTCTTAAAAAAAAGAGTTGTAGATAGGATCCCAATTGTATCCATCATGCCATGACTCAATTTATTAGTTTGAGACGGTGTTTCTCAAATCTA
The DNA here is from genome assembly GCF_048772165.1 of Typha angustifolia. NCBI lineage: Eukaryota > Viridiplantae > Streptophyta > Magnoliopsida > Poales > Typhaceae > Typha > Typha angustifolia. Next base: position 10,558,429 of record NC_133253.1, on the reverse strand, counting down.
CCTAGTCATGGTATACAGATTGAGTTTTGGCCTAGGCTTTCTCTGTTTGGGTTGGCCATGGAGAATGCATGTGGATGCAAACATTGTTTGCGCACAATTGGAGTCTTCAATCTTGCTCGCTCAAATTATATAACCCCTTCTATTCTTATTGAACACACACGAATTAAATTGTCTGATGTCCGCAATCAATACATCTACAGATATTCGATGGACAGATGAAGGTAAGAACTCACATTCTTTTGGACCTGGTTTGGTCCTTAAATATCAGGCCCAAAACTTGTAAGGACCATACCATGTGGTCCAACTTAGCCTAGTTAAGTGTATCAAATTATACTTGAGATGGAATTTGTGGGAGACCTGGTTACCCTTCATCTCCAGAAAGATGTTGTCTTAGCCTATTTTGGCCACGAAATTGGGAGCAATAGCCTATCTAAGCCAAATTAGGATTCTGTGCGGGCTGACCCCTATGCAAGTTGATCGAGTGCATAAATTGGACGTGAGCCAAATTTTAATTCAATTGCGTATATCTGGTGATTCGGATAGAATTTTAATTCAAATTCCATGAACCCTTGTATTTCCTTATGTACATGATCAAAGTTATCGGATATACGAGATCAATGTGATAGCATGTATGGTTTACTAACTACACGAGTGAGCTTACAATGTATCTGTGCTTATCTGCTACGATAAACATGTGTATTGATCCTTTCATAATCACCAATTAATAAGACTATCAAAATAAATAAGTCTCTGGTTTAACTCAAGCTCAGCTCGGCTGCAACTCTACTAAGCTTGGTTTGTTTCAGTTGAGTAGAGCCTAAATATAAAATAAGACTTAAAATTAATTTGGAGCTAAGCTTTAGTTGAATCTGACTCACTCAAACTCGGTTCAATAAGCTCAAAATAATATTATATATATTAAATCATATCTCTCTAATATCTTAGTTTAGTTACTTCCTCTTCATTTGTGCTGTTAAATGCTTTTTCTTTTGCTTTGGACACATGGTTCATGGGACCCACTCTCATAAATACAAATTACACCCTATACTTGTTCCTTTCTTTGACACATTGTGGGACCTATCTTCATAAATACAAAGCATCACGTTGTGATTCCACTATAAGAGCCGAGTCAATTAGGTTGAATTGAGTCAAGTTTAATTAATTAATTTTTTTATTACTTTTATATTTAAATTAAAATGGATAATCTATACATGTATGCCTAGTAGGTCTAGTTAGATCTGACCCATTAAGTCCCTACTTTTATAAATATGAGTGTCATTATTATTTGAGGGATTATGAAAGTGTGGAATGGATATTGAGTTTAGCTATTTCTTTATCTTGCATTTACTATTAATTTATAGTCGTTAGATCGTATTTATTTTTCTAGGATAATGTGAACCGGGTCAGATCGGATCGGATCGTAAGGACATTGGGCTCGATGGATTGTGCCTATTTATCTTTTAAATTGATTCATGCTAAGCCTTTAAAAGGCAAGTCTAGTTAAGTCATGTAAGCCACTAAGGTAAATTCAATTATGTTATGTAAGCCATTAAGGCAAGTTCAATTAAATCATGTAAGTGATACGATTTAGATCAGATTGGGTCACATTATGGGGACATTGGGCTTAATAGATTGAGTTTAGTTATCTTATTTGTTTAGTTAGAGCCTAAGCACATTAGGATTTTATTTAATTAGCTAAATTCAACTCTACGCAATTTTAGAAAAATATTTGCAAAATATTCTACAGACGTTCGAATAATATCAAACCACTTAGATAAGATCGTCAACCTCCAAATCTAACTTTGGTATTCATGACTTCTCTAGATTCAGAATCTATCTACAGAGAAATGAAGGATTAATTCGAGAAGATAAGGAAGACTAGTTAAGTTAAATTTATTTTAAACTTTTTGATTTAATCTCTATAAATAGTGTCGTATGGTTTGTATCTTAGATATACTTGGAATAAAAAATTAATTGGCTTTTGCCTTGGCATTTCTCTCAACTAGGCCGTGGGCCTCTACATCTCCCTCCTCCTCCTTTACTAATCAGCGCCACCTTTTTCGTTGGCATAATCTTATCTAGCTTCTAATCTCTCTTTTCCGCCGATCCCCCTAGTCTTGTAGGGCAGGCCTATTTCTCCCCCTTCATCTCTTTATCTTAACTGTCTCTACCTTCCATATGATTTTTACCACAGTTATAGATCAATTATAGCCTTCAACTATCTATCACATCCGCATCCGCAAACCACCACATCATCATCTATTGCCGAGCCACCTGTATCAACTGCTCAGCCTCCACTCCATTATTACCTTAATCCTATACCTAGGAATCTGTGCCTCCACCCACGGATCTCAAATTCTATGCAGATCTGAATTTCAACTGCTACGAATCGGATTAAGCCGGTTTGTAATAGTGAGCCTCTAAGACAAGTTCTAGTTTGAGTCGTTTAAGTCTTTAGGGCTATATATAGAGGGGCTATGCTTCTTTGTTTATTCATCCAAGTACTAAGAAATTTGTTTAGTCTTGAGTTTATCTTAGAAGTAAGAGTAAAATAATCTAGGAGTAAAAGTAAGTTAATCATAGCCGTTTATTTTTCTAGGAGTAGAGCTAATTTAGAAATCCTAATTCTACCTCTAACCCATAGCCACCATCACCTCTAGCAGCCACCCTACTATACGACCATCCACCACCACTCGTGGCTGTCCACCATCCTCCGATGATCACCACAATGTCGGATATTTACTATTCTACCCTATTTTGACATTTCTCTACTATTTTATTTGTATCTTTTCATCCAGATCTCTGATTTATTTGAAACTAATGCCATTAGAACCCTAACTAATTAGGCTATCAACATCTCAATTTTTATGATTTTCTTACGTCCGGATCAGTCCAGATTTGGTTTATAACATAAGAATAAATCTTAACTCCAAAACCTTTCCAAGCTACCAAAACCCAATTCACACCTCCACCCACAAGCCAAGACCAGCACTCTAACCAATTGAGCTATTTCCCCTTTCCTATCAATTCAAAAGTCACCTACCCGTTACCTTTGTAACCATACCAAAGTAGCTGTACAGCATCATGCCCTTCGTCTTTGGTACTTTTCTTTTCTTTTTACAATAGTAAAAAGAAATGGCGCATTCTTAATTCGGTAGGGTCGAACAGCTTTATTTGCCTTAGCTTTGGCGAATTGCATCCTCGCCCCACCCCTGACCTTTCTCGTGAAGTCGTTGCAATAGCTGGGAAACTTGTCTATGTCGGGGTAGGGGTGAATGTAGCCAAGTGGATCAAGGCAGTGGATTGTGAATCCACCACGCACAGGTTCAATCCCCATCATTCGCCCATCAATAAATGGACCACTTGTTAAGGAGACACAATTTGTATTTCTTTGCTTTCAAACACATCTAAGCAATTGGTATTCGATTTCATCACCATAGATTCGCGTCGCCTACTTGCTTAAAGCACAAGTGGAATGGCTGATCATTCATTGATTGAATTTTTTTTCTTTTTAAGACCTTACCTTAAACTTTTTTTCGTAATTAAGTTCACCCTTGGATGAAGAAAAAAATCTCCCAATCTGTTATCATAGGCAGTCGGGTGAGGCCTCCGTCTCTCATTCCCTACTCACTGATGAAGAAGCAGCGCATAAAGAAAGTGAGAGTGAGGTTGGTTTGGGCTAATACAAATATAGCTCATAATGCTTTAGGATGCAATCATGCCCATCGTGAAAGGCACTGAGAGTTTCACTCACAAAAGGATACACATTCCTTCCATTGGTAAAGAATATCAAAGGGGTGAGTGATCCCGATTCGATCATCAGATGGGCCGTCCATTTCACCATCATAGTCATCTTCCTCGCAAGCAAGTCAAGGTCAATCAAAGAAAGTGTTAAGAATGAAACGTCATCTTCCAGATCTAGATCGGTCGTAGGAAGCAGCTTGCGCAGTTGATAGAAAATATTCACCAGATATTCTATCATAGTCAGAATATTACAAAATTAGGGATTTTCGATCTGTAACTTCCTGATCTACAGTTTTTGTATTTACGTTCTTCATAGATTTTGACTATAATTGGGACAAAAATACACAAATGTGAGGGTGATGGTGGTGGTGATGGGTGGTGATGATGACAAGGTTAGGGATTATAATAGAGATGAGGGTAGAGGGGTTGTGGAGTTTAGGGGATAAGGATGAAGGGGGAGAAGGGGCCGAGATCCCAAGAAAGAGGGAGGACTTGATAAACGAGGGAGGTTTGAATATCACCGACATCGGGATGACGCATGACTAGGGTTTGAACGAAGGGAAAGGGAGATTAGAGTAGAGAGACAAGAGAGAGGAAAGAACTCAATATTCATTCATCATAATATTTTTGGTTGTCATTTACACCTTAAGAGGCTAACCAAACAAGTCAAAAATGACAATTATTAACCCTAGAAATAATGAATTCTCGCCGATCGTGTTCAAACGGAGTCAAATGTGTTCGAACGCATAAATTATGTTCTCTGTCGATGCGAATATATGTAGGCGTTTGAACGGGGTTGAGTGCGTTCGAATGCACAAATTGTGTTCTTTGTCGATGTGAACGCCTATAGGCGTTCGCAAGTGCGTTCGAACGCATCCCCTCCCATGTTCGAATGCAACATACAAAATCCTTATTTTTCTAAAATATAATAACTAGCATAATAAGAAAAGACTCCCGTAAGGTGTATTAGAAAGCAAGCTCAAGAACATTTCACACTCAGACAAAAAGAAAGCCGATAAACTAGAGGGAATACAACGCGCACAGAGTTCTCATGCCAAGGAGTAGATAGGTAAACACTATGAAAAAGCTGTGTTGTTATGAACCAGATCTAGACTGATTCGGACATAAGAAAATTATAAAAATTTAAGGGTCGTAGCCTCATGAGTTAGGGTTCTAATGGATCTAGTTTCACATAAATTAGAGGTCGGGATGAAAAGTTAAAAATAAAATAGTGGAGATAGGTCAGAATATGGCAGAACGGTAAATATCCAATGTTGCGGCGGTCGTTGAAGGGTGGTGGATGGTCAAGGGTGGTGGTGGATGGCCGTAGGATAGGGTGGTTGCTGGAGGTGATGGTGGCTATGGGTTGGAGGTAGAATTAGTGTTTCTAACTTAGATCTACTCCTAGAAAACTAAAGACGATCTAACGGCTACGATAAAACAGTAAATACAGTAATAAGGAAATAACTAAACTTAATTAATTCTCAATGCTTGGATTTACTTGGATTAATTAACAAAGAAGGCCAGCTATCTATATATAGAGATGGGTTACAATGAGTTATACTTAGACTAGCCCCAAAGGCTTATACGACTCGAACTAGGACTTACCTTAGACTAACTCTAAAGGCTTATACGATTCGAACTAGGACTTGCCTTAGAGGCTTACATGATTTGATTGAACTTGCCTTAGTGGCTTACATGACTTAATTAGACTTGCCTTAATGGCTTACATAAGAGATAAATATGACCTAGAGATAAACATAACTTAGCTAAATCAGCCTTCATTATCTTTCTCGAATTGATTCTTCATTATGCCATAGATAGATTCTAAATCTGGAGAAACCTTGAATATAAAATTTGTAGATCAGGATGTCTTCGATCTTCTCCATGTGGTTTCATAATATTTACTCATTTGTGGAATATCTTTTGAATATTTTTCTGAAACTGCGTATAGCTGAATTAGTTAACTAACAAATTCTAACTTAATAAGACTCTAATAAAAGCAAATAAGCAAATAAGATAACTAGACTCAATCCATTGAGCCCAATCTCTCATTGATGTGATCCGATTTGATCTGGTTCGTATCACGTGTGCATGAGGCAAGCATATGACACTAACCTTCTAAGGTCGACCTCCACCATCCCATGACCGTTCATCACCCTCAGATGATTGCCGTAATGTTAGCGATGTTAGTATTCCCATTACAGCCCTGATTCTAATCTTTCCTCACCTATTTTGCTATAACTTTTTGTACAAACTCCAAATCTATTTAAATCATAGCCAAAAGAACCCTAACATGTGTGGCTACCATCCATAATTTTCTTACTGATGCTCTCCCTAGAATGATCTAGATGTATGCAAATTATGATATTTTTATAGAGAAGCCTCACAAGTCATGGATCTAATGGATTTGATTTTATGTAATTTTGAGGTCAGAGTGAAAGGATAAAATTAAAATAGTGGAGGAAGGTTAGAACTGGGCATACTGATAATTATCCGATAATTCGATGGTCATCAGAGGGTGGCAGCCGATCAAGGGTGGTAGTGGAAGGCCACAAGGTAGGGTGGCTCATGAAGGAAGGTGGTGGGTAACGTTTGAAAGCTTAGAAGAGTTCTACGGGTAAGATATACTCCTATGAATATAAAGACGATTTAACGGTTACAAAAAATAGTAAATGTGATAATAATAAATTAGCTATACTCAATAATATCTCAATGCTTGGAGCTTAAACAAAGGAGCCCAAATCCTCTCTATATAGAGATTGAATATAATGAATCATACTAGGACTAGCCCTAAAGACTTAAATGACTCAAATTAGGATTTGTTGTAAAGACTTAGTTCTGTGACTTAATTGGACTTACCTTAAAGGTTCACATGACTTAACTAGACTTACCTTAAGGGCTCATATGACTTAACTAGATTTGCCTTAAGGACTTACATCATAAATTAATTAAAAGATATATAGACTCAATCCATCGAGCTCAATGTCCTTATATTGTGATTCGACCTAACCAGGTTCACATCGGATTGTCGACGACCCACGACCTTACTCAGCCACTACTAGTGCCCATGCAACCCATGGCAATGCCCCTAGGCCAAAATCAAAATTTGGGCCTAGGGTTAGGGTTAGGGCAAATGAGTAGAGGAGATGAAAAGCATGCATCATGAGGCATGCCAAATTTTCACGAACTAGCTTGATTCCATGAACTACTTAGGCACCCATGAGCATGTCTTGTGCTCAAGTTTGAGCTTGAGAACGACTAGTAGAATGACCCAACAGGCCCGTGTTAGATGACTAAGCTAATGCTACATACAACATGAACACGAGCCAAGCTAATGGGAGAGTTGCTCGTCATCTTAAGGACAAAATGTTGGAAACATGGTGGATGGAAACATGGTGGATTATTATGATCCAACCATGAGAGTCAAATCAGTTAGATTCGAGTCGAGTCAAGTTGAGTAAAGTCGAAATTAGTTGGTTGCTTTTGCTTATTACTTTTATATTGAGTTAAAGCAGATAATCCACATATGCATGCCCAATAGGTCGAGTTAGATCCGACTTGCTATATTCTACTTTTATAAATAGGAGTGGTCATTGTTATTTGGGAGATTATAAAAGTATGGAATGAAATTAAGTTTAGCTAATTATTTATCTCACATTTATAATTTATTTATAGTGTTAGATTGTCTTTACTTTTCTAGGAGTAGATCTTAACCCTAAAACCATTCCAAGCTATCAAACCATAATCTGCACCTCCACCCATGAACCACCTTACCCTATGACTGACCTCTACCATCATACGGCCATTTGGCATGCTCCAATGACCACTACAACGTCGGTATTTTAGTTCCAGCCACAATCCTAACCTTCCCTCATTCTTTTGGCCACAATTTTTTGGAACTCCAAATCCACTCAAACTAGAGCCAAAAGAATCCCAACACATGAGGCTACCACCCATAAAATTTTTACAATTTTCCTACAAATATTTTAGAACTAGTTTATAACACACCACTTACATCAATCACCAATTCCCACTTAGCTACTCACCTTTACACGTTAAACCTCTCTCACCACAAATAACCAGTTCTTCTTTCTCTTGGTGACTAGTCTTCTTCTTCTTGATCTCTTCTACTATCGTTACTTGTCTACTATTTCTTCTTAAGAAAAGAGAGTTTAGTGGCTAAGGGGGCCTTGATTATTCCATAGCCACCACAATGGCTGCATGAGCACTGCCTTCTCCTCCTTTTGCAATGTGGAGGACAACAATGAGAAGAATAATGCCTCTAACCTCCTTGTGCAATGCTGCCAGAGTTTGGACTACGAGGGTGATAATCTTGTTGAGTCTTCTTAAGGAAGAGTGTAGTGAGGATGTGATAGCTACATAAAATAGCTACTAAACCTTGGTTTAGGCAACCATTCAATGAATGTAAGACTACACTCAAATTGGCCGTTGCCCTTCTAAGTGTACTTCATTGTCGCCACTTTTGATGTCCATGGTTAGCTTCTTAAAGTCAAAGCAAACCTTGTCGATCCCTTGAAGACACTGAATGCAAAGTACTAGGTCTTCGCCTCGAAGTTCCAGTAGGTGTAAGACCAAGTGGAAGGCATGTCCTTGGACTCTAATTGTCATGCCGCAACAAATTCCTTCGGCTCTTGTACCTTCTCCAATGGTGACATCAAAACTAGCAGAAGAGTATACACCAATCCTTTTCTCCTAAGATGTTCTCAATGAGAAAGTTATGGATACTTTTGTTCTCAATTAGTATACACATTAGATAATTCTTCATCGTTCTCTCCACTTGCATAGTCCATGGTGAGATGGACTCTAAATAAGAATGCAGGAAGATTTTAGTGTGGATCTCCTCCTTATCCTCAATCTCTTCTAAGAACTCCTTTGGTCCATCTTCTCCGTATATCTTAGCCCCAATATGATACAAACTGTTTTAAGGGTCTGAATTAGGAAATGACAAATCTGGAGTTAATACTCACAACAAGGGCAGAGTGTAACTTTTCATTTCTGAAAGCAGATTTGGACGTCTAGGTAGTCAAAATAGATGAGAAGAACGAGAGGAAGATAATGGTGGTGGTGGTTTGTGGAAAGGAAGTGATTTGGTAGATGAAAACTAGGGACAAATGTTACGTGGATAAGATGGAAGATTATGAAAGGTGGGACAATGGAGTGTGTATTGATACAATAGATTATTGTGAAGGTGAAGGGACGAAAGGGGAGAAGCGGATTGGCCTTAGAGAGGAGGAGAACAATCAAATGAAGAAGATCTAGAAGTTAGAGGAGAAAATTGAGAGTGAATAGAGCTCTAGAGGGTTAAAGGAAGATAGAGACTTGAGAGATAGGTTTTCAACCAAAATAATTCATGCATAAACAGAAGGGGCTACCTAGATATGTATTTATAGTTAGCCCACGTCCTAAAGTAATTCAAAGAGTCCTAAAGAGAAATAAACATATTAGATTTTTATTTGTTGGCAATTGTGTACAAAATATTGTAAGTATATTTTTTCATGTATATAAGCTTTACACAAGTCTAGAATATCTCTGGTTTGAAGAATTACAAGATTAGTGGAGAAAAGCTATTGAGTTCACACCGCGTTCACAAACGCGTTCGAACGCGGTGCGTTCACAAACGCGTTCGAACGTGGGTATTGCGTTCACACAGATAGAGAGTCGCGTTCACAAGCGCGTTCAAATGCGGGCACTGTGTTTAAATACATACGTGTGTCTAGGGGTTTTTCAAAACACGTAAAGAAAATCAATTCTGAAAGCGATTCGTTGTCAAGTGTTTGAATAGGGTCCCTGGGCGTTTGAACGCCTGGAACAACCTTCTACTCTTGTGCTAGACTAGAGAGTGCATTGATACAAACTAGCTCAACTTCATTCAAATAAGTTTTCAGACAGATTTGATTATAAAACTTTGAAGATCAAAGCCGACCGATCTAATCGTCCAAAAGAGTTGATATTCTGATAGGCTATTCTATTGGAAGTCAGGGATCCAATGCAACCAGAATCAAGCTGTGCTCGCCCTAGCCACCATCTAGGCCAATCACGACTACCTACCTCCTCGTCTAGCCACACTACTTTGACCATAAGGAATGACCATGCTTTTTCTTTCTATCCCTTTTTTTTATTGACTACACCGATATCCATCATTACCATCACCACCACCTTACCGCCACCTTCGGCTGATCACCACTATGCCCACTTCGGTCACCCTTTTCATGATTCGCTCTAATATATTTGCTTGCCCCAAATCTATCACATTTCCAAAACCATACGTCTATCTAATTGTTGGATCTCAAGTTGCACCTTAACCTTAACAATCTGTGATAACCTTAACTTCTAGCTTGGACCACCTTGAAGCTCCATTAATGGTGAACACAAGGTCTCGAAGGACTACTAAAGAAACGATGAATATAGATGACCATCAGATCACTACGAAAGGAGCAGAGGAAACTCTAATCGACCCTAGTCATTTAGAACAACTTTTGATTGGCCATGTTAGGTTGGAGGGTAGACATGTAATGGATTTGATACTCCTTCATATGTTGGAAGAGATGAGGGTGAAATGGGAAGCGACGAGGGTGTCGCAAGAGAGATTGATTGCCATCTTAGTCGATGCACTTGTGATTAGGGTGACTGCCTTGACCTCTCCACCAATGACCACAATTATGGAGACCACATCCGCGAACAACCAGGAGGACATCCACAACTAGAAAATGAATCATTACTTCCCAATCCACTAGGGCGAGAAGAAGCAGAGGAAGTGTTGCCTGCACCACTACCAAGTGAACCGGTTTACCGAGTAAACCTGATGGCGTTTGTGGAAGATGGTGGATGGCATGACCCTAAGGATGATGAACCATAGCTTAAAGACATAATAAACTACCATTGAATAAGCCAATGGTGCCCTCTCACAGACCTGCACCACGGCGTCCACCGGTGGAAGAGAAGCATCCACCGGTGGAGGAGAAGCATCCAACCACGCTTGCTCGACTAGATTTTCTAAAGTTTCAAGGAGGCAATCCTGTGGAGTGGCTCTATTAAGAAGACCAATCATTTTGCTTCCAAGGGACACCAAAAGAGTCTAAGGTATCGCTAGCAAGTTTTCATCTTGAAGGTACTACTATTCATTGGTACAAGCCAACGTCTACCAACAACTAACTTGAGAGGTAGGAGGACTTTAGCACCGACATATCTCGCCGCTTTAGATAGGAAGGCTATGAGGACTTTGATTCTCTCACAAAGATGATGCAGAGGACGATTGTGGTGGCTTACCAAGAAGAGTTCGAGAGGATCAGTAGCTGGTGCAACTCGAGATGGTTGAACTTGTTGTTGTTGAACACGTTTGTGTCCGAGCTATGGAGCGACATCCAAGTGGACATCGAGGCTCTCAATCCAACCACCGTTGATGATGTCTTCTAGTAAGCTATTTTAGTGGAGAGGAACATAAGGAGCTGAAGAGTCAATGGACTAGCAAGGACAGTCGCTATCTGGCTAGACTGATGATGATGTTGAGCGAATTGGCTACTCTGTCGAGATGGGCTCCTACATTTTCAAGTCCAAGGGTGTCAACCTACTGTTTGAACCCTTACACTAGTGTAGGTGGAGGAAAGAAGAGCAAATGACCTTTGTTTTCGTTGTGATGAGTGTCATGCCTTGAATCTAGGAACATGATGGCTGCGAATCTCTAGGATAGAATTCGAAGAAAACACGAAAGCCTAAATAGTAATCAAATCTAGATTGGCACAGCGAAAATGGTACTCAACCTTTAGAGTCATCATGAAGGCGACTTCTTAAATTCTTGCAAAATAATAAATCCTCATAAGCTAGACGTCCAACAAGTAACCCACTCTACTAAGAATATGTCTAATGACAAATATCAACATATGATATATATAGTAGCAGAAAAATAATCATAATAATAAATATAAGTCATCTTAGAAAATAAATAACTTCTTGTCTCTTGTACTAAGTTTCAATGTCCAATATATGCTAAATTAAAATCATAAATTATTCATATCAACTCAAAATAAATCAATATAAAATGAATCAATCTATGCTAAAAGTGTATTATCATGAAAATCAAATTATAAATCATTTATAATATCTCAATTTGAATAAATCAATATTAAAATGAATCAGTATCTGCTAAAAGTGTACTATCATAGAAACACAACATATCTCTTTCCATATATCATGATTGATTTTTAAAGATAAATCATATGTCATCCTCGTATCATCTCCTCAACAATAAGTAAACTTAATATTCTCCTCAAAGTATAATTAGAGTCATTCACAAACTAAGAAAAACAAATTTCAACTAAAATATGTTCTTGTTCTGACATAACATTGATAAGTTCTTTTTCTATCTGTTCTCTATGATCTTCTTTCTATACACATTTTCATCTCTTTTCCCTTTTCTTTTCTTTCTTTTCTCTTCTCTCTAATCTCTTTTAAGAATGATATCTTTTTTTCCTCTTAATCTCTCAGTGCTATAGCAACCACTACAGTACTGCCCCTACCTACTCTCTTAAAGTCGCATATAGGGTTTTCTTTTGGGCCCTATTTTTATAGTTAAAAAATATATAATAAAGGTCCAATTAGAATAAGAATTCTAATACCTTAAAAATATATCAAAAAACTTAATTTAATTTAATGTGAATCCTAAAATATCGAATCCTGCCTATGTAGTGGATTCAATCCTTATCCATCCACGCCAGAAAACACCACAGATGCCCATTCACGTGCTACCACGTGAGCGGATGCACCAATTTCAGTCGTTTGCCTCACAGCGAATCCCACCTACCAACTTGGCATGTGTAGCGCACAAGCTAGTGGCCACGCGTCGCCATGTGGTGCCAACATGGTGCTCGTGTCACCTATCCAGCTAGTCATACTGTGTTCCTGCACCTTGCCTTATAGCAAATCTTGTATATAGTTTTTTTTTTCAAATTTTGCTATAAATAAAGGGGCAGAGGCATTGAAATAAATATTAGAAAAATCTCAAAAAAATACTAAAAAAGAGAGGAAAATAGAGAGAAGAGAAATGATAAAGAAAAAAAAGAAATAGAAAAAGAAAGAAAGAAAAAAGAAATACAAAAAGAAACAAAGAAAAAAGAAAGAAAGAAAAAAGGGAGAAAAAGACAGAAGTAGCTAATCATACTGACGTAGTTAGGGGAATGCCTCTCCTCTATTTAGGTTATTTTCTATTTTATTTTCAATCTTGTAATTCTGAAATGCTTATATAATTTTAAAGGTTGATTTATTCTATCTCATGATTTATATATCCTGATAATTCTGTAATTGAGATTTCAATAATTATGTCTAGATAAGTTAGTCTTTATTTAGTAGTTTGATTCTCTACTGTATTGTTGCCTCTGGGTACATCGTCGACCGTGAACTAGGCTAGATAGAACTAGTTACATGATTAGTAAGTGATAAAAAAGCTAATAAAATTGCTTTAGATTTTCTTCCATATTATAATGTTCAATCATTCGATTTGGGGGTTTAGGATGTAAAACCTCTAAAACGAGTTATAAAGATTGAATTTAAAAATAGATAAAATTTAAATATTCTAAGAGAGCCCCGATGCCTAGTTACTCTTTCTTTCCTTACTTGCTTATTGGGGAGTGTGATAAGTGCATAAAAATGTCTTTATAATATTAAAATTACAAGCTGAATTTCTGCCCAAGTAGTGGATTTGTAGCAAATCTTGTAAATAGATTTTTTTTCCAAATTTTCTTATAAATCGAGGGGCACAGGCATTGAAATAAATATTAGAAAAATCTCAACAAAAAAAAAAACACCAAAAAAAATATAAAAATAGAGAGAAGAAAAAGAAAACAGAAAGAAGGAAGCTACTACGAATAGTTAATCATACTGGTGTAGCTAGGGAATGCCTCTTCCCTATTTAGATTAATTTCTATTTTGTTTTCAATCTTGTAATTTTGAAATGCTTATATAATTATAAAGGTTGATTTATTCTATCTCATGATTTATATATCCTGATAATTATGTAATTGACATTTACATAATTATGTCTAGATAAGTTATACACTTAGTTAGAATATTTTCTTATTGCATTAAGTGTTTATTTTCATTAAAATAAAATTTCTGTAGGTCGCGTTCGAACACAGGTGGAGTCGCGTTCAAACATCCTTGTGAACATCTTGTGAACGCTCGGGTTTATGAACACCTTGTGAATGCCTGCGTTCGAATGCCTTTATGAACGCCCGCGTTCGAACGCCTATGTCGCATTTGCAAATCCAGAGAAGGGGCTTTTTAAGTGCGTTCAAATGCGATCGGACGCGTTCGAACGCGATCGATGGGAATCCTCTAGAATTAGGATTTTATATTATTTTAGGACTTGTTGGCAAGCCTCTATAAATATGTTGATGGCAACCAACTTCACTATGTTATTGTATTGTTAATTTCTTGCCTCTTATCTTCTTTCTAGACTCCTCCCTCCTTCCTCTTCACTATCCTTCCACCTCTATCGTTGGCAAGGTTTCTTCTCACTTCTAATCCCCCTCGTCTGTCAAGTCACCCCTCTTCTTTGGGATCTCGACCACTTTGTTGCCTTCATCTACTTCCCTTAATCACTTCCATAATCCACCCTCATCTCCATACCCATCCATAACCCTAACATCCACTCCACCCATCACCACCACCATCACCCACATTATTCCATGTTTTAGTCCCTTCTACAGTTCGAATCTATGAAGGGCGTAAATATGAAAGTTGTAGATTAGGAAGTTACAGATCCAACCCAAGTAGTTTCGTAATTTTATGATTACTGGAGAATATTTGACAAATAGTTTCCCGCAGTTGCACGAACTACTTCCTACGATAAATTCAGATCTTAAAGAATTATTCCGTAGCCAATCTTTTGGTTCCAGATCCTATCAATTTGGTATCAAAGCCTATCAATTGGTATCAGAACCTATCAATTTGATATCAGAGCCTATCATTGGTATTAGAGCCTGTTAGTCTCTATTTAGTAGTTTGATCCTCTACTACATTATTGCCTCTAGGTACTTTCGAGTCATGTCATTTGGGCTCACCAATAAACCGGTGACCTTTCAAGGGCTAATGAATGATATTTTTTTGCCCTCTTTTGCGTCGGTATGTGCTCATCTTCTTTGACGACATCCTAGGGTATAGTTGAAATTGGACTGAGCATTTGAGCATCTTGAGGCAAAACTAGTTGAAACTCAAGATGAGCAAGTGCATTTGGGGTGAGCCACAGGTGGAGTATTTAGGTTATATCATCTCAGCAAGAGGAGTGGAGGCTAACCCAAGCAAGATCAAACACATGGTGAGCTGGCCAATTTCTACTAACTTGCATAAATTGAGAGGTACTATCGATTTGATGGGGTACTACTGATTCATTGCCAATTATGGCACGATTGCTGCTCCGCTGATCTCTTTACTCAGAAAAAAGGATTTCAATGTATGGGCAAGGCATTGGAGGCTTTTGAAGCTTAAAAGGCAGCTGTGTTTACCGCGCTAGTTTTGGCCTTACTAGATTTTAGCAAACCTTTTGTGGTGGAGTACGGCATCTCGAGTGTAGGTATTGGAGCTATTTTGATGCAAGAGGGAAGGCCCATGGCATACATGAGAAAAGGCCTTGTCAGACCGGTCAGGACAATTGTTGGCCTATGAGCGCGAAATGCTTGCAATTCTTGATACAAATCGACTTGGGGTCGATTTGAATCACGGATAGTTCTATATAATTGAAGGAGAATATTCGATGAATATTCTATGAATGCTAGAAAATTATGAAACTAATTAGAATAGTTTTGTAACTTCTAGATCTAGGTTTTTATATTCAAACCCTTCTCAGATAAGGATGATATGGGGGGCTAATCTGGATGACAAATCGATAGTGGTGTAGGTGGCGAGTGTGGATTGGCTTGTAGATGATAATTGAGATGGCGTCGATAGTGGATGATGATGGTGGTGGTTAGATAGAATGATAGTTCAAAGGAGAAGAAAGGGGAGATGTAGGTGTGCACTATGGCGGACGAGGGACATTAGAAGTTAGACGACACCGTTTCAATAGGAGAGGCAGCGTTGGTTGGTAAAGAGGGAGAAGGGAGATTGACGTCGGTGGGAAAGTTGAGAGGGGAGATATTAGGATTCAAGACAAAAGCCAATTAATGTTTCATTATGCATACCTTAGATATAAGCTGTAAGGCCTTATTTATAGAGATTAATTCTAAATAGTCCAAAACAACTTAACTAAATTCGGTTTGTCTTATCTTCTCAGATTAGTCTTTTATTTTTCTATAGATAGGTTCAGAATCTAAAGAAGTTGTGAGTACCAAAATTGTATATCTAGAAGTTGGCGATCTTATCCAACTAGTTTGATATTATTCGGACGTCGGTGAAATATGCTATGAATATTTTTCTAAAACTGCACAAAGCCAGATTTAGCTAATTAAATAAAATCCTAACCTACTAATAGTCTAACTTAACCAAATAAGTAGATAAGATAACTAGACTTAATCCATTGAGCCCAATGTCCACTTGATGTGATCCGAGCTAACCTGATTCGCATCAATTTTGCACATCGTTACCAAATGGCGCCCCTATTTGATTTGTTGATAGTTTACTATCTACATGGACCAGCAAAGCTTACATTTCTTTATGGAGCAATGTGTACACACCCTAGCGCAGCAATGGTGGGTCACGAAGCTCCTTGAGTACAAAAAGGGGATCAAGAACCAAGTCACCGATGCCTTTTTGCACCAACTAAATGCAAGCGAACTCGTTTCCTTTTCAACCCTTACATTCCCTTTCTTTTTAGATCTAAGGAGGGTTGGTGTAAAGGATCCCGATCTGGTCTTGCTCATGGAGGAGCAGAGAGAGGACCTTTCAAGCCACCCTCAGCATGAGGTGCACAAAAGGGTTAGTGTGAGTGTAGGCGGATCAAAGTATCCGCGAATGAAGGACTATGGTGTCTATTGGTGGCACACTTCCATGCCACTCTGATAACAGGCCATGAAGGAATCTTACACACCTACAAATGGCTAGCCCAGAGCTGCACATGGACAGTGATGAAGTATGATGTGAAGAAATATGTACGTAAATGCCAAATCTGCCAACGAGTTCAATCGGAGACGCTCAAACCAAGATGATTGTTACAACTACTATCTATATTGGAGCAGATTTGGGAGGACATCTCCATAGACTTCGCTGAGGGGCTGCCAAAGGTCCGAGGCCAATTAGTGGTATTCGTGGTAGTGGATAGGTTGAGCAAATATGCTCATTTTATAACCTTGTCACACTCGTTTTTAGCAAAGAAAGTTGCTGAAATTTTTGTTCGGGAAGTGGCGTGCTTACGTGGATGCCTAGGATGATCATGTCGGATCGGGATCGCATCTTCATCAACTAGTTTTGGTCTAAGCTTTTCAGATTGCAAGGGACTCAAGTTAACCTCAGTTTAATCTATCACCCAAGACGGATGGCCAAATCGAGGTAGTAAACTGCAAGCTTGAGCCATACTTGCATTGTTTCATAGCAGACCGACCGAGGGATTGGGTCAAATTTCTTTCATGGGCTGAGTGGTCTTATAACAAGGCTTATCACTCTAGCACCGGCATGGCCTCGTTTGAGGCAGTATATGAGCGCACTCCACTCATCTTGTGTGCCTATGATCGACTTGCGGCGTCTGATCGAACCGAGCTCGACTTGGAACTTGTGGATAGAGATGAACCTTTGAGAAGACTCAAAACTCATCTAGTAGCAGCCGAAAGTTGCATGAAGCAAATTCATGACAAGGACCAGCGTGAGCGTGAGCACGAGTTTGAGGTGGGTCAGTGGGTGTTCGTTCAAACCTAACCGTATTGGCACTCCAAATTGAGGTGAATTCTAAACCAGAAGCTAGGTCACAAGTACTATGGGCCATATCAAGTGCTACAACGAATCGATCCAGTAGCCTACTGATTGGACCTTCTCGAAGGAACTTGAGTCCATCTAGTTTTCATGTGTTGGTGTTGAAGGCCTAGATTGGGCCTAATCAAGTGGTGGGTTCGACCTTGACCGAACCATTAGATGAAGATAGCCCAACTAAACTAGTCAAAGTCTTAGGCCATAGGAGACGATGCTATGGGCCTAGATTAGAGACTGAAGTATTGATCAAGTGGCTAGGCAAGCCCACCAATGAGTCTACATATGAGCCTGAGTCGGACATCATTGATCGCTTCCCCAATTACACACCTTAAGGACAATGTGGCAAAAGCATGGTAGATTGACCTAGTTGTCTCAAGCTAAATCACATTTTTTTAAATAAAATAAATTCTGGTTGTCTCATTTGAACATTAGGAAGTCGCGTTCGAATGCCTACATACGTTTGCAAATACAGAGAATGTGATTTGCCCATTTTGCCTGCGTATATTCACAAATACAAAGAACATATCTTTCTCGTTTGAACGAACCTGACCTCATTCCAACTAGCGAGAATGCATTGTTTCTAGGGCTATGTATATGAAGGCAACCTTATTGTGGTTATCAACTGAATTGAGTTTCTTCCACAAATATTCTCCTCTAACCCCGTTGACTAGCCTATCACCCTAGACCCTTAAGGTAGGCCCACTTATCTCTCTTCTTCTATTCTCCCTACCATTGCCTTAACCCCATCCACCATCCCTAACCTTCCAACACCATCAACTTTAGGAGTTCATGCCTCCACCCACGGATTTCAAGTCCCACTCGAATCTGAATTCATTAGTTTAGACCTTCCAACCTTTGTACGCTATTTTGATGATATCTCTCGATCTAACCATCCGGTTAGAGTGAAGTTGGATTCATTGGGAAGCTCTTTCTCAGGGCTAAAAACATATCAAAATCAAGAAAGCTTTGTGCAAATTTCTTCCTAGATTAGGTTGTGAGTCGTATCAACTCTTTTGAAGTGGAGATTGTATCATCATAACTTGACTAAATATTTAATCAACTTAACTATACTCAATTATCCAATTAACAAGTTGAGTTTGTATTTAGTAGGTAGTTGAGTTCATGGCTCAACTAACAAGGAAGCTGCTATAAAGAATACAAATAAATAACTAGATAAATAAGCTCAACTCTATGAGTCCAATGTGCCACGAGTGGATCAAATCTGACTTGGTTCACATTAGTTTGCTGACGACTAATAAAGAGGGCTTGCCGCTAGGGTTGAAGGAAGAATGAGGAAGCTAGGTCATAAAGAGAAGGAAGACTAGGAAGGATAATTCCAATTTTCTCAATTCATGACTAATCTTGGTTGCATGATATGATCTCCCCTTTGGCCAAGGCTCGATCTATTCTGATTTTCAAATCTGGACAAGATCTAATACGGAACTTTGAAAATAGATCTCGAAATATGCCGCTATTGGATCGACGTGAGATTTTGATATGTTGTAGCCTTGAAAAAGAGCTTTCCAAAAAATCAAGTTTTAGGTGAATCAAAATGTTGGGATCTCGAGATATCGTCCAATTAGTAGATAAACATCGGGAAATCTGTCTTAGGATCCATGGATGGGGGCACGAGATCATAGATGATGGTGGTTGGTGGTGCGGCGTTAATGGGGTGGCACTGGTGAATAAGTGGTGGTGGAAGGGTTATGCGTGATGGAAGGGTTAGGGCAAGTGTTTGATAGATTGAAAGAAGGGGGAGGAGTGGGTCACCCCTAAGGGACTAGGGTAATTGGCCGGTCGAGGGAGGTTAAAAGCAGTGTCGCTGGGGATCGAGAGAACAGGAGAGAAGAAGACGAAAAAGACAAGGCAAAAACTCAATTCAATCAATAATGATTCCATGGTTGCCATCCACACCTTTAGAGGCAAACCAAATAATTCAAAAATGATAATTATTAACCCTAAAATAGTAGATTTTCGCCGACCGCATTTGAACGCAACTATTTCGCACTCTCTGGATATGCGAACGCAATGTAGATATTCGCAGGCGCGTTCGAAAGCACATTTCACATTCTCTGGATGTGCGAACCTGATGTAGGCGTTCATAAGCGCGTTCAAACGCACTCCACCTGTGTTTGAACGCGAAATACAGAAAACTTATTTTTTTAAGAATTAAGAACTTAAAATAAGAAACAAAGACATCCCTAAAGTGTATCTATGCTCGAGACGACATCGGTGAAGCCCGAATTGTATCAATCCACCATGCTTCCGCAACCTTGTCCTCAAGGTTTGAAATTAGGGAAGCGATCTTTGAACTCTTACTTAACCTCCTCCATGATTTGATCCTCTGCATTGGTTCTCCACATATCTAAAATTAGAGGAAGGGTTGGTGCTGAAAAGGAGGCGAGCTCACTTGTGTCATGTTGGCATGAAAGGGCATCGGCCGCTTGGTTCTCGATCCCCTTTTTGTAGACTAGTTCGTAGTCATACCCAAGGAGTTTCATGACCCACCGTTGCTGCGCTGGGGTGTGCACACGTTGCTCCAGGAAGTAGGGTAAGCTATGCTGGTCTGTGCGGATAGTAAACCGTTGGCCAATCAAGTAAGGTCGCCATTTGGTGACGGTGTGTAGAATTGCTAGCATTACGTGCTCGTAAAGTCCGCACAACTGTGGGAAAATATTCGTTAGATATTCTTCGGTAGTCAGTAAATTACGAAACCAATTGGGTTGGATCCGTAACTTCCTAATCTACAACTTTCGTATTTATGCCACGAGTGAAGTGATGGGGGTGGTGACGAGTGAAGTGGATGTTAGGGTTATGGATGGGTATGGAGATGAGGGTGAATTATGGAAGTGATTAAAGGAAGTAGACGAAGGGAACGAAATGGTCGAGATCCTAAAGAAGAGGGGTGACTTGATAGACGAGGGAGATTAGAAGCGAGGAGAAATCTTGCCATGGTAGATTGTGGAAGGATAGTGAAGAGGGAGGAGGGAGAAGTCTAGCAAAAATAAGAAAATAAACACCTAATACAATAAGAAAAGATCCTAACTAAGTGTATCAGGCCATCATGCTTCCCCCACCTTACCCTCAAGGTAAAAAGTCAGGTAAACGCTCCAAGATATCAGTCTCCAATTCCCATGTCGCCTTATCAGATGGCTTGCCAAGCCACTCAACTAGAATCTCCATCTTCAATTTGGTACCATATCATCGTCGACGTCTAGCAAGTACTCGAACTAGCTCTACGATCTCTATCTTTTCCAATGTCTCCAGTAGAACCGATCCAACAATCTCATGATTTCTAATGCGCTCTCTCAATAATGAAACATGAAAGACAGGGTGCACTCTTGACCCCTCTGGCAGCCCCAAACAATATGCAATCGGATCAATACGCTCCAACACCCGAAACAGACCAAAGTAGTGATGTGCTAACTTTTGGTTACGCATCGGACGCAAGGTTACCTGTCGATAAGACTGCACCCTCACAAACACTCAACTGCCGATGTCGAACTCCTGCTCCCTATGGTTACGATCATAAACTTACTTCATGTGGTTTTGAGCAAGTTTAAGATGAGCACGCAACCTTCTCAATGTCGCGTCTCTATCTATCAATGCTAAGTTCACCTCCGTCCTATCTGCCGATGCCACTGATAAACGCGTAACGTCAGAGCCGTGCGTCTATACACCACCTCAAATGGAGTCATGTCAATACTACTATGGTAGACAGTGTTATAAGACCACTCTACCCACAATAAGAACTCCAACCATCGTCCCGGCATCTCTCCAACAAAGCACCTCAAATACTGCTCAATGCCTCGATTAACCACCTCAGTTTGGTCGTCCGTCTGTGGATGGTAGGCCGAACTGAAGTTTAATCGAGTCCCTTGCAATCTAAAAAACTTAGTCCAAAAGTCGCTTATAAATATATGATCATGATCCGAGACAATCATGCGTGGCATGCCATGTAATCGAGCAATATCTCTAATAAAAATTTCAGCCACCGACTTGGCTGAAAACGGGTGTGACAATGCTCAATTTTTCAACCACCCACAAAGATAACAGAATAACCACGTACAATGCTCAATCTGTCAACCGCCACAATTTATTGCAGGAAGTAGTCCGCACAACTATGGGAAACTATTCTTTAGATATTCTAGGGTAGTCAAAAAATTAAGAAACCAATTGGGTTGGATCCATAACTTCGTAATCTACAACTTTCATATTTACTCCCTTCACAGATTCGAACTGTAGCAGGGACAAAAATACAGAATAACATGGGTGATGGTGGTGGTGACAGGTGGAGTGGATGTTAGGGTTACAGATAGGTATAGAGATGAGGGTGGATTATGGAAGTGATTAAGGAAAGTAGACGAAGGGAACAAAGTGGTCGAGATACCAAAGAAGAGGGGTGACTCGACAAACGAGGGAGATTAGAAGCGAGAAGAAACCTTGCCAACGTTAGATATGGAAGGATGGTGAAGAGGGAGGAGGGAGGAGTCTAGAGAGAAGATAGGAGGCAAGAAATCAAGAATCCAATAGCATAATGAAGTTGGTTGCCATCCACATATTTATAGAGGCTAACCAACAAGTCCTAAAACAATATGAAACCCTAATTTTAGAGGATTACTGTCGATCTCGTTCGAACGCGCCCGATCGCATTTGAATGCACTCAAAAAATCCCCTTATCTGGATTTGCGAACACAACACAGGCATTCAAACGCAGGCGTTCACAAGTCGTTCACAAGAGCATTCAAATGCAACTCCACCTGCGTTCGAACACGACATATAGAAATTTTATTTTAATAAAAATAAACACCTAATGCAATAAGAAAAGATCCTAACTATGTGTATCAGTATCCAACCTCGATTGAGGATGACTCATTGAACACAGCAAGATTGACTCGAGTCACCTTGAGGACAAGGTGTATGGAAGCATGGTGGATTGATATGATTTAGGCTTCACCGATGATGTCTCGAGCATGGATACACTTTACGGGTGTCCTTTATTCTTGTTTTAGTGTTTATTTCATAGAAAAATAAGTTTTTTGTATGTCATATTCGAACGTGGATGGAGTGCGTTTGAACACGGATGGAGTGCGTTCGAACGCATTTGTGAACGCCTGCATTAGATTCGCAAAAATAGAGAACGTGAAATGTGCATTCGAACACGATTTAGCGCATTGGAACACGGATGGAGTGCGTTAGAACGCGCCTGCGAACGCTTGCATCGCGTTCGCACATACAGAGAACGCGAAATATGCATTCGAATGCGAACGCGGTCGGCGAAATTCTACTGTTTTAGGATTAATAATTGACAATTTTGAATTGTTTGATTAGCATCTAAATGTGTGGATGGCAACCATGGAATCATTATTGATGAATTGAGATTTTGCCTTGTCTCCTTCGTCTTCTTCACTCCCGTTCTCTCGATTCCCGGCGACGCCGCTTCTAACCTCCCTCGATTGGCCAATCACCCTAATCTTTTAAAGGCGGCCCAGTCCTTCCCGTTCTTCCAATCTATCCAACACTTGCCCTAACCTTTCCATCAACCATAACCCTTCCACCACCACTTATTCACTGGTACCACCCCATTAAAGTCGGTCCACCACCATCCACCGTCATCTAGGATCTCGTGCCTCCATCCACGGATTGTAAGATAGACCCAATAACGTTCGTCCACTAGTCAGATGATATCTCGAGATCTCTACATTCGATTCGTCTAAAACTTAATTTGTTGGAAAGCTCTTTTCCGAGGCTACAACATATCAAAATCTCAAGTCGATCCAACAGCGGTATCTTTCGGGATCTATTTCTAAAGTTCTGTGGCTGAATCTGTCCAGATCTGTAAATCGGAATAGATCGAGCCTTGGCCCAAAAAGTGGAGATCGTATCATGTTCGAACGCACCAGTTTGCGCGTTCGAATGCTCCAAGACTCATGTTCAAACTCACAAGTCCTGTTTGAATGCAATCCATTTTTTTTTAAATCAAGAAGTTCAAAATATTTTTGGAGATGCACTTCTAAAAATTTAGAGATAAATTCAAGACATAAGTATGTCAATCAAATGAAATGAGTCATACACAAATCAATTAAGTCATCAAGAGCATATTATGGTCAATTCTAATGTATAACATAAATTAAAGATTAATCTTGATTGATCATAACAAAGTGCATATGTAAGCTGAACATTAACAATATAAAATAATCTTCTTAATAAACTTTCATATTTAGCAATAATGCAACGCAATAGTCAAATTGACTTAGTATATATTTATGCACTTTTCGACTTATTCTCCAAAATTTGATAGGAATTTTTTTTATATTATTTTGATCGCTGAAACTATATAGATGCAATGATAGCTTTTGCACATGAGTAGGTAGTCCTTTTCTTATAGTACATAATGAACAATGTATAAATATGTTATTTCAAATTTTCAAGCAAGGTACTGAGTTAAATTGGACTCTAAACAAGACAGCTTTCACACTAATTCATTGTAGCTATTTTTTTTGACTTTATGAATACAATATTATTGACTAAGTATGAGGTCAAACTGTACAAAATCAAAATCAATAGTGAGCTACGTAAGAAAATATTTTATGATATCACGCTCACTCAAGAATATACACATGTTATGAAGGCATTAAATTTAATTATTGCATAAGTCAAGAGAGTGAATAAATTAGAAATGACACAATATGCTTCAAGATGCCAAAATTGACTATAATCATAATAAAATGAAGATCATATACATATCAAAAATTTTGAATCTAGAAGTGCATCAAAAAACACAAATTTTGAATCTTTTTTTTTTGTTTTTAAGGAAAGCCAAAGTAAAAAACAAAAATGTTAAACCATGAACAAAAAAAAATTCTAAAACGCACAAATTATCAATCAATCAAAAAAAATATCTAAGGTTCAAAAATTAGATATATACACAAAAGTATATAGCTAGGGAATATTAAGCAATCAAATTCCCCCTAGCTAGCATATCCCACTAAGGACTCACTCAATAGCATCACCGCGAAGAGATGTTAAAATGTCCTGTTTCCTAACTTAAACTTGTCTAGTTTTTAACCTATAAATGAAAGCACTCCTAGGTTTTTATAATAATTTACAATTAGGTCTAATATGCCCTATAATGCCACAATGAAAATATGTGGGAACAAATTATTTTACACTTACCTTTTGTTGAGGAGTGCGTCTTATGTTTATCTTTGGTGCCTTTGAAGATTCACCACCTTGTTGATTCGACTTTGATTTTGAGATGCTCATCTAGGTTTGCTTTGAAGGTACAATTAATGGTCTCAAGTTTTCTTCCTTTTGAAGACCTACAGAAATAAAGACAATTTTTTTGTTATTTGAATTACTAGTGTATCAAATTTCATACCTGTCTTTTCTAGGAATCTGAGTATTTAAAATCTTGTCAAGTTTATTTTTCCCTTTTAGAAAAGTCACTTCCTTTAGCAATCGCTCTAGTTCAAATTTAGCAGTCTTAATTTTATCTTTAGCTTTTATCAAGTTGTTGAGCGAGAGTTTTGATACATTCAAGTTTCACTTTGTACTTCTCCTCAAATTGATTTCTTTTCGGTTCAATTACCTTGAATCTGTAAAGTAGTCTTAGGTTATTTTTCTTGAGTTTGAATGACTCTATGTACAAATCATTATATGATTTTTGTATCTCAGATTCTTCTTCTTTAGGTGGTAACACTTCTTGTTCATTTGTACTATCAGAATCAATAATAGAATCAGTATTAAAAAAAGAGGAGATGAAAACTACATAGTTCTCTTAGTCTTTCTTAGAATCATCATCCGACTCATCTGACTCATCTCAAGTGACTTTCATAGCTTTACCCTTCCTCTTATACCAATTAGGGCATTCCTATGCAATGTGTCAAAAACTAGAACACTCAAAACATCGAATTTTACTATCATGGTTTTTGTTTTTCTGTTTAACATTATCGTTACCCACCCTAACATTTGAACTCACAAGTTCTTCTTTTTCTCAAAAGTCTTATTTTTCTCAAGTTTCTCAGCATTGAAACTTATTTGGCTTCTTGAAGAATTTATTAAATTTTTTGACAAACATAGTCAACATCTCAAGATCTAATTCGCCGTCATCATCCGACTTTTGTAAAATTTGTTCGACATTAATTAAGGTCATACATTTAGATTTTTTAGGTTTGGAGAGAATGGATTCAAAACTAGTAGACAATCTCTGAATTTTCATGAGCTTAACAGCTAAGGTTCTTTTATGAGTAATTTCTAAGATTGTCCAAGCATCTTTAGCAATCTCACAAGTAGAAATTCTTCTAAATTCATCTGAGGAAACATAACTAAAAATAACATTACTTGCCTTGCTTTTTCAGTCAACTTTTTCATAATCCGATCTATCCCACGACTCAAGAGGTTTCCCAACTAGCTTATCATTCACCAAGTACATCGGTGCACTCCAATTGTTCAGAACGGCTATCCACACTCGCTCATCTATAGATTTTATATAGGCTCTTATCCTAGCTTTTCAATATCCATAGTTTGATTCATCAAGAATAGGAGGTCTAATAGAAGATTGTCCATATCTAAATCCATGCCTAGCTGATCTCTCTCTGTAGGTAAGAGAGCCTGCCTTGATACCAATTGAAAAAATTTAGACACGTGTATGTATCTAAATCCTAAGCAATGATATCAACCCTTTTCTTGAATAAATATGAAATAAATATTAAAGAGTAAAGAAAAGATGAACACCAAGATGTTTACGTGGAAAAACCTAAACGGAAAAAAGCCACAGATCCAAGCTCGAATAATAACCAATCACTAAACTTGTAACAGTTACAAGACTGACTTTCAAAACAACCCATCAATCTTGATAACTTTTTTTTCCTCAATCTTGATCGCTAGAGGTCGCCCTTATCAAAAGCAATCACCAACCTCTATAGAGTTAGGGCATCCCAACCCTTATATAGGTTAACAAGATAAGGTCAAATCTAAGTCATATTAGGACTCACGTAACTCCAGAATTTTGCATATTACGTGGGTGCGTTCGAATACAGTCCGAGTGCGTTCGAACATGGCTCGATTGCATTCGAACGCAATGACTTGATTTTCACTAATTGATTTAGAATGCATAAATACACTCCTCTAGAAGTGTGAATGTGCTGTGAACAAATACAGGGTGCATTCAAATGGCCTATGAGTGCGTTCAAACAACCAATATGCATTCTCTATATTTGCAAATGCCTGAACACGCGTTCGAACGGCGTGAACACATTCTAATACATTTAGTTAGGATCTTTACTTACTGTATTAGTTTTTTATTTTTATTAAAATAAAATTTCTGTAGGTCGCGTTCGAACGCCCTTGCGAACGCCTGCATAAGGTTTGCAAATACAGAGAACTTAAAAAGTGCATTCGAACGCGGTTAGGTGAGTTTGAAAACTGCGTTCGAACGCCTGCATCATGTTTGCATATACAAAGAACGTCTTTTGTGCGTTCAAACGTGATCGGGCGCGTTCAAACGTGATCGACGGGAATCCTCTAGAATTAGGGTTACTTGTTGGCTAGCCTCTATAAATATGTGGATGGTAGCCAAATTCATTATGAAATTAGATTATTAATTTCTTGCCTCCTATCTTCTCTCTAGACTCTCTCCTTCCTCTCTCTTCACCATCTTTCCACCTCTACCATTGGCAAGGTTTCTCCTAACTTCTAATCTCCCTCGATTATCGAGCCACCCCTCTTCTTTGGGATCTCGACCACTTTGTTCACTTTGTCTATATCCCTTAATCACATCCACCATCCACCATCCACCATCCACCATCCACCATCCACCATCATCTCCATACCCATCCATATCCCTAACATCCACTCCACCCGCCACCACCACTATGACCCACGTTATTCCATGTTTATGTCTTAGTTTTAGTTCGAATCTGTGAAGGACGTAAATATGAAAGTTGTAGATCAGGAAGTTAAGAATCTAATCCACTTTGTTTTGTAATTTTCTAACTACAGGAGAATATTTGACGAATATTTTCTCATAGTTGTGCGGACTACTTTCTATAATAAATTCATATCTGAAAGGAATTGTTCTGTAGCCGACCTTTGGGTACAAGAACCCATCAATTTGGTATCAGAGCAAGGCGAATCTCAAACGTCCATTAATGGTGAAAATAAGAAAAATGACATCAACAAGGAGACCAATGGAGAGCACACCGACAAGGAAAGACTCAATCCACGATAACCCTAACTATGAGGCCGATTCCTTTGGATTGACTACGGCAGAACCAAGTCAACCAACGTCTATGGGTGTGAATATGGGCTTGGCAGATGAACTTAGGGGCATGTTCCAAATATTGCTGCATAGAGTTGATGCAATACAAAAGGATCACAATGATCTAAAGGAATATGTCATGAACGATCGCTTCGTCATCTCCTCAAAGAAGATTGATACATCAAGAAGGACCAGCAGTGTAACCACACTGATTCGATACCCCACAGGTTCAGGTGTGATATGTTAGTGTCAATAATCCCCTCTCACGTATGCTTACACATCATCCCCCACCTCCGATACAAAATCCAAAACCAGCGGTGGTGAAACCCGAGAGACGTGCGACACCGGTGGGCTTCGTTGATGAGGAGGATTGGCACTTTGAGGATGAGGTTGATCCCTTCAGAGATGGTAATGGACGTGCTCGAGGATTTTGAGAAAGTGATCAATATGCACAAAGGCTCAGACCTGAACTAAGGATCTTTTGCAAACCCGACAATATTATTTATGTGAGAACCGCACGGTTGGACTTTCTAAAATTCTAAGACGGTGATCCAACGGATTGGGTGTTTCAAGTTGAACAACACATTGATTGTTAAGGGATAGCGGAGGACACAAAGGTTCATATGGCAAGCTTTCACCTCTAAGGAATGGCATTGCATTGGTATAGATCTGTTATTCATGGTAGAGGATTTACAGGATGGGCTGACTTTTGTAGAAGGATTACACGCAGATTTGGGACAGCGACATATGAAGATTTTGCTACCACATTAAGCAAGATGGTTCAGATGACGACCATATTGGAGTACCAAGCTGAGTTTGAAAGGGTTAGTAGTCATTGTGAGTCATCTTGGCCCGAACCGACATTAATGGGCACATTTATTTCAAGGCTGCGAGAGGAGATACAAGCGAATGTTTGTGCCCTTTATCCTACTACTCTTGAGGAGGGCTTTGAGAAGGCCATGAGGATGGTAGTAAAAATCAATTGGGGCAACTGAGATGGGCAGTTTGCACTTAGAACGCCGGTTGAAAATTCTGCGGGTTCAAAAACAGCGACTAAGAGTACTAGACCACGACCACCTTTGAGACCTTCTTTCGATTTTAGAGGAGGCACAAGACCCCCCGTTCGAACTCTCACACCTGCCCAGGTGGAGGAGCGAAGAGCGAAGGGCCTTTGCTTTCGATGCAATGAACGTTTCACCCTCGGTCATCGGTCTTCGAAACCGATCGGGAGTGTGATGCTCATCGACGGTTTCGAGGAGGATGATGAGGTTATTGATGATGGAGAGTGTCCAGAGGAGGTCCATGAGGAGGCTGTTGAGGAGGGTGCGGAGGAAGATTTCCAAGCTGAAAATATTGATGCATGCATATTCGGGGTACTTTCGTGTTGAGGACGTTGCGGGTAGATGGACTTGTTAGAAAACATTGTGTGCATATCCTCATCAATTTCGGGAGTACATACAACTTTCTAGATGAGAGGTTAGTGAGGAGATTGAGTTTGGATGCCGAATCAACCACGGGATTTGACGTTGCTATTAGAGACGGCATGAAGCTTAAGGTGGAGAGCTTGTGTCATCGGGTCGGTATACGGTTGCAAGGATACGACATCATTGTGGACTTGTATCTGTTGGCACTGCGAGGAGCGGACATTGTCCTAGGCACTCAGTGGTTACAAAGCTTGGGACTCGTCACTTTTGATTTTCGGAGCATGTGGATGAAATATAAACAAGGAAATAAGGATGTACAGCTTGATGGCATTCAATCTTCATCGATTCCTGCGATGCAGCCTATGGTGGGGCTATCATGTGTGAGCGATTTGACTTATCTTCTTTAGTTAGGACCAGTAGGAGATGAGCCTCAAACGAGTTCAGGTACTATAATTAAATTGTCTAATTTATTAGATAACTTTTATGGACTGTTTGAGGAGCCACAGGATTGCCACCGAGGTGAACGGCGAACCATCGCATAGAGATTGTACCAGGGTTGCACCGGTGAACGTGAGGCCATATTGGTATCCACATGTGCAAAAAGAAGTTATCTCTAAGATGGTAGCCAAGATGTTGGAGCAAGGCCTCATACAATCAAGTCATAGCTCATACTCATCCCCCGTGCTATTGGTGCAAAAAAAAGACAGGACATAGCATTTTTGTGTCGACTATCGGGCACTAAACGCTATTACCGTCAAGGACTGGTATCCCATTCTGATTATAGAGGAGCTGCTGGACAAGCTTGTAGGGCAACTATATTCAGCAAGCTTGACTTGAGAGCCGAGTATCATCAAATTAGAGTTCACCCGGAGGATATGCACAAAACTACATTTCGCACTCCAGACAGGCATTACGAGTTTTGGGTGATGCCTTTTGGTCTCACCAATACCCTAGCTACCTTTTAAGGCCTCATGAATGATATATTTCGGCCTCTCTTGTGAAGGTATGTCTTGATATTTTTTTGACGATATTTTGGTATATAACAGGACTAAATTGGAGCATCGACGGCATTTGGAGGATGTGCTAAATTTCTAGAAGCAAAATCAATTGAAAATCAAGAAGTCCAAGTGCCTATAGGGAGTACCACAAGTGGAGTATTTAAGCCACATCATCTCAGTAGAAGGTGTAGCGACAGATCCTCAAAAGGTAGCATATATGACCGCTTGGCCTATTCCTACTACTACCACCGGATTGAGAGGATTTTTGGGGCTGACCGGATATTATCGTCGCTTCATTGCCGGATATGGCAATCTCACTTCTTTGTTGAAGAAGGATGAAGCCACTATGAAATGATTCGGACTTCACCGATGTCGTCTCGAGCATGGATTCAATTTAGGGGTGTCTTTGTTTTTTGTTTTAATGTTTAATTCTTAAAAGATAAGTTTTCTGTATGTTGCGTTCAAACGCGGGTGGAGTGTGTTCGAATGTGGTTGTGAACGCCTGCATCACGTTCGCACATCCAGAGAATGCGAATTATGCATTTGAACGCCGCATTCGAACGCGTTGTAAACGCTTGCATCGCGTTCGTAAATCTAGAGAAGTGGGGAAAACGTGCGTTCAAACGCACTACGAACGCTTGCATCGCATTCGCAAATCCAGAGAAAAGGGAAATAGGTGCGTTCAAATGCGATCAGGCGCGTTTGAACGCGGTCGGCGAAAATTTACTGTTTAGGGTTATTTTTTAATTGTTTGGTTAGCCTCTAAAGGATGTGGATGGCAACCATATTGTCATTATTAATGAATTGAGTATTTTAGAAAGCTCTTTTCCGAGGCTACAACATATCAAAATCTCAAGTCGATCTGATGGCAGCATCTTTTAGGATCTATTTCTAAAGTTCTGTATCAGATTCTATCTAAATCTGAAAATCGAAATAGATCGAGCCTTGGCCTAAAAGGGGAGATTGTATCAAGTTGGTATCAGAGCCACCGTTCCTCAGACACGCGCTTCCTATGACGACCATGTTATGATCTGACCACATGGGTTAAGTTGAGTCAAGTCGAGTCAAGTCAAATTAGTTACTTAGCTTTATCTTTTTGTTTTGAATTTCAAATAAATTGGATAATCCGCTTGTGGATCCGATCCGCTAGAGATTAGTTACTTAGCTTTATCTTTCTATTTTAAATTTTAAACAAATCGGATAATCCGCATGTGGATTCGATCTGTTAGGGATTTTTCTCTTATAAATAGGGGTGGACATGAGTTGATAAGGATCATCATTGGGAGAAATCTAAGTTTAGCCAGTTATTATTTTTGTCCTTATCTTTTTATATCAACCATTGGATTGACTTTATCTTTATAGAAGTAGATCATAACCATAGATTCCCTTCCCGCTGCAACTGGTTCAGAATTTGGAACCACAAGAGCCGCTGCTACCACCACCCTATGGGCAAAGACAAGCAAGGATGGTTCCACCAGGCCCAGTTGTAGGTGAGCCCATCCGACGGGCTAACCACTATGGAGATCACCTTGGAGTTCTAGATCCATGGGCGGGGCAATACGAACCTGAACCACGTTAAGTTAATCAAAATCAAAGGAGGGATCATCAACCATTCATGGAAATGATCCGAATCGAGACAACGACATCCCTGGGCAAATTGTGCATCTCGAATTTTCCAAGTTCAAAGGTAGCAATCCGATTGATTGGTTGTATAGGGCGGAGCAATTCTTCGCATACTGAGATACGGCAGAAGAATACAAGGTGACGCTTGCGAGCTTCCACATTAAAGATGCGGCGCTTCATTGGTTTCAAGCAGTAGATGCCAATGAGGCTATCAAAACTTGGGCTGACTTTTGCGTCGATATCACACGATGATTTGGAGCGTCGAGGTATGAAGACTTCGATGCTCTCCTCTCAAAGACGGTGCAAAAGACCACGATTGGGGCATACGAAGAAGAATTTGATAGGATAAGTAGCCAATGATATCCCCTATGGACAGATCAGCAACTTCGCAGCACCTTCATCTCCGGGCTACCGGGAGACATACAAGCCGACGTGAGGGCTTTAAGGCCTAGAACTTTAAAAGAGGCCTTTGAAGATGCGGTGCTCATGGAAGACAAACATAGAGCCATGAAGTTACACCTGAAACAGAGTTGGACGAGCCAAGGAAGCCGCAATTCGGTTCAACCAACCATAGCGGCAGGAAATGTTACCAGAGTACCAAGAACCGTTGCTCCAATGATGCCTCCTCGAGCACCCTTGAAGCCATCCCAAGATGTGAAGTACGCACCTAGAGGTCCGGGATAAGCACTCACACCTGCTCAAGTAGAGGAACAAAGGGCCAAAATGCCTATGCTTTCGTTGTGATGAGAAGTTTGTACTCGGGCATCGCTGCGCTAAACCGATGAGATCAGTGATGCTAATCGACGGATTGGAGGAGGCTGAGGACGAGATTGTAGATGAATATGAGGGTGTGGCTGGGCAGCAAGGAGGAGTAGCTGAGGAGCGACCTAAAGAGGACATAATGGCCGAGATCTCCCTCCACGCCTATTCCGAGATAGCCACACCAAGGACTTTGAGGGTGAACAATGTAATCAAGACATCTATAGTGAGAATCTTGATCGACACCGGGTCCACCCACAACTTCATTGACAAGAGGCTCCTTAAGAAGATTGGGCTTGAGTCGAAACCCCCAGAAGGGTTCGACGTGATAATTGGAGACGACACCACATTGCGGGCAAATTTTATTTGTAGAGGTGTGGAGTTGAAGGTGCAAGGCCAATTCTTCACATTGGAACTTTATCCATTGGCCTTGCGAGGTGCCAACATTATTTTGGGGACTCAATGGCTTCGAAGCTTAGAGCCCGTGACATTTAATTTTACAAGCCTCACATTGACATTTTGGAGGAATGACCAGAGAGTGCTGCTGGATGGAAGTCAATCGCTGCTTGAACTTCCAAGCGAAGGGGACGCAAGGGAGCTTGCTTCTTTCTCGGCACCCACTTTTCCTTTCTTCTCAGATCCGCGAAGAGCCAACGTAGAGGATAGTGATCTGGTCCGACTTATGGAGGAGTTGAGAGAGAACCCCTTAAGCCACCTCGAGTATGAGGAGCGCAATGGGTTAGTACTAGAGTGCAGGCGGATCAAGGTACCCCAGAACGAAGAGCTACGGAGACTATTGATAGCACACTTCCATAATACTCCTATAGCAAGTCATGAAGGGGTATTACATACCTACAAGCGGCCGGCCCAAAACTGTACATAGACAGCGATGAAGACGGACGTAAAGAAGTATATGCGTAAATGTCAAATTTGCCAACAAGTCAAATCGGAGGCACTCAAGCCCAGCGGGCTGCTGCAACCACTGCCTATAGCAGAGCATATTTGGGAGGACATCTCCATGGACTTCATCGAGGGGCTACCGGAGATTCGAGGACAATTGGTGGTGTTTATTGTGGTGGATAAACTGAGCAAATATGCTCATTTCATAGCATTGACGCACCCGTTTTCAGCGAAACAGGTTGCTAAAATTTTTGTTCGGGAACTAGCGCGCTTGCATGGGATGCCTAGGACGATCGTGTCAAACTAGGATCGCATCTTCATCAGCGAGTTTTGGTCCGAGTTCTTCAGATTGCAATGGACTTAAGTCAACCTTAGTTCAGCTTATCACCCTGAGACAGATGGCCAAACCGAGGTGGTGAATTGCAGACTAGAACAATACTTGTGTTGCTTTGTGGTGGACCGACCAAAGGATTGGGTCAAATTCCTTCCATGGGCTGAGTGGTCTTATAATACAGCTCATCACTCTAGCATCGGCATGACCCCCTTTGAGGCGGTTTATAGGCGCACTCCCCCTGTCTTGCGCGCCTACGATAGACTCGCGGCGGCGGATAGGACAGAGCTTGACTTGGAACTTGCTGATCGAGATGAAACCTTGAGATGGCTCAAGATGCACCTAGTAACAGCCTAAAATCGCATGAAGCAGACTCATGACAAAGGCCGACGTGAGCGAGAGTTTGAGGTGGATCAATTGGTGTTTGTTCGAGCTCAACCATACTGGCAATCCATATTGAGGCCAATTTTGAACCAGAAGTTGAGTCACAAGTACTATGGTCCGTACCGAGTGCTATAACGAATTGGTCCAGTAGCTTACCGGTTGGACCTACCTGAGGGGACCAGGATCAATCCAGTTTTCCATGTATCAGCATTGAAGGCCCAGATTGGGCCTAACTATGTGGTGGGTTCAACTTTGCCCGAACCAATGGAGGAAGATGGCCCAACTGAACCGGTCCGAGTCTTAAGCAGCAGGAGAAGATGCCATGGATCCAGATTGGAGACCGAAGTGCAGATCGGGTGGCTAGGCAAGCCCACTGATGAGTCTACCTAGGAGCTAGAGTCAAATATTATGGATCGCTTCCCAAATTTTAAACCTTGAGGACAAGATTGCAGAAGCGTGGTGGATTGATACGATTCGGACTTCACCGACGTCGTCTCGAGCATGGATTCACTTTAGGGGTGTCTTTGTTTCTTATTTTAATGTTTAATTCTTAAAAAATAAGTTTTCTGTATGTCGCGTTCGAACGCGGGTGGAGTGCCTTCAAACGCGGTTGTGAATGCCTACATCACGTTCGCACATCCAGAGAGTGCGCATTGTGCGTTAGAACGCGCTGTGAACGCCTGCATCGCGTTCGCAAATCCAAAGAAGTGGGAAACAGGTGCATTTGAACGCGCTACGAATGCCTGAATCACGTTCGTAAATCTAGAGAAGAGAGAAATAGGTGCATTCGAATGTGATCGGGCGCATTCGAACGCGATCGGTGAAAATGTACTATTTAGGGTTATTTTTGAATTGTTTGGTTAGCCTCTAAAGGATGTGAATGGCAACCATGGAGTCATTAGTGATGAATTGAGTATTTTGGCTTGTCTCTTTCGTCTTCTTCTCTCTCCTTCTCTGGATCCCCGGCGACGCCGCTTCTAACGTCCTTTGAAAATCGGAATAGATCGAGTCTTGGCCTAAAAGGGGAGATCGTATCACACTACAACCTTTGAAAAACTAAAAACAGCTATGATGACGGCACCCGTTTTAGCGCTACCGGACTTTACCAAAGAGTTCTTTATGGAATATGATGCATCGGGTGTTGGCATAGGAACTGTACTAATGCAAGGAGGTCATCCCATTGCCTATCTTAGCAAGGCTTTATCACAAAAATCTCAGCAATTATCGACTTATGAGAGAGAGATGTTGGCAATTCTGCATGCGGTGATAAAGTGGAAGCCTAATTTGATCGGTAGGCGATTTATTATCCAAACCGATCAAATGAGCCTTCCATACTTTATGTGACAGCGTAACACACTCCGACACAGCAGAGATGGATCACAAAATAGTTGCGGTATGATTATGGAATACAATACAAGAAGGGAATGAAAAATAGAGTGATGGATGCACTATCGCGCTAACCCGATATCGCCGAGCTTGCAGCCTATTCTTCTCCTATCTTTCCTTTCCTTGACGAGCTAAGATATGCATGTACATCTGACCCAGATTTTGAGATTGTTACAGGAGGTGATGGATGATCCGGAGCATTATCTAGAGTTGGAGAACCGAGGCGGTTTGCTGCTTAACCACAGATGCATTCGGGTGCCCACAAATGATGGATTGCGGTAGAAATTATTGGAGCACTTCCACCAAACTCCAGAGGCTAGTCATGAGGGTGTCTTGAGGGCTTATAGGAGGATATCTTAGAATTGCATATGGCCAGGATTGAGGCGGGATGTGAGAAGATTTGTCTATACTTGCGAAGTCTGTCAAAGGGCTAAGGCAACCACATTGATGAGGCCACACGCTCAGACGGCACGTGCGACTCACGCGATAGGATGGGTGGGGCCTGTCACGCATAGATACACTCTTGTGCACATATAATCATAACATCATCAAATAAAACCTGCTAACATATCCATGCTCACATAATCCAACTCCAAATAAATTATACTATTAACCAAATAAACCTGTTAATATATAAATATCCAAGTCCACAATAATGTACAC
Organism: Typha angustifolia; assembly: GCF_048772165.1. Taxonomy (NCBI): domain Eukaryota; kingdom Viridiplantae; phylum Streptophyta; class Magnoliopsida; order Poales; family Typhaceae; genus Typha; species Typha angustifolia. Next base: position 10,522,045 of record NC_133253.1, on the reverse strand, counting down.
TAGACCACTACATAATCTGGTAGGACCCACACAAGCTACGACAAACTATCAAGATACAACTAAAACAACTGATATACGAGTACATTAAAATCTGACATGTATTATACAAATCATCGTTTGATACAATAAAGTACAAATATAACAAACAACGATACAACTCAATTTCCATACAAATTATCATCAATATCGTATCGCACCTATAGCTCACCTCATCAATCTAAAATATCTTCTTCGGAAGTCTCAAGTCGTCATCATGTACCACATATCTAAGGGGGATTAGAAAAGAAATAAAGAGAGTCATCAGCAAAAGGCTCAGTGAATAGACCTTACCCCGAATCAGTGATGCCAAACATAGAGTATATTATGTACTGGATAATATGAATCAGAAAGAGCACCATGTCATGAATGTCTTCTTAATAATATATAAATGTATGGTAGATATCATGTCAAAACTGATCAAAGTATATAATTCTCGACAATGTATAAATAAATCTCCATGTCATACTATCATTATAACTCTCTCTCAAATATAACACATATGATTCATGCTGACCATGATCATACTATGATATCAAATGCAACTACATATGATGCATATTGATTACTCGATAATCAGGTATATTAGATGATAATGAAATCATATACATTTTTCAGCATCACGATCATCACCGATATCTCAGTATCATATCATCATACTAGACCACTATGCATAGTCAACACCTAATATTTGATCTCAATATCCTGCCCGTAGGCTCAAAGCATACCTTGCCATATGCTAAGGATATATCAAAATCCATCTAGATCGGGTACCCCACCAGTTAAGAGAAATAACATGAGGGTAACTCGCCACACACATGCCCTAGCGAACGGCAAGTGTCCAATTATTTATGCATATAGACTCAACTAACCTTGGATATGAGCCATGAGATATCGCATATTACCGACCAGAATCATCAATCCAGGCACCCTTAACCCTGGCGCCTACTCAAGTACCCACATGCTTTTTCTATTAACTTTCCTATTAATGAATTTATGCATTTCCTTCTATATGATAGATCACGTGCATATATCCAGTACTATAACAAGTCATGCATATCAGGAATTTAGGTGGTAAGGAAGTCAAGAGAAAAATAATGCAATGCGATCTCGAATCATACATCTATCACATGTATACTCATGCTAGTCTATTAGACACATACTCACGCTAAAGATCATCTCTATATAATATCATAACAATATAATAATCTCCAACCATCTCTATATATCACCTACATACTCATATCCCAGATCAGTTTAATCAAATGAAAGATAAAATATGCTCAATTGAAATCATCTCTAAATAAGGTCATATAATCATGTTGGAGGCCAAAATATGCATATACATAATTATAGAATAAATCCTAATTTGAGAAAGGTGTTTAGGGAATAAGATTACTCACAGTCTGATCAGAAAACCCAATACACATATCTCTCACGTCCATCAATCAATCGTCACAAATCACTAGCAAGGTTCCCTTGATCTTAAATAAGGGGGTTGGGATCTGAAAATGTTTAAGTAATATAAAGTTAGTTATTTATCCAATTAGAATCCGTTTGTGTAACATATGATGATTTATTAAGTTTAGAATTACTTCTTTTGTTTTTATTAAATAATTTGATTTACATCATATATTTAATTATAATAATATTAATATGTTATTATTCTAATTGTAGATTTATTTATAAAATCATAGTTTGCTAGTATATAATAGTCAATCTCTTTTGATAATAAAAACGTAAAAGAGCTACATGTGCAATAATATAATTTAAAATACAAGTACATATATTATATAATTATACTTTAATTATTTTGTGACTACTACTCTTACTAAACCAATTAAGAGTTGCATATAAAATAATCTTTACTTAATCATGTAATATAAACATTAAGTAAGTCTACTATTTTATTACATGCATAATAATGTATAATAAGTTGTATATATAATAATAATAATAATATATGAAGTTAAAAGTATATTTATGTACAAATATCTATAATTATAATTAACTAAAATTACACTAATTACACTTATCTAATAACCATATTACTATATATATATATATATTCTTGAAAATTTTAAATATCTAAAACTCTTATTGAGGTTAATTAAATAAAATAAGTAATTTAGATAGGTGTTGCCAGAGAAGAGGTAAAACTACGGGAGGAAGAAGAAGTAGAGGAAAAGAAGAAGAAGAAGAAGAAGAAGAAGAAGAAGAAGAAGAAGAAGAAGAAGAAGAAGAAGAGAAGGGAAGGGAAGGAACCTCACCTCGGCGGCGACGGCAATGGTGACAACGTTAGACCAGCATCGATAAGAGAAGGAGAGAAAGAGAGCTTGAGAGAGAGAGGTGATTAGGAAAGAGAGGAGGGTAAGAGAGAGTGAGAGAAAGAACGAGTCTTAGAGATAGAGACGGTGAGGGGGTTGCGACGGCGACAACAACGATGGCGACGGTAGGCCGGCATCGGTAAGAGAGAGAGAGAGTTAGAGAGATAGAGCTATAAAGAGGGAGAGAGAGAGGCGGTGAGGGGGGGTGCGGTGGTGGTAGGTCGGCGTCAACGAGAGAGAGAGAATAAGTGAGAGCGAGATCGAAAGAGAGGGAGAGAGGTTTAGAAGGAGAAAAAGAGAGGCGGTGAAGAAGGGGAAGGGCGACAGTTGCGGCGGCGGTGGAGCCCACCGTAGCTAGCTGGCTCCAGCCTGGTTGGCCAAGCTGGCGGTTGTGGGCGCAAGTGGCGCCCTCAACGTGCGCCCACAATCTACATGACACGATCTCGTGCCATGCAACACTAAATATATTTTTTTTTCCTTTTTTTGTCTCTTCTCTTTTTTTATTAATTTAATTTATATATTATTATTATTATTATTATTATTAGTATTATTATTATTGCTATTATTATTTACCTCTTCTCTGGCAACACCTATCTAAATTTTATTATTAATTTTATTTATTCATTTTTGGGTTATTACTTTCGAATGCCCAACCAAAAATCCTTATTTATTAAAAAATAAGATATTAAAAATAAAAATTAAATCATAGGTCCTAATAGTGCACGAGGTGGCTTGGTCCAGCCTAAATCACATCACTCTTCACGACGAGAGTTCTCTCTCAATTGAACTTACGGGCACAACTTCAAAGTGGTTATCCACTTTGTTGATCCCATTCTCTCTCTAGAAGATAGAGAGAGAGAGGAAAGAGAGCAAATAGAAGAGGGTTGACAAGATGTGAGAAATGACTGCAAGTCAATCGAAGAGTAAAATAATAATTATATAGGTGTAGGTATAAAATATAATTTTGATTAATATTATTTTTATTTAGAATATGATTATTATGATGTTTAGTTATTATTCTAAAATAAAAAAAAATATTCTGGAATAAAATTTTTGTTATTCTTAACATTAAAGGGGCTAAAGGACTCCAAAAATCCTTTTTTTATTCAAAATTTTCCTTCGCTATCTTGTGCATGCCGTCCAAAGGCACTTAACTTCATCCGAAAGAGGTCTTAAAAATTAAAGCTTTAATCTAACTTGACCGTACACCTGAATATATTTTGTATACTTCAAATAAAAGTAAATTTATCCACCAATTTGCTATTACAAAATTATTGCCTTTAAAATCCCATTTAATAAATGGGTGTTATGGTGAGTTGATTTGACTCACATCTAACTTGACTGGAACTCACCTAAGTGAAGACGATTGCCGTCCCTACATAAGAAGATGATATAAGTTAGCAATGAATATTAAATTAATAAAGGAAGAAGTTAGGTTTATATCATTATATGACACACATTAACTGTGATGACATGTGTGGTGAGTCTCACTGTTAGCCACAATTTGCAATAGGCCCTCTCTTTTTGAGTTTCATATTGCTTAAAAAGAAGTCCGAGTGACATTAAATTAGGCAAACTTAATAATAATATTGACGCTTAGAAACACCAGTTGATGAAAATTTATCTATGCCCAGATATGTCAGCATTTAAACCATATTGAGAAAAATACCTCAGTTGACATTTGTTTACTTTCCTAATTCTTTAGAATGCCGAAAATAGTGGACTGTTATATGAATATGTCTAAAGAACTAATACAAATTATTTCTAAAGAATTATCTAAACATATGCTTGTGGCTTAGTATGTTGAATTTAACTTCTTATTTAAGACTAGGGTTACTTGAATCTTTTAATTAACCTACTTTCAAAGGTTGAATTTTAATTTTTAAAGTCGACTAAATTAAGCTAAAATTGAGTGGACGAAGGCCTAGTTTGCCGATGTGAGAGAAATGGAGGGATGACTACTTCTCTAGCCCATTATAAGCTCATGGAAGAGATCTAATTGGATTGAATATGACCTAGTATTGGCTATTTATATTGAAGCCAAATTACCCGAAAGACATCTCTCCTCTACACATCAATGATTACCTTCTTTCTTTTAATTGTGCATGGACCAAATCTCACATTCACATCCCAACAAGGACATGTAGTACTATCACGATCGTGTGCTGATGGTCTAGGAGATGAAGTTTTCACGTGAATTGAAGCCTCTTGTGGGTTCTCCTTTAATGATTGATTCCATCAATCATTGATCAACTTTACCTATCGGCACGATCGACACTTCATCTCTCGTCTCCTAGTGCACTGGGTTTAGGTCAAATCTCCCTTTAATTTACAATTATTAGCTGATAAAAAAAAATTAAGTCCATTCATATAAAAGGATGAATTTGTTTTATGGTTCAAAATCTATTTTATCTTCTTATTTTCTATGAAAGTTATCTAATTACCATTATACTAATTAGATAAGCATATTTTTGGAAGTATCAAAATACTCTTGTTGCCCTTGATTCAAAATGTTTTCCTTCCTATCTGATAAAAGTAATTAAGTTTCATATATAAACCTTATTCTGCTCAAAATCGTAGCGCATGCATCAGAACTCTGTTTTTAATTATTGTGTTCACATGCGCTTAATTAGAAGGATTGAGATGGAGAGTAGTAGTTCGTTGAATAGAGGCAAAGGGAAGAGATTGCAGGTGGCATTCAAATTAAGGAGGTTTGGTGTCTTGCTCCCAAGGGCACATGGGGGAAGGAGGGATGTCAATTTTATGTAGGGCTAATAGAGCTAAATGATGCATGTGCTACCATGTGCTCCAACAGTGCTTGGAGAGTCAATTCTGCGCCGTTCCCTCCAATCCCAAGCGTATCAATTTTAATTAGCTAAACCTTTATCCCTTTTATTACCTTTTTGACTTTCCTTTTAATTCCCTTCGAACGCCATACACATGTAACGTTAGTCAAATGAAGTCCTTCAGTTTCCATCCTTCAATTATTTGTCGATAGGACTACTTTGAAAGGGATGGAAGTTTTGGCCTTAATGGGACAGCAGCATGGGCTTCCATCCTTTTCCCAGTTGTATTTAAATGGAGGACGTGCACATCTAATCTTGCCATCACCATAGCTTTTTCCCAAGGACTTGTGAAGGTAATGAATAATTAAGCATATGTACATATATAGAGATACACTTTGCTCTTCAATCTCCTACTTAATTTATATCACCATCTTCAATTCTTTAATCTTTTGATATAATGATTTTCAAGCAGTTTACAGTGTCATCGATTTTTGCTGGATAATGGACGAGGTGCAGAGAAGCAAGCGGAGAAGGGTTTACTCATTCAATGTTAATGCTACAGAATTGGCTAACTTCTCCTTCAAGTACATAAGCTATCTACTGCCATCTCTTCTGAGGATTGCTAGGATTAACTCCTGCAGCAGCAGAGGAAAAGATAGAGAGATGAAGAAGATCGTACGGTTCGAACAAGACATGGCGTTGGTGCAATCAGCTGGTGAATTCAAATGGAGTCGTGCACTAAAACGCAAGCTTGATCAGGCTACTGTTACTTTCAAACCAATCATGACAAGCAAACTTGATAGCCATTGCTATTTTGTCCAAAATCTCGAGATTTGCCCTCCAATTCCAAGGATGCTCATTCGCATCAACTGCGACATGAACCTGAAGGGATATTATATGCCCGGTATTCAGAAGAAGGTTATGAATACAAAGAAAGAGAATCCCAGTGATCTCTTAGTGTTGCTACGAAGAATATTACCTGGTGGAAATGAGCTTTGTGTGCATGAGCTGTTCTCTGAAGTGGAGAGTTATGTCACTTGCCTACAGTTGCAGGTTGAAGTCCTCAGGTCTCTTGTTACTTCGCACTAAACCCTACCAGTTTCGCAAAGTCATGATCACTTTGTTGGGATGGAAGGTTGTAGATAGAGAGCAGAGTAGAGGTCAAGTTGAAAAAGGCTACTCTTTGAAGCTACAATGAACTTGCTTATATAGATTTAATTGATGTTTGTAGTAATGATGTAGGTTTGGCATCGCATTCACCTCTATTAGTTGTCATTGTTTTCAAGTAAATAATGCCATGTCCTATATATATATATATATATATATATATATATATATATATATATATATATATATATATGTATAAAGCTCCACACGTGGTGCAATGTTTAGCAATATCATATCAGCCATGCATGATAAAATCAATACTGGCTGAATAACGTTCCACGTTAAAGAAAAGATTAATGGATATATAATTCAAGCTATCATGGAATACGAAAGCTTAACTTTTATGCTGAAATCGTTATGTCGAGAAAGTGATTTCAGGTTTCTATTCACACGTACAATTTTGGGCTGAATTGCTTCCGGTGTATGCATATCAAAATTCATTTCAGCTAGATTAGACCCCCTATCTCCCGACTCATTAACCATCCATCATCTTGCCTTATTGTGTAATCAGGCATGGATCAATTAATTGGCCCAAGGTTTAGGTCTGATTTCCTGCCCATCTAAACCAGGCCCATTCACAGCCCAATGCTTTCACATGTAGTTTTATGTTGGGCCTTATAAGCAACTAAGAATTCAATTAAATGTATTTTAACCCCTATTTTTATGTTAAAAATTACTTTAGCTCTTGTACTTTAAAAGGCCTTAACTAGTCCTTATACTTATGACTAAAGTTGGACTGTTAGACTTTTCATCCAACTTAATTGTTTCTCTTTTGAGATTGAGCGTCATTCTTCCACATCGTCAACATGTCCCAATATTAGAAGTAACATTGGAAGTTATTATTTATCTTTATATCCCTTTCCCCATTTCACATTTGCTTCTAGAGCTACAGTTTTTTGGTCCCATTCACATTTGTGTTGTTAGAAGAGATTTTAGTTTTATAGTGAAGAAAATTTCTCTTTGGAATGGATGAAATCTTTATATAATATAATGGTAGCATGTGGTCATTTTCATTGTTTGCATTGTTGTCATAAAATTATGATCCCTACTATTATTAATTTATACGCTATTTTACGTAAGCATGTGATCCCTTTTACTAATTGTATAGTTTAATCATGTTGATATACACGCTAATTTGGTCTTTTCGTTATTTGCGTAAAAGCACTTACCCCTTATTCTGTTATTTATACCATCATTTAACACCCTAGTATATAGTGAAGAATATCCATCTTTAGAATGGATAAAAGCTATATATAATATCACGGTAGCATGCGGTCATTTTCATTATTTGCATATATTATCATCTCTATTACGATTAATTATATGCTATTTTACTTAAGCAAGTGTTGCATAGTTTGATCATGATAACATACACACTAATTTGATCTCTTTTATTATTTGTATAAAATCACTTTATTCCCTATTATCTTTTTGTACCACCATTTAACTCCTTGTAATATATGATCATATTTGTGTACACACTAAATGACATAAACTTACAACTTGGAAGTATTAATTCTAATTTCTAGGTGTTTATTTCTTATAGTACAACTTGGAAGTATTAATTATCATTTAATTATTTTATGATGAGAAATTTATAAAGTTACTAAGAAGGATCTATAATAAAAGGAAATTATAAGACGCCCTACTATTCAGTCTGCAACCGTCCAATTAATTCTCTAGGTATAGGTAGTCCGCATCTTAATAGACATGTCTATTTCACTGAGTCTCTCTTTGAGAGAATCAATCTATATGCTCCTATTTTAATAGTATTCTAACTAAAAGCATATATTTATTATAATTAATTTTATAAGTAAAAATCATTTGCAATGGAGTAGGAATTTGTCATAGCTATTGTACTACAAATCACCTAGAAAAATTTGGAATGAAGATCTAGTGTTGCTAGAAAAGATGATACTCAAGTCACGCATATACTAGATAAACATGAAGGTAAAAAAACTTGATTAAATTGTATGTTGAAATGAACCTGATACTATTAGGTGGTACAAAAGTGCACAGCAATCCATTTAAGGTAGAAATTGAGGATGTAATTAAATGCACAAGAATCTACCCGAGGTAGAAACAAATGTTGCAAGTGTGATAAGATCTCCTCTTTTGGGCTATAGAGCTCTGATACTAACTTGATACGATCTCCCATTTTGGATAAGGTTCGATCTCTTCTAATTCTCTAATTTGGACTGGATCTGGCACGGAATTTTGAAATAAGATCCCGAACGATGCCGCCGTCGGATCGATGTGAGATTTTGATATGTTGTAGCCCAGAAAAGAGCGTTGCAACAAATCTAATTTCAGACGGATCGGACGTGGGGATCTCGAGATGTCGTCCGATTAATGGTCAAACGTCAGGGTGGTCTATTTTGGATCCATGGATGGAGGATCTTAGGTGATGGTGGTTGAAGGTGGACCGGTGTTAATGGGGTGGCACCGGTGATAAGGGGTGGTGGAAGGGTTATGGTTGATGGAAGGGTTAGGGCAAGTGTTGGATATATTGGAAGAAGGGGGAGGAGAGGGCCACTACTAAGGGACTAGGGTGATTGGCCTATTGAGGGAGGTTATAAGCGGCGTCACCGGGGATTGAGAAAATGGGAGCGAAGAAGACGAAGGAGGCAAGGCAAAACTCAATTCTCAATTCAATAATGACCTATGGTTGCCATCCACATCCTTTTAGAGGCTAACCAATAACTCAAATTAACCCTAATAATACAATTTTTGCCGACCGTGTTCGAACGCACCGAGTTTGCTCCGCTGGATTTGCGAACATGATGCAAGCGTTCGAACGCGTGATCGAACGCGCCTGTTGGTATTTGCGAACGCGATGCAGGCGTTCACAGTGCAGTCGAACGGGGTGCGTTTGAACGTGGTTGGGCGTGTTCGAACGCGGTCGGTAAAAATTATATTGTTAGGGTTAATTTGAGTTGTTGGTTAGCCTCTAAAAGGATGTGGATGGCAACCATAGGTTATTATTGAATTGAGAATTGAGTTTTGCCTTGCCTCGTTCGTCTTCTTCGCTCCTGTTCTCTCAATCCCCGGCGACGCTGCTTTTAATCTCCCTCGACAGACCAATCACCCTAGTCCCTTAGGAGTGGCCCTCTCCTCCCCCTTCTTCCAATCTATCCAACACTTGCCCTAACCCTTCCATCAACCATAACTCTTCCACCACCACTTTTCACCGGTGCCACCCCATTAACGCCGGTCCACGGATCACGTGCCTTCAACCACCATCACCTAGGATCACGTGCCTCTATCCACGGATCTAAAATAGACCACCCTGACATTCGACCATTAATCGGACAACATCTCGAGATCTTCATGTCCGATTCGCCCGAAACTAGATTTGTTGGAACGCTTTTTTCTAGGGCTACAACATATCAAAGTCTCACGTCGATCTGACGGCGGTATCTTTCGGGATCTTATTTCAAAGTTCCATACCAGATCCAGTCCAGATTAGAGAATTGGAAGATATCAAACCTTAGCCAAAAGGGGAGATCATATCAAGTTGGTATCAAGCTCCATAGCCCAAAAGGGAAGATCGTATCAATTTGGTATCAGAGCCTTAGCCCAAAAGGGGAGATCGTATCAATTTGGTATCAGAGCTCCATAGCCCAAGGTGAGAACGTATCAAGCTTGGTATCAAAGCCACCGTTCCTCAGACAAGCGCTTCCATTGACGACCACCAAATCCATGGTTGCCCGACGAGATGATGAAGAAGAGATTCTCCCAATAGAGGAGGGGAAACGATTGCGGGGACTTCCACCCGCGGAACTGCCCGATCTAATCGGAATACGGAAGAACTTAGCGTTCAAGCCATGTTGGGGTCTCTTTCCGAGCAAATGGCCATAAACAACTAGATGATGATAGAGGTGATGTGGGAACTAAGGGCGACAAGGGAAGCAATGGCGAACGGGAACGCACCATCGACTCCACAACGCTAGTCCACCCCCTTGAACCCACCGCCACCGGTTCAGCCTTTGCAACCATAAGAGCCGCTGCTACCACCACCCTATGGGTAGAGGCAAGCAAGGATGGTTACACCAGGTCCAATTGTAGGTGAACCTATCCGATGAGTGAACCACTATGGAGACCACCTTGGAGATCAAGATCCATGGGTGGGTCAATACGAACCGGAACTATGGCGAGTTAATCAAAACCGAAGGAGGGATCATCAAACCTTCATGGTGCATCCTCCCCCAGTTAGACAAGGACTTAGACATGATCTGGAACGAGACAACTGCATCCGTGGACAAGTCGTGCATCTCGAATTCCCCAAGTTCAAAGGTGGTGATCCGATCGATTGGTTGTATAGGGCGGAGCAATTCTTTGCATACCAAGGTACGGTGAAAGAATACAAGGTGACGCTTGCGAGCTTCCACCTTGAGGATGCGGCATTTCATTGGTTTCGAGCAACCAATGCCATTGAGGCCATCAAAACTTGGGCTGAATTTTGCGCCGATATCACACAGCGATTTGGAGCATCGGGGTATGAAGACTTTGATGCTCTCCTCTCAAAGACGGTGCAAATGACTATGGCTGGGTCATACCAAGAAGAATTTGAGAGGATTAGTAGCCGATGTCATCCACCATGGACGGATTAGCAGCTTCATAGCACCTTCATCTTCGGGCTGCGGGGTGACATACAAGCCGATATGATGGCTTTAAGGCCTAGAACCTTAAAGGAGGCCTTCGAAGATGCGGTGCTTATGGAAGACAAACATAGGGCCATGGAGTTATATCTAAAACAAAGTTGGACGAGCCAAGGAAGCTGCAATCAATCTCAACCAACCATAGTGACAGGAAACATCACCGGAGTACCAAGAGTTGCTGCTATAGTGGTACCTCCTCGAGCACCCTTGAAGCCATCCCAAGATGTGAAGTACGCACTTAGAGGTCCGGGACAAGCACTCACACCTACCCAAGTGGAGGAACGAAGGGCCAAGGGCCTATGCTTCCGTTGTGATGAGAAGTTTGTACCCGGGTATCGCTGCGCTAAACCAATGGGATCAGTGATGCTAATAGATGGATTAGAGGAAGATGAGGATGAGTTTGCAGCTGAAAATGAAGGTGTGGGTGGACATCAAGTAGAAGAAGCTGAGGAGCAACTCGTGGAGGACATAATAGCCGAAATCTTCCTCCACGCCTACTCAGGGACAGCTGCGCCTAAGACATTGCTGGTGAACTGTAACGGCCCCGCCCGGCACGGCACGTGCACGCCCACGCGCCCACACGGCACGCGCGGCGCATGCGACAGGTCGAGCGGGGCCCGTCACGCACAGATACTCTCCTATGCACATATAATTATGACATCATCAAATAAAACATGTTAACCTATCCATGATCACATAATCCATCACCAAATACATCATACTATCAACCAAATAAACTTGTTAACATATGAATATCCAAGTCCATAATAATATACACTAGACCACTACATAATCTAGCAAGGCCCACATAGGCCACAACAAACCATCAAGATACAACTAAACAACTGATACACGAGTGCTCTATAATCTGACATGTACTATACAAATCATCATCTGATACAATAAGGTACAAATATAACAAACAACGATACAATTCAAAATCTGGTTAAATTATCTTCAATACCGTTTCACGTCTATAGCTCACCTTATCCTTGCTTTAAGATATCTCATCATGATATCTCAAGTCGCTATCACGTATCATAATATCTGGGGGTTTAGAAAAGAAATAAAGAGAGTCATGAGCAAAAGGCTCAGCGAATAGACCTTACCCCGAATTAGTGAAGCTAAACAGAGAGTAAATCATGTACTGGATAATATGAATCAGAAAGCAATATGATGCCATGTATGAATATATATATATATATGTATCCTCAATGACATATATATGAATGAAATCAATTCTCATGAATGAACATATTATATCCTCAACCGAAAATATATAACACATGATGAAATTATCATATAACATCACTGAATATAACACCATATCATGTATAATATTTATGATCCAATGATACTAGTCACATCAATGATGATGCATGATGCATGCCAACCACTAGATAATCGTATATGTCAGAGCCAAATATAATCCACATATCTCTCACTATCACAATCATCCGTCTCAACTCTGAATATCATCCACCATGCTGGACTACGGTACCCGGCTCCAAACTCGATACACATCATGTCACAAGCTCAGAGCATACCCTGTCATACGCTAAGAGTATCTCTGTAGATAAATCATACACTGCCATACGCTAATGGTATCTTTGTAGATAAATCATACCCTACCATATGCTAAGGGTATCTCAGAAGAAAGTAATCATACTCTGCCAGACGCTAAGGGTATATCAATAATAGTTGTACCCTATCATACGCTAAGAGTACAACCATTAGCCATCATCATACTCTGCCATACGCTAAGAGTATGTCCAATACCAGTCCGAGCCAGATACCGTTCCAGCCATCACATCACATCACATCATATCACATACACAACTATTGTCATGATTTTCTATACATGATAGATCATATGCAAATATCCAGTACTGTAATAGATCATGCAACTTAGGAATTTAGGTGGTGAAGAAGCCAAGAGAAAAATGATGCAATGTCGACTCCAACCATGTATCTAACACATGCATACTCTTGTTAGTCTAACACATGCATACTCATGATAGAGATCATCCTGACATAAAACAATAACAGTATAATCATCTCCAATCATCTCTATATATCACCAATGTACTCATATCCCAGATCAGCCTAATCAAATGCATGATAAAATATGCTTGACTGAAATCATCTCTATATAAAGTCATATAGTCATGCTAGAGGCCAAAATATGCATGTACATAATATATAATATAGTCTAATTTGAGAAAGGGATCTAGGAGATAAGACTACTCACAGTCTGATCAAAAGACACAAACCACTTTTTTTTCACGCCCGTCAGTTAACCGAGTGACACTCATCGCTAGCAAAGTCCACGAGGTCTCAAATAAGGGGTTCGGGATCTGAAAATATTTAAGTAACATAAAGTTAGTTATTTATCCCAATATAATCCATTCGAGTGAAATATGATTTATTAGATTTTAGAATTTCTACTTATTTTTATAATTGGATAGATTTTTAATTATAAATAAAATATAAATATAGATAAAAACCTAATTATAATTAAATTATATCTTGATTAATTAGGGACTATGTAGTCATTATCTTATTTGTTACAAAATAATAATGTATAATAAATTATTAGAATTATTTAAAATGTATCTCATAAAAATATTAGTATATAAATTTGATAATTATAATTTACAAACCTATATATTAATCTAATAGAGATATAAATAAATAAATATGAGTATTACTTATATTTATACCTAATTAATCATTGATTATACAAATTACAATAATACTAATCATATTGAAGAATATATTATTATTAAAATAATTAATGTCTAAATAATCTATTTGCATTAATTAAGATGGAAAAACCTAAATAAATAACATCAAATAAATAAATAAATAAATAATTAAAACACTGCTATAGTGTTGGGCTCGGCCCAGCACTGTGCAGAAAAAGAAGTGGAAGCCGAGGAGGGAACAGAAAAAGAAAGAAAGAAAGAAAGAAGAAGAAGAAGAAGAAGAAGAGAGGAGGGGAGGGAGGTGCGGACCCGGCCTGCGGAGAGGGCATCGGCAGCTGGTAGTCGACTTAGCTGTCGGCCTCTCGCCGGCGGCTCAGCTCCGGCGAGCCTGAGCCCAAAGAAGGAAAAAGAGAGAGAGAGAGATAGTGAGATAGTGATAGAGAGAGAGGAGGAGGAGGAAGGAGGAGGAGGCTCACTTGCGGTAGCATGACGATAGTGGTGGCGGTTCGGCAGTGGGGGAGAGAGAGAGAGAGAGAGAGAGAGTCCGAGGGAAGAAGAAGAGAGAGAGAGAGAGAGAGATTTAAAGGGAGAGAGAAGGCGGTGGGTGGGGGGCGCAGCCAGCTGGCCACAGCCGGTTGGCTGCGGCGACGCGAGGGGGTGTGTGCGTGGCTCCTCCCCCACGCTGCCCCATTGCATGGGCACGAGGCCGGCCACACTATAGCTGGCCACGTTGTGCCCATGTAAAGAATTTTTTTTTGGAGTTGTTACATGAACGGTGTAGTAAAAAAAACCACAGTGAGAATCTTGATTGACACCGGGTCCACCCACAACTTCATTGATAAGAGGCTCCTTAAGAAGATTGGGCTAGAGTCGGAACCCACAGAAGTGTTCGATGTGATGATTGGAGATGGCACCACATTGCGAGCAGATTTTATTTGTGGAGGTGTGGAATTGAAGGTGCAATGCCAAACTTTCACATTGGACCTTTATCCTTTGGCCTTGCGAGGTGCCGACATTGTTTTAGGGACTCAATAGCTTCAAATATTGGGGCCCATAACCTTTGATTTCTCAAACCTCACATTGACATTTTGAAGGAATGGACGAAGGGTACTGCTGGATGGAAATCAACTGCGGCAGGGGCCGACATTGCAACCACTTGTGGGCTTTCCTTGTGTAGGGGATCGAGCTCTACTATTGCACATGGCTGTCGCTGAACCTAACTCGAGTCATTGGGTGGACCTAATCCAGATCCACCAACTGCATCTAACTCGACCTCCCGAGCGCAATCGGATGCACCAGATTTCTTTTGCTGAACTGACATTGAGTCAAGTGGTTCGACCAATGTAGATGGACCCGAATTCCACCTTGGGCTAGTAGGAGTACAAGTATCCAAGCTCGACTAAGGATGAACCCCTTTGAGGCGGTTATGGTCGCACTCCCCTTGTCTTGCGTGCCTACGATAGACTCGCGGCGACGGATAGGACCTAGCTTGACTTGGAACTTGCTGATCGAGAATTGAGCGGCTGATGCCCTTTCTTGCCAACCAGACACAAGTGAGCTTACCTCTTCTTCAGCACCAACATTTCATCTATTTTTAGATATGTGGGGAACCAATGCAGAAGATCATACCATGGAGGAGCTGGAGTATCGCTTCCCAAATTTCAAACCTTGAGGACAAGGTTGCGGAAGCGTGGTGGATTGATACGATTCGGACTTCACCGAAGTCATCTCGAGCATGGATTCACTTTAGAAGTGTCTTTGTGTCTTGTTTTAGTGTTTAAATTCTATGAAAAATAAGTTTCTGTAAATCGCGTTTGAACATGAGTGGGTGAGTTCGAACGCGGTTGTGAACGGGGTTGTAAACGTGGGTGAAGAGTTTGCATTGTGCGTTCGAACGCCCTGTTCAAACACACTATGAACGCCTGCATCACGTTCGTAAATACTGATAGGCGCATTCGATCGCGCATTCGAACGCTTGCATTGCGTTCGCAAATCCAGAGGAGCGAACTCGGTGCATTCGAACGCGGTCGGCAAAAATTGTATTGTTAGAATTAATTTGAGTTGTTGGTTAGCCTCTAAAAGGATGTGGATGGCAACCATAAGTCATTATTGAATTGAGAATAGAGTTTTGCCTTGCCTCCTTCGTCTTCTTCGCTCCCGTGCTCTCAATCCTTGGCGACGCCGCTTCTAACCTCCCTCGATCGGCCAATCACCCTAGACCCTTAGGGGCGGCCCTCTCCTCCCCCTTCTTCCAATCTATTCGACACTTGCCCTAACCTTTCCATCAACCATAACCCTTCCACCACCACTTTTCACCGGTGCCACCCTATTAACGCTGGTCCACCTTCAAACACCATCACCTAGGATCACGTGCCTGTATCCACAGATCCAAAATAGACCACCGTGACGTTCGACTATTAATCGGACGATATATCAAGATCCCCACATCCGATTCGTGTGAAACTAGATTTGTTGGAACGCTCTTTTCTGGGGCTACTATATATCAAAATCTCACATCAATTCGATGGCAGCATCTTTCGGGATCTTATTTCAAAATTTCATGCCAGATCTAGTCCAGATCAAAGAATTGAAATAGATCGAACCTTAGCCTAAAGGGGAGATTGTATCAAGCTTGGTATTAGAGCCTTAGCCCAAAATGGGAGATCGTATCAATTTGGTATTAGAGCTCCATAGCCCGAGGCGAGAATGTATCAAAGTGAAGAACATAACAATCCACTTGAGGTAGAACTAGTGGCTGCAAATGAAGTGCACAATAATCCACTTGTGGTAGAAACAGAGGTTGCAACTAAACTAGACAACAATCAAATTGAGCAAGAAATAGAGGCTGCAATTGAATACTTGAGGTAGAAATATATGTTGCAACTAGCGTGGGCATCAATCCAATTCAGTAAGAAATAAAGGCCGCTATACAAGAAAAAGATAGTGACGGTGATCCAACTAGTGTAGTGATAATTAAGAGGGTTTATGTAACAACCAATCCCTAGTCATGTGCACACCACGAGCCTGCAGCACGTGCTTCTACTTAGTGAAGGGGCGCAGAAAAAAAACTCATTTCAGTTGGTTGTCGACAATCAAATAAATCATGCATTAATACTATAATTAATCCGCAATCATCTTGGCTAGATGTAGGAGTTGCAAATCTTGCCGGTAATCTGTCATGGTAACTAGCCTCTTATCGAGTTTGTGTTTAGTCTAATCTGCTTGGGGTCATAAATAGGTCAACTTGTCTAACCTAATTAATAATCGAGTCATGTTAAAGTTTATATCACTGACCTGTTTTGACCTGTTCAATCTATTCAAGTATATGGGTTAGGTCGAGTTGGGTGAACTCGCCAACCCTTACTATTTAAACTAAACTCTAGACCTAATTGTACCTCTCACATAATCTCTCATTGCCTCACCCTCACACCAATTCACCCAGTCCCAACTGCCTCACTAACTCACCCTCACACTGACTCAGTACTCATCCATCTCCACCTTCTCTTGCCTCCTCTCACCTCCACCACAATCTTCCTCTCACCTCTCGCCTCTTTTTGCCTCTAGAAAGCCCTATCTCCATTCTCCACCATCTCCATATACCACCTGTCTCAGATTGCTTGCTGCCTGCCTCAGATCGCTTGCCGCCCTATCTCCCCACGTTAATAGATAAAATTGCCTGTCCTCACTCCTCACATTGTAGTTGCCCATCGAATCTCCTCACTCCTAATGCCATCATCAACCATTAGATCTCCGCACTCCTCATGCTATCGTTGCCCACCAGATCTCCTCACTCCTCACGTCATCGTCGCCCATCGGATCTCCTCACGCCGTCATTGCTCATCGTGTTAGGTTTTTATTTGTTGGCAATTGTGTACAAAATATTCTAAGTGTATTTTTTTCATGTATATGAGCTTTACACAAGTCTAGAATATCTCTGGTTTGAAGAATTGCAAGACTAGTGGAGAAAAGTTATCGAGTTCACACCGCGTTCGAATGCGAGTACCGCGTTCACACAAACAGAGTGCCGCGTTCACAAATGCATTCGAACGCGGGTACTGCGTTCACACAGACAGAGAACCACGTTCACAAACGCGTTCGTACGCGGGTACTGCGTTCACACAGACCGAGTGCAGCATTCACAAACGCGTTCGAACGCAACCTGAAGAATTCAAGCTGTCGCATTCGAACGCAGTTGGTCTCGTTCGAACGCACCTGAGATTAAGTTAGGCCGTTCGAACGCACCCAGGCCGCGTTCGAACACACCTATGAAGTTTGCAATTTATTGGATTTTCGTGAGTACGGATAAGACTTAGATTTGGCTCTATCTTGGAGATCATATATAAGGATTGTGATGCCCTATCTCTAGGGCAGTTGAAGAAGCATTATTGAAGAAGACTTCTTGAGACTACATCGGTTCTTCAACGAACAAGGTTCTACTCATCTACAAGAATTTAATCTTTCGTCTTAAGAGCTATCTAGACGAAAGATCAATCTTGAGGGCTACTGAGATTGGACTTCAATCACAAGAAGCAGTGAATCGTGGGTTCTAGCAATCAAAACTGAGAGGAACAAAGTCGTTTGGATCGACGGGTTGTTTTGTGAGTCAGTCTTGTAACTGCTACTATCATAGTGATTGGTTTTGATCCGAGTTTGGATCCGTGGTTTTTTTTCCGTTTTGGGTTTTTCCACGTTAAAATCTTGGCGTTCATCTCTCCTTTCGTTCTTAATATTTCTTCTGACTTTTACTTAAGCGAACGAACGATATCATTACCTAGAGGTTAGATACATACATGTGCCTAGGAGTTTTTTTCAATTGGTATCAGAGCAGGTTCTCTCACCCTTTGAGAGAGATCATATAGGCATGGATTTTCATAGAGATGGACCATCATCTATTAGACCTCCTATTCTAGATGGATCAAATTATGGATATTGGAAAGCTAGAATGAGAGCTTATTTGAAGTCTATAGATGAGCGAGTATAGATGGCCATTGTGAACGGTTGGAGTCCACCAATGTACATGGTGAATGATGAGTTTATTGAGAAACCGATTGAGTCATGGGATAAGACAGATTATGAAAAAGTTAGCTGGAATAGCAAAGCAATAAATGCAATTTTTAGTTGTGTTTCCTCGGAAGAATTTAGAAGAATTTCTACTTGTGAAATAGCAAGAGAAGCCTGGACGATCTTAGAAACAACTCATGAAGGAACTATGGCTGTAAAACTTTCAAAACTTTAGAGGTTGACTACTAGTTTTGAAACCCTACGTATGGAGGAGAATGAAATATTTGATGAGTTCTATGCAAAGCTGAGTGATATAGTCAACTCCAGTTTTAACCTAAGAGAGAAAATTCCTGAAAACAGAATTGTCCGTAAGATCCTTAGGTCTCTTCCAGAAAGGTTTCAGGCAAAAGTTACAGCTATTAAGGAAAGTAAGGACATCGAATCTATGAAAGTTGAACAATTGGTAGAAAATCTACAAACATTTGAGTCCAGTCTTTCAAAACCGAGAAAGTCCAAAGGGATGGCTCTATCCACTGTTGAACAAAATTTAGAGGAGTATGATGATGAAGGTGATTTAGATGTTGAGATATTGGCTATGTTTGTCAAAATGTTCAATAAATTCTTTCGAAAGCCAAACAAGTTGAATGCTGAAAAATTTGAAAAAAGCAAAGCTTTTGTGAAGAAGAAGAATATTGTGAGTTCGAATACAGGTGGTAGCAACAACAATGTCAAACAGAAATATAAGAATTCTGAGAATAAAGTTCAATGTTTTGAATGTTCTGGTTTTGGACACATCGCACAAGAATGCCCCAATCATCTTAAGAGAAAGGGTAAAACTATGAAAATTACTTGGGATGATTCAGATGAATCTAATGATGATTCTGAAAAAGACGAAGCAAACTTTGTAGCCTTTGCCTCTTCTCTACTTAATATTGACTCTGTTGTTGATACTGATAGTACAGATGATTTTGATATGCTACCAACTAAGGAAGATGAATCTGAAATTCAAAAGGCATATAATGACTTGTACCTAGAGTCGTTTAAACTCAAGAAAGCAATCTTAGACTACTTCAACGACTCAAGGTAATTGAAGCAGAAAGAATTCAATTTGAGGAGAAGTATAAATTGGAGCTTGAACGTGTCAAAGACCTTTCTGAACAACTTGACAATGCGAAAAATAAAATGAAGGCTGATGAAATTGAACTAGAGCGATTGCATAAGGAAGTTACATTTCTAAAAGGGAAGAACAAATTGGACGAGATTCTAAAAGCTCAGATCTCTGGAAAAGACAGATATGGTGTTGGATATACTGGTAATTCAAATAATAATAAAACTAATTTTGTTTCTGCAGGTATACAAAAGAAAGAATACCTAAAGCCATCAATCGCATTTTCAAAGCAATCCTGATGAATCCTTCTAAACTGAAGTTGAATCTACAAACTGGTGAATCTTCGACGGTACCAAAGGTAAACTCTAGTCACACTCCTCAACAAAAGGTGAGTAGAAAAGGGTTTGTTTCGACATGCTATCATTGTGGCATTCTAGGGTATATTCGACCTTATTGCAAATATTTGCAAAAACCTAGAACTGCTTTCATTTATGGGATGAAAACAAAGGCCATATGGGTCAAGAAAAGTGATTTGAAATGTTATGTTGTGCATACAGCCTTGAAAGCTTTAAATTCTGATTTGTGGTATTTAGACAGTGGCTGTTCAAGACATATGTCGGGTGACAAGTCGTTATTTTCTAATCTTGAAAAACATGAAGGGGGAGTTGTGACATTTGGAGATGGTAATTCATCAAAGGTAATAGGTAAAGGAAAGGTAAGTACTCTAGGGATTCCTAGTCTCGAAAATATTCTTTATGTTAAGGGCTTGAAAGCAAATCTACTGAGCATCAGTCAATTTTGTGATGAAGATTTTGAGGTAAAATTCTCCAAAAATGATTGTACTATTTTAGATCATGATGGTAATGTTATATGTTATGGATCTAGAACATCTGATAATTGCTATGTCGTTGGAACTTCACATAAACTGAAATGTAACAGTGCCTCTTTCGACATTGCAGATCTTTGGCATCAACGTCTTGGACATGTGAATCACAAGGAATTATTTACTCTGTCCAAATATGAAGTGGTAAGAGGAATACCTAAGATGAAAGAAATGCCAAAAAGAGTGTGCGGTTCGTGTCAAATTGGAAAACAAATTCGTATCTCACACAAGAAGGTAAATGTAGCTACCACTGACCGTGTGCTACAATTAGTTCACATGGACTTGATGGGTCCAACAAAAACGGAAAGTCTTGGAGGTAAACGCTATATATTCTTAATGGTCGATGATTACTCTAGATATACCTGGGTTGCCTTTCTACGTGAGAAGTCTGAAACCTTTGAAGTTTTTAAATCACTATGCTTAAGATTGCAGAATGAAAAATCTACAACCCTAGTTAGGATTCGTTTTGATCATGGTAGAGAATTTGAAAATGAAAATTTTTCTATATTTTGTGATTCTCTTGGTATTCAACATGAGTTTTCAGCTCCTATAACTCCACAACAGAACGGGATTGTTAAAAGAAAAACCCGAGTTGTGCAGGAAATAGCTAGGGTTATGCTTCACGCTAAAAAGGTTACTCAAAGGTTTTGGGCAGAGGCGGTCAATACAGCGGTACATGTGATAAATCGTGTTTATCTAAGACCAGGTACCAAAATGACTGCTTATGAAATCTGGAAAGATACATATTACGAAGAAATAGAAAAGGAGCTTGATCTGGAAACTGAGAATCATGACAAGGACAAAGTTGAAATGAACAAAAATCACTACAACGTACCGGAACCATCTGCCATAGTGAAATCAAATCATCCACTGTCACAAGTGATCGGAGACGTGAATCAACCAATTAAGACAAGACGACAAATCCAAAGTGAGATATCATTTACTTGTTATACATCTTCTTTTGAACCTAAAAATGTGAAGGAAGCATTGTTAGACGATTCTTGGGTTAATGCTATGCATGAGGAATTAGAGCAATTTTCTAGGAATGATGTTTGGTATTTAGTTCCTAGACCTAAGAATGTGAACGTCATTGGGACAAAATGGATTTACAAGAATAAAAGTGATGAACATGGCAATATAGTTCGAAATAAAGCCAAACTAGTAGCACAGGGATACACTCATTTTGATGAGACATTTGCTCCTGTTGCTAGATTAGAGTCTATTCGTATACTGCTTGCCATTGCTTGTCATTTAAAATTTAAATTGTTTCAAATGAATGTTAAAAGTGCTTTCTTGAATGGTATCCTGAATGAAGATGTTTATATGGAACAACCTAAGGGTTTCGAAGATCAAAAATTTCTTTCTCATATTTTTAAATTGAAAAAGACTCTTTACGAGCTAAAACAAGCTTCAAGAGCTTGGTATGAGAAGTTGACCACCTTTTTAGTGGATGTGGGGTTCACTCGAGGGGGAGTAGACAAGACATTATTCATTAGACGTGAAAACAAGAGTTTAGTTGTGGCACAAATATATGTGGATGACATTGTTTTCGGGGCGATGAGTCAATTATTAGCTAAGGAGTTTGCAGATCTCATGCACAGTCATTTTGAGATGAGCATGATGGGTGAGTTGAAGTTTTTTTTAGGGCTTCAAATTACTCAATTGGAGAGAGGGTTTTTATCGCTCAAACCAAGTATGCTAAGGAACTTGTGACTAAATTTGGTTTAGAAAATGCAAAACATGCTAGAACTCCTATGAGTACGACTACCAAAATAGGTAAGGACATGTCAGGAAAAAGTGTTGATCAAACACTGCATAGGAGCATGATTGGTAGCCTTTTGTACTTAACTGCTAGTAGACCTGACATTTCATTTAGTGTTGGTGTGTGTGCTAGGTTTCAGTCTCAACCTAAGGAGTCACATTTGTTTGCTGTGAAACGTATCATAAAATATGTCACTGACATAGTTGATTTAGGTATCTAGTTTACTTATGACTCGGGTGCTATCATATCGGGATACACGGATTCTGATTGGGCAGTTTCATATGATGATAGAAAAAGTACTTCAGGTGGATGTTTTTATGTTGGAAACAATCTGGTTGCTTGACACAATAAGAAACAAAACTCGATATCTTTATCTACTGCGGAGGCCGAGTACATTGCAACAGGGAGTTATTGTTATCAGTTATTATGGATGAAACAGATGGTCAAGGATTATGGCATTGAACAAGATACTATGGTGCTTTATTGTGACAACATAAGTGCTATTAATATATCGAAAAATCCTGTTCAACACTCGCGTACAAAACATATTGATATCCGACATTATTTTATACACGAGTTAGTTGAAGACAAAACAATAGCACTAGAACATGTTGAGACGGAGAAACAGTTGGGTGATTTGTTTACCAAACCTTTGGATTTACAGAGATTTGAGTATCTTCGTACTTCTTTAGGGATTTGTGCTTTGGACTGATTTTATTGGGATTTGTGTTCTTTTTAGTTTGCGAGTTTCTTTCGTTTCGTTTTTTTAGGTTCTCTTTTACTCTGAAATTTTCTTTGGTTTTAAGTTTCAGATTTGCCGAGAGTTTTTGTCATAAAAAAAAATTGATGCACTCCTAGATTCAATAATATACTCTTGACATAAAAATATGATTTTTCTCTTGATTATGAGTTATTATAGTCAATTTTGTCATCTT
Source organism: Typha angustifolia (assembly GCF_048772165.1). Classification (NCBI taxonomy): domain Eukaryota; kingdom Viridiplantae; phylum Streptophyta; class Magnoliopsida; order Poales; family Typhaceae; genus Typha; species Typha angustifolia. The sequence continues at coordinate 10,498,671 of NC_133253.1, read as the reverse complement.
GTAGTATATTGTATCAATTTTGATTTTGTCACTCCCTCGACTTCTATTATAATGAAACTAATTTTAATGCACTCATAATGTATGTGTATTCTTGAGTGAGCATGATATCATGAATTATTTTTTTAAATAGCTCACTATTAACCTTGATTTGCACAGTTTGACCTCATGCTTAGTCATCAAAAATTTGTTCATAAAAGATCAATGAAAAGGGCTACAATGAGTTAGTGTGAAAGCCGTCTTGTTTAGAGTCCAGTTTGACTCTATATATTATTTGCAAATTTAAAAAAAAATGAAATGACATATGTGAATTTCTTCTTGCACATTGTTTGATTTGTATTACAAGAAAAGGGCTACCTACTCATGTGTGAAAGCCATCATTGCACATATATATTTCATAAAAAAAGAAAAATACAGGAAAAATTCTTGTTATGTTATGGAGAATAAGTCGAAAAGTGTAAAATTTTAATACTAAGTCGGTTTGACTACTGTGTTGCATCATTGTTTATATAGGAAAGTTTGTTTAAGAAGATTGGTTCATGTTATCTATGCTCATCTTGCATATGCATATCGTTATGATCAATCAAGATTAATTTAATTTTGAGTGATGCATTCGAATTGATTATAATATGCTTTTGATGATTTGATTGATCTGTGTATGACTTATTTCATTTGATTATCATATTCTATGTCTTGAATATATTTTGAAATTCTAGAAGTGCATCTCCAAAAAGATTTTTGATTTGTTTTAGTTTAAAATAAAATAAAATAAAAAAAGGGCGTTCGAACGTAGATTTTTGAGTTCGAACGCGATGACTGGCGCGTTCGAACGCGTAGACTGGTGCATTCGAACGCACTCGTGGGTTCTTTAAATATTGCGTCCGAACCCAAGGGTTTCATCTTCCATTTTCCAAACCCTAAAAACCCTTCATTTTCCCCTTCTCAAATCTTCAAGATCTTGGTATTTTTCATCGAATTTTTCACTTCAAATCCTTTTAGAGGGTAGTTCTCCTCCGGATCTAGCATCTTTCGACCAAATCCTTAAGTTTTTCTTCACTTTTGCAAGGTATGATCATCCATCATTTTTCCTATTTTTTATTGTATAAACATGCTTGATCTTGATTGATTTTGTGCGTTTTCACGTTTTGATCACGTTAATGTTAACACCTTGATGTTCTTGTGAGATTTTACGTGATATCTTTGAGTTTTCAAGAGAAAGATGGGTTTCATTTAGGGCCTTCATGGTTTTTAAAATTTTTTGAAATTCTTGCTATTTTTTTGGTTGCTTTGGGCATGTATTGAATCTTGCAACTTGTTTCTTTCTCAAGGATGCCTAAAAAAGTGACAGTGACCAAGAAACCAAGGCTGCCTTCGTCATCGTCTTCGGCTCCAAAATTTTCTTCATCAACGGCTGTCGGGCGCTACAAATACAATTTTGGCACTCGTCCTGTTATCTGTGAAAGACCCGTGGTTATATCTGATTTTTCTGAATTAGGGATTGAATAGATCTTTACTGAGCGTGGATGGTTATCTGTGTGTCGGATGAGCGGGACTGCTTATGTGGAAGTTGTTCGGGAATTTTTTAGTAATGCCACGGTTTTAGATCGCTGTATACGTTCTACTATTCATGGTGTGTCTGTATACTTGGACTTAGATGTTATTCGCGCTGAACTTCATCTTCCTGATGGTGAGTTTCAGTATCCAACGTCTGCTCCACTTCCTGATGTCAATGAATATGCTGGTACTGTACTGATCAAAGGGGAATGTTGGAAGGGAAACATGATGCCGCATGCGAAGCTGACATCCGTGGCTCGCATGCTTCACCTTTTTTGTCTGTACAATATCACCCCCAAGACTCGACATTCCAGTATTAGTCTGGATCGTGTATTCCTTCTTCATGCGATGTTATCTGGAGTCTCTATTGATTTGGCTGCCGTGATTTATGATTCAATTCTTATAGCTGCACAGAAAGAAGCACCTCGTGAGGGGTTACCGTTTGGCATCTTTATTACAAATTTGTGCACTCAGAGTGGGGTGCGTGTGGATGTTTCGGAACCTTCCCTTACTTCGCAAAAACCGTTGGGTCGGATTACTCTTAAGCGGAGTCAAGCTCACGACTAGTCGTCTCCTCTCAAGCCATCCTCTTCAGCCGCTGGTCGTTTATCGCACCTCGACAGTTCTGATGATAGCTCTGACGATGACTCGTCTCACATTGAGGGGGAGTTACCACAGTACTCTAACCGTTTCGATCAACTTAGTACTCAAGTGCAGGATCTCCATTCGGCAGTGAATGATTTACGAACTGAGCAAGCTCGTTAGGGGACTATACTTAACTCTGTGTTGACGATTCTTCATCGTCAGTTTCCTCCGAGTTCCTAGTTTTTGACATTTGTGTCAAAAAGGGGAGAGTGTCTAGGTGCCTAGGTGTGTAGGGGGAGTATGGGCATAGGGGGAGTTTATTAGAGTCGGAGTTTATGAGAGTCTTTAGATTTATAACTTTGCTTGAAGTAACTGTGAACTTTGTCTGTGAATTTTGTCTGCTTAAGTACTTTTGAACTTATGCTCCATTGATAACTTGTGTTTGGATTGTTTATTCATTTCAAGTTATTTTCACTTGATCTTGGATTGGTATATGTTGATTTGCAGGGATTAATGTGCAAAATATTCTAGACTTGTTGATTGCTCAGTTTGAAGTCTTTGTAATATCTTATAACCTAGGTGTTTTGTCACAAATTGCCAAAGGGGGAGATTGTTAGGTTTTTATTTGTTGGCAATTATCTACAAAATATTCTAAGTGTATTTTTTTATGTATATGAGCTTTACACAAGTCTAGAATATCTCTGGTTTGAAGAATTCCAAAACTAGTGGAGAAAAGCTGTTGAGTTCACATCGCGTTCACAAACGCGTTCGAACGCGTTCGAACGCGGGTACTGCGTTCACACAGACAAAGAGCCGTGTTCACAAACGCGTTCGAACGCGGGTACTGCGTTCACACAGACAGAGAGCCGTGTTCACAAACGCGTTCGAACGCGGGTATTGCGTTCACATAGACAGAGAGCCGCGTTCACAAACGCGTTCGAACGCGGGTACTGCGTTCACACAGACAAAGAGTCACGTTCACAAACGCATTCGAACGCAGGTACTGTGTTCACACAAACAGAGAGCCGCGTTCACAAACGCGTTCGAGCGTGGGTACTGCGTTCACACAGATAGAGAGCCGTATTCACAAACGTGTTCGAACGCGGGTACTGCGTTCACACAGATAGAGAGCCGTATTCACAAACGTGTTTGAACGCGGGTACTGCGTTCACATAGACCGAGTGCAGCGTTCACAAACGCGTTCGAACGCAACCTGAAGAATTCAAGCTGTCGCGTTCGAACGCACTTGGTCCCGTTCGAACGCACCTGAGATTAAGTCAGGCCGTTCGAACGCACCCGGGCCGCGTTCGAACGCACCTATGAAGTTTGCAATTTATTGGATTTTCATGAGTACGGATAAGACTTGGATTTGGCTCTATCTTGAAGATCATATATAAGGATTGTGATGCCCTATCTCTAGGGTAGTTGAAGAAGCATTATTGAAGAAGACTTCTTGAGACTATATCGGTTCTTCAAAGAACAAGGTTCTACTCATCTACAAGAATTTAATCTTTCGTCTTAAGGGCTATCTAGACGAAAGATCAATCTCGAGGGTTACTGAGATTGGACTTCAATCACAAGAAGGAGTGAATCGTGGGTTCTAGCGATCAAGACTGAGAGGAACAAAGTCGTTTGGATCGACGGGTTGTTTTGTGAGTCAGTCTTATAACTGCTACTATCATAGTGATTAGTTTTGATCCGAGTTTGGATCCGTGGTTTTTTTCCCGTTTTGGGTTTTTCCACGTTAAAATCTTGGCGTTCATCTCTCCTTTCGTTCTTAATATTTCTTCCGACTTTTACTTAAGCAAACGAACGATATCATTGCCTAGAGGTTAGATACATACGTGTGTCTAGGAGTTTTTTTCACATCGGATCTTCTCACGCCATCATTGCTCATCGGATCTTCTCATGCCGTCATTGCCCATCGGATCTCCTCACACCAATGCTTCTTCACGCGAAGTCTAAGACTCTAAATCATCTTTTATTTGTAAGTACTTGTAATATTTCAGTTTTGAAACTTAGAACCCTATTTTTAGGTGATTTAGCGAATGCTTAGTGAAAGAAGCTTTGCTAGTTTAGCTATAGCGTTTATACTCTTTTGTATATTACAGAATGAGGTTTTGGCAAGTGCGAAGTATAATTTCCAGTTTGATGTTGATACTCAATATCCCTATCTTGTGGAACGTTTTTGTCCAATGTTCATAATTTTTGAACCCACAAGCATGCCTATCATGACTATCAATCCATCTACTTAGTTTAGTTTTAGTTTAGTTTAGTGCCCAAATTTTTAGGGTATCTAGATCTATTAGTGATGAATACATGAAACATGTCCAATGTAACAGGTTAGTTCTTTTCTTTATTTTTGTCTACATATTTCTTGTACATCTACTGCTAATTAGATTTGTGTTGAATATATGTTCTTATTGGTTGGTGAACTTGTTTTTGTTTTCAGGTCTTTCTTTAGGAGCTTCTTTTGAAATAAAATGGACATAAGATTTGTTGATGTACTTTTCTTGGTATTTACATATAACAATCAGCATAATAATAGAGTTGCTAGAATAAGAAATATGTCAAGTTTTTCTTGTTGAAAATAGAAGAAATTAAAAAAAAAACCTAATGTAAGTACTAGTTTCTGGTGCCATTTTTAAGCGCAAGCTTTCAATTTTAGCATACATAGATCCAAAATAACTAGGGAGTTTTGTGCATAGTTATTTTGCGGTGATGGTTTTGAAATGATATTTGAATAAATAAATGGTACATGAGCGTTGAGATTACATATATGTTGATTTCGCACACTTCATTCTACTATATTCATTTCCAAGAAGGCGAGGGAAGAAAGGTGGTATTTGCATGTACATATAGTTGTTTATTTTTATTTTTGTAGTTTGGTTGTTTATACTAACTAGTCAAATGTATACAAAGAGTATATTACATATAGTGTGGTGTTTAAATTGCTACATGTTAACTCCAGAGTTAACTAGTTGTTATTATTTGAAAACAGAAAATATACATCCTAATTTCCTTGTTATCTTCTATTCCACTTAATTTATCATGTATAACAGATGTTTTATTTATCTCTCTATATTCTCTATCTTAGTTAACATTTTTTTTCTTGTTTTTTGTTTTTGTTTTTTTTGATAGGGTTGTGATCTTTGGACAGTAAAACGAAGGGCTCAATGTTATTATTTGCTTTTTTATAACTATTTACAATTTGTACTAGATTGTGAACTTGAAATTATGTTGTAATTGTTATAAGATTACTAGATTTGTAAGTTGGAAGTTGAAATTACAATTAGTACTTAAATTTATTTACTTAATATTGGATGTTGGTAGTTGAATTAGTATATGGATTTGCGTTGAATTAGTATATGGATTTGCATTGAATTGAATTTACAGTTGAATATTTAGAATTGTATATTTTTATATTGTATATCTTTTCAAATAGAAAGAGACAATTATGCTTGAATCAATGAATATTATAACTTATATAGGGTTAATATCACTTTGTCATTCGTGTCGTGTTAACATGACCTATTTATTAAAAGAGTTATTGTGTCATGTTATCGTATCGTGTTAATATGACCCATTTATTAAACAAATTATCATATTGTGTTAACATGACCTATTTATTAAACGAGTTAGACGGTGGTATTGTGTTACCCATTTAATAATTAGGTCATGTTCGTGTTTACCAAATACAACCTGTTTATAATCGGATCGTGTTCGTGTTTACTAAATACAAACCATTTATTAATCAGGTCATGTTTCGTTTTACTGTGAAGTTGACCCCACCTGAATCTAATTTGACTCAAACCCGCTTAACACGACCCAATTGCTAGCTTTAGACTGATGTGCTTTTGAAGTATGTTCATATCTGGATTATGGAGCAAAATCTAAGCAGATGTTCAAGCTCTTTGACCCTAGATTTTGGAAGAGGTCTATGAAGATGTCATACTCATAGAGAAGAAGCATAAGAGCCTCCAAAAGTTAGATGAGGGCTACTGCACCCAATCGAGATGCAAGGTACATGATTTGAAGATGGCTACTGCTAGTTCTAAGGCCACCCCTTGGGACCTCAGCTGGTGCAAAAGGAGGGGCCCGAACACTTGCCTGTGTGAAGGAGAAACAAGTCAAGTTCACTATACATGCACCTAACTTCCAACTGAGTTATTCTCTGCGTCTAGACCTTGCCGAAGTCCACAACCGAGCTGAGCCTTAGTTAGACCCTCGCCAAGGCCTTCAACCTCCTGGTTCGCCACCTCCCCATTTGGACGAGCTTTAGAAGCCCTAGGATGCAGCCCACGATCAATTGGTCCAAGATTAGCTTGAGTCAATCTCGCGCCACACCAACTCGGCTGACTTGGTTTCTTTTTTCGGTTTTGAATTTTTCCTTTCTTCCAAAGCTAAGGGAAGCCCTATTTGGGGAGCTAAAGGTGGTCAATCTCAAGCCCAAGATATAGTAGGAGTGGAAGATAATCCAAGGAAGGTGCAAGGCATAGTCGAATGGCTGCAGACCAAGACAACGGAAGAGCCCATGACATTTTCAGCCCTGACCTTTCCCTTCTTTCGATGCCTGCATGAGGCACACAAAAAGGACGCATACATAATGGAAATGCGACTGATCTAACCATAGTTCAAAACAGCAAGCTAAGGCTTACACTCAAGGATGGACTCTTATTGGGCTATGGCAAGGTGGTCCAGCCAATATCGACTTGTGGGTGGAGTTGAAGTGGCTAGAAGATATAAAGATGAAGTAGAGTTCAGCCCAGCAAGCTATTATGGGATTGAACCAAACACTTGGAACAAATGAAAGGGCAGAGGCGAACCTGCTCGAAGCAACATCCGAGGGCAAGATAGATGCAATCACATGGGAGAATGGGATGGGCTCACTTCAAGTTGATCCAGTCAACTCAATTATATATTTGTATCCAAGTTCTCTGAGTTTCTGATCCGAACAAGCACCACTTGGAAGGATTATATGTGATTAATCTTGAGCTTGAAAAGGTGTACTTAGACCATATGTGATTAAGCCTCATCAGCAAGATTAGGCTCTACGACACCAACCTCGAGCATGAAGGGATTGAATGCACTGTATCGCACCGAGCTTAGGATGTGGAATTTCATAACACGATGTGGTGGATTGGACTCGAATTGAGTACAAGAGTGAAGAGGCTAAGCCAAATCAAGAAGGCACAACTTCGAGACGGAATTGCTAATTGAGCAGCTCGGCAAGTCGATGGATGAGATCAGCTTGGGAGTTAGAGTTATGTTACGAACCAAATATGGAACGATCCATCTATAGGATAATCCCAAGATTTTGAGGGGTAGGCTCGAAAGTTCTGGATCTAATAGCTTTGGAATGAAGTCAATCAGAGCTTCAGATGAAAAATTATGGTTAAAATAGTAGAGCAAGTTCAAAGTAGGGCAGAATAATAATTAACCGATGTTACAGCGGTCGTTGAAGGGTGCTGGATGGCTAAGGGTGGTGGTGGACGGCCATAAGATAGGGTGGCTACTGATAGAGGAAGGAGGCTAGGGTTTAGAGGATCAGGATGCTTCTACGGCTATGATCTACTCCTAGAAAGATTAAGGCAATCTAACGGCTGAGGTAAAAGATAAAGATGATAAGAAATATTTGGCTAAACTTAGAATCATTTCATGATCTTATTAAACACATGTCCACTCCTATTTATAGGAGTAAAAATTTCTAGCGGATCGGATCCACATGCGGATTATTTAATTTATTTGAAACTCAAAACAATAAGATAATGGACTTGACTCGGTTTGATTCGACTTAACCCATATGGTTGGATTGTAACAAGTTAGACATCATGGACCGCCTTCACAACTTCGCTCCTTAAGGACAAGGTAATGGAAGAGTGGTGGTATTTTACAAATAAGCCATGGGGCAAACCCAACTCTAACTTAGTTCAGCTCATAGAGGTCAAGGGGATTTACGTCTTTTCTCCATGCTAGTTATCTATTTATATTTATTCTTGCATTTTCTTATTAGTTGTTGTTTATGATTAGTCGACTCATGCCTATTCTATCCAGCTAATCAAGTCAGGTTCAAGTTTAATGGTTTATTAGAGTTGCAATCATTTAGGCCTAGAGTGTAACATATTAGGTGCTAGCTTGACTCGGTTGGGGCTAAGCCGAAGTTGGCTAGGTTGACCAAATCGAGTTAAGTTAGCTAGCCAAGAAAGATGTTGTAGTGTGATAGGCTCTGATACTAAAGTGATAGGCTTTGATACCAATTTGATAACATCTGGAACCAAAGATAGGCTACGCTAAGATTCCTTTAAGATCTAAATTTATTATAGAAATCAGTCTGCACAATTCTAGGAAAATATTTTTCAGATATTCTCTAGTAGTCAGAAAATTACGAAACTAATTGGGTTGGATCTATAACTTCTTGATCTACAACTTTTATATTTACGCCCTTCGCAGATTCCAACTGTAGAAGGGATGAAAATACGGAATAATATGAGTGATAGTGGTGGTGACGGGTGGAGTGGATGTTAGGGTTATGGATGATTATGGAGATGAGGGTGGATTGTGGAAGTGATTAAGGGAAGTAGAAGAAGGAAATGAAGTGGTCGAAATCCCAAAGAAGAGGGGTGACTCGACAGATGAGGGAGATTAGAAGCAAGGAGAAACCTTGCCAACAATAGAGGTGGAAGGATGGTGAAGAGGGAGAATGGATGAGTCTAGAGAGAAGATAGGAGGTAAGAAATCAAGAATCCAATAGCATAATAAAGTTGGCTGCTATCCACATATTTATAGAGGCTAGCTAACAAGTCCAAAAATAATATGAAACTCTAATTCTAGAGGATTCCCATCGATCGTGTTCAAACACGCCCGATTGCATTCGAACGCACTCAAAAAAGCTCATTCTCTGTATTTACGAACGTGATACAGGCGTTCGAACATGAGCGTTTGAACTTGCCCAATCGCATTCGAATGCAGGCATTCACAAGGCGTTCACAAGGGCGTTCGAACGCAACTTCACCTGCGTTCAAACGCGACCTACAGAAATTTTATTTTAATGAAAACAAGCACCTAATGCAATAAGGAAAGATCCTAACTAAGTGTATCATAGTGTGCACCCAATTGTAAAGTGTTAGGAATTGGATGATTAGATTTAAGTCGGTATGACCCAACTAATCGATCCAGGAGACACTATATAATTTGTGGTGAAGCCCTAATAATCATTATTGAAAGAGTTGGAATTTTGACATAGATCCTCTCTCCCTCGCTCTCTCCCACTCGTGCGACCTCCATCTCTCTTTTCGAGTCTCATCCTCCACCGTGGCTATCGCCACCGCCGCCCTTCCCTTATGTCTGACTACCCTTTCTCGTCCCTGAGAGTCAGTCCACTTCTCCCCCCTTGTCTAACTTTATATTTTATCCCACTGCCACAACCATCTTCAACCTACCATAAGATTCTAATTACGTTGGATCCCTAACTATCAAAGGAACAACCTAATAGGTATTCTGTCCAAAGTTGTCCCTTGTTGCAATTACATCTAGCCCTGGGGTGATCATAACAGTAGGACCACTCCTCCTAATGATAAGTACTCCAACCAATGCCTAGACTGGTCTATAATGAAACACTGAAGGTATTCCTCAATCCCTCAGTTCACGACCTCCACTTGCTTGTCGATTTGTGGATGATATGCTGAGCTTAAATTTAATACACTTAGTTAGGATCTTTTCTTATTGCATTAGGTATTTATTTTCATTAAAATAAAATTTTTGTAGGTCGCGTTCAAACGCAAGTAGAGTCGCGTTCGAATGCCCTTGTGAACACCCGCGTTCGAACGCGATCGATTGAGTTCGCGTTTGAACTCCTGTATCGCGTTCGCAAATCCAGAGAAGGGGCTTTTTTGAGTGCGTTTGAATGCGATCGGGCCCTATTCGAATGCACTGTGAACACCTGCATCGTGTTCGCAATCTATAGAAGAATTGAGTCTTGCCTTGCCTCCTTCGTCTTCTTGGCTCTCGTTCACTCAATCCCCGGCGACGCCGCTTCTAACCTCCCTCGACCGGCCAATCACCCTAGACCCTTAGAGGCGGCCCTCTCCTCCCTCTTCTTTCAATCTATCCAACACTTGCCCTAACCCTTCCATCGACCATAACCATTCCTCCACCACTTTTCACCGGTGCCACCTCATTAACACCGGTCCTCCACCAACAACCATCACCTAGGATCACGTGCCTCCATCCACGGATCCAAAACAGACCACCCTGACCTTCGTCCACTAATCAAATGATATCTCGAGATCCCCATATCCGGTTTGCCTGAAACTAGATTTTTTAGAAAGCTCTTTTCTGGGGCTATAATATATCAAAATTTCACATCAATCTGATGGCGGCATCTTTCAAGATCTTATTTCAAAGTTCCATGGTAGATCTAGTCCAGATCAGAGAATTGGAAGAGATCGAACCTTAGCCTAAGGAGAGATCGTATCAATTCTCCGTTCCCTTCTTATATTGCAGCTCATAATTGTATCCTAACAATTTTGTGACCTATTGTTGTTGCGCCAGCATGTGGATGCATTATCCCATGAAGTAGGGAAGGCTCCTCTAGTCGGTACCGATGGTGAAGCGTTGCTCAATTAGATATAGTTTCCACTTTGTTATCGCATCCAAAATTGCTAACATCTTTCGTTCATATGTTAAGAGTTCATACGATTTTTCAAATAAATATTTGCTAAAATAGGTTATAGGTCTTTCCTCTTGCATGACAACAACACCTACTTTCACTCCTAAAGCATCGCATTCAATGGTGAAGCTTTTGGTGAAGTTTGGTAGCGCAATCGACATCGACATTGTAACATCCAAAAAAAAAAATTAGGCGCGCACATGACTGGCATATGCACTGAACTTAAGGGTATCTCAATCATATAATCATATTCAATAATCATATATATTAAATGATAATACAATCATATGCAATTTTTAATATTATAATCATCAACATTAGACAATTCAATTGTAGTACCAAAACTCGTTTGAGGCTCATCTCCTACTAGTCCTAACTAAAGAAGAGAAGATAGGCCAAATCATCCGCACCAAGCAGCCCCACCATAGGCTGCATCATAGGAATCGGTGAAATCCGTACACCATCAAGCTGCACATCTTTGTTTCCATGTTTATATTTCATCCACATGCTCCGGAAATCCAATGTGATGGGTTCCAAACTTTGTAACCACTAAGCACCAAGGACAACGTCTGCTCCTCGTAGCGCCAATGGATACAAGTCCATAATGATGTCATGTCCTTGCACTCGTATACTGACTCAGCGACACAAGCTCTCCGCCCTAAGCTTCATGCCGTCTCCAATGTGTTAGGTTTTTTAATTGTTGGCAATTGTGTATAAAATATTCTAAGTGTATTTTTACATGTATATGAGCTTTATACAAGTCTAGAAAATCTCTGGTTTGAAGAATTGCAAAATTATTGGAGCAAAGTTGATGAGATCAAGTCATGCCATTCGAACGCACCAACGAAGTTTGAAAATATTGGACTTTCATGAGTACGGATAAGAGTCGGGTTTGGCTCTATCTTGAAGATCATATATAAGGATTATGAAACCCTATCTCTATGGTGGTTGAAGAAGCATTATTGAAGGAGACTTCTTGAGGCTACATCGGTTCTTCAACGAACAAGGTTCTACTCATCTACAAGAATTTAATATTTTGTCTTAAGGGCTATCTAGACGAAAGATCAATCTCGAGAGCTACTGAGATTGGACTTCAATCACGAGAAGATGCGAATCGTGGGTTCTAGCGAGCAAGACTGAGAGGAACAAAGTCGTTTGGATCGACGGGTTGTTTTGTGAGTCAGTCTTGTAACTGCTAATATTCTAGTGATTGGTTTTGATCCAAGTTTGGATCCGTGGTTTTTTTCCTGTTTGAGTTTTTCCACGTTAAAATCTTGGCGTTCATCTCTACTTTCGTTTTTAATATTTCTTCCGACTTTTACTTAAGCGAACGAACAATATCATTGCCTAAAGGTTAGATACATAAGTGTGTCTAGGGAGTTTTTTCACAATGGTAACGTCAAACCCGGTGGTCGGTTCGGCATCCAAACCCAATCTCCTCACTAACCTCTCATCTAGAAAGTTGTGTGTACTCCTCGAATCAATGAGGATGTGCACACAATGCTTTCTAACGAGTCTATCTACTCGTAACGTCCTGGGCGTAGAAGTACCCGAATATACATGCATCGATATTTCAGCTTTGATATCTTCCTCAACGTCCTCCTCAACGATCTCCTCATGGGTCTCCTCTGGACACTCTCCATCATCATCAATTTCATCATGCTCCTCAGGACCATTGATAAGCATCACACTCCCGATCGGTTTAGAACACCGATGACCGGGGTTGAAACACTCATCACATCGAAAGCAAAGGCCCTTCGCTCTTCGCTCCTCCACCTGGGCAGGTGTGAGAGTTCGAACGGGGATTCTAGTGCCTCCCCTAACATCGGAAGAAGGTCTCAAAGGTGGTCGTGGTCTAGTAGTCGTAGCCGCTGTTTTTGAAACCGCAGAATTTTCGGCCAGCGTTCTAGGTGCAAACCGCCCATCTCGATTGCCCCAATTGGTTTTCGCTGCCATCTTTAGAGCCTTATGTTTTCGCTCCATCCTCACGGCCTTCTCAAAGGCCTCCTCAAGAGTAGTAGGACAAAGAGCACGAACATCCGCTTATATCTCATCCTAATACGATTCGGACTTCACCGACGTCGTCTCGAGCATGGATTAACTTTAGGAGTGTCTTTGTGTCATGTTTTAGTGTTTAATTTTCATTAAAATAAGTTTTCTGTAAGTCGTGTTCGAACGCAGGTGGAGTGAGTTCGAACGCGGTTTGTGAACGGGGTTGTGAACATGGGTGAAGAGAGTGCACTATGCATTCGAACGCACTGTGAATGCCTGCATCGTGTTCGCAAATACCGACAAGCGCGTTTGAACGTCTGCATCGCGTTCGGAAATCCAAAGGAACGAACTCGGTGAGTTCGAACGCGGTCGACGAAAATTGTATTGTTAGGGTTAATTTGAGTTGTTGGTTAGCCTCTAAAAGGATGTGGATGGCAACCAAAGTCATTATTGATTATTGAGAATTGAGTTTGCCTTGCCTCCTTCATCTTCTTTGCTCTCGTTCTCTCAATCCCCGGCCAATCACCCTAGTCCCTTAGGGGCGGCCCTCTCCTCTCCCTTCTTTCAATCTATCCAACACTTGCCCTAACCCTTGCATCAACCATAACCCTTCCACCACGACTTTTCGCCGATGCCACCCCATTAACGCCGGTCCACCTTCAACCACCATCACCTAGGATCACGTGCCTCTATCCACGGATCCAAAACAGACCACCTTGACCTTCATCTTTTAATCAGATGATATCTTGAGATCCCCATATCCGATTCGTCTGAACCTAGATTTGTTGGAAAGCTCTTTTCTGGGGCTACAACATATAAAAATTTCACATTGATCTGACGGTGGCATATTTCAGGATCTTATTTCAAAGTTTCGTGCCACATCTAGTTCAGATCAGGAAATTGAAAAAGATCGAACCTTAGCCTAAGGGGAGATCGTATCAATCTTGGTATCAGAGCTCCATAGCCAGAGGCAAGATCGTATCACATCCCGCAGTCCTGAAATAAATATGCTCATCAATGTATGTTCGGACCAAGGTGGCTCACAACAACTACTGACTCTTTCAAACTCAGCTTGGTACTCCAATGCTGTTGTCCTCTAAATCATCTTGCTTAATGTGGCAACAAAATCTTCATATGCGGCTGTCCCAAGTCTGTGTGTAATCCTCCTACAAAAATCAGCTCATCCGGTAAATCCACCACCACTAATAATTGATCTATACCAACGTAGCAATGTTTGGAATATGCCCCTAAGTTCATTCATATTCACACCCATGGACATTGGTTGACTCGGTTTTGCCATGGTCGCTCCAAAGGAATTGGCCTCACAGTTAGGGTCATCGTGGATTGAGTCTTCCCTTGTCGGTGTGCTCTCGCCTTATCGATGTCATCTTTCTTGTTTCAACCATTAATGGAGGTCTAAGATTCGCCTGCTCTGACACCAAATTGATGAGCTCTAATACCAAATTGATAAACTCTTATACCAAATTGATAAGCTCTGATACCAATTTGATGGATTCTTATACCAAGATAGGCTACGCAACGATTCCTTCAAGATCTAAATGTATTACAGGAATCAGCCCGCACAACCGTGAGAAAATATTCATCAGATATTCTCTAGTCATCATAAAATTATGAAACTAAGTGGGTTAGATCTGTAACTTCCTAATCTACAGCTTTCGTATTATACCCTTCATAGATTCAAACTTTATCACAAAAATCTCAATAATTATCGACTTATGAAAAAGAGATGTTGGGAATTCTACATGCGGTGACAAAGTAGATGCCTTATTTGATTGGTAGACGATTCATTATCTAAACCAATCAAAGGAGCCTTCTATACTTTATCAGACAGCACATACACACACCGGCACAACAGCGATGGGTCACAAAATTGCTGGGGTATGATTATAAAATTCAATACAAGAAGGGAACGGAAAATAGAGTGACGGATGCACTATTGCACCAACTCGATATCGCCAAGCTTGCAGCCTATTCATATCCTACCTTTCCCTTCCTTGATGAGCTAAGGTATGCATGTTCATCTGACCCAGAAATTTTGAGATTGTTGCAGGAGGTGATGGATGATTCGGAGCACCATCCAGAGTTGTAGAATTGAGGCGGTTTGCTGTTGGACCGTGGATGCATTTGGGTGTTGGAGCGTATTGGTCCGATTGCATATCATTTGGAGTTGCCGGAGGGGTCGAGAGTGCATTCTGTCTTTCATGTTTTATTGTCGAGAGAGCGCATTAGACATAATAAGATTATTGGATCAGTTCTATCGAAAAGGACTTTTTGAGTGCGTTCAAACGCGATCGGGCACGTTCGAACGCGATCGGGCACGAATTCTCTAGAATTAAGTTTCATATTGTTTTAAGACTTGTTGGCTAGCCTCTATAAATATGTTGATGGCAACCAACTTCATTATACAATTGGATTCTTGATTTCTTGCCTCATATCTTCTCTCTAGACTCCCTCTTCCCTCTTCACCATCCTTCCATATCTACCGTTGGCAAGGTTTCTCCTCGCTTCTAATCTCCCTTGTCTGTTGAGTCACCCCTCTTCTTTGGAATCTCGACCACTTTGTTCCCTTCATCTACTTCCCTTAATCACTTCCACAATCCACCCTCATCTCTATACCCATCCATAACCCTAATATCCACTCCACCGTTACCACCACCATCACCCACGTTATTCTGTATTTTTTTCCTACTACAGTTTGAATCTACAAAGGGCTTAAATACGAAAGTTGTAGATTAGGAAGTTACGAATCCAACCTAGTTAGGTTTGTAATTTTCTGACTACCAAAAAATATCTAAAGAATATTTTCTCACAGTTACGCTGACTGTTTCCTATAATAAATTCAGATCTTAAGGAATTATTCCGTAGCCGATCTTTTAGTTCCAGATCCTATCAATCTAGTATCAGAGCCTATCAATTTGATATCAAAGCCTATCAATTTAGTATTAGAGCCTATCAAAGTGGTATTAGAGCAGGCGAACCTCAGACCTCTATTAATGGTTAAAACAAGAAAGATAACATCAACAAGGAGACCTATGAGAGAGCACATCGACAAGGGAGGACTCAATGCACGATGATCCTAACCATGAGGCCGAGTCAACGAATGTCTATGGGTTCGAATATGGATGAACTAAGGGGCATGTTCCAAACATTGTTGCATAAAATTGACAACATACAAAAGGATCACAATAAATTTAGGAATATGTCGTGAATCGATTGGGTTCATCATCTCCGCGACGATGAATGGAGTTT
Organism: Typha angustifolia; assembly: GCF_048772165.1. Lineage (NCBI taxonomy): Eukaryota > Viridiplantae > Streptophyta > Magnoliopsida > Poales > Typhaceae > Typha > Typha angustifolia. The sequence goes on along the minus strand of NC_133253.1, from coordinate 10,482,605 downwards.
CAAGAAGGACCAATGGTGGGACCCCATAAAATCGATACCTTAAAGGTCTAGGTGTGACATATGAGTGTCAATAATCTCCTCCTACCTATGCCTTCACATCATCCCCCACCTCCGTAACAAAACCCAAGACCAACGGTGGTGGAACCCGAGAGGCGTGCGGCGCCGGTGCTCTTCGTCGATGAGGAGTATTGGCACTATGAGGATGAGGTTGATCCCTATGGAGATGGTGATGGACGTGCTCGAGGGTTTAGAGAAGGTGATTAACATGCACAAAGGTTTAGACCTGAACCAAGGAACTTTCGCGAACCTGACAATGCTATTCGGGGGAGAACCGCACGTTTGGACTTTCCAAATTCCAAAGCGATGATCAAAATGATTGGGTATCTCAAGTTGAACAATATTTTGATTGTCAAGGTATAGTGGAAGATGCAAAAGTCCATATGGCAAGCTTCCACCTACAAGGAACGGCATTACATCGGTATAGATCGGTAATTCGTGGTGATGGATTTATCAGATGGGCTAATTTTTGTAGGAGGATTACACGCAGATTTGGGACAACGGCATATGAAGATTTTGCTGCTACATTAAGCAAGATGGTTTAAAGGATTACCGTATTAGAGTACTAAGCTGAGTTTGAAAGAGTTAGTAGTCGTTGTGAGCCACCGTGGCCTGAATGGACATTGATAAGTACATTTATTTTAGGGCTGTGAGAGGAGATACAAGCGGATGTTCATGCTCTGTGTCCTACTACTTTTGAGGAGGCCTTTGAGAAGGCCGTGAGGATGGAACAAAAGCATAGGGCTCTAAAGATGGCAGCGAAAACCAATTAGGGCAACCAAGATAGGCAGTTTGTACCTAGAACACCGGTTGGAAATTCTACGGTTTCAAAAACAGCGGCTGCGACTACTAGATCACGACCACCCTTGAGACCTTCTTCCAACATTAGAGGAGGCACTAGACCCCCGTTCGAACTCTCACATCTGCCTAGGTGGAGGAGTAAAGAGCGAAGAGCCTTTGCTTTCGATGTAATGAGCATTTCACCCCCGGTCATCGGCGTTCTAAACCGATCAGGAGTGTGATGCTTATCGATGGTTTAGAGAAGCATGATGAGGTAGTTGATGATGAAGAGTGTCCAGAGGAGACCGTTGAGGAGGGAGTGGAGGAAGATATCCAAGCTGAAATATTGATGCATGTATATTCGGGTACTTCTACGCCGAGAACGTTACGAGTAGACGGACTCGTTAGAAAGCATTATGTACACATCCTCATTGATTCGGGGAGTGCACACAACTTTCTAGACGAGAGGCTAGTGAGGAGATTGGGTTTGGATGCCGAATCGACTACGGGGTTTGACGTTGCTATTGGAGACGGCACGAAGCTTAGGGCGAAGAGCTTGTGTCGCCGAGTTGGTATACAGGTGCAAGGACATGACATCATTATGGACTTGTATCTGTTGGCGTTGCGAGGAGTAGACATTGTCCTTGGTGCTCAGTGGTTACAAAGTTTGGGACCCGTCACATTTGATTTTCGGAGCATGTGGATGAAATATAAATAAGGAAACAAAGATGTGTGGCTTAATGGTGTTCGGACTTCGTCGATTCCTACGATGCAGCCTATGGTGGGGCTGCTTGGTGCGTATGATTTGGCCTATCTTCTTCAGTTAGGACCAGCAGGAGATGAGCCTTAAACAAGTTCAGGTATTACCATTGAATTGTCTAATTTATGCAACCTATGGTGGGCCTGCTTGGTGCATATGATTTGGCCTATCTTCTTTAGTTAGGACTAGGAGGAGATGAGCCTCAAAGAAGTTCAGGTATTACCATTAAATTGTCTAATTTATTAAATAACTTTTCTGGACTGTTTGAGGAGCCGTAGGAGTTGCCACCGAGGAGAGCGGCGGATCATCGCATAGAGATTGTACCCGGGGCTACATCGGCGAACATGAGGCCATCGGTATACACATATCCAAAAAGAAGTTATCTTAAAAATGGTAGTCGAGATGTTGGAGCAAGGCCTCATACAACCAAGTCATAGCTCATACTCATCTCCCGTGCTTTTGGTGCGAAAGAAGAATGGATATGGCATTTTTGTGTCGACTACCGAGCAGTAAACGCTATTACCGTTAAGGACTGGTATCCCATTCCGGTTATTGAGGAGTTGCTGGACAAGCTTGCAGGGGCGACTATATTTAATAAGTTTGACTTGAGGGCCGGGTATCATCAAATTAGAGTTCACCCGGCGGATGTGCACAAAATTGCATTTTGGACTCCGGATGGGCTTTACGAGTTTTGAGTGATGCCTTTTGGTCTCACCAATGCTCCAACTACCTTTCAAGGCCTCATGAATGATATATTTTGACCTCTATTACGAAGGTATGTCTATCTTACCATAGGATTGAGTGTGATGCATCAAGTGTGATGCATAGGAGCAGTACTAATGCAAGAAGGACGTCTCATTGCCTATCTTACCAATGCTTTAACGCAAAAATCTCAGCAATTATTGACTTATGAGAGAGAGATGTTGGCAATTCTATATGCGGTGACAAAGTGGAGGGCTTATTTGATCGGTAGACGATTCATTATTCGAAGCAATCAAAGGAGCCTTTCATACTTTATAGGACAGCGCATACACACTCTGGCATAGCAGCGATGGGTCACAAAATTACTGGGGTATGATTATGAAATTTAATATGAGAAGGGAACGAAAAATAGAGCAGCGGATGCACTATCGCGCCAACTTGATACTACCGAGCTTGTAGCCTATTCATCTCCTACCTTTCCCTTCCGTGACGAGCTGAGATATGCATGTACATATGACCCAGATATTTTGAGATTGTTGCAAGAGGTGGTGGATGATCCGGAGCGCCATCTAGAGTTAGAGAATCGAGGTGGTTTGCTGCTGGAGCGTGGATGCATTCGGGTGTTGGAGCGTATTGGTCCGATTGCATATCGTTTGGAGCTGCCGGAGGGGTCGAGAGTGCATCATGTCTTCCATGTTTCATTGCTGAGGGAGCGCATTGGAGATCATGAGATCGTTGGATCAGTTCTACCGGAGCCATTGAAGGACATAGAGATCGTAGAGCCAGTTCGTGTACTTGCTAGGTGCCAATGACGATATGGTACCTGATTGGAGATGGAGATTCTAGTTGAGTGGCTTGGTAAGCCATCTGATGAGGTGACATGGGAGTTGGAGACTAATATCTTGGAGCATTTCCTTGACTTTTTACCTTAACGGCAAGGTGGGGGAAGCGTGATGAGCTGATACACTTAGTTAGGATCTTTTCTTATTGCATTAGGTGTTTATTTTCATTAAAATAGAATTCATGTAGGTCACGTTCTAACGTAGGTGGAGTCGCGTTCGAACGCCCTTGTGAACACCCTTGTGAACACCTTGTGAATGCTTGTGAACGCCTTGTGAATGCCCGCGTTTGTGAACTCCTTGTGAACGCCCGCCTTCGAACGCCTTGTGAATGCTTGTGTCGCGTTCGCAAATCTAAAGAAGAGGCTTTTTGAGTGTGTTCAAATGCGATCAACGGGAATCCTCTAGAATTAGGATTTCATATTGTTTTAAGACTTGTTGACTAGCCTCTATAAATATGTGGATGGCAACCAACTTTATTATGCTATTAGATTCTTGATTTCTTGCCTCCTATCTTCTCTCTAGACTCCTCCCTCCTCCCTCTTCACCATCCTTCCACATCTAACGTTGGCAAGATTTCTCGTCGCTTCTAATCTCCCTCTTCTTTGGGATCTCGACCAGTTCGTTTCTTTCATCTACTTCCCTTAATCACTTCCACAATCCACCCTCATCTCTATACACATCCATAACCCTAACATCCACTCCTCCCGTCACCACCACCATCACCCACGTTATTCCGTATTTTTGTCCCTACTACAGTTCGAATCTATGAAGGATGTAAATACAAAAATTATAGATTAGGAAGTTACGGATCCAACCCAGTTGGTTTAGTAATCTTTTGACTACCAGAAAATATCTGACAAATATTTTTTCACGGTTGTGCGAACTGCTTCCTACAATAAATTTAGATATTAAGGAATTGTTCCGTAGCCGATCTTTTGGTTCGAGATCCTATCAATCTGGTATCAGAGCCTATCAATTTGGTATCAAAGCCTATCAATTTAGTATCAGAGCCTATCAAATTGGTATTAGAGCCTATCGATTTGATATCAGAGTCTATCAAATTAGGGTAGATAGATGATAGAGAGGCAAGAAATCATATTCCAATAGCATAATGAATTTGGCTGCCATCCACATATTTATAGAGGCTAGCAAACAAGTCCTAAAACAATAAGTAACCCTAATTCTAGAGGATTCCCGCCCGATCATATTCAAACACACAAAAGACGTTCTCTGTATGTGCGAACGCGATGGGGTGTTCGAACGCGACATTCGAATTCACCTGACCGCATTTGAATGCACTTTTCGCATTCTCTGTATTTGCGAACCTGATACAGGCGTTGGCAAGGACGTTTGAACGCGACCCCTCCTACGTTCTGACATGACCTACAGGAATTTTATTTTAATAGAAATAAACAACTAATGCAGAAAGAAAAGATCCTAACTAAATGTATTAGGGTGTCTTGAGGACTTATAGGAGGCTATCACAGAGCTGCACGTGGCCAAGGCTAAGGCGAGATGTAAGGAGTTTTGTCCGTGCTTGTGAAGTCTGTCAATGGGCGAAGGTAACCACATTGAAACCAATCGGATTACTTCAGCCTCTACCGATACCGACCATGTTTGGGAAGACATTTTTATGAATTTCATAGAAGGTTTTCCGCTGGTATGTGGCTATTCCATTATTTTTGTGGTGGTTGATAGATTGAGCAAGTATGCGTACTTTTCTGTATTGTCGCATTTATTCTCAGCAAAGTATGTAGTTGCAATTTTTGTGAGAGATGTTGCTAGATTGCATGGCATGCCACGCACGATTGTCTCTGATCGTGATTGTGTTTTTGTGAGCGAATTTTGGATGAAGTTTTCTAGATTATAGAGGACTCGAATGAACTTCAGCTTGGCTTACCATCCACAGACGAACAGCTAAACCGAGGTGGTCAATCAAGGCATTCGATAGTATTTGCGGTACTTTGTTGGAGAGATGTCAAGAGGATGGTTGGAGTTCTTATTGTGGGCATAGTGGTCTTATAACACCGCCCACCACAGCAGTATTAGCTTGACTCCGTTCGAGGTGGTGTATGGGCACATGACTCTGACATTACGCGCCTATGACTTAGTGGTATCTATAGATCGGATGGAGGTGGATTTGGCATTCATGGATAGAGACGCTACATTGAGGAGATTGCGTGCCCATCTTAAACTTGCTCAAAACTATATGAAGCAAGTTTATGACTGTAGCCATCGGTAGTAGAAGTTTGACATCGACAGTTGGGTGTTCGTGAGGGTGCAACAGTACTAATAGGTGACTTTGCGTCCAATGCGAAACCAGAAGTTATCACATCGCTACCTCGGTCTATTTTGGGTGTTAGAGTGTGTCGATCCGGTTGCGTATCACTTGGAGCTGCCTGAGGGGTCGAGAGTACATCCGGTCTTTCATATTTCATTGTTGAGGGAGTGGATTAGAGATCATCAAGTTGTTGGATCAGTTTTATTGGAGCCATTGGAGGAGATAGAGATTGTGGAGCCAGTTTGTGTACTTGTTAGGCACCGACGACATTATGATACCAGATTGGAGATGAAGGTCCTAGTCGAGTGGCTTGGCAAACCATCCGACGAGGTGATATGGGAGCTAGACACAGATATCTTGGAGCGTTTCCCCGACTTTACACCTTGAGGACAAGGTGGGAAAGTGTGGTAGGCTGATACACCTTGCTAGAGTCTTTTCTTATTGCATTAGTTGTTTATTTTCAGAATAATAAACTTTCTGTAGGTCGCATTCGAATGCGGAAGAGCACGCGTTCGAACATCTACATTAGTTCGCAAAACAAAAAATGCAAAATATGCGTTTGAATGCGGTCGGGCTCATTTGAACACTCGCGTGCAAAGGCCTGTATCAGTTTGCATCCAAAGATAACATCTTTTGTGCGTTCGAACGAGGTGGACCCCGTTCGAGCGCGGTTGGCGAGAGTCCACTAGTATTAGGGTTAATAATTGTTATTTTGGCTTATTAGCTAGCCTCTATAAAGGTGTGGTTGGTAGTCAAAATTATTATGATGAATGAATATTAGTTTCTATCTTCCTCTATCCTCTCTCTTGTCTCTTTACCCTAATCTCCCACCTCCCTCTTCACCAACCAACCACCTCTACCGTTACTAAAGTCTTATCTATCTTCTAATCTCCCTTATTTGTTGAGTCCTCTCTCCTTCTTGGGATCTCGGCCACTTCTCCCCCTTCATCCTTATTTCTTAAACTACATCAACCATCCACCCTCATCTCCATTATCATCTATAACCATATCATCCTCTCCACCCATCACCACCACCATCACCCCCACTCTAGCATATTTTTGTCCTAGTTACAGTTCGAATCTAAGAAGGGTATAAATACCAAAAACTTAGATTAGAAATTTATGGATCGATCACCCTTAGTTCAGTAATTTTCTGACTATAGGAGAATATCTGGTGAATATTTTCCCTCGGTTGTGCAGACTGCTTTCTACAACCAATCCAAATATTGAAGAGGATATTCCGTACCTTATCAATGTGTTGCTAAATCAAATAAAACTCTCGCTATATGCGAAAGTAAATTTAGTGTACCTATCACCACATCGTTGGATGCCAAAGTGCTGTGCTCCATTATCGTAAAGACTCGTCCACCTCTAAACTTTCTCCCAGACTAAGAGGGACCTGCCTATCTAGTTCCTTTGACTCTGCCAACTATAAAAGAGGCCCTCAACAGGAGTAGTCTGTGAAGATGCAGCAGTAGCAGGGATAAGGGAGGAGGTGACACGTGGACAATCACGACACATATGACCAAGTTGTCTACACTCATAACATAAACGTGGGTTGGGGCAATCTCAAAGCTGGTGTCTCCAAACTGGCAATCCCCCAGCAAATCCACCCCCTCTACCACTCGAAGGTGATCCAGTCACACTAACTTGAGACACTATAACTTCACTGATAAGGATGATAGGAAGGGCGACGTTGTGACTGCGAAGGCAGTAAGCTTTGACTAGTAGAAGGAGCTCTAGACTACTCACTATAACTATAATTACTAGACTACCACTTTCCACGTTTTGCTACACCAACTATCAATCCTCGTTAGTAAGGTCCACAAGGTCTTGAATAAAGGGGTCAGAAGCTAAAATTATTTATAACATATAATGTTAGTCTTTCCCCTAATTAAAATTAACCTGATTAGAAGATAATGTTAGTCTTTCATCCTAAATGTTCTATTTGTTTTATAATCGACTCCTATACTTGTTTTGTTATTTATTAACCACAATTATATTATATAATAATATCATTATTTAAGACATAATCATCTGCCTATTATTCTTTTTGATAATTAAGAAAAATGAAATAAATTAATGCAAGTACCTGCATAATCTATTTTTTACCACATATCCTATTTTATTTGTTTTGACATGACACCCAAAAATGGAAAAAAAAAGTCATTATACCTAGCTATGATTAATATAGTAATTATATTGCGTGTATTTTTCTAATCATGATATAACTAAATTTATTTACTAATCATGATATAATTAAATTAATTCATGGAAATTAGTACTTTAGATTAACTATAATAATTAAATAACTAATTCATGGAAATCAGATTGACGTGAGGTTTTGATATGTTGTAGCCCCGGAAAAAAGCTTTCCAACAAATCAAGTTTCAAACGAATCCGGCGGTGGGATCTTGAGATATTGCCTGATTAGTGGATAAACATTAGAGAGTCTGTCTTAGGATCCGTGGATAGAGGCACGAGATCCTAGATGGAGAGTGAATGGCTCATTGATGGCTCGACCCTCCGATGACCCTGAAAGAAAAAAAAGGTTGGAGAGCTAGAGAGAGAAAGAGATGGAGAGTGAATGGCTCATCGATGGGGTAGGAGAACGATGACGGCTCTTCTTGACGGTTGGAGGTGGTTATGGAACTAGAGGGAGAGAGAGAGAGCTAGAGAGAAGGAAAAGCTAAGAGAATGAGAGAAAGAGAGAAAGAAATGAGAGGGAGAGAGAGAGACTGGGGTGGTCACGTGGTGGCAACAGAGTGGCCGGTTGATTTAGTCACACCTCCATGCGTTGCCACGATGCTGATCAGTGGAGGGCTTTGCATGGCATACTACGGTCTACAATATCATTATGCTAACATCTTCATACTATTGTCTACAATATCATTATGCTAACATCGTCATACTATTGTCTACACTGCTCATAGGCTATAGAGGATTCACTTGCTTATTGCATTCTATCACAGGGTCCTCTTTGAACTGCAATGGATCTATCAACATGACGAGTGTAATCATGTATAAGTAAATCATAATTATAAATTAAGGAGTAGACTACTACTTGAGATTAGTTCTGTTTCTTGTTTTTGGGTCACGTAACTAGGGTCGGTAAGGTTGTGTAGTACACTATCTAACCAAAGGTTACTAAGTTACCACTACATACACAAAATAATAATAATAATTAAGGAATAAAGTAAAAATAAACTAGAATAAGCTGATACTAAATGAAAGTATTATATATAAGATGAAAATACACAAATATATCTATAAATTTTATTATGCTAACATCATCGTACTACTACCTATATTACTCTTTGATTACAGAGGATTTACTTATCTAAAATGCATCCTAATTACTATAAGTGCTCCTAAATAATCTCCAACTTTGTCACCTGTCCTTCTTGAATGGATCTACTAACATGACGGCGTAATGGTGTATGACTAAACAACAATTATAAATAAGAAAGTAGATTATTGCCGAGCTTAGTTATTTATTGTTTTAATTGGGTTACATAGCTAGCATTGGTAAGATAATGTAAGGGAGTACACTACTTATAGAAGATCTAACAAAAGGGTACTAAGTTACCACGATATATATATATATATATAAACAGGAAAACAAGGAACAAAGAAGGATAAGTGATACTAATTTAATTTACCAAAATAATAAGTAATTGAAATACTAAAACTATAATTTAGCTTTGGAAAAATAATTATAGTTAAATAAATAAATATGGTTAAGCTAATCATTACGGTAAAATTGTTTGTTTATAAATAAGTGTGCTTGAGTGGACTTGAATGAAATGCTATTAAATATATATTTAATAGTAGCAGCAATAACAACATAATTAAGGCAGCAGTAATATATAATTTAATTAATCAATACTACAACTGTAATAATAGCTCCATAGATTTGTACGGGTGTAAAGTAATTTGACATAATAAAAATACCTCAATCCTAGTGGATGGTGGCCACAGAAGGCTGGCCGGCCCTCTTGACCAACCATTGGCCTCCTTGCCTCACAGAATCCAGAGAAGGATCAAGTAATTCTACTGATCTCTCTCTCTCTCTGAGGCCAGCAGAGGAAGGAGAAGAGTGAGGAAATCAGCGAGAAACCCAAGGATGAGGGTGCTCTCGTCCCATCTGCAAAGCCTCAGACCCACCACGGCCTCTGCAGCAATCAACCCATATCTCCATTCATCTCAATCCTTATCTACTTCCCAATCAATTCTTCCCAAGGTACTAATCTTGCTAATTTCATCTTCTCTTCCTTTTTCTCACTTCAAGAAACTGATACCGGTATCCCGTCGTCATGTCTTCCTACAAGAGTTCCTTCTGCAGAGGCCAATTAGATCTCTCCCACGCATTCCGCTCTGCGTCAGATAAAGGCAGGAGAAAACGGAAAGGTATAGATTGCATTTGATACTGTTTCATTCAAGGAATCAGTTAATTGGTAATAGATAATTGAATTTGGTACTGATTTTGAAACTAGTAGTCTAGGCTTGGTTGTCTGTGTCCTACCTCTAACTGAGGAAAATGTTGAGATGGTTCTGGACGAGGTCAGGCCGAGCCTGATGGCCGACGGCGGGAACGTGGCCCTGCATGAGATCGATGGGCTCGTCGTGGTGTTGAAGCTGCAAGGGGCGTGTGGGTCGTGTCCGAGCTCAACGATGACTCTAAAGATGGGGATAGAGACCCGGTTGAGAGATAAGATCCCGGAAATCCAGGATGTCGAGCAGATACTTGACACTGAGACTGGACTCGAACTCAAGGAGGAAAACGTTGAGAAGGTAACGACACTGGTTGGAATTACTACTCTCTGTTTGGTTTGTGCTTGGACTTGAATTTATGATCTACTAATAAGAATTTTAATCTTTGATTCAGCTAAGCTTAGTATGGCAGTTAAAATTGCCAATTTGAGATGCTTTGTGCAATGGGAGGAGTATATGTTACCCCTCTTGTATAGCATTCTCTAATGCAATGGTTTAAGTATTTGCACAAAAGTCCCAATTAGTCCTTCTCTACAAGGGAATAGCTACCGATTTTCATAAAGGTCCTTCCCTTCAACCTAGAAATTTCTACCATTGAATGAGATGAATTGAATCTAGCTTAGATTGCCCACTATCCTTATTATACCTCTAAAGATGTAGTCTAGTAAAGGAAGGATTTTGTGTTAGGATGCAGGTCATCTTCTTACAGCAATGAGTGGAAGAGAAATTTGATTTATTACTGTACTTTATCTGTAGATATCACCTACTTCTATCAGTTCTGAATTGATATATGGTATTTGTATTATCCTTCAAATTAGAAAGGGATAAGTACATTGGATTGTAACCATAGCAATCTTCTGTTTGGGGTGCCAAATTTGTTTTAGAATCTCATTGGATTCTTTTTTCCCCCTGGTACTCGCTTCCTGAGTTCTTCCATTTCTTTTAATGCTACCTCTTTGGTTGACACTTTCTTTGCACCTGTACCGACATCTCTACCTGCTTCCTCTCCTGCGTTTTGCCAAGTAACAGATATGTGTAAGGTGATCATGCTAACAATGGAATTCCTTTTTATGATTTCCTTCTGTCACATTCAACTAAAGTCAGGCTTGTGTAATGTTTAGTGAGGCTGAATGCAGTAAATTTTCCATGTTTCTTGGTTTGTTGGAACATGGAAGATTATTGTAGGTCACAATTTCAAAAGGAGTTGAAATATCTCTGATTAGGATAGAGAACACAAGGACTTCTATTTGCTGAACTTCAGCCGAATTTAGAAAAAAGGATTTAGCCAAGTTAAGCAATGTTTCAGTAGTGTAGTGTACGATATGCTTTCTTTCTGATGAACTGATATGTACAATGGCTCTCTCCATCTATATTGGATTAGTTATTACTCCTGCAGGCTTTCTTAGCATCATTGATCTTCTAGAGATAATGTTCTAATTTGTCTGAGTTCATTATATTTAGTGTACTTCGGCTATTTAGTTTACATGCATGATTCCTATAAAATTATAATATTCACAGAAAGATCATGGAGTTTGATTGTCATAGACTAATTGATGGAGGAGAAAAGGTTAATTTTGTCTACTCAAAAGATCTGGGATTAAAATATTATCTACTGGTTTATTCAAGAGAGAACAATCAGAAATAGAAACATTTGGAAATATTTGTATTTAAGAAGGAAGCGGATTCTACTATGAATAGGAAATCAATTTTTGATGATCTTGCTCAGTGTAGAACATGAAACTCGATTCCTTATTCTAGTGTGTTTAGTATGATTTAAGTTAGGGCTTAATGAGTCCAGATCAAAACTTTCTATAAGTAGAAAGTACATATTTTCGTCATACTAGGGTTTCAAATCTTTTATTAGGCTATGTGCATTCCAGTAGGCAAGTGGCCAAAGTAGTTCAGTTCAGTTTATTTCTTAATTAAAATTTGAGTTCATTAAACTTAATGCACTTGATCCTGGTATTTGTGAGAATTAACAGACTAAGAAAGAGCTTCCTTCCGCTACTCATCCGTGAATCAATGGATTAAAGTTATCTATCTTTTCCTTGACATTCGCTGCATCAGTTAGTATAAGAACTTGCAATCCATTCTGCTTCTTTACATCACTAATATGTCTCATGGGGAATAAGGTGGAACAAGAATCATAGATTTCTGTCATTTTATGCCTTTCAGTGTGAGGATACATGTAATGTGCCAAATATATATGGCATCGATTTGGTAGTGTCCATGATTCCACCTGTTATTCCCCAATCATATGTTTTTCTACCCCCATGAGTGATTTAACTAACAAGACATCAATCTAATACTTCAAGTAGACAATTCCATTGCCATCTTTTTCTCTCAGACTAGACATTATGGTTTACTTCACAAGAATTTTTCAGTAAGAGTGGGAATAAAGAACCTAAAGCTAGGAAGTAGTATAATCGTTTGATCTCACATGAATAAATTTGAGGTATGCAAGAAGAATGAGATAAGCATGCTTCTTAGGTCATAATGCAGAAGTGGTTTCGCACAAATCAATAATGCTGCATGACTTGCATGATTGAACGTATAGACGAGACAAATAAACCAGATTCTAATAAAATCCAACTCTGTTTTATCTTTCAGGTTCTTGATGAAATCAGACCATATCTTACTGGCACAGGAGGAGGGGTGCTTGAGCTTGTTCAGATCGATGGCTACGTTGTTAAGATCCGGCTTACTGGACCTGCTGCTGGAGTCATGACAGTCCGTGTGGCTGTAACACAAAAACTGAGGGAAAAGATTCCTTCCATTGCAGCTGTTCAGCTGACAGAGTAGCAACAGAAATAAGAATTAATTTTCGCTTTCAAACCTTTTCCAGATTTTGCAGTATCATAGAGCAATTAATCATGGAGGTACAAGGATCGCTGCTGCATCAGACCATGACATGATCTTGCAATATATGCCTAACCAGCTCTATGTTTCAAAGAAAGTTTTTGGCATTTGGTGAAGAGCAACATGATCACTACACTTCTTAATTTATATTGTTCATTTGTTCGATGATAGAGAACTAAGATTCACCATCATGTATCAGTTAATTGTATCTATTTCACTCCACTTTCTGTTGGATTTTGTTTTTGATTGGATAATGACATAAATAACATATATTTCCTTCTGGGTTTCTGCTACGCAAAATAACTACCATGAACCAACTAATGTGGAGTAGCGTAGTCATAGATATCAGGATTGAATGATTAATTCTTTTTTTTTTTGTTAATTAAAAGAAATAACAGATGGAAATTTAGAAACTTGTAGAAGAAATGGAAATGGGTGATCCCACTTTAGGATACCATATCATCATGCATAAATAGATTTCTTTTTTTGTTCGTAACTCCCTTTTCTTTCGTCACTCCAAGAGTGTTTACGGTTTGACAGGATGAAAGAGTATGAAACACGGTTATCTAACTAATAGAAGTAGATCGAACCAAGTAGTCAGACGGATAAATTTAGTCGTAAAATTAAAATAATTATATTTTAAAAATTAAAAGAGTAATTATGATATGATTTTGTACATAGTTAAAAACTATTGGGTAATATAGTAACCCAACCTCGTGAGAGTCCGGCTCAGTTCTGGTAATTATTGTATGAAGGGTATCTCTTTGTACTCTTGGTTTCATTATATATGTATACGTATAGCTAGACCTGATCATTGGGCCCAGCCCGCCCGTGCCCGGCCCGACTTGGCCCGGTTTGGACCGGGCTAAGCCCGGCCCGGGCCCGGTTTCGGCCCGGCCCGGCCCGGGCCCGAACTACCAACGGGCGGTACGGGCCAATCCTTTGCCCGCCCGACCCGGCCCGAAAGCCCGTCCGTTCGGCCCGGCCCGAAAGCCCGCCCGTTCGACCCGCCCGCCCGTTAGGCCCGTCCGTTCGGCCCTCTGCTACAGTAAAAAAACGGGAAATTTTGTACACTGTACTGTTTTATAATTTTTTTTAGCCCATCTCTCCCATCAGCCCAAAGTACAAGTATTCTTTACATTTTTTAGCCCATCTCCCATCACATATCAGCCCAAGTACTATTTAATTTTTTTTAATATATTTTTTTAAACATAGAAGAATAAAAATATATGTAACGGTAAAAAATATTCTAAAAATAGCTAAAAAATTCAGAAAATTAGAAAAATAGGACCTCTACTTTTTTTTTACTATTTCACCCTTTTAACAGAAATAAACAACTAGTTTATAGGGGTATTTTGGTAATTTTAACATTTTTCATGCTTATAAATAGATGATAAATTTTCTAAATTCATCACACATTTTCAAATTCTCTAATCTCTCAAGTTCTTTCCAAATTAAAGGTTTCGAGATTTTTAGTTTTGCAAATTCTCTCAAATATGGATTCCTTTGATGATCATACAGAATCTCAATTGGAGGGCGGAGATTCAATTAATCCTACACCCGCATCTCAAACTCAACCTGATCTGGAAACTCTGGCTTCGGCTTCATCAACAAGCAGTTCTAAGAGATTAAAGTCCGAAGTTTGGAAGTATTTCAAAAGGATTGAAACGAAAGATGGCCAAGGTAATGTTATAGATTGTAGAGCTAAATGTCTTCAATGTAATCATGATTTTTCTGCATTAACTAAGAATGGCACTACTCACCTAATGAGGCATATTAAAGATAAGCATAAAAAAGGTCAACTTGATATTAGTCAAATGTTGCTTAATCAAGGTGCTTCTGGAAATATTTCTAATTTTCAATGGAATTATGAAAATGCTCGTAAAGAAATAGTTAAATATATTATTCGTAGAAATAAACCTTTTGCTATGGGTGATGATCCGGAACTTGAAGGTTGTTTACAAAGAGGTTTTAATCCGGCTTTTAAAAGAATTTCTCGTCATACAATTAGAAAAGATGTTTTAAAATATTTTGCTGAAGAAAAACAAAAATTAATTTTAGATTTTGAAAAATTAAAATCTAGAATTTCTTTTACTAGTGATATTTGGACTTCATGCCAACGTTGGTCTTTTATGTGTATAACCGCACATTTTATTGATGATAATTGGAAAATGCAAAAACGAATAATTTCTTTTCGAAAGCTTGATGAGAGTCATACTGGTGAATATCTTTCTCGTACTTTTATTCAAGAGTTAACAAGTTATAATATCCAAAATAAGATTTTTTCTCTCACTCTTGATAATGCATCTAATAATGATTCCACAATTTCTAATCTTCGATGTTTTCTTCCTTTACTTTGTAACGGTGAATTATTACATAATAGATGCATGTGTCATATTATAAATTTAATTGTACAAAGTGGTTTAAAAGAAATTGCTGAGCTAATTCATAAAATTAGAGAAATTATACATCATATTATTTTTAATGATAAAAGAGCTAGAACATTTGCAAATATGTGTAAAAGGTGTGGATTAAAAGCTAAAAAACTTCAATTGGATGTACAACATAGATGGAACTCTACTTATGAAATGTTAGAATTAGTACTTGAATATCAAAAACCTATAATTTCTTATGTTTCTTTAGATATTAATAACGAACTAGAATGTCCTACTGATTTAGAATGGGAAAATGCAGAAAAAATAAAAGATTTTTTAAAAACATTTTTTGATGCTACTAATATGTTATCAAGCTCTTATTCTCCTACAATTACAATTGCTGGTATGCAACTTGTTAATATTGTTCAACTTTTTATTACTTTTAAAAATGATCAGACTTTACATAATATCTTACAAAAAATGGAAACTAAATATGCTAAATATTTTGAACCTTTTCCTTTACTTATTGGTTTTGGCATTTTATTAGAACCTCAACTTAAAGAGACCGGCCTTTTCGATATTTTTAATGGTTTATATGAAGATAAACAAGATGACTATGTTTCTCGTGCGGTAACTATTAAAAGTTATTTTGAAAGGCTTTTTAATGATTATTCTATTATATATGGTTCTTCTTCCTCTACGCCTTCATCTTCTATTATTCCTCCTGAAAGTGGTAGTACTAAGAAGTCATTGCTTGCCCGACTTAAAATGAGGAGAACTTCATCAATGTCGGGGGGAATCACTGAGCTTCAAGCATATTACAATCATTTTGTAAGTGATGATGAAATAGATACTTTAGTATGGTGGAAGGCAAATGAGATGAGATTTCCAATTGTTGCTGCCATGGCCCGTGATATATTGACCATTCCTATGTCTACTGTACCTTCAGAATCTGCTTTCAGTACAAGTGGACGATTAATTGATCAACGTCGATCATGTTTGGGAAAAGAAACAATTGAAGCGCTGATGTGCCTACAAGATTGGTATGCTGCCGAATCTAGATCGCAAATGGACGACCATTTTGCAATAGAAAATATAGAATTTGAGTTTTTAAATCTCAATGACTAATGTAATTTTATTTTACTTTTTATAATTAATGGATGGATTATGCAAATGATAGATAGGTGGGTAGGTGCCAACCTAGTTGGGATGTGCTCATTCTATAGTGATGCAAAAAAAAAATCCTCCTAATTTTGGTGTAACTATTTGTTTAATTATAAAAATATTTTTATTTACTCATTTGTTTAACTATTTATTTTGTATATCTGCTCATTTATTTTCATTTATTTTAATTTTAATTTTTTACCTATTTTTCGCGTTCGAACGCGGTGTGATTTTGTGAACGCAGGTGAAAAATAATATAGAGTATTTTATATAAAACTCTAAAAAATCCCGCCAACTGACAGCCCGAGTAAAAAAAAAATTGGCCAAATGGGTAATGGCCAACTGGCAAGCAGCTGGCCATCACCCACAATGGCACAAATATCAACTATGACATACAGACATAATGACAAATTGACAATTGACAAGACTCCACAAAACTCTCACTCTCTCACTCTCTCACTCTCTCTGTCTCTCTCCAACTAGCAGCATATGCATATCATTCTTCTTTCGTCTTTTATGCCTCGGGTATTAGCCACAGCTCGTATTCATTCAGTAATTCTACCATACGATCAGGGGCGGTCCATTGAAGAAATTCTTCGTTTGCCATTTTGGCATTTTGCCCATTTGCCCAAGGCCAAGGTCCAACTGTCCAAGCTACGGAGGGGGCGAGTCCGGCGAGATCTCGCGGCCGAAAGCGGTAGCTTACCTACCTCAATACCTTGGACCCTTGTGCTTGTCCACTCGGATCCATTCTCGTCGTCAGCGAACCGCCGTCGCTCGGCGTGCTCAGCCGCAGTGAAGAACTCCTCTATCTCGGCCTCAAGCGGCGCCATCCCGGCGTCGATTTCAGATCGGCCTATTTGTCCCTTAGAGCACTCGTCGGCATCTGGAGCTCTGCCGCTGACCTCGCCTTTCGGCCGCGAGATCTCGCCCCTTCCGCTGCGGCGCCGCCGCCAAAGCCAGCGTCCTGGCTCTTGTGATCCTATCCAATATCTCACGGGTCGGGTTCGCTAAAAATAAGACAGAGCCCGGCCCGGCCCGGCCAACCCGATATCTCACGGGCCGACGGGCGGTAACGGGCTAGACTATTCTAGCCCGGCCCGAACCCGGCCCGGCCCGAGTGATTGATGGGTCGGGCCGTGGACAAATGTTTAAGCCCGGTTAGCCCGGTTAGCCCGGCCCGAACCCGACCCGGCCCGCCCGATGATCACGTCTACGTATAGCCAACTAGGCAACTATAGATCATTACTGATTTCACGTTCCCAATAAAATTATAATTGGGAACGGGTTCCACTTTAGTCTCAAAACAGGGGATAAAAAAGCCTATCGATCTAGTTGAATAGGAGAACCATATAAACACACATCCTATATATGCTTAAATCCTTTGGTTTGTATCAAAATTCCAGTACAGATAGGTAGGTCATACAGAACTATGTAGACATCTTTTTTCAATTACAAAATATAGCACAAAAACAGAGAAAGTAGTGTTCCTTACTTCAATACAGAGTCTGTTATATGAAAATTTAAATTATGGCACTAGTATGCTGCATCAGTAGTCTTCATCATCATAATCCCTGCGTCCTGTAAATCTTCTGACCACTGCTGCGATAGCACTGAGAACAAAGAATGCTGCAATGAGATCAAAACCCCCTCCGACGCCGACTGCGACGCTAGGCCCCGGTGCAAAGAAGGTGAACGGCGACCAGCCCCATCCGCCGTAGAATGGCACCCCATAGCCATATCCGCCAATGAGAGGCGGTGCTACCGGTGGGTTGATATAGACGTTAGTCCTGTACAAATTAGAGCCCTTTGTTATGCATATGTTGCCTAACTTTTGATGAACTGTATTGGTTGATCCGTACATAATGTGCTCAATTTCTCATGTATAGCAAATTGATGGCCGGAAACAACTTACAGTTCGATTTATTCAGACATGCATATTTCAATTGTTTTTTTTTTCTTTTAACTTCAAACTAGTAGACCTTTCCTCACCTCGAATTGTTGATTCGGGGACCCGACGACCGCGGCGCCGCAGATCGAAAGGCTTGACCCCCAATTCTGCCGCCGGACTTTGCAGCCATGGCTCCATCGACCGAACCAAGCGTGAGCACACCTGCAGCCAGCGTGAGCATCGCCAGTTTGGCCAACTTGGTCTCACTTGATCTGCTGCTCATCAGTTCCATAGCACAACACTTAATACCGTGAGGTATCAATTTAAGTGCAATAAGATATATAAAGTAGAGGAATTGCGGTAATTTTACCCAGACGGTTCGGTTTCTCTCTCCATGGAGGATCTGCATGAGAGCTGTGGGAATGGATGCAGCTTCCTTGTGCGCTTGGGGAGTGGGGAGAGAGGGTTGGTGCCGGTGAGGAAGCTGTGCGGAGAGCTGGAAGCGAAGGCCATTCTTCTCTTCTTTCGTTTAGGCTAGAGAGAATTAAGGGAGTTTCTTTGTTTTCCCTTCCTCGGCTAGATCTTTTGTTTTAATTCTTTTATTATTTTTTCTTTCTTCATTTGTCACAGTTGCTCAAAATAACTAGGGAGAGGCCAGCATAAGCTTATCTTTGTAGAGATCTAGAACTTGCCACGTGGCTCAAAACAACTGGTTTACCCGAGGTTTCTAAAGAAGAGATTTTTCGTTGTTTCATCAAATTGATGGAGGCTACAATTGCCAAATAGTTTAGCACGAGTTAGACTATTTTATGTCAGGCCAAAAATTTTTATTTCACTTTAAAACTTAAATACAAGACGAGGTGTGTAACAACCCAACCTTAAAAAAATAAAAAATAAAAAAGAGAGATTTTTGCATGGCACAACATAGCCGGCCACAATGTGGCCGACCTCGTGCCATGCTGCTGGCGTGGGCTAGGGGTGCCACGCACTCCTAGCCGTTGGCCCAGCCAACCAGGCTAGGCTAGCTAGCTCTGATGGGCCCGCCGGCGCAGCAACTATAATGCCGACGTCCCCACTGCCTCTCTCTCCCCTTTTATATTTCTCTCTCTCTCTCAAACTCTCTTTCTCTCTCTCTCCCATTGTTACCACCGCCGCCGCCGTCCTTGGAAACCACCACCGCCGCCGTCCTTGGAAACCACCACCGCCACCTCCACAAACATCGCTGAGCTCCTTTCTCTCCCTCCCTCTCTCTCTCTCTCACACCCGAACTTGGGCTCATCGGAGCCGAGCCGCCGATGAGAGGCTGGTCGCTGGCTGGCCAGTAGCGCCCGGTGCCCTCCCCGCCGACCTGGGTCCGCACTTCCCTTCCCTCCTTCTCTTCTCTTCTTCTTCTTCTTTTCTTTCTTTCTTTCTTCTTCTTCTTCTTCCTCAGTTGTTCCCCTTTCTAATTTGTTTACATTAATTATGTGATTTAGTTTCTAAAATTTAGGTAAATCAGTTTATCTAGATGGTAGATTATTTTGATAATTTACACTCACTAGTAAAAGTATTAGCTAAGTATTTTTAGTATAATAATTTATTAATTATAGTTATAAATACTTGCATATGATTATATAATTTAGCTATTGTTTATTAGATTAATACATGTAATCATATTGATAATAATCTTATATTTTATATAGTTAGTTTATTAAAAATAATTAAATTATATAAGTTTCTATTAATGTTTATGTATGCTTATACATGCATATATTTAATATATTTGAATATACGTGTTTCTAGCACCTTATTATTATTATTATATTTTATTTTCTATGCAATAAAAGCTGAGCTCAGATAATTGTTTTTATATTTATGGATAATGATTATTATATGTATAATTATTAACTAGTTAAGTAAAATTAGTAATTGCCAAATAATTGAATTATAGTTAGTTATTTTATGTACATATATTTTAATTATATTATTGTATATCTGATTCTTTTATGCTTAAAGAGATTAATTATTATATGCCTAATATATAATTAGAATAAGATTATCATAATTATATATATATAATGTATACCAAGTTATTTAATAAAATTAAATAATTTGTTATATTCCACACCAATAAATTCTAAATGGGATATATGACTAACTTCATATTACTTAAATATTTTCAGACCCCGAAACCCCTTATGTGAGACCCCGTGGACCTTGACGATGAGTTGATGTTTGATTGACGGACGTGAAAGATGCGTGGTTCGTGTCTTCTAATCATACTGTAAGTAGTCTTATTCTCTAGAAGCCTTTCTCAAATTAGGTTATATTATATATTACGTACATATATGTTTTAGCCTCCAGCATGATTATATAACTTTATTTAGAGATGATTATAGACGAGCATATTTTTATCATACATGTGATTCGACTGATCTTGGATATGAGTATGATGATGATAAATAGAGATGATTAGAGATGATTATACTGTTATGACTTTATATCAAAGTGATCTCTAATATGAGTGTGCATGTGATAGACTAGTAGGAGTATGCATGTGTTAAATATATGGTTGGAGACTGCATTGCATTATTTTCCTCTCTTGATATGCATGACTTGTTGTAGTACTGGATATATCCACGTGATCTGTCATTTAGAAGAAAAGCATGAAATATGATTGATAGGATAGTTGATAGAAAGCGTGAGGATACCCGAGTGGGCGCGAGGGTTAGGGCGTGCTTGGAGATGATTGATTGCTCGACATAGTCACGATCCTGTTGGCCTTACATCTAAGATCGTTAGTTTGTGTGCACAGCAAACATTCGAACACATACCGTTCGCCAGGGCATATTTGGCGAGTTATCCTCACGAGGTTTCTATCAGCTAGAAGGGTGCCCGGTCTAGATGGATGTTGATACCCTAGTGGGTGGCGGAGTATGGTTATATTTGAAATACTTTTATGGGGGGCGGAGTATGCTCTGAGCCTTCGGACATGATGTTGAGATCGGGTACTAGGTATTGACTATGCATAGTGGTCTAGTATAATAATGATATACAGAGATGACATTGATGACTGAGATATTGAGAAATGCATATGATTTTATTTTCATCTGATTATCTGATTATCAAGTGGTCAATATACATGTTGTATTTGATATTATAGCATGGTCGTAGTCGACCTGTATCATGTGTCATATTTGAGAGAGAGTTATGATGATAGTATGACATAAAGATTTGTTTATTCATTGTCGAGTATTATATACTTTTATCAGTTATGCCATATTATTTACCTTTCATTTATATATTATTGAGGATATATTCATATACTCATTCATGACATGATGTTCTTTCTGATTCATATTATCCAATATATGATTTATTCTCTATTTGGTATCACTGATTCGGAGTAAGGTCTATCCACTGAACCTTTTGCTCAAGACTCTCTTTATTTCTTTTCTAACCCTCTCAGATATGTCGCACATGATAGCAACTTAAGATATCCCGAGAAAATATTTTAGATTGATGAGGTGAGCTATAGCTACGAGACGGTATAGATGATAGTTTGTATAAAAATTGAGTTGTATCGTTGTTTGTTATATTTGTAATTTATTAAATTAGATGATGATTTGCATAGTACATATCAGATTATAGTACACTCAGGTATTAGTTGTTTAGTTGTATCTTGATGGTGTGTTATGGCCTGTGTGGGTCTTGCCAGATTAGGTAGTGGTCTAGTGTATATAATTGTGGACTTGGATATTCATATGTTAACAGATTTATTTGGTTGATAGTATGATTTATTTGGTATTATATTATATAAGCATAAATATGTTAATAGGTATTATTTGATGATGTCATGATTATATGTGCACAGGAGTGTATTTGTGCGTGACGAGTCCCGCCCGTCCTGTCGCGTGAGCTGCACGTGCCGTGTGGGCGCGTGGGTGTGCACGTGCCCGTACCGGGCGAGGGCATTACATGGTGAGGTGAGTTAAAAAATCAATGACGCACTTATTTGAATATATAAAAGTCCCTATGAAAATGACTAAGTTTATTTTAAGAGAAAATTTCCACATTAATCACTAACAAAGAAGATGAACTGAAAAGTGACATGTATGAAAATTTCCTCTCAGAATTCAATAATTTTCTCAACAGTTTTAATATTTTAATATATAAATTAGTGGCCTAGTTTGTGACTTAGATTTGAATATCGCTGTCTTAATCAGTGGTTTTTAATTCACTTAGGATCGTTTAAGTTTTAAAATATAATAGACGTGTAAAATAAAGTTTGGAAGGGCTACTTTTTGTCAAAAACTCATTTAGCACACATTATAAATCTAATATAAGTTTTTTAAAATCGATTCAATTCCTTGTGCTGAAATTTCTAATTGATGAATTTAATATTTGGGATTAACTTGTAAATTGTTTACCAAATTGATTTATCATTTTACACACTTGTTTTTATGAGGTTTTTAGTGATTTGTGATCTTTGTGGGGATTTATTCCTCAAAAATCCAAAACAAGTGTGTTTTCTTAATATTACGATATTAGTATACTCTAGAGAATCATTTAAGATCAATGGCTTGTCATGAAATTATCAATCGGGAGATTATTAGTGCAATTATTTTATGGCAAATTCGTTTGGTGCTCCATGATCCTTTAATATAGAGATTTAGTATAAATCGATCATCTTAGCCAATGGGTTTTGGGTGCAATATCACAGTCTCCCACTAAAATATTTCTCTATTAAAATTGCCATGGCCCTCGCTGCTAGGGTTGGGACGTTGATATTAACGAATTCGATAGACCCTACTAAATGGACACGATACATTTGATTTAGAGTTAGGATTGATATTACCGACCCCTTGTTGGCTTTCTTATCAGTCTCTCTTACCAACGAGAGTACCAATGAGATCTCAATTCATTTTGAAATGCACCTCAATTTTGTTCTTTCTCTGCTCATATCAATCACAAGCTTGGCGAGCATTCATTTAGAGGAGTTCTTGAGTTCAAGGTGAGGCAGGATTTCCCACCTTTAATGTATGACCAGCTTCATGATCCACTGAAACCATGGATTCCCAACCTCACTTGTGTTGTGGACCATTCTCAGCTACTGGCTCAAGGTCGGATATAGAAATGTAGTCTACATAATCGATGGAGAATATTATCCAAATTTTTGTGAGATGCCAAAAAATTATGAAACTAGATGAGTTCATTCCACAACTTCTCAATCTTTGATTTTGATATTCATAGCCTTCTCTGATTAAGATAGAATCAAGGTCTAATCCCAATGAAGTTGCCTTGGTACTGTTGATGGCCAATGGAGATGATTTCGAGTTAGAGGGCTTGAGGTGGACTTGCAGTTCTATAATGGAGAGTGGACGTGGGGAGAATGGTTAGGATTGATCTAGAATGAAGAAGGAAGGTATAGGAAGATGGTGGTGACGGGGTTTGGTGGAGGAGAGGTCATGGATGAGGTTTAGCCTTCGATAATACTATTATAATGGTAGTGAGGATGATTTCTAGATCGATGGTGGTGATCGATCTCTAATGGTGTCGAGGATGTGGTGGGGGTGCAGTTGATGGTTCAGAGGTTAGGGAGCATGGTCTAGGACGTGAGAGTGGTGGTGGTTGATGGGGGAGAGACTAGGGAATGAGATAGAGGTGGAGGTGGTGACTTGCGGCTGGTTGAAGACTGATTCTAGGCAGCTGAATATGGGTTTGTGTTACGATCATGGATCGAGGTGTCCATAGAACGTATCGAATCCAACCGTTGATTCTTGGATATGGTGAATGAGTGGTTAGATGGAGGATGATTATGGAGGATTAAGGATGAATGGTGGAGATGGAATGGCTATGTATGGTAGATGAAATTTGAATGGAAGGGGATAGGGAAGATATGGAAGGATAGTTAAGGAAATCTAGGAAAGAATTCAAAATAAATGATGATTGAGGTCTGATTTGGATGTAAATATAGTCGTATCTTTCGGGCTAATTTACTGATGATCCGACCATTGGATACTTATCAAATTTGGTTGGGAGATAGATCTTTGAGTTAGCTTTCCAACTGAGGTTGTGAGATCTAAGGCGATATGTGGATTTTTAGATATCAAGGTTTTACCAAATAATACTCCACTGAATTGGAATAGATCTAGAGGTGGATATTTTGAGATAAATTCTGATTGATCTAACCGTCTAAAAAATCTAATATTCTTGTAGGTTGTTCCCCTGGAAGTCAGGGATCCAACGAAATCGAAATTATGAACGGATGAGTAGATGAAGAGTTATGGTGAAAATATTGACCGAAGGTCAAATGATTGCGAGATGGACGTGAAAGGTGAAACCTACGGATCGACAGGATGGAGGTCCTCGACGGATGGTGGAAGGCCTATGGGTGTGGGGAAGACCTTAGGACGTGGAGGAGGTGAATGAGATGGTGTGGACTCGATCGGGGTGCTGCGCAAAATAGAGAATATAAGGGAGGAGGGAGGAGGGAGGAGGCTCTCAAGGTCGAGAGGGAACGACTAGTCGAATACGGGGGAGAGGGACTGGTAGGGTCTATGGTACCAACTTGATAGGCTCTGATACCATTAATAGGGCTATGGAACGATTCCTTCAAGATCTGAATTTATTGTAGGAAGTAGTCCGTACAATTGAGGAAAAATATTCACCAAATATTCTCCCTTAGTTAGAAAATTATAAAACCAAGTGGAATTGATCTGTGACTCCCTGATCTGTACCAAATATTCACTAAATATTCAGAGATTCAAACTGCAATTGGGACTAAAACACGATATAGTGCGGATGATGGAGGTGGTGATGGGCGGAGTGGATGTTATGGTTATGGATGATAATGGAGATAAGAGTGGATGGTTGATGTTGATTAAGGGATATAGATGAAGGGGGAGAAGTGGATGAGATCCCAAGGAAGAGAAAGGACTCGACAGACAAGGGAGATTAGAAGTTAGGAGAGACCTTGCCAACGGTAGAGGTGGTAGGTTGGTGAAGAGGGAGAAGGGAGATTAGGGTAGATAGAGAGAAGATAGGAGGCAAGAAACCAATAATCCAATTGCGTAATGATTTTGGCTGCCATCCACACCTTTATAGAAGCTAGCCAACAAGCCAAAATATAATTATTAACCCTAATTCTAGAAGATTTCCGCAGATCGCATTCTAACGTGCCCGATTGAAAAATGTTCTCTATCGATGCGAATACGATGCAGGCGTTTGAACGCACTCGACCGCGTTCGAACGCGCATTTCGCGTTCTCTGTATTTGCGAACCTGATGTAGGTATTCACAAATATGCTCAAACGCACCCTTAACCGCATTTGAACGTGACCTACAGAAAATTTATTTTAATGAAAATAAATAACTAATGCAATAAGAAAAGATCCTAACTAAATATATTAGCCCACCACGCTTCCCCCACCTTATCCTCAAGGTGTAAAGTCGGAGAAACGCTCCAAAATATCCGTCTCCAACTCCTATGTCGCCTCATCAGATAGCTTGCCAAGCCACTCGACTAGAATCTCCATCTCTAATCTGGTACCATGATATCGTTGACGCCTAGCCTAGCAAGTACATGAATTGGCTCTATCATTTCTATCTCCTCTAATGGCTCCGGAAGAACTGATCCAACGACTGCTACCACAGCATCATTAGCATGACTCTATTCGAGATAGTGTATGGGTGCATGGCTCCGACATTACGCGTTTATGATCTAGTGGCATCTACAAATCAGACGGAGCTAGACTTAGCTTTGATGGACAGAGACGCCACATTGAGGAGGTTGCATGCCCATCTTAAACTTGCTCAAAACTACATGAAGTAAGCTTATGATTGTAGCTATAGGGAGCAGGAGTTCGACATCGATAGTTGGCTGTTCATGAGGGTGCAATCGTATCGTCAGGTGACCTTGCATTCGATGCAAAACCAGAAGTTAGCACATTGCTAATTCGGTCTGTTTCGGGTGTTAGCACATATTGGTCCGATTGCATATCGTTTGGAGCTGCCGAAGAGGTCGAGAGTGCATCCTATCTTCCATGTTTCATTCCTAAGGGAGTGGATTGGAGATCATGAGATCGTTGGATTAGTTTTACGAGAGCCATTGGAGAAGATAGAGATCATAGAGCTAGTTCGTGTACTTGCTAGGCGCCGATGACGTCATGGTACTAGATTATAGATGGAGATTCTATTCGAGTAGCTTGGCAAGCCATCCGATGAGGTGACCTAGGAGTTGGAGACGGATATTTTGGAGCATTTCCTCGACTTTATACCTTGAGGACAAGGTAGGGGAAGCGTGGTGGGCTGATACATTTAGTTAAGGTTAAACTCGAACGGAAACAATTCCACCCGATCCACCTAAAATCCAAGCTAGAGTTGAGTGAACCCACATAGTGATACACATTGTTAAAGTCTTTTCTTGTTGTATTAGTTATTTATTTTCATTACAATAAATTTTCTATTGGTCGCGTTAGAATGCGGAAGGGCGCACGTTCAAACATCTTTGCGAACGATTGCATTAGGTTCGCAAAACTAGAGAACGTGAAATGTGTGTTCAAACGCTATCGGGCGCATTCAAACGCCACGTTCGAACGCCTACATCAGGTTCGCAAAAATAGAGAACGCCTTTTGTGCGTTCGAATGTGGTCAAGCGATTTCGAACGTAATCGGCGTGAGTCCATTAGAATTAGAGTTAACAATTATTATTTTGGTTGGTTGGCTAGCCTCTTTAAAGGTGTGGATGGCAGCCAAAATCATTATACTTAATGAATATTAGTTTTTTGCCTCCTCTATCCTCTCTCTAGTCTCTCTACCCTAATCTCTCTTCTCCCTCTTCACCAATTAGGCACATCTACCGTTGGCAAGAGACCTCTCCTAACTTCTAATCTCCTTCATTTGTCGAGTCCTTCCTTTTCCTTGGGATCTTAACCACTTCTTCCCCTTCGTCTTTATCCCTTAAACAACATCAACCATCCATCCTCATCTCTATTATCATCCATAACCCTTTCATCCTCTCCACCGGTCACCAACACCATCATTCGCATTATATCATGATTTTGTCCCAGTTGTAGTTCGAATCTGTAAAGGTCGTAAATACAAAAAATATAGATCAAGGAGTTACTGATCAATCCCACTTGGTTTTGTAATTTTCTGATTACTAAAAATATTTGGTGAGTATTTTCCGTCAGTTGTGCAAACTGCTTCCTGCAGTCAATCCAGATCTTATAGGGATCGTTCCACAGGACCCTACCACCTAGCCAATTTTCCTCTTGAATCTGCACCTTAGTCTCAAGCTGGTACAAGTACTCCTCTTTGTCATCTTCGATGTTTAGCCATTGGGATGGTGGAGTCATTGTCAAACTAGAACAACCATGTTTATACCATGGTTTTTGCTCGATATGCTAGTAGACCTAAGACTGGTGCCCATAGATAGTGGAGATCAACCTCTTGGATCTTCTCTTGGGTCTACTCGGACATAGTGAGGGATAGCCATAGCCCTTTGGCATGGCAGTCTAGGCTCTAGATCTTCATGGTAGGTTTGTTGATATGACTTGGACCAACCTAGTCGCCTTGAGTTAACTAGATAAGGGTTGAAACTCCTTAGATTAATTCAGTTTGTTTGTATGTTCTTACAATTTTGTCCTTAGTGAAGTTAGTTGGGTTGAGCTCTTTAAACTAGCCAGTTGAGTCAAGTTAGGTAGCCACCAATTTGTAGTGCACACCTGGCCGTAGAAGTGATGTTAGACACATTTGCTTTTAGTTCCTTAATTCGAGTTAAGTCTAAGCGGTAGGACTAGCCGATTCGAGTGTACACTGGCCACCTATAAAATTTGGGTGCTAATCATATTTTGATTATGGAATGAATATTGAACTATTGGCTTTGCCGTAAGACTCCTCTCCCCCGCTCTCCTTTTGCGACCTCTCTCTTTCTCACTGAGTTTATTCCTCTATAATAGTTAAAGCTACCATCGTCCTTCCCATATGTCTGGTCATCCCCTCTTGTCCTTGAGTGTATTGTCCCCTTCCCTTCTCGTCTAGCTTTATGCTTTATCCTTACTATCGCTACCATTTCTATCTTCCATAATCCTAACCCTAGTCATTTTTCCATTTTCCACCTTCCATGTCCATCCCACCATCTTTTGACTCGTGGTCAGTATTTGATTCTTGTTTCAAGCCTTTTGGATGATTAGGCTAGTCTACATTGCCAGTCAAAGTTTCGATTCTAGATCTAATCAGAGCTAAGCCTTATTGTAATCACAATCACTATGAGGGTGATCATAACAATTTGGTATGAGAGCTGATCATTTCTTAGACTGCTAACAGATGGCGACCACCCAATCCATGGTATCGAGGCGTGTCATGGAGGAGTACATACCGAAGATGCTAGCGCACACGAAGAAGTGGAAGGGTACCACCCGAAAGCACCTTGGCGCACAAGTGGTTGATCTAGTCCAAATTTGCCCCTAACCATGGAGTCCCTCCTAATGAAAATGATAAGGACGATGAACCACAACTACTAGCAACTGGTTCAGCTCCTTACGCCTAGGGATGTGGATGAAATGTCATCTTTAATATCTAGATCGGTTGAAGAAAAGTAGTCCGCGCAACCGAGCAAATATATTCATCAGATATTCTTCTATAGTTAAAAAATTATGAAACTAAGGGTGATCAATCTATAACTTCCTGATCTACATTTTGAGTATTTATGCCCTTTATAGATTCGGACTGTAACTGAGACTAAAATACACAAGAGTGGGGGTGATGGTGGTGGTGATGGGTAGAGATGATGAAAGGGTTATGGATGATAATGCAGATGAAGATGGATGGTTGATGTAGTTTAAGGGATAAGGATGAAGGGCAAGAAGTGGTCGAGATTCCAAGAAGGAGGGAGGACTCGATAAACGAGGGAGATTAGAAGATAGATGAGACATTGCCAATGGTAGAGGTGGCTGATTGGTGAAGAGGGAGGAGGGAGATTAGGATAGAGAGACTAGAGAGAGGATAGAGGAAGATAGAAATTAAGTTTCATTGATCATAATAATTTTGGTTGCCAATCACACCTTTTAAGAGGCTAACCAACAAGCCAAAATAACATTTATTAACCCTAATAATAGCGGACTCTCGCTAATCGTGTTCGAATGGGGTCGACCACGTTCAAATGCACCAAATGTGTTATTCTCTGTTGATGTGAACTGATGTAGGCATTCGCAAGGGCATTCAAGCAGGCCCCCTCTCGGGTTCGAACACGACTTATAGAAATTTTATTTTTTGAAAATAAACAACTAATACAATAAGAAAAGACTCAAGCAAGGTGTATAAGCCCACTATGCTTCTCCCACCTTGTTCTCAAGGTGCAAAGTCAGGGAAACGCTCCAAGATGTCCATATCCAACTCCTAAGTCACCTAGTCGGATGGTTTGCCAAGTCACTTGACTAGGACCTCCATCTCCAATCTGGTACATCATCGGCGCCTCGCAAGTATACGAACTGACCCCACAATCACTATCTCCTCCAATTGCTCCGGAAAAACCGATCCAACGACCTGGTGATCTCCAATCTACTCCCTCAGCAATGAAACATGGAAGACCGAATACACTCTCGACCCCTCAAGCAACTCTAAGCGATACACAACCAGACTGTTAGGTTTTTATTTGTTGGCAATTGTGTACAAAATATTCTAAGTGTATTTTTTACATGTATATGAGCTTTACACAAGTCTAGAATATCTCTGGTCTAAAGAATTGCAAGGTTATTGGAGAAAAGCTGTTGAGTTCACACCGCGTTCACAAACGCGTTCGAACGCGGTGCGTTCACAAACGAGTTCGAACGCGAAATCTACGTTCACACAGACAGAGAGCCGCGTTCACAAACGCGTTCGAACGCGGGCACTGCGTTCACACAGACAGAGAGCTGTGTTCACAAACGAGTTCGAACGCGGTGCGTTCACAAACGAGTTCGAACGCGAAATCTGCGTTCACACAGACAGAGAGCCGCGTTCACAAACGCGTTCGAACGCGGGCACTGCGTTCACACAGACAGAGAGCCGTGTTCACAAACGCATTCGAACGCAACCTGAAGAATTCAAGCTGTCGCGTTCGAACGCACTCGAGCCCGTTCGAACGCACCAACAAAGTTTAAAAATATTGGACTTTCATGAGTACGGATAAGATTCAGATTTGGCTCTATCTTGAAGATCATGAGTACGGATAAGATTCAGATTTGGCTCTATCTTGAAGATCATGAGTACGGATAAGATTCGGATTTGGCTCTATCTTGAAGAACATGAGTACGGATAAGACTCGGAGTTGGCTCTATCTTGAAGATCATGAGTACGGATAAGACTCGGATTTGGCTCTATCTTGAATATCATATATAAGGATTATGAAACCCTAACTCTAGGGCAGTGAAAAAACATTATTGAGGGTGACTTCTTGAAGCTACATCGGTTCTTCTACCAACAAGGTTCCACTCATCTACAAGAATTTAATCTTTCGTCTTAAGGGTGATCTAGACGAAAGATCAATCTCGAGGGCTACTGAGATTGGACTTCAATCACAAGAAGCAGTGAATCGTGGGTTCTAGCGATCAAGACTGAGAGAAACAAAGTCGTTTGGATCGACGGGGTGTTTTGTGAGTTAGTCTTGTAACTGCTACTATTATAGTGATTGGTTTTGATCCGAGTTTGGATCCGTGGTTTTTTTCCCGTTTTGGGTTTTTCCACGTTAAAATCTTGGCGTTCATCTCTACTTTTGTTTTTAATATTTCTTCCGACTTTTACTTAAGCGAACGAGAAATATCATTGCCTAGAGGTTAGATACATACGTGTGTCTAGGGATTTATTTTTTTTCACAGACTGATATGCTCTAACACCCAAAATAGACCGAAGTAGCAATGTGCTAATTTCTGATTTCACATTCGATGCAAGGTCATCTGTCGGTACAGTTGCACCCTCATGAACGTCTAACTGCCGATGTCAAACTCCTGTTCCCGATGGCTACGATCGAAAACTTGCTTCATGCGATTTTGAGCAAGTTTAAGAAGGGCATGCAACCTCCTCAATGTGGCGTCTTTATCCATCAATGCCAAGTCCACCTCCGTCCAATCTGCAGATGCCATAGGGTCATAGGTGCGTGATGTCAGAGCCGTGCCCCCATACACCACCTCAAACGAAGTCATGCCAATACTACTGTGGTGAGCAGTGTTATAAGATCACTCTGCCCACAATAAGAACTCTAACCAATGTCTCGGCATCTCTCCAAAAAAGCACCGCAAATATTGCTCAATGCCTCGATTGACCACCTCGATTTGGCCGTCCGTCTATGAATGGTAGGCCGAACCGAAGTTCAATCGAGTCCCCTACAATCTGAAAAATAATATCCAAATGTTTCTTACAAATACACGATCACGATAAGAGACAATAGTGCGTGGCATGCCATGCAACCTAACAACATCTCTCATAAAAATTTTAGCCACTAACTTGACTAAAAATGAATGTGATAATGCAAAAAAGTGCGCATACCTACTCAATCTATCACGTACTAGCTGAATACCTTCTATGAAATCATAGAAATGTCTTCCCAAACACGGTCCAGTATTAGTAAGGATGAAGTAATCCGGTCGGTTTCAATATGGCTGTCTTCGCCCTTTGACAGACTTCGCAAGCACGGACAAAACTCCTTACATCTTGCCTCAGCCCTGGCCATGTGTAGCTCTGTGATATACTCCTATAAGTCCTTAAGACACCCTCATGATCGGCCTCCGGAGTTTGGTAGAAGTGCTCCAATAATTTCTACCGCAATCCATCATTCGCGGACACTCAGATGCACCCGTAGTCCAGCACCAAACTGCCTCAGTTCTCCAACTCTGGATGGCACTCCGGATCATCTGATATCTCCTATAACAACCTCATAACATTTGGGTCAAATGTACATGCATACCTTAGCTCGTCAAGAAAAGGAAAAGTGGGAAAAGAAAAGGATGCGAGCTCGGTTGTATCGGGTTATCGCGATAATGCATTCGCCGCTCTTTTCTTCATTCCCTTCTTATACTAAATTTCATAATCATACCCCATCAATTTTCTGACGCATCTCTACTATGCTGGAGTGTGAATTCACTATCTTAGAAAGTATGGAGAACTTCTTTGATCAGTTCGAATAATAAATCGTCTACCGATCAAATAAGATCTCCACTTTGTCACTGCATATAGGATTGCCAACATCTCCCTCTCGTAAGTCGATAATTGCTAGAATTTTTGTGATAAAGCCTTGCTAAGAAAGGCTATGGGACATCCTCCTTGGGCCTCTGCTGCGATGGTATGATATGATCTCCCCTTTTGGCCAAGGCTCGATCTATTCTGATTTTCAGATCTGGATAGGATCTGACACAGAACTTTGAAAATAGATCCCGAAAGATGTCGCCATCGAATCGATGTGAGATTTTGATATGTTGTAGCCCCAAAAATAGCTTTCCAAAAAATTAAGTTTCAAGCGAATTGGATGTGGGATCTCAAGATATTGTCCAATTAGTGGACGAACATTAGGGAGTCCATCTTAGGATCCCTGGATGGAGGCATGAGATCCTTGGTGTTGGTGAAGGTTGGTAGACCGGCGTTAATGGGGTGGCACCGGTGAGTACATGGAGATGAAAAGATTATGGGTGATGGAAGGGTTAGGGCAAAGTGTGATAAGCTTTGATACCAATTGATAGGCTCTGATACTAATTTGTTAAAGCTCGGATACCAAATTGATGGGATCTAGAACCAAAAGATCGGCTACGGAATAATTCCTTAAGATCTGAATTTATTGTAGAAAGCAGTCCGCGCAATCGTGGAAAAATATTTATCAGATATTCTTCGATCGTTAAAAAATTACGAAACCAATTGGGTTCGATCCGTATCTTCGTAATCTACAACTTTTGTATTTACGCCCTTTACAGATTCGAACTGTAGCAGGGACAACAAATACGGAATAACGTGGGTGATGGTGGTGGTGATGGGTGGAGTAAATGTTAGGGTACCCACATTCACAACCCCGTTCACAAACCACGTTCGAACTCACTCCACCCGCGTTTGAACGCGACTTATAGTAAACTTATTTTAATGGAAATTAAACACTAAAACATGAAACAAAAACACTCCTAAAGTGAATCCATGCTCGAGACGACGTCGGTGAAGTCCGAATCGTATCAGTATGGAGATGAGGGTGGATTGTGGATTGTGGAAGTGATTAAGGAAAGTAGACGAAGGAAATGAAATGGTCGAGATCCCAAATAAGAGGGGTGGCTTGACAGTCGAGGGAGATTAGAAGCGAAGAAAAACCTTGCCAACGGTAGAGGTGGAAGGATGGTGAAGAGGGAGGAGGGAGGAGGGAGGAGTCTAGAGAGAAGATAGGAGGCAAGAAATCAAGAATCTAATAGCAAATATAAAGTTGGGTGCCATCTGCATATTTATAGAGGCTAGCCAACAAGTCCTAAAACAATATGAAACCCTAACAAACCAACTAAATCGGTATTCCTTATCTTCTCCGAATACCTTTTGGATTAAGCTTTTATTTTTTCATAGATATATTCTGAATCTGGAGAAGTCATGAATATCAAAGTTGTAGATATAGAGGTTGTCGACCTTATCCAACTAGTTATATATTATTTGGATATGTGTCAAATATTCTACAAATATTTTTCGGAAACTGTGCAGAGCTGGATTTAGCTAATTAGATAAAATCCTAACTAAGTGTATCAGCCCACCACGCTTCCCCCACCTTGCCCTCAAGGTGAAAAGTCAGGGAAACACTCCAAGATATCAGTCTCCAACTCCCATGTTGCCTCATCAGATGGCTTGCCAAGCCACTCAAATAGAATCTTCATTTTCAATCTGGTACCATGTTGTCGTCGGCATCTAGCAAATACTTGAACTGGCTCTATGATCTTTATTTCCTCCAATGGCTCCGGTAGAACCGATCCTACAATCTCATGATCTCCAATGTGCTCTCTCAATAATGAAACATGAAAGACAAGGTGCACTCTCGACTCCTCTAGCAGCTCAAAACGATATGCAACCGGACCAATACTCTCCAACACCCGAAACGGACCAACATAGCGATGTGCTAACTTTTGGTTTCGCATCAGACGTAATGTCACCTATTGATACGGTTGCACCCTCACAAACACCCAACTACCGATGTCGAACTCCAACTCCCTATGACTACGATCATAAACTTACTTCATGTGGTTTTGAGCAAGTTTAAGATGAGCACGCAACCTCCTTAATGTGGCGTCTCTATCCATCAATGCTAAGTCCACCTCCGTCCTATCTACCGATGCCACTGGATCATAAACGCATAACGTCGGAGCCGTGCATCCATACACCATCTCAAATGGAGTCATGCCAATGCTACTATGGTAGGCGGTGTTATAAGACCACTCCACCCACGGTAAGAACTTCAACCATCATCTCGGTATCTCTCCAACAAAGCACCTTAAATACTGCTCAATGCCTCGATTAACCACCTTGGGATGGTGCTCCAGATCATCGATCACCTCCTGCAACAATCTCAAAATATCTAGGTCAGATGTACATGCATACCTCAGCTCATCAAGGAAGGAAAATGTAGGAGATGAATAGGCTGCAAGCTCGGCGGTATTGGGTTGGCGCGATAGTGCATTCGCCGCTCTATTTTATGTTCCCTTATTGTATTGAATTTTATAATCATACCCCAGCAATTTTGTGACCCATCGCTGCTGTGCCGGAGTGTGTATGCGTTGTCCCATAAAGTATGGCTATCGGTTCGGATAATGAATCGTCTACCGATCAAATAAGGCCTCCACCTTGTCACGGCATGTAGAATTGCTAGCATCTCTCTCTCATAAGTTGATAATTGCTGAGATTTTTATGATAAAGCCTTACTAAGATAGGCAATGGGACGTCCTTCTTGCATTAGTACAGCTCCTATGCCAACACCCGATGCATCACATTCAACAATGAATTCTTTGGTGAAGTCCAGTAGCGCAATAATGGGTGCTGTCATCATTGCTGTTTTTAATTTTTCAAAGGTTATTGTGGCTTCATCCATCTATCTAAAAGAGTCCTTCTTCAACAAAGAAGTGAGAGGAGCAGCGATCTTGCCATATCCGGCGATGAATCGACGATAATAACCAGTCAACCCCAAAAATCCTCTAAATCTGGTGGTAGTAGTATGAATAGGCCAAGCGGTCATACATGCAACCTTTTGAGGATCCGTCCTTACACCATCCACTGAAATGATGTGACCTAAATACTCCACCTTTGGTACTCCCTATAGGTACTTAGACTTCTTGATCTTCAATTGGTTTTGCTCCAACAAATTCAATACGTTCTCCAAATGCCGCCAATGCTCCAATTTAGTCCTGCTATACACCAAAATATCGTCAAAAAATATCAAGACATACTTTCGCAAAAGAGGCCGAAATATATCATTCATGAGGCCTTGGAAGATAGCTGGAGCATTGGTGAGACCAAAAGGCATCACTCGGAACTCGTAATGCCCGTCCGAAGTCCGAAATGCAGTTTTATGCACATCCGCCGGGTGAACTCTAATTTGATAATACCTGGCCCTCAAGTCAAGCTTACTAAATATAGTCGCCCCTGCAAGCTCATCCAACAACTCCTCGATAACCGGAATGGAATATCAGTCCTTGACGGTAATAGCATTTAGTGCTCGGTAGTCAACACAAAAATGCCATGTTCCATCCTTTTTTCGCACCAATAGCACGGGAGATGAGTATGAATTATGACTTGGTTGTATGAGACATTGCTCTAACATCTCGGCTACCATCTTTGAGATAACTTCTTTTTGCACATATGGATACTGATATGGCCTCACGTTAGCTAGTGCAGCCCCGGGTACAATCTCTATACGATGGTCCTCCGCCGCTCTCCTTAGTGGCAACTCCTACAGCTCCTTAAACAGTCCAGAAAAGTTATCTAATAAATTAGACAATTCAATTGTAGTACCTGAACTCGTTTGAGACTCATCTTTTGCTGGTCCTAACTGAAGAAGATAGGCCAAATCATACGCACCAAGCAGCCCCACCATAGGCTGCATCGTAGGAATCGGCGAAGTCTATACACCATCAAGCCGCACATCACATCGAAAGCAAAGACCCTTTGCTTTTCGCTGCTCTACCTAGGCAAGTATGAGAGTTTGAACGGGGGGTCTAGTGCCTCCTCTAACATCAGAAGAAGGTTTCAAAGGTGGTCATGATCTAGTAGTCACAGCCGCTGTTTTTGAAACCGCAGAATTTGCAGCCGGCGTTCTAGGTGCAAACCGCCCATCTCGGTTGCCCCAATTGGTTTTCGCTGCCATCTTTAGAGCCCTATGTTTTTGTTCCATCCTCACGGCCTTCTCAAAGGCCTCCTCAATAGTAGTAGGACATAGAGCACAAACATCTGCTTGTATCTCCTCTCGCAGCCCTAAAATAAATGTACTCATCAATATACGTTCAGGCCACGGTGGCTCACAACAACTACTAACTCTTTCAAACTCATCTTGGTACTCCAATACGGTAATCCTTTGAACCATCTTGCTTAATGTGGCAGTAAAATCTTCATATGCCGCTGTCCCAAATCTGCGTGTAATCCTTCTACAAAAATCAGCCCATTTGGTAAATCCACCACCACGAATAATCGATCTATACCAATGCAATGCCGTTCCTTGGACGTAAAAACTTGCCATCTGGACTTTTGCATCTTTCGCTGTACCTTGACAATCAAAACATTGTTCAACTTGAAATACCCAATCCGTTACGGAATAATTCCTTAAGATCTGAATTTATTATAGGAAGTAGTCCATACAACTATGGGAAAATATTCGCCAGATATTCTCTAGTAGTTATAAAATTACGAAACTAATTGGGTTGGATACATATCTTCCTAATCTACAACTTTCATATTTATGTCTTCCACATATTTGAACTGTAACAGGGATGAAAATACAGAATAACGTGGGTAATGGTGGTGGTGAAGGGTGGAGTGGATGTTAGGGTTATGGATGGGTATGGAGATGAGGGTGGATTGTGGAAGTGATTAAGGAAAGTAGACGAAGGGAACGAAGTGGTCGAGATCCCAAAGAAGAGGGCTGGCTTGACAGTCGAGGGAGATTAAAAGCTCGGAGAAACCCCAATGGTAGAGGTGGAAGGAGGGTGAAGAGGGAGGAGGGAGGAGTCTAGAGAGAAGATAGGAGGCAAAAAATCAAGAATCCAATAGCAAATATAAAGTTGGGTGCCATATACATATTTATAGAGGCTAGCTAGTAAGTCCTAAAACAATATGAAACCATAACAAACCAACTAAATTGGTATTCCTTATCTTCTCCGAATACCTTTTGGATTAAGCTTTCATTTTGTCATAGCTATATTTTGAATCTGGAGAAGTCATGAATATCAAAGTTGTAGATCGAGAGGTTGTCGACCTTATCCAACTAGTTTGATATTATTTGAATATGTGTCGAATATTCTAAAAATATTTTTCTGAAACTGTGCAGAGTTGGATTTAGCTAATTAGATAAAATCCTAACTAAGTGTATCATAACTCTAAAATAGTAGATTTTTGCCGACCGCATTCGAACGCGCACAATCACGTTCGAACACACATTTTGCATTCTATGTATGTGTGAACGCGATGCAGGCATTCGCAGGTGCATTCGAATGCGGTGTTCAAACGCACATTTCACACTCTTTGTATGTGTGAACTTGATGCAGGCGTTCACAAGCGCATTCGAACGCACTCCACCCGCATTCGAATGCGACATACATAAAACTTATTTTTTTATTAATTAAATACTAAAACAAGAATAAAAGACACTCTTAAAGTGTATCTATGCTCGAGATGACATCGGTGAAGCCCGAATTGTATCAATCCACCACGCTTCCATGACCTTGTCCTCAAGGTTTGAAATTTGGGAAGCGATCATTGAACTCTGACTCAAGCTCCTCCATGTTTTGATCATCTCCACTAGTTCCCCACATATCTAAAAATAGAGGAAAGGTTGGTGCTGAAAAGGAGGCAAGCTCACTTGAGTCCGGTTGGCGTGAAAGAGCATCGGTCGCTCGATTCTCGATCCCTTTTTTGTAGACTAGCTCGTAGTCATACCCAAGGAGTCTCATGACCCACCGCTGCTGTGCTGGGGTGTGCACACGTTGCTCCATGAAGTAGGGTAAGCTATGCTAGTCCGTGAGGATAGTAAACTATTGGCCAATCAAGTAGGGTCACCATCTAGCATTTCGCGCTCGTAGGTGGATAGCTATCGCGATTGGTTCGACAATGCTTTGCTCATATATGCCATGGGCCTTCCCTCTTGCATCAAAACAGTTCCAATGCCCTCACCCAAAGCGTTGCATTCCACCACAAAGGGCTTGTTGAAATTTGGTAGTGCCAGAATCGATGCGGTAGACATGGCTGTCTTCAATGCTTCGAAGGCCTCCGTCGCCTTGCCTGTCCATTGAAACCCTTCTTTTCTGAATAAGGAGGTCAACGGGGCAACAATCTTGCCGTATTTGGCAACGAATCGTTGGTAGTACCCTGTCAACCCAAGGAATCCCCTCAATTCCTGCAGATTAGTGGGAATCCGCCAATCCATCATATTCTTGATCTTGCTTGGATCGACTTCCACTCCTCTCGCTGGGATTATATATCCCAAGTACTCCACTCGTGGCTCACCCCAAAGGCACTTGCCAATCTTAACTTTTAACTAGTTTTGTCATAAGATATTCAACACCTCATGCACATGCCGTAAGTACTCACTCCAATTCCTGCTATACACTAGAATATCGTCAAAGAAGGCGAGCACGTACCGACGCAAGAGCGGGCAAAAAATGTCATTCATTAGCCCTTTGAAGCTAACTGTTAGGTTTTTATTTGTTGGCAATTGTGTACAAAATATTCTAAGTGTATTTTTTCATGTATATGAGCTTTACACAAGTCTAGAATATCACTGGTGTGAAAAATTTCAAGATCATTGGAGAAAAGCCGTCGCGTTCTCAGCCGCGTTCATAAGCACGTTCGAACGCGGGCACTGCGTTCACACAGACAGAGAGCCGCGTTTACAAGCGCGTTCGAACGCGGGCACTGCGTTCACACAGACAGAGAGCCGCGTTCACAAGCGCGTTCGAACGCGGGCACTGCGTTCATACAGACAGAGAGCCGCGTTCACAAGCGCGTTCGAACGCGGGTACTGCGTTCACATAGACAGAGAGCCGCGTTCACAAGCACGTTCGAACGTGGGCACTGCGTTCACACAGACAGAGAGCCGCGTTCACAAGCGCGTTCGAACGCGGGTACTGCGTTCACACAGACCGAGAGCAGCGTTCACAAACGCGTTCGAACGCAACCTGAAGAATTCAAGCTGTCGCGTTCGAACGCACTTGGGCCCGTTCGAACGCAAGTGAGATTAAGTTAGGCCATTCGAACGCACTCGGGCCGCGTTCGAACGCACCTATGAAGTTTGCAATTTATTGGATTTTCGTGAGTACGAATATTACTTGGATTTGGAAATATCTTGGAGATCATATATAAGGATAGTGTTGCCCTAACTCTAAGAAGGTTGAAGGAGATTATTCAAGGAGACTTTTTGGAGGCTACATTGGTTCTTCAACAAACAAGGCCCTTCGCATCTAAAAATCTTAATCTTTCGTCTTAAGGGCTATCTAGACGAAAGATCAATCTCGAAGGTTACTGAGATTGGACTTCAATCACAAGAAGCAGTGAATCGTGGGTTCTAGCGATCAAGACTGAGAGGAACAAAGTCGTTTGGATCGACGGGTTATTTTGTGAGTCAGTCTTGTAACTGCTACTATCATAGTGATTGGTTTTGATCCGAGTTTGGATCCGTGGTTTTTTACCGTTTGGGTTTTCCACGTTAAAATCTTGGTGTTCATCTTTACTTTCGTTCTTTATATTTGTTCGATCTTTTACTTAAGCGAACGAGCGAGATCATTGCCTAGTATTTAGATACATACGTGTGTCTAGGGGTTTTTTCAATTGGTATCAGAGCAGGTTCTCTCACCCTTTGAGAGAGATCTATTAGGCATGGATTTTCATAGAGATGGACCATCATCTATTAGACCTCCTATTCTAGATGGATCAAATTATGGATATTGGAAAGCTAGGATGAGAGCTTATTTGAAGTCTATAGATGAGAGAGTATGGATGGCCATTGTGAACGGTTGGAGTCCACCAATGTACATGGTGAATGATGAGTTAGTTGAGAAACTGATTGAGTCATGGGATAAAACAGATTATGAAAAAGTTGGCTGGAATAGCAAAGCAATAAATGCAATTTTTAGTTGTGTTTCCTCGGAAGAATTTAGAAGAATATCTACTTGTGAAATAGCAAAACATGCTTGGATGATCTTAGAAACAACTCATGAAGGTACTATGGCTGTAAAACTTTCGAAACTTCAGAGGTTGACTACTAATTTTGAAACCCTACGTATGGAGGAGAATGAAACATTTGATGAGTTCTATGCAAAGTTAAGTGATATAGTCAATTCCAGTTTCAACTTAGGAGAGAAAATTCCTGAAAGTAGAATTGTCCGTAAGATCCTTAGGTCTCTTCCAGAAAGGTTTCAGGCAAAAGTCACAGCTATTGAGGAAAGTAAGGACATTGATTCTATGAAAGTTGAACAATTGGTAGGAAATCTACAAACATTTGAGTCCAGTCTTTCAAAACCGAGGAAGTCCAAAGGGATAGCTCTATCCACTGTTGAACAAAATTTAGAGGAGTCTGAAGATGAAGGTGATTTAGATGTTGAGATGTTGGCTATGTTTGTCAAAAAGTTTAATAAATTATTTCGGAAGCCAAACAAGTTGAATACTGAAAAGTTTGAAAAAAATAAAATTTTTTTGAAAAAGAAGAATACTGTGACTTCGAATATAGGTGGTAGCAACAACAATGTCAAACAGAAAAATAAGAATTCTGAAAATAAAGTTCAATGTTTTGAATGTTCTGGTTTTGGACACATCGCACAAGAATGCCCTAATCGTCTTAAGAGAAAGGGCAAAGCTATGAAAGTTACTTGGGATGATTCAGATGAATCAAATGATGATTCTGATAAAGACGAAGAAAACTTTGTAGCCTTTGCCTCTTCTCTGCTTAATACTGACTCTGTTGATGATACTGATAGTACAGATGATCTTGATATGCTACCGGCTGAGGAAGATGAATCTGAAATTCAAAAGGCATATAATGACTTGTACCTGGAGTCGTTTAAACTCAAGAAAAGCAATCTTAGACTACTTCAACGACTCAAGGAAATTGAACCAGAAAGAATTCAATTTGAGGAGAAGTACAAGTTGGAGCTTGAACGTGTTAAAGACCTTTCTGAACAACTTGACAATGCGAAAAATAAAATGAAGGCTGATGAAATTGAACTAGAGCGATTGCATAAGAAAGTTACTTTTCTAAAAGGGAAGAACAAACTGGACGAGATTCTAAAAGCTCAGATCTCTGGAAAAGATAGGTATGGTGTTGGATATACTGGTAATTCAAATAATAATAAAACTGTTTTTGTTTCTGCAGGTATACAAAAGGAAGAATACCTGAAGCCATCAATCGTATTTTCAAAGCAATCCTGGATGAATCCTTCAAAATTGAAGATGAATCTACAAACTGGTGAATCGTTGACGGCACCAAAGGTAAACTTTAGTCACACTCCTCGACAAAAGGTGAGTAGAAAAGGGTCTGTTCCGACATGCTATCATTGCGGCATTCTAGGGCATATTCGACCTCATTGTAAATTTTTGCAAAAACCTAGAACTGCTTTCATTTATGGAATGAAAACAAAAACCATATGGGTCAAGAAAAGTGATTTGAAATGTTATGTTGTGCATACAGCCTTGAAAGCTTTAAATTCTGATTTATGGTATTTAGACAGTGGCTGTTCAAGACATATGTCGGGTGACAAATCGTTATTTTCTAATCTTGAAAAACATGAAGGGGGAGTTGTGACATTCGGAGATGATAATTCATCAAAGGTAATAGGTAAAGGAAAGGTAAGTACTCTAGGGATTCCTAGTCTCGAAAATGTTCTTTATGTTAAGGGCTTGAAAGCTAATCTACTGAGCATCAGTCAATTTTGTGATGAAGATTATGAGGTAAAATTCTCCAAAAATGATTGTACTGTTCTAGATCATGATGGTAATGTTATATGTTATGGATCTAGAATATCTGATAATTGCTATGTCGTTGGAACTTCACATAAACTGAAATGTAACAGTGCGTCTTTCGACATTGCAGATCTCTGGCATCAACGTCTTGGACATGTGAATCACAAGGAATTATTTACTCTGTCCAAACATGAAGTGGTAAGAGGAATATCTAAGATAAAAGAAATGTCAAAAAGAGTGTGCGGTTCGTGTCAAATTGGAAAACAAATTCGTATCTCACACAAGA
This sequence comes from Typha angustifolia, assembly GCF_048772165.1. NCBI lineage: Eukaryota > Viridiplantae > Streptophyta > Magnoliopsida > Poales > Typhaceae > Typha > Typha angustifolia. Next base: position 10,439,995 of record NC_133253.1, on the reverse strand, counting down.
AGGTAAATGCAGCTACCACTGACCGTGTGCTACAATTAGTTCACATGGACTTGATGGGTCCAACGAAAACCGAAAGTCTTGGAGGTAAACGCTATATATTCTTAATGGTCGATGATTACTCCAGATATACCTGGGTTGCCTTTCTACGTGAGAAGTCTGAAACCTTTGAAGTTTTTAAATCACTGTGCTTAAAATTGCAGAATGAAAAATCTACAACCCTAGTTAGGATTTGTTCTGATCATGGTAGAGAATTTGAAAATGAAAATTTTTCTATATTTTGCGATTCTCTTGGTATTCAACATGAGTTTTCAGCTCCTATAACTCCACAACAGAACGGGATTGTTGAAAGAAAAAACCGAGTTGTGCAGGAAATGGCTAGGGTTATGCTTCATGCTAAAAAGGTTACTCAAAGGTTTTGGGCAGAGGCGGTCAATACAGCGGTACATGTAATAAATCATGTTTATCTAAGACTAGGTACAAATATGACTGCTTATGAAATCTGGAAAGGTAAGAAACCTAGTGTTAAATATTTTCGAGTTTTTGGTAGTAAATGTTATATCTTGCGTGATCGAGAATATTTGACTAAATTTGACACTAGAAGTAGCGAAGGCATCTTTTTGGGGTACTCGAATAATAGTAGAGCCTACAGAGTATTTAACCTTGAAACTTCTACTGTTATGGAATCTGCTAATGTTATGATAGATGAATCCTCGACTGACTTAACTAAAGCTACTTCTATTTCTGTTTCTGCAGATACATATTATGAAGAAATAGGAAAGGAGCTTGATCTTGAAATTGAGAATAAGGATGAGGACAAAGTTGAAATGAACAAAAATGACTGCAACGTACCGGAACCATCTGCTAGAGTGAAATCAAATCATCCACTGTCACAAGTGATCGGAGACGTGAATGGACCGATTAAGACAAGACGACAAATCCAAAGTGAGGTATCATTTACTTGTTATACATCTTCTTTTGAACCTAAAAATGTGAAAGAAGCATTGTTAGACGATTCTTGGGTAAATGCTATGCATGAGGAATTAGAGCAATTTTCTAGGAATGATGTTTGGTATTTAGTTCCTAGACCTAAGAATGTGAACGTTATTGGAACAAAGTGGATTTACAAAAATAAAAGTGATGAACATGGCAATATAGTTCGAAATAAAGCCAGACTAGTAGCACAGGGATACACTCAGGTTGAGGGTATAGATTTTGATGAGACATTTGCACCTGTTGCTAGATTAGAGTCTATTCGTATACTGCTTGCCATTGCTTATCATTTAAAATTTAAATTGTTTCAAATGGATGTTAAAAGTGCTTTCTTAAATGGTATCCTGAATGAAGATGTTTATGTGGAACAACCTAAGGGTTTCGAAGATCAAAAATTTCCTTCTTATGTTTTTAAATTGAAAAAGGCTCTTTACAGGCTAAAACAAGCTCCGAGAGCTTGGTATGAGAAATTGACCACCTTTTTAGTGGATGCGGGGTTCACTCGAGGGGGAGTGGACAAGACATTATTCATTAGACGTGAAAACAAGAGTTTAGTTGTGGCACAAATATATGTGGATGACATTGTCTTCGGGGCGACGAGTCAATTATTAGCTAAGGAGTTTGCTGATCTCATGCACAGTCATTTTGAGATGAGTATGATGGGTGAGTTGAAGTTCTTTTTAGGGCTTCAAATTACTCAATTAGAGAGAGGGATTTTTATCGCTCAAACCAAGTATGCTAAGGATCTTGTGACTAAATTTGGTTTAGAAAATGCAAAACATGCCAGAACTCCTATGAGTACAACTACCAAACTAGGTAAGGACATGTCAGGAAAAAGTGTTGATCAGACAGTGTATAGGAGCATGATCGGTAGCCTTTTGTACTTAACGGCTAGTAGACCCGACATTGCATTTAGTGTCGGTGTGTGTGCTAGGTTTCAGTCTGAACCTAAGGAGTCACATTTGTTTGCTGTGAAACGTATCATAAAATATGTTAGTGGCACAGTTGATTTAGGTATCTGGTTTACTTATGACTCGGGTGCTATCATATCGGTATACACGGATTCTGATTGGGCAGGTTCATGTGATGATAGAAAAAGTACTTCAGGTGGATGTTTTTATATTGGAAACAATCTGGTTGCATGGCACAGTAAGAAACAAAACTCGATATCTTTATCTACTGCGGAGGCCGAGTACATTGCAGCAGGAAGTTGTTGTTCTCAGTTACTATGGATGAAACAGATGGTCAAGGATTATGGCATTGAACAAGATACTATGGTGCTTTATTGTGACAATATGAGTGCTATTAATATATCGAAAAATCCTGTTCAACACTCGCGTACAAAACATATTGATATCCGACATCATTTTATACGCGAGTTAGTTGAAGACAAAACAATAGAACTAGAACATGTTGAGACGGAGAAACAGTTGGGTGACTTGTTTACAAAACCTTTGGATTTACAGAGATTTGAGTATCTTCGTACTTCTTTAGGGATTTGTGCTTTGGACTGATTTTATTGGGATTTGTGTTCTTTTTAGTTTGCGAGTTTCTTTTGTTTCATTTTTTTTCTTGGTTTTCTTTTACTCTGAAATTTTCTTTGGTTTCAGTTTTAGATTTGTCGAGAGTTTTTTTTGTTATAAAAAAAAAAAAATTTTTGATGCACTCCTAGATTCAATAATATCCTCTTGACATAAAAATTTGATTTTTCTCTTGATTGTGAGTTATTATAGTCAATTTTGTCATCTTGTAGTATATTGTTTCAATTTTGAATTTGTCACTCCCTCGACTTCTATAATAATAACTTTTTAATGCCTCATAACGTATGTGTATTCTTGAGTAAGCATAATATCATGAATATTTTTTTTAAATAGCTCTCTATTAACTTTGATTTGCACAGTTTGACCTCATGCTTAGTTATCAAATATATTTTTCTAAAAGATCAATGAAAAGGGCTGCAATGAGTTAGTGTGAAAGCCGTCTTGTTTCGAGTCCAGTTTGACTCAGTACATTATTTGCAAATGTTAATAAAAAAAAAATTGATATATGTGAATTTCTTCTTGCACATTGTTTGATTTGTATTTCAAGAAAAGGGCTACCTACTCATGTGTGAAAGCCATCATTGCACATATATGTTTCAATAAAAAAAAATACAGGAAAAATTCCTGCTGTATTATGGAGAATAAGTCGAAAAGTGCAAAATTTCTATACTGAGTCGGTTTGACTACTGTGTTGCATCATTATTTATATAGTAAAGTTTGTTTAAGAAGATTGGTTCATGTTATCTATGATCATCTTGCATATGCATATCGTTATGATCAATCAAGATTAATGTAATTTTGAGTGATGCATTCGAATTGAGTATAATATGCTTTTGATGATTTGATTGATCTTGTATGACTTATTTCATTTGATTGTCATATTCTATGTCTTGATTATATTTTGGAATTCTAGAAGTGCATCTTCAAAAAGATTTTTACCTTGTTTTTAGTTAAATTAAATTAAAAAAAAAAAAAGGGCGTTCGAACGAGGATTCTTGAGTTCGAACGCGACGCGTTCGAACGCGCGGACTGGTGCGTTCGAACGCACGCGTGGGTTCTTTAAATATTGCGTCCGAACCCAAGGGTTTCATCTTCCATTCTCCAAACCCTAAAAACCCTTCATTTTCCCCTTCTCAAATCTTCAAGATCTTGGTGTTTTTCATCGAATTTTTCACTTCAAATCCTTTTTGGGGGTTGATCTCCTCCGGATCTAGTGTCTTTCCACCAAAATTTTGAGTTTCTCCCCACATTTGCAAGGTATGATCATCTATTATTTTTTTTATATACACTTGCTTGATTTTGAGTGATGTGTGCGTTCTCAACTTTTGATCACGTTAATGTTCAACTCTTGATGGTTCTTGTGAGATTGAACGTGATCTCTTAGCATTTTTCAAGTGCAAGATGTTTTTTCCTTTTGGGGCTTCATGGTTTTTACCATTTTTCTTTGGATTTCTTGCTATTTTTTTGGTTGCTTTCGGGAATGTATTGAATATTGAAACGTGTTTTCTTTTCAAGAATGCCTAAGAAAACGACGGTGACCAAGAAACCAAGGCCGCCTTCCTCGCCATCCTCGGCTCCCAAGTTTTCTTCAACAACGGCTGAGGGTCGTTACAAGCATAATTTTGGCACCCGTCCTGTTATCTGTGAAAGACCCGTAGTTATATCTGATTTTTCTGAGTTGGGGATTGAACAGATCTTTACTGACCGAGGATGGTTATCAGTGTGTCGGATGAGCGGGACTGCTTATGTGGAAGTTGTTAGAGAATTCTTTAGTAATGCCACGATTTTCGATCACTGTATACGTTCTACTGTTCGTGGTGTATCTATATACTTGGATTCCGATGTTATTCGTGCTGAACTGAGTTTGCCTGATGGTGAGTTTCAGTATCCGACGTCTGCTCCACTCCCTGATATAAATGACTATGCTGGTACAGTCCTGATCAAAGGGGAACGTTGGAAAGGTAACATGATGCCACATGCAAGGCTGACATCTGTGGCTCGCATGCTTCATCTCTTTTGTCTGTACAATGTCACCCCCAAGACCCGACATTCCAGCATTAGTTTGGATCGTGCGTTCCTTCTTCATGCCATGTTATCGGGAGTCTCTATTGACTTAGCTGCAGTGATCTATGATTCGATTCTCTCAGCTGCACAGAAAGAAGCACCTCGTGAGGGATTACCTTTTGGCATCTTTCTTACCAATTTGTGCACTCAGAGTGGGGTGCGAGTAGATGCTTCGGAACCTTCACTTACTTCGTAGAAACCATTGGATCGGATTACTCTGAAGCGGAGTCAAGCTCACGACCAGACGTCTCCTCTCAAACCGTCCTCTTCCGCCGCTGGTCGGTCATCGCATCTCGACAGTTCAGATGATAGCTCTGCCGATGACTCATCTCCCACTGAGGGGGAGTTACCTCAGTACTCGGACCGGTTCGATCAACTTAGTACTCAAGTGCAGGATCTCCATTCCGCGGTGAATGATCTACGTACTAAGCAAATCCGTCAGGGAACTGTACTTGATTCCGTGTTGACGATTCTTCATCGTCAGTTTCCTCCGAGTTCTTAGTCTTTGGCATTTGTGCCAAAAAGGGGGAGAGAGTGTCTCAGTGGTTAAGTGTCTAGGTGTGTAGGGGGAGTATGGGCATAGGGGGAGTTTAGTGGAGTTTACTTGATGGTTGATCTTGGCATTTGAAACTTAACTTGAAGCAATTGTGATAACGTGTGTTTAATCTTTGTCTGTTTAAATTTTTGCTCTTGTGATAACTTGTGTTTTGATATTTTTCTATTTCAAGTTATTTTCACTTGATCTTGGATTGGTATATGTTTCCTTGCAGGGATTGATGTGCAAAATATTCTAGACTTGTTGATTGCTCAGTTTGAAATCTTTGTAATATCTTGTAACATAGGTGTTTTGTCACAAATTGCCAAAGGGGGAGATTGTTAGGTTTTTATTTGTTGGCAATTGTGTACAAAATATTCTAAGTGTATTTTTTCATGTATATGAGCTTTACACAAGTCTAGAATATCACTGGTATGAAGAATTTCAAGATCATTGGAGAAAAGCCGTCGCGTTCTCAGCCGCGTTCACAAGTGCGTTCGAACGCGGGCACTGCGTTCACACAGACAGAGAGCCGCGTTTACAAGCGCGTTCGAACGCGGGCACTGCGTTCACACAGACAGAGAGCCGCATTCACAAGCGCGTTCGAACGCGGGCACTGCGTTCAAACAGACAGAGAGCCGCGTTCACAAGCGCGTTCGAACGCGGGCACTGCGTTCACACAGACAGAGAGCCGCGTTCACAAGCGCGTTCGAACGCGGGTACTGCATTCACACAGACCGAGAGCAGCGTTCACAAACGCGTTCGAACGCAACCTGAAGAATTCAAGCTGTCGCGTTCGAACGCACTTGGGCCCGTTCGAACGCAAGTGAGATTAAGTTAGGCCGTTCGAACGCACTCGGGCCGCGTTCGAACGCACCTATGAAGTTTGCAATTTATTGGATTTTCATGAGTACGAATATTACTTGGATTTGGAAATATCTTGGAGATCATATATAAGGATAGTGTTGCCCTAACTCTAAGAAGGTTGAAGGAGATTATTCAAGGAGACTTTCTGGAGGCTACATTGGTTCTTCAACAAACAAGGCCCTTCGCATCTAAAAATCTTAATCTTTCGTCTTAAGGGCTATCTAGACGAAAGATCAATCTCGAGGGTTACTGAGATTGGACTTCAATCACAAGAAGCAGTGAATCGTGGGTTCTAGCGATCAAGACTGAGAGGAACAAAGTCGTTTGGATCGACGGGTTGTTTTGTGAGTCAGTCTTGTAACTGCTACTATCATAGTGATTGGTTTTGATCCGAGTTTGGATCCGTGGTTTTTTACCGTTTGGGTTTTCCACGTTAAAATCTTGGTGTTCATCTTTACTTTCGTTCTTTATATTTCTTCAATCTTTTACTTAAGCGAACGAGCGAGATCATTGCCTAGTATTTAGATACATACGTGTGTCTAGGGGTTTTTTCACTAACCGATGCATTGGTGAGCCCAAACGGCATGACGAAACTCATAGTGGCCATCGTGAGTTCGATACGTCGTTTTGTGCACATCTTTCGGGTTGACGCAGATTTGATGGTACCCCACTCTTAAATCAAGTTTGCTGATGTAAGCCGACCCTGTATGTTCATCAGCAACTCCTCGATCACCAGTATTAGGTACCGATCTTTGATAGTGATCGCATTCAAGGCTCGGTAGTCGACGTAAAATCTCCAACTCCTGTCTTTCTTCCGAACTAGCAACATTGGCGATGGCTAGGCACTTCTACTTGGTTGAATAATCCCTTGCTCTAACATTTCCAACACCAACTTGCTAATCTCTTCCTTCTGTACATGCGGGTATCTATATGGCCGAACATTTGCTAGTTTAGCCCCTAGAATGATCTGAATGCGATGGTCATGCCGACGGGTTGGTGATAGTCCTCAAGACTCCTCGAAGAGATCCTTGAAGTCTTACGGTAGTTCTTGCATGTCAGCGGGTATTTCCCTCGATGGTGGATGTTCTGGTTCAGCAATAGCCATTTGTAAGAGTAGAGTGCGGTCCCCTACACATGGAAGTCCCAATAGTGGTTGCAACGTCAGTCCTTGCCGTGGTTGGTTCCCATCCAGCAGCACTCTTTGACCATTACTCCAAAATGTAACTGTGAGGTTTGAAAAATCAAATGTTACGGGCCCCAAGCTTTGAAGCCATTGGATCCCCAAGACAATGATGTCATCTCGAGCATGGATACACTTTAGGGATACCTTTGTTTCTTATTTTAGTGTTTAATTCTTAAAATAATAAGTTTTCTGTATGTCGTGTTAGAACGTGCATTTGAACGCAATCGGGTGCGTTTGACCGTAGGTGGAGTGCGTTCGAACACGCTTTTGAATGCCTGCATCAGGTTCGCACATCTAGAGAGTTTGAAATGTGCATTCAAACGCCGCATTCGAATGCGCCTGCGAACGCCTACATCGTCTTCGCACATACAGAGAACGCACAATGTGCATTTGAACGCGATCGGGTGCGTTCGAACGTGGTCGACGAAAATCTACTATTTTAGGGTTAATAATTGCCATTTTTGAATTGTTTAGTTAGCCTCTAAAGGTATGAATGATAACCATAGAATTATTATTGAATGAATTGAGATTTGCCTTGTCTCCTTTGTCTTCTTCTCTCCCATTCTCTCGTTCCCCGGCGTCACCGCTTTTAGCCTCTCTCGACCGGTCAATCACCCTAGTCCCCTAGGGGCCCACTCCGACGGCAGCATCTTTCGGGATCTATTTCCAAAGTTTTGTGTCAGATTCTGTCCAGATCTAAAAATTGGAAGGGATCGAACCTTGGCCTTAGGGGAGATTGTATCATAATACTAATGATAGGTTATGAAACGTCCTCTTCAATATCTGGATCGGTTGGAGAATAGCAGTCCGCACAATTGAGGGAAAATATTCACCAGATATTCTCCCATAGTTAGAAAATTATGAAAATAAGGGTGATTGATCCATAACTTCCTAATCTACATTTTTCGTATTTACACCCTTCATAGATTAGGATTGCAACTGGGACAAAAATATGCAAGAGTCGGGGTGATGGTGGTGGTGACGGATGGAGGTGATGATAGGGTTATGGATGATAATGGAGATGAGGATGGATGGCTGATATAGTTTAAGGGATAAGGATGAAGGGGAAAAAGTGGTCGAGATCCCAAGGAAGATGGAGGGCTCGAGAGAGGAGGGAGATTAGAAGATAGATAAGATCTTGTAACGGTAGAGGTAGCTGGTTGGTGAAGAGAGAGGAGGAAGATTAGGATAGAGAGATTAGAGAGAGGATAGAGGAAGATAGAAATTGGATTTCATTCATCATAATAATTTGGTTGTCATCTACACCTTTTAAGAGGCTAACCAACAAGCTAAAATAACATTTTTCAACCCTAATAATGGTGGACTCTCGCCAATCGCGTTCAAATGGGGTCGACAGCATTCGAACACACCAAATGCGTTCTATGTCAATTTGAACTGATGCAAGTGTTTGCACACAGGCGCTTGAACGGACATTTGCGTTCTGCGTTGATGCGAATTGATGCAGGCATTCGCAAGGGCATCCAAAACTTTATTTTTTTGAAAATAAACAACTAATACAATAAGAAAGGACTCTAGCAAGGTGTATCAGCTGAGACGACAAACTAGCAAAATCAAACTTTGGTGCCACAATCGTTGATCCTTCTGATCCCTTCTGAGCCAAGGCTTGTAGCTAGGGTATGGCCAGGGCAACATGAGTTTGAGTTTGAACACGAGTCAATCAAACCAAGAAGGCATGCACTGATTCGGAGACCACTTAACCAGTCACAAGTGGTGCACCCACCTCCTATACTAGAGAGGTTTGGGTTCGACCCAAACTAAGAGAACACATTCAAGGGTCAAACCACAAGACTCAACTTCCCCAAGTATAACGAACGTGATCTACTCGAGTGGATCTTCAAGGTGGAGCAATTTTTCTAATTCCAAGGCATGCGCGAGGAACACAAGGTGATCATGGCCTTATTGCATCTTATAGGACACCTCGCTATGATGGTTTCACTTGATGAGTTCTCATCATAAATTCTAAACCTGGACTGAGTTTACCGAGGCCTTGTGCAAGCGATTTAGTCCAACCGGGTACGACAACTTTCATGCCATGCTCAACAAAGTATGACAAAAGATAACGGTGAAGGCGTACATGGAAGAGTTTGGGTGCATCCATAACCGATAAGAACTGCCATGGTCTAATCTCCATCGAAGAAGCACTTTCCTCTCGAGTCTTCGTGGCAACATCCAAGCCGACGTTAAGGCCCTAATGCTGAGTACCATGGAGGAGATAGTGGAGGATGCTCTCTCATCAAGGAAAGGCACTATGAGCTAAGGTTGAACCAACAAGAACCATGGATCGGACGAAACATGCGCCAAACCAGCTAGCCAACCGTAACCGCTCAGAATGCCACAAATGATCAGAGGACATCGACGACTACTATTGGACCAAGAGCTCCCTTAAAGTTGTCTAATGACATGAACCTTGACTTAGCCCCCTTGGACGGACTCTCACACTTGCTTAGGCACAGGAGCGACACTCCATGGGGCTATGCTTTTGTCGTGACGAGAAGTACGTGCTCAAACATCACTATACAAAATCGAGAGGCACCGTTTTGCTTTTGGATGGTCTAGAGATTGAAAATGACAATGCCATTGTGGACAATCAAGAGGAGTATAGATAATTACTAGTATGCGAGGCAAATGAGGGGATGGAAGAAGAGATGATCGTAGGAGCTTCGTTGCACATGTACTCAAGTGAGGTTGCACCTAAGGCATTGTGGGTGAATAGGATGATCTAGAGAGCTCGCGCCTAGATCTTGAGAGACAGAGGAAGCACCCACGACTTCCTAAATGAAAGGCTCATGAAAAGGTTGGACTTGAAGTGGAACCAATGAGGATCATGATAGTGTCTCAAGCTCAATGCTTGAGACAGATAGGCGGCGTCGACATGCGTAACTATGAGTGCAAGACTTCACCTTCACTGTTTATTTGTACCCACTAAACCTTAGAGGAGCGAACATCATCCTAGGAGCTCAATGGCTATAGAGCTTGGGGGTGGTAGTGTTTGACATCATTAGCATGCAGATGGCATTTAAGAGATATGGGCGAGCAAAGCGGCTTAGAGGAGCGAAGAAGAAGATGGAGCATCCAGGAGGAGTCTCATCCGAGGTCAGGCTAGACGAAGTCCCATGGAACTTAAGTCAAATTCAAATTCAACCGAGTCGGGTGATGTGAATAAAGATGCACACCCCAAATTTCTTTGTGTTTTATGCTAGTTGGGAGAGTTAATGGAGGGACTATTTGAGGTGATGATACTCAAACTAGAAAAGATTAATTTGAATCCCTTAAGATGGACCCATCAGACAAGGCTTCAAGAATTAGAAGCCTAACCTAATGAGATCAAGTCCACCAAAATGCATCGATCCGATGATACTAGACTCAAAATTGCATTGAGGGGAATGGGAATCGAGGTGAACTCGTTATAGATAAGCCTAAACCATGACAAGGATGCATAGTTGAAAAGCGCATTCAAAGTAGGCATGGAGTTCAGCCAGCTACAACTTGAGTGCGAAGAGATTGCATTTGGTTGGATGCGCCAAGTGAGTGGATGGGACTGTAGCCGAGCCTTGAAATGGTGAAGCCAAATTAGACTGTTAGGAAGCCACTTAAAGATAGACACAGATTAGAAGAGGGCACAACCAAACCCGGAGTGAACGAGAAGAGAAGAACAAGGGTTAGTGGCGACTAAGGTAGACTAAATAATACTACGGGTTGGGAATCGCAATAAAGGATGAGTCCCCATCGAAGTAGCTAAACTACATAAAGGAGCCATCTACTGCAAGTGATGGCAGAAGAGGTGACCTCGGGTGGAAAAAAATGCTCCTTTGTTAGTAAGAAGAACCCAGAGAAGGCATGGCAAACAAGCGTCGGGCTAAGACCAGTTTGGGCGAAAGCCTATCTAAGAAGATGATCAATGAGGGAGAATCTAAGGTGGAAAGCATGAGAGTGATGGCTGCATCAAAGACTAAGTGCTTTTCCCAACTTTGGGTGTCAACCACATCCTATGGATGGTTGGCAACCTGAGTTAGGATCAACATTCAGCCACTAGGGCACAAATGGCCACGAGATCGCAAGGTGCACCAAGAATGGGGGAACTGCATGGGTTAGTTAAGAGAGGAGTTGATGAAGGGAGCTATGGCCTAGCCAGTCTCTCAAATGGGGCACCCGAAAACAATTGGCCACGTTGAGCCGAGTGAACATCTTTCACAATCTGCCATCTTAACCACGTAACATTTATCCCCAATTTTCATCTAACAAATCACCTTTTTTTACCAAACCACCACCACCATCATCTTCCCCTTGTTATAATCATAGATTTTGACTATTTACACATCCAATTCTGCCTTAAAAATCAAAAGTTATGAACTGCCCTAGTTTCATGAGTTATAATTCCAAATTTGATGTTTCTTGATTCAAACCCTTAAAACAGTTCATATCAGACGTGAGGGACTAGTCACCTTAAGGACAAGGTGTTGAAAGCGTGGTGGATTGTTATCTAGAGGAGGTTAAACAACTTGGTTGCACTCCACATTATCTAAAGGAGGCTAACTGACTTGACCCAACTAGCTAATTAAACAAGACTCAACCAACTAATAAATAACTTAAATCATAACAAGATGAAAAAAAATTGACTCAACTAAAATAGAAATGATTAAGCTAAGATAACTAACTTGATCCAACAAGTCCGATGCCCCGTGATGTGATCTGACCATACCTAGTTCATATCAATAAGTTTCTAGCTCTCTTAAGGATTACAATATTTTCCACCAAATTGTGAGGAGAATTATCTACATATTCTTAAATTTTTTATATGATGCTGCAGATTGAGAATTTGAATGCATTATGATGCAATTCCAGGTATAATATATATCAAGATTTTTATTTAATATTATTTTAAAATCATGCACCTTAGATAAGTCTATTTAAACATGTTTTTCAAGAACCTCAAACCAATTAAATCTTAAATTCTCTTTTCTAAACAAATTCTGCTCCTTATTTCTTAGTTCTAGTGATGCTTTAACAATGTTTTTCTGATATCTCTAGTTGTTTCCGATATAATTTGAATTGAACAAGAATATCATAAAATACATAAACTAGTACGACCTTGTTTGTCTTGTGAATAAGGTTTTTTAAGGATATTTTATGTAAAACTTTATGTAATGATTGAACAGATTTATGTAAAAATTTATGGTGGTTACAAAACTGTTAATAAGTATATATGTTAACTATAATAAAAATCCGTTTAAAAGACATGCATAACTTTATTGCATTCCTATATTTATGATAAAATTTTATGCATAACTTATGACATGACTTACTTTATGAAGATATCCATAAATAGTTGTATGGTTGTAAAATATACTTAAGATATAAGATAGATCTAATTCATAAATAAATATCCCTTGCATTAACCAAAAGGCAACCTTCATAATTGTAAGGAGATTTAAATTATTCATCCATTTAAATTCGAACATAGGAAAAGCAAACACAGATATTGTGAAGTAATTAAAGATTAAAATCCAAACAATACTATAATATTTTCACTGTTGCAACAGCTCCACACGCTATCTAGTTTACAAATCTACAATCACGTCGGATCTCTCCATCTACAGCAGTCTTCACCCCGATCCTCCCCATCTTAGTGATGGCATCCACAAACGCAGTGAAGAAAACAATTTGATTTGAAGCAAATTGGTTGACGGTGTTGGCTGACCGTGGGTCGGTGAACAGGACTTGGTCGGAGCCGAGCAAACCCATTCCTCGCTGGAGATTCTGATAGTAAACATTGTCGAACGTAGCTGAAGTTGTAGCATCCAAGAAGGCAAAGGCGGAAGGGCTAAACACTCTTGGACATGTCTGTTGCAGCTGAGCGGCAAATCCTTGGTTCATGGAGGGGTCTGTTGGTTGGTTTGGTGCATAATTATATAGCCTGTTATAGAAGCTGGGACAACCGGCGGCACCGATGGTATGAGCCCCTGATAATACAAGTATCAAGAAGTTGTGAGTATTCTTCTTCATATTGCCAAACATGCACCGAAGGTTGGCCTACCTGATAGAGCAATCATATCAGTCTGTGTTAGGCCGAAAGCGCCGAACATGGAATTAAGCTGATCCAAGTTGAATTCAGGATGAGGAAGAACTACACTGGATTTCGTGGATACCTTTCCATCATACCTCCCAAGCTCAACAGTATAGAATGGTCCTCTGCTCTGTAACAACAACATGAATGTCGGCAATCGATGAACATTATAATCATATGTAATTTGAAGCAATATTTTCTTCGTGAGTAGAGTTCTAGTTACCAGTGCGACCGCATCTCTAGCAGCTATAGCAATTATATCAGCACAAGACACCTTGTTTGTGCACTGGGGATCACTGTCCACAGCTGCCTTAGCTGATATGATTACATCAAATCCTTCTGGTTTGAGCGTCATATCTTCAGGGCTACGCCACTCGTCGTCACCTACCGGTGAGATGAGCATCACGGATGCATCACAGCCCTTCAAGTAATCATCCCATCAACTTTAGAATGATAGATAGAAGTAGTGAATAAGATAAAGAAAAAAAGCTAGGGTTTCAAAGATTCACTGACTGCAACAAAGCAGTCATGGAACACGAGTCTAAGGCTAGCAGGCCCCGCGATCGGACTCTGACTCATCTTCTGAGCAACTACTCCGCGCACGATGGACTCGACGTTGGGACAGATGTTGGCGTAGTAGTTCGGACTCAGCTGGGCAGTTGTTGTACGTGGTGAGAGAATCAGTGAAAGAAGAAAGAATGGAAGAAGAAGAAGGATACGGAAGTTCTCCATTTCTTGCTATGACGAGTATATACGCAACCTTTGCGGTGGTTTAAGTGGGGAAATTAAGCTTGTGCACTTATATAGACATAATTCTGATGTTGAGGTTGTTGTGATGGAGGATGTCACGAGGCGCGTGTACGCTTCCATTACTGATAAGATTATAAATATATAATTCCAGCTTGGCCGTGGTTAGCGCAAGACGAGTTCAATTGAAGCATCACAGCTCATAACCTGGATCAGAAGCTAGTTAGCAATTGAAACTGTGGTCAGATTGATTTTTATTAATCAATACAATGGTCTCCTACCCTCTCATTGATATCTTGGATTTCTTATGCTGTTGAATTTGACTGTTGACATCAGTAACGCAATAAAATACCAAGAATTGGCTTATAAGCTTGCTGGGTCCACAAATCCTACATTTTCTATGTATAAGTTCTCTATTATCGATTTGATACTTAGTCATGCGGGTATCGGAAAGGCCGTTAGTTTCACATTAAACAAAAGAAAGTTTGTGTGATATCTAAACAACATACTGCGCGTCTTCTACGTTTGAAAGATTTCTGGGTTCCTTAATTTATGATATATTTTATGTGCGAAGATTTGAAAAATTTGCACAAGGTTTAATTAACTGCCACGTGCTATCTTCTCATATGCCATACTTCGACTCTGCCAATATTTATCCAATGCCTTTCATGTATTATACTTGATGCTGACAGGTAAAATTTTATTGTAATTGGATTTCAATGTTCATACATCCTAGACGGGCTGAATCTAGTTCCTTGTTACCAACAACTCGTGTGTTTGGCTTGAAATTTTATTTTGAAATCGATTTGTTTGTTTAACAAATGAGAAAATATATATGAGCCTACTCGAAATATAGATGAGCTTGAAATATTGAAATTTTGGGGGAGAGAAAGAATTCCTAGACCGCTACATGTAGAGAAATAAAAAGTTAAATAATAACTAGTCGAAGTCAAAAGTCAAAAAACTAAATTCAGATTAGTTGAAGGAACTCAAATAAAAATCGGACTTTGAAACTGAAACCAATTAGGAAATTTTAATAATACTCTAATAACAAATCTTGAACTCGTGCCAGTGTAAGAAAATCTGAGTAAAAATAGGAAATAAAAACCCGAATATAAGTAGGCAATTAAGGATAACATATGACGACACATCTTCTTAACATTAAAAGTCTCTTTCGCATAGAGAGAAAAAAAAACTATAGACTTGTGATTGATCTTCTTTCACTAAAAAATAAGACTTACTTACAACCCCTTCTGACACTCCAATGCCAAAGTATGTAAATAACTTCTTAAATATGAATTGTTTAATTAACTACTTTTGTGAAAAAGATTGCCTCCCTTTAGTAAGCACCCGAACGATTGTTCAAATCCTTATCTGCTTGTATGTTGTTTGATGTTGACGAATATTTTAGCTTTCTTTGATGCAATTGGATTATCCTTAGTTGTAGCTCAAGTAATCGGACAATTGTGGAATTCTCATCAACCAAATATATAAAACTATAAAGAAACTAGAGAACTATAAGGGTGATTTTTTGTAATGGCGAATTCATGAAGTAAACAGTATTTATTTTGAGTTGTATAAATTAGATTCACATGTACGATCAAGTCACATAGCCTATTGTAGATCAGATTATATAAAGAAATCAAGTTAGAATAGAAAGAAGAAAGATTAAAGATTCAAAATTCAGAAGCATGTTTAAAAAAGGTTAAAGGTGTCTAAATGGTTGGAGCGAATCACTTGAAGATACTGAAGGGGTGTATGGATGAAATGCGGCTGACAGCTAAAGAAAGTTATGATCTAAAACAATTTTAGAAATTCCTTTTATGGCTTATCCTAGTAGAAATTTTAGATGTTCTTCACTTCTACTTGAAAGACTAAGAGCTAGAGGTTGAGACATCCTTCAAGTCAGAACTCTAAGAATTTCTAACTTATATTTAGAAGAGTTCTCTAGTTCCCTCTCATGGAGTTAAATTCTCAATCTATTATGAGAAGAGCTTCTACATATATCTAAGAGATTGTTCAAGAGCATCCGAGGAGCTAAATCGAGTGTACATTATCAACCAATACCGACACAAGGAGTTTGAGGAGCAATTCGCTGCGATGTATTATGAATTAGATGTGAAGCCAATCTATTCTAAGAGTAGTTAATAGAGATGGACTTCAATCAAGACACGCAGACTTCAACTCTTTAAGTACTTATTTTTTCTACAAACAATATGATAGATATTGATTCGGTTTAGGCGAATCCATTTTTTTCCTCTCGATGCATTGTGTGTGAAACACCCAAACCTCCAAATACACGTGTAAACCGCGTGGGTAAATCCTCCCACGCGGTGCAACACATGACCTGTCAGTACAAGGATTTCACCAGGCACACAACAGCACAATTTCACCATAAATAACTCAACTAAAGGAGTCCAGATACAAGTTCCACAGGCCACAACAAGCCTTCCAAATATACATCCAAAATACTATACTAAAGTCTAAAAAAAAAATACAACGTCATCATCACACCTTCGCAGGGGCTTCATACAACTAACATACGTACTGAAAAGAAAAAAGCGGCTACTCCTCGCAACCCGCACCTGCGTCCCCTAGCTCTGAAATAATACCGCCACGAGGGGTGAGCTTACAGCCCAGCGAGTAGGATCCATACAATCTAGAATAATAACATCACATGTGTATATCCAATGTATGCCTATATTTGCTAATGATAACGACATGCTTATTAAAATGACTTACCACAATTTACTAAGTCAATGCAATTGATAAAGATTACCAATCACTATCCTGGAACATGCTAGTTCCTAAACATATTATGATAAGTTCACACAGATATAAAGCTTGAGACAATCTCTTATTCGTACACATCTCAATCATAAGTTTTACATGTTATGCATAGCAATAAAATAGCAGTTTAGTTATCTCATGTCTACCAAAGCAATAATCATACTTATCATCGCTCACCGAGCTATTCACCACACAGGGTAAATACTCTTAAGAAACAATCATCCATCATCTCATACATCGAGGGGGGATATATACACATCTAGAGGTAATGTCACCTACATGTGTATGGCGACACTACATGTGACCGGTTGTCTGTGGCCATCAAACTCAGGACCCCGATCGTAAGCCCATATCTCACTCTCTCTAAATCATCACCGTCCTCGGCGGGAGAATCGGGAGCCCTCGGCTCATCAACAGACGCCCTAACCCTGCGTCGTCGGGTACCGCTAGAGTTATATCCC
Organism: Typha angustifolia; assembly: GCF_048772165.1. Taxonomy (NCBI): domain Eukaryota; kingdom Viridiplantae; phylum Streptophyta; class Magnoliopsida; order Poales; family Typhaceae; genus Typha; species Typha angustifolia. Next base: position 10,422,732 of record NC_133253.1, on the reverse strand, counting down.
TACCTCACAATCATGTTCTTCTATCATCATAATCTAGTCCTAACTATGCAGTATAACTACCTGAATGCCACATAGGCTTCCCGACCTCAGGTGTAGGCCGCTAATAGTATAGACATATATGATACACTCTACCCTTAACCTTGGGCTGAGTGAGTAGGGGTACTGCCTAGTCAGAATTTGACTACTAATGATAGGTAGAAGTGGTGTAGTGTTTATACGCGTATAAAGCATGTTATAGTCATCATGATCATTACATTCCATATTCACAGCAATCATACATCTATACAATGGTATACCATACGGGACACATGTAAAGCATTATCATACTAATGTTGATATTACATTAACATTCTCATAATACTATGATGAACAGGTTATAAATAACTACATATGCAAAAGATATAACAGGGAGTACCAACTACATGTATTAATACCGACAATTCCTACAGTGTCATGACAGGTATAATGACTATAATTATGTTATTCTAGATTTGTATAACTCTACTCGCCTAAGGGGTCTCCACGGTATGATAAAACTCGTTAGCTAGTCGGCTCCTCCGGAAGCCCAAAATCCTCCTCACGCGGTGTAAATCTTATTAATTCACGTAAGTAAGCCATTAGCGAACTAATAGAATTAATTATCTTATTAGCACATTTATGTTTGGTACGAGTCAAGGGTATCCTAGGAATCTTATGTTATCCCAAAATTAAGGATCAGGCTAATCAAATCAGGGGAAAATGATAAATAGGGTTATAGGGTCCAAATGGCCCCAAATGGGCTAGGCTAGAGGCAATGGGTAGGCCCAAACCCAACCCACAAAGCAATAGGGCCTTGGTGGGCTGGGGGCCCAGCCACAGCCCACCAAGGTTGGAATAGTGGGCTGCAAACTGCAGCCCACTCCACAATGGGCTAATGGGCTGCAGCCTGCAGCCCACCCCAACAGATTAGTGGGCTGCAGACCACTGCAACCTACTAAGGGGGAAATGGGTGGGGGTTAAACCCCCACCCCTCCACCCCATCTCCTTCCACTCCCGATGGAAGGAGAGTGAGGCGAAGAGAAGCGCCCATGAGGCTGCGGGGCTGCGGCGGCGCGGCACGAGGCCGACGGCGTAGCGCAGGGACGGTGGCGGCATGGGTCCAGCATAGCACGAGGCCGAGGAGGGGAAGGAAAAGGGGAGAAAGGAAGGAGGGGAGGAGAGCTTACCGGAGGGGGGAATGGTCGGCGAGCTCGGCGGCTCCGGCAGCTATCGGCAACTATGAGAGAGAGAGAGAGAGAGAGGCAGCGAATGGAGGGGAAGGTGAGAGGCTGGAGGTGGGAAGGCTGCAGTGAGGGAAAGAAGAGATGAGGGAGATGGGGAAGGTGGCGTGCACGGCAAAGGAAGGGAAGAAGAAGAGGAAAAGGGAGGGGGCAGGGTGGCAGGCTGACGCACGTGCTCGTCAGTCACAGAGAGAGATTTTTTTTTTATATATATTTTTGGGGTGTTACAGTGTGAAATTGCAAAAGAAGCATGGAACATATTGGAGGCTACATAGGAAGGTACATATGCAGTTAAAATTTCTAAGTTTAAAAAATTAACCATTTCTTTTTAAGATGCTCAAAATGGAAGAATCGGAGACCTTGATGATATCTACGTTGAGCTAAATGACATTATGAATACTAGCTTCAATCTTGGCAAAAAGGTCCTTGAAAGTAGAATCACTAGAAAGATCCTTTGGTCACTATCTAAAATATTTCAATCAAACATAATTGCAATTGAGGAAAGTAAAAATATTGATGCTATTAAAGTCGAAGATTTGAATTGAAAATTTTAATCTTATGTATCTTCATTTTATCTTCCTAAAAAGGTAAAAATATTGCTTTATCATCTTTAGAAAAGGAAGATTATGATTTTGATAACAATGTTGATCTTGAACTTATGATAGGGGACTCAGAAGGAGAAACTTTGAAAAAGAAATTAAATTTAAAAAGTTTTAACTATCTCTAAATAGATTTATTTCACTTAGAATGATAAGAGACAATTAAAATATGAAAAACAAGGCACAATCAAATACAACCATTTTAATATAAAAGAACCCTTTATCAACCAAGGGTAAAAAATCATGGATCTCTTCTATGAGATCAAACCAATCACTATAAAATAACGATTACAAAACACTTACAACCCGATTGTTATTTCCTACAATCTTCTTGACGATACTTTGCTTGATTCCTCCTCGATAAACTATTTTCCGTGCTTGGTACCCAACCTTGATGACCCTTAAGGTTGTAGGCTTGCCTCTATAACCCTTGAGTTAATGTCGAATTGAATCTTCAATATAGTGGAACTCTAACAAGATGAAATATTAATATTCCCAACTCTCCCTTTGAATGATCTCCAAGAAGATTTTTTGGTCTCTAGGAGTTGTACCTTTTTCTTCAAGACTTTTCTTTTAATAGCCCCCAAAAAGTAAGCTTCTCAAATCCTAATCTGGACTGAAAAGGTGAACATTTCCCAACATGTTCGAATATGTTCGAACAAACCAATTGAAAGCTGCTTTGAATGACTTATAAAGCTCTTGGGCAAATCTTGTTCAAAGTTTGTTCGAACAACTTCGAACAATCAAATTTTTTTGGACAACTTCAAACAATCGAATTTTTTTGAACAACTTAGCATTAGGAATGTCTTATTCGAACAATTTTGAACAAACTTCAAACAATCGAAGTTCGTTCGAACAAACAACTCAGCACTATTTTTTGGAGCTCTCGGAAAAATCTTGTTTGAAGTTTGTTCGAACAAACTTTGAACAAAATATTCAGCTTTATCTTTTAAAGCTTTTGGGTAAGATTCATTCGAAATTGTTTGAACAAGCTTCAAACAACCTTCAAACGAACTTCAATCTTTGTTGCACCAGCTCCATTTATCTTCCAAACTTCATAAGATATTATGCCACAAGACAGTAAAAACTAAAGAGTACAATATGAGTAACTTTGTTTAATCACCAATTTACCAATTACAAAATCTAATAAACTCTCCCTTTGGCAATTTCGTGACAAAAACAAAGTTGTCTAAATATAAGTTTTTCTAATAATACAACTTCCTAATAGAGCTGAGTATAATGACATTCTTTCGAAAGATCTATAGAATCTGAAACATAACATTATAAACCATGTGCACATAAATATGGAATATGTGATAATAATAATGTGATAGTAATAATGCTGTTAAGCATACTTATGTCAAAACATGCAATTGAATATAGTCAAACATATATAATGTATCAATAATCTATGAATATGTCTAACGTATACAAAGAAAGTTGAGTATAGATATCACACTATAAGAAGCAATATAGAATATCATGAAGTGCACAACTAAATAGCTCTCTATTTGATTATATTCAAAGAAAGTAAAGCATAGATATCACACTATCAGAAGCAATATAGAATATCATAAAGCACACAACTAAATAGCTCTCCCCCTTTTGTTACAAATTGACAAACCATTGCACAAAAATGTTAATGTAAAATATACTTGAAATATCAAGCAACATAATAAATTCTCAAACCAAGTCGTTGAAGACATGAGACAAATGATCTGCAAACTATCATAAATTCGAGAACCACCAAAATCCCAAAGATATAATAAAAAAATATCAAATTTATTTCTCCCCCTCAAACTAATTCTCCCTCTCAAACAACTTCCACACACAAAAGATCCAAGATAATAATAGCACAATACTTCAAATAAAAAGTAATTTTTCAGTTAGTCAGTTAAATATGAAAAATACGTCAATATTTGGACTATATTGGTATGAGACATATATAAGATACATAAAGAGACTCCTAATATTTTATTTTTATTTTGATCAAAGATAATAACTACTCAGGGATCAACATATTAAACAAAAGTGAGGGATCTCAATCAACAATTTAGCAAAATAAAAAATCATGTACATAGCCTAAGTTGCAATTACTAGAGCTTATTTCAAGTAAGATCTAAATATGTACATGAAAGTCACAAAGAAAATCTAAAAATAAAAGACTAATAGTCAAACCAGCCTATAACACAATGCATCACTCATGCAATAGTGGCTTTTACACTCATGAGGTAAGGTAGCCCTAACCTTGAATCCTTTTCATTTGACATTTTTTTCAATAATAAGGCATTTTCACTTTTTGTGATTCGAATGAGACAAGATTTTTCTTGTAAACTTATGTCGAGGTGGCTTTCACATTAACTACACAGGTAGCCTTTTCCATTGATCTTTTAAAATAGAAACTAAAAAGAGTGTAACTAGATTATTGGTCAACTAGCATGATCAAAGAAACCAATACAACCTATTAGACATAAAGGATCAAAGACACACAAAAAAAAAATCTAGTAAATGGTTACTCAAACTAGTGTACACTCATATCAATATGCAATGCCAAAGATTGAATTATCTCATCCTAAGAATAATATAAATGTTCTCGAAAGGTTCACTAAGATCAAGAATGAAAATATGAGAGGTGATTCTATTATGCAAATTATAGTCTCTACCAATCAAAAGATCACAAAATACATTTAAAATATTTTTTTAATTTTCTTTTTCATTTTTCTTATGGTGCAACCAAAAGGAAAAAGAAAGACCATAATTGAAAAAGAAAGACCATAATTGAAAAAGAAACACAATTGAAAAGAGACATACTAAAATCAACAAAATATGGATAAAATATCAAATAGTAAAATTCAACAAATCCAATCAAAAAATATGTCACAATCAAATTTCAGTGACCGGAAGAACTTGCAATTAAATAAAGAGAAAAAAAAATGTAAAGATAGAGTATGTACAAGTCATGACTAGGCTAAATATATCAAACAAGAAATGCCCCCTCATCAAAGTAATCCAAGAGTGGATCACTTAAAAACACCATCCCAAAGAGGTGTTATGAGATCACTTTTCCTCACCCAAAATTTTCTTATTTTAGCTTTCATATCATTTTTATATTATTTATACAAAGTCCTAAATGTGGAGACATACAAACAATCTAGACAATCACAATTCTCATTCAAAGCACCAAATCTATTGTGAAAATGCAAGTTATTGTATCTAGGACCATTGTGATTAGTGTGATTCAAGGGCTTGCTATGACTCAAATAATAATGAGATTTAATGTGACCCTTAGTGCCACACCAATGACAAATAGGAACAAAAGATTTAACTTCATGATCATTTCTAGATATATCATGTGTCTGCACAATCATACTTAGCAATTATAACATCATTCTTGTAAGGAATATGCATATCGCAAATGGATTTTACAAAGTACGAAGATAGAGATATGTTACAAAGCTTTCTTGTAGATGATGAAATCGACATTTCGCCTTTGTATCCAAGCCCTTGCTTCTTCATCCTTTTCTTTTGAGCTCCATGGCTCAAGCTTCTTGAACCTGCATCAAATTTATTAAATGTATTCTTAGCTTTTTGTAATTCAGACTCAAGAAAATTAGTTTTTTCAACTAAATTTTCTCGCAAGGTAACTTGCTCATATAGATTAACTTCTAAAAACTTAATTTTATCAAGTAGCAAAGAATTTTTAGAAGTTAAAGTGAGAGAGAGAGAGAGAGAGAGAGTTATTTAGTTGCTCTTGAAGTTTATTTTTCTCCTCCTTCGAGTTATTCATCATGTCTCTATACTGCTTCGCTATCTTGATTTCTCCATCTATCGATAATGTAAGTTTTCCAACAAGCTTTATATTAGCTTTCTTAAGCTTGTAGGATTCTCTGGATAATTCATCGTAAGTGATTTGAACATCCATCTCTCCATTATCATCAGAATCATTTTCCTTTTGCTCATTTACACTAGATATCTCACAAGAACTATTAGTAGATAAAAACAAAGTAGTAAAAGCAATAGACTTCCCTATATTGGATTTAGGATCATCATCCTTAGATTTATCAGTATCTTCCCATGTAGCTTGCAAAACTTTATTATCTTTCCTACGATTTGCACACTCTTTAGCAATATGACCATAACCCTGACATTCATAACATTGAACACCTCTCCCTTAATTTGTGTTTATAGGCTTTTGACCCATTAATGATAGGGATAGCGGAGGATACACTAGAATTTATGTTATTCTCTAGGATTTTAGCCTTAAGCATTTTACTCGTGACACCTTTTTCATGAGTTTAATCATCTCAAGGTCAATATCTTCATCCTCATCGGACTCATCATCATCCATTTTGATGGATGACAAAGCAATTCCTTTACCCTTTTTGAGGGGTCGGAGGGTGGCCTCATAGGTTTGAAGGTTACCTACAAGTTGTTCAACTCTAAGAGAGTCAACATCTTTGCTCTCTTCTATAACTGTCAATTTAACTTACAATTGCTCAAGAAGAGACCTAAAGATTTTTCTAAGAATTTTGTGCTCGGGTATTTTCTCACCAAGATTAAAACTAGAATTAACAATATCAAATAACTTGGCATAAAATTCATCAAAAAATTTATTCTCCTCCATATGGAGGGTCTCAAATCTAGTAGTTAGCATTTGAAGCTTTGACAGTTTAACAATGATAGTCCCCTCATTGGTAGTCTCAAGAATATCCCATGCATCCTTTGCTACCTCACAAGTGCATATCCAATGAAACTCGTCGCAAGTGACTTTATTAAATATGGCATTAATTGCCTTGCTGTTCCATCCAAAATTTTCATAATCTACCTTATCCCACTAAGCAATAGGTTTTTCAATAACATTTTCATTTTTATCAAGAATAGTAGGATATTTAAAACCATGAAAAATAGAAAGGCAAGCACGTTCATCAATTGATTTTAAAAACACTCGCATCCTTGCTTTCCAGTATGGATAGTTTGATCCATCAAGTAAAAGAGGTCTAATAGTAGATAGTCTTTCTTTAGAAAGTTCCATCTTCTAACAAATGAAAGAGAATGGGATCACTTCAAAGCAAAAAAAATAATGATAAAGAACTCTATAGGGAATAAACACAAACATCTTGTATACAACACAACTAGAGTTCACAATCAACAAGTTTAATCAAAACATTCTATAAGGAATAAACACAAACACCTTGTGTGCCATACAACTAGAGTTCACAAATAATAAGTCTAATCTAAGCAAAATAGCACAAAGATAAGATCTCACCTTTTTTAATCAAAATGAAAGTGATTAATCCTAGGGTGACCTGCTCTAATACCAATTAAAAATTTGTAACTATCTCTAAATAGATCTATTTCAGTTAGAATGATAACAGACAATTAAAATACGAAACACAATACACAATCAAACACAACAAATTTAACGTGGAAAAAACCCTTATCAACCAAAGTTAAAAAACTACGGATCTCTTCTATGAGATCTAACCAAGCACTATAAAATAATAGTTACAAAACACTTACAACTCAATTGTTATTTTCCATAATTATTTTGATGATGCTTTGCTTGACTCCCCCTCAATACACTATTTTTTGTGCTGGGTACCCAACCTTGATGACCCTTAAGGTTGTAGGTTTGCCTTTATAACCCTTGAGACAATATCGAATTGAATATTCAATATAGTGGAACTCTAATAAGATGAAACATTAATATCCCCAGCTCTCTCTTTGAATAATTTTCAAGGATATTTTTTGGCCTCTAGGAGTTGTACTCTTTTCTTCAAGACTTTCTTTTTTATAACCCCCAAAAGGTAAGCTTCTCAAACCTTATGATAGACTGAAAAGGTGAACATTTTTCGACTTGTTCGAACATGTTTGAACAAACCCATTGAAAGTTGCTTTGAATGACTTATAAAGCTCTTAGGCAAATCTTATTCAAAGTTTGTTTGAACAATTGAAATTTGTTCGAATAACTTCGAACAAACTACTCAACATTAGTTTTTTGGAGCTCTCGAGAAAATCTTGTTCGAAGTTTTGTTCGAACAAACTTCGAACAAAATACTCAGCTTTATCTTCTGGAGCTCCCGGGCAAATTTCGTTCGAAGTTGTTCGAACAAGCTTCGAACAAACTTTAAACAAGCTTCAAACAAGCATTAAACAAGCTTCGAACAACCTTCAAATGAACTTCAATCTTTGCTGCACTAGCTTCATTTGTCTTCCAAACTTCATAAGACATTATGCCACAACTCATATAATAAAAACTAGAGAGTACAATATGAGTAACTTTGTTTAATCACTAATTTGCCAATTACAAAATGTAACAAAATTATCAGGTGAACTAATTCCTTCTCCTACTTTGATTTAGACTGCTAAATTTAATAAGAAGATTCAATACTACAAGTGTTAATAATATAGACGTATCAAGAAAAAGTTCAAATTAAAAGTCGATCGGAAAGGCAATGAAAGTGACATGGATTTTGAAATTTTTGATAAAGAACTTGAGCCCAATCAGAAAATTTATTATCCACTGATATATCTTGTGAGATTATTTTAGATAAGCATAAGGATGATGACAAGGACATCTGCATGGGCACTGATATTCAGACGACTTATGATATGCTCTTTTGTGAGTCATATAAATTGGGGAAATCAAATGTAGAGATGATGGAAAAACTTAGTGTGGCCAATGAATGAATGTACTTCATGAACTAAAGTGTAATCTTAATGGGGTGCTTGAGACGACATAAGAAAAGAAGAAGACTTTGGATGAAAATCTAAAAAATTCTATCTCTTAATCTCAATCTTTCAAATCTAAAAATTCCTCTCTTTTGGACAAAAATCATTTTCTAGAAGTGAATGTTCATGAGCAAGCTAGTTTAAAAGAGGGACTACTTGAACTAAAATTCAAAGACTAATTCATTTCTTCAAAAATTTCAAAGACAAATTTGTTTGTTCAAAAATTTTAGGATACATAGCTCGACAAATTGACTCAACTTCTTCGAGTGCAATTAAAAAATAACAATAAGGAAAGGCTAGGCCATGTGAGAAACACCACCTCTAATGTACTATCTACTTTGAGAAATCAAGGTTATGTTTACTCCACTCCGGTATTTGTGAGACCTATGCATGACCATGATGATATGCATATTATGAGTAGGAAAGATATTTGTTGAAAATCTTTTGTTCCTACTTGCGATGTTAAATATGACACTAGCAATCACACTAGCACATGTGACATATTTTGATTTGTATTACATATATAATTTTTATGATAAGATACTCACTACTCCTCAGGTGTTTCAAAAAAGAAAGAATAATGCTAAGACTAGGAGGGCTTCCCATGAGAGTACATCTATAGATCCAAAGTTGAACCATTTGAGTAAGAAAGAGGAATCTCACCTCACCCCTTTGAGGTGGTATACTTGAGTGATACGAGGAGCTTTCTAGAAAAGTATTTATCTCTAGCTATAGTTTTTTGGGCATATTTTATTATCCCTTATTTGGATTTTTGTAGATTTCAAAGATTTGATTTGATTTCTTTTTTTACTTGATGGATTTTTATTGTCATATGATAGAGTCAAGATTTATTATTCTTTAGATTAGTTTCTTTATTTTAATGTGTTTCCCTTTTTATGGAAACTTATCTTTTCTGATCAAAATAACATCCTTTGTCAATCTCACATGAAATCCACCGTAAGGAGCAAAATGATAAAATAATGAAAATCTGCCAAAATCCATAGGTAGGGATTAAAACACTTTTTAGAAAACTTCTCCCTAGTCCATGACTAGATGGGATCACTCAATGATACCGTCTCAAACTAGTATTGTGAGATCACTTTTCTTCACCAAATGGTTCAAATTTTCACATGAGAATATTTATTTTTACCATCATACACATCCCCTATACACTGCAGAATAATTGCTCTCAGTACGGATCCCCTTCTAGTATGCCTCTCTTTTGTATAGATCGTCACTTTCTTCCCTTGATGACTTGGATCAATGAGACAAAGGGTTACTCAAAGTTGGAGTTAGGGCCTTTGCCAAAGGAATGGGACTCCTTTTACGCGAGTCAATCCCAGTAGAGAAAGGAGAATCCTCCATAAGGGTTAAATATTCTTTAATGGGTTGGATTGGCTATTCAGCATGAAGAACATCAAGAGGGCATCGAAAGTTTATCAAGCACAGCATTGAATTTTCCTTAATCCGAGCAGGCTATACATAAATAGGCTCTTAGCTACAACATTATTGCTATTGATGGGGAATAAGTGCTCTTGAAGGATATATAAACTATAAAGCGAGGGTAATACAACATATAATATATAGTTAATATACAGGCAGGACAAAGTAAAAAGGAAAATGAGTATATGATGCTTCAAAATAGAAGGATGCTAACTATGAAATCATTTGCCCTGTAGTAAGAATCATAGCAGCTAAACTAGTAGCTAGCGTAAGTAATTGAATCATCACAAGAGTGAAGTTAGCAGGGCTAAAATAAAAATAAAAAATTTGAGTTTCTTCTTCCCTTTCAACCTATTTAAAGGTGCAGTTTGATGAAATAAATGTTTCGTCTATCTTCAACGGGCGAAGGCACTCCATCGTGCAATGTGCAAAGGTCATTCGTAATAAAGCTTGAAAGGCTTGATTGGCAATGGCAAACATTCACACCGCCCTACTATCTTGACGCTTAAGACTGGGATCATGATTTTCCATCTCAAAATGAAAAAGTGCCCGCATCAAACAAAGGCCCTATTTTGCCCTTAGTTAGTGGTCAGTTGCCTAAACACGATCTTTCCATTTGAATATCTCATGTAGAATAGACAAAATCCAAATTCTAAAAAAGTAGGTTTAGAAATGAAATATCCCATTAAGTAGAGGCATGCCATTATGCAAATATCGCACAAACATACAGGTAGAATTAGTATCACCTCTCTTTTTTGATGTAGACAGTATATTTGAAGAAATGTTTTTGGTGTAGTCCAGTCCGTCCATAATTTTGCCTTTTTTCGATCTCAAGGAGGTTTCTTTAGTAGCTTGAGATAAAATAATAACAATCAATTTTTTAAATTGATTTTCGGAAGTCATTATGTTCAATTTAAGCATTTAAGAGCTGATGTAAGTAATATATAATATTCTCACTCAATTCAATGCAATACAATTTCTCCCTTTAAACATCAATGACTCTCCCCTTTTCGTCACAAATGATAAGGATAAAAGTAAACACAAACATGCAATAGTTAGGGAATAAATCACTCAAGTAAATGTCAATACATATCATAATCGCATAACATATATCAATAAGTGAGTAAAAACAATGAATATGTAAATATGCACGTAACAAGTAAGATAAGCAAATATACTTGGCAGACATAACACTCCCCCTCAAACTTAAACACTAAATTTCATGAACAAAACTCTTAATCTAGGATGGAGTTGGGAAGTGCTACTGGATGTAAGTAAACATTTTAAATATCTTTCTATCTATCTAGTTATGTTGCTAATGTAACTGTTGAATCTATACCGTATCTCGACAACGTCGAGCTTGATCACACGAAGTAGATTCTAAAGCTTTAGCAATAGGCTCATTATCTTCTTCTTTCACATATGCGACTCTGTCTCATCCTTCTTTGAAGTTAAGTTAGACTCTTCCTAATGGAAGTGGAGTCACAAATTTGTACTATTTTTTCCCCTAACCTATCAACCACAACTCCATGCATGATGCAGGCCTTAGAGATGAAAGCTCCAAATGACAGACTGCCCACAAAAGACTTGACTGAGAGTGCTAAAGAAAGATAAGGAGAACATTTACTGAGCCATGTCGATCTTAGTCGTGAGCAAATGGCACGTAAAATTTATGCCTGCTCGTAGTCTAACACACTCATCTTCGTCTTCAGTAGGACATTGTAAAACATGATCAAGTTTAACATGCGATAGTGAGCTCTTAGATCGCCCTAAAGAACCATAGTCTAGTGCACTGTCAATATTGACGAATCCTTGCATATGACTCCATGTACTATCTCAAAATCCATAATAGGGGAAGGTGCATATGGGTACTCTGGCTCTGATAGCCTAATAGATGCAATATACTGACAAATTAATATCGGTGTTAAAATCAACAAATCTATCCCGCGAACATATGAGACAATCTCGTCCTTTCTAATAATGGCATTCGCATAAAATTCTTGTACAATCTCCACGAATGCAACATACAAGGGCTTCAAATTTCTTTCCATCCTCTGTCCTGGAACAAATTAATCAAATCAAACTCCCTGGCGCTATGTAAAACAACTTTCATTTCACTTAAAAGCTTTCAGTGCTTGTATACTGAATGATACTCAGACAAAAAGTTCTTAGGGGCAGGTGGTTAATTTCTTCCTTTGCATACGTCCTCTTGGACTAGACACGATTTAATAAGAGAAAATCCCCGAGAGCAACCCCAAATCTTAAAACCCCTAAATTTGAAGAACGACACAAACTGAAACAAAATATAGGATTTTAAGATGAAAAATATTATAAATTCGTGAAGATCCAAGCAAAAACTTGTAGAGGAGTAAACGGAGATCTGAAGGTGCATAATTTTAAGAAAAGGATGAAAAGCTAAGGTTCTCTAGTTAGTTTAAAACAACCAATTTTATCAGTTGATGCGCACCCTCGTGAGGTAAGTGCGCACCTAGTGCAAACTGATGACTTGGGTGGGTGCACACCGGCTAAGACAAGGTGAGCACTGAGCAACAAAAGCTAATTTGTTTTTAGAAAACTCTGCAATAATGATCAAAAACCAATGATTCAAAAATCTTTCAATATAAAAAAATTCCAGAAAATAAAATCCTTCAAATCAGAGTACAAAACAACCGTAGATTATAGAAATCAAGGTGTCTGTCACATTAAATAACCTCCAATTTTGATTTTTCTCATTTTTAAAAATACTTGAGTCACTTGCAATGTTTAAATTTGATCGTAGATGCCTAACTCAAATAGACACATATTATACTCAGATCAGAGACGTCAAAATCGACAAGTGGCACAAAATATCCATACTCACCAAATGCAAGACCATAAGTGAAAATTTTCAAATGATAATCCATCTATGCTCTAAATTTTCACATTAACTGACACATAATCAACTATGGAAGTCCAACCAAGCTTTGGCAAATGAGTAGGTAAATATGATAAGCAGATAGTGGCTTTCACAGTTAAAGGTGAGGTTGCTTTTTCGTTAAATCTTCACATTATGAAGAGACAATGAGGACTTTTCTTGGATGCTTATGTCAAGATGACTTCAACACTTTTCCTCTGTGGTAGCCCATTTCAATATAATTATTAATATGTTTTGCTAATAAAAAATGTACTTATGCTATTGGTCAATCTAGACTAATCATAATGAGGCATATTCAATCATCTAAATAGAGAAAATTAAAACTTGAAATTTAGACTTAACATGCATGCATACTATGGTTTATACTATTCATTTGACATGCAAACTCTAAATATGGTACCTCTCACTTTAGAATACTATACTACATATCCGATGGAAGTATATCAATTAAAATATGATGTCATCAGCGCCGTCAGCCAAAATAGATTTGTCGTCAACAAACTCACTATCTTCAAATCATGAGGGAGGTGGAGAGGAGACCCAGCCCAAAGCCAAAACCGCTCCTCTGACCGTGGAATAGAACCCCCACTCCCTCGCACTATAGACCTAGGCTGCCGTCGTAGCTATGTCAGAGCAGTCCAAAGTGGTGATTCTTGGGCCATCTTCCTTAGCTGCAATGGAAAACAATGGCCAAAACTCTAGTTAGCCATCAGTGGTGATCCAAATCCCCTCGATCCAAGTCACCACCATCAGCACATTCTTTGAACAACTCGCACTCGTACCATGGTTGCCATTTGTGCCGGCAATTGAAAGACCGCCATCAATGGCCATTAATGCTATAGCCAACTCGTGGCTAGTGGTCGTATGTCCAACGCTTCCACGACCATGGACGACCAAGCCTAGCTTTCTCGAGCTAACTGCTGGTCAATGATGGTTGTCGTAGTAGTTAGTGATCTTCGGGGACATGCTGGACGTCAATTTTCGGTGGCCCATGATCGAACCCAACTGGCCCCATGCAAGCTATGGCAGCACCCTTACATGTTTTCAGAATTTTCACAAATCTGTTTGACCACCTTATGCAGATTAGTATTAGACCCATGAGAATGACCATTGGCCTGAGTATGAGCTTGCGAATGATTGGTGAAATGACCTAATGGGCTTGAGCTAGATCCACACGCAGCCCGATCACGTCGTGAGCCAGACCTGTGGCTTACGACCCACATGACTGCATCGACCACAAGGTCTGATTGATACACCTTACTAGAGTCTTTTTTTATTGTATTAGTTATTTATTTTTATTGAAATAAATTTTCTGTAGGTCGCGTTCGAACGCAAAAAAGGGGTGTGTTCAAACGCGTTTGCAAACGCCTACATTAGTTCGCAGAAAATAGAGAATGCGAAAAGTGTATTCAAACGCGGACGGGCGCGTTCGAACACCCGTGTGTGAATGCCTGCATCAGTTCGCATCCACAAAAAACGTCTTTTGTGCGTTCGAACACAATCGATGAGAGTTCATTTAGGGTTAATAATTGTTATTTTGGCTTGTTGGTTAGCTTCTATAAAGATGTGGATGGTAGCCAAAACCGTTATGCTTAATGAATATTAATTTTTATCTTCCTCTATCATCTCTCTAGTCTCTGTACCCTAATCTCCCTCCTCCCTTTTCACTAACTAGCCACCTCTACGTCTTATCTATCTTCTAATCTCCCTCGTCTATCGAGTTCTCCCTCCTCCTTGGGATCTCGACCACGTTTTCCCCTTTGTCTTTATCCCTTAAACTTTATCAACTATCCACCCTTATCTCCATTATCATCTATAACCCTAACATTCAATCCACCCATCACCACCACCATCATCCCCACTTTATCGTATTTTTGTCCCAGTTGTAGTTAAAATCTGTAAAGAGCGTAAATACAAAAAACATAGATCAGAAAGTTATGGATCGATCAACTTTGGTTTCATAATTTTCTGACTAAGGGAGAATAATTTGATGAATATTTTTTCTCGATTGCGTGGACTGCTTCCTATAATCAATCCAGAACTTGAAGGGATCGTTCCGTAACTTATCACTTACCACCTTGTGCAAATTAGTGTTAGACTCATGAGCATGATTGTGAGCCTGAATACGAGCTTGAGGATAACTAATGGAATAACGTAGTGGTCCTAAGCCAAACTCACATGCAGCTCGAGCACGACGAGAGCTAGCCCCATGGCTTACGATCCATATGACCGTACCGATCTACTATGATTATACTCCTATAAATAGGAGTGATATGAGATTATTATTATTATGTGTGGAATGGTATTGAGTTTATTTATTTATTATCATGCATTTATCATTTTACCGTAGTCGTTGAATTGTTTTTATTTTTATAAGAGTAGATCTTAACCCTAGATTCCTCCAAGCTTTCAAACTCTATCCACTATCTTCCTCCAAAAGCCACCTTAGTGTCGTCCACCATCACCTTGGTCGTCTGCTACCCTTTGACGACCACAAGCAACATTAGATAATCCATTTCAGCCATGTCATGACCTTCTCTCGCCCTTTTAACAATAACTTCTTATCTAAAACTCTAGATCCATTGAAACCAGAGACAAAAGAACCCTAACTCATGAGGCTATCTTCCACCAAAATTTCATAATTTTCTTATGTAGGGATCATTCCGGATTTCGTACAAATCAAAGATCCAACCATGCACAAATTAATTTACATAGATCATAATATCAACAGTAGAAGTTAAATCAGCCTAGAAACCACTGATTCCAAAGTCTATGTACAGATCAAAACTAGGGTCCAAAAATATCAATGAACAAACTCTTACTAGGTGAACTAATCCAAAAGTTAATCATTCACATCAAAAGAATGTCAAGGTCTCAGGATAAGAATAAAATCCATCATGAACAAAATGCACTGAAATTCTTCAAAGTCATGCAATGTATCAGCAAAGTGTGTCTCAATTACAGTATACAAATAAAATTCGACAGTCAAACAATGTAAGAGTAAAATCCTATCAAAGCATAAACCCCCTCAAAATGACTAACTCCATCAACCACATGAAATCTGATGAAGTCAAAAGAATAAAGCAATCAAATCTGACCAAAGGAACCATCAAGAATATGATAGATTGATAAAATCTAATCGTAGGGGCCAAACTGTAAAGTCACTAAAATCAATCCAAATAGTCAAACCATGAGATTTAATGACATCCAGTAATCTCACAAGAATATGCTTTCCATATTATCCATTAAACACACTAGGCAGAGGTAAAATAATTTTTAATAGTTTAGGAATCTATGTGTACTAAAAAAAAGACCCGAGACTATATACAAAAATAGGCAATAGTAAGAGATCTACATAGAATTATTCCCCTGTATAAAGAAAGAGAGCAAGATTGATACGATTCGGACTTCACCGATATAGTCTCGAACATGGATACACTTTAGGGGTGTTTTTGTTTCTTGTTTTAATGTTTAATTCCTAAAAAAATAAGTTTTCTGTATGTCGCGTTCGAACACGGGTAGAGTGCATTCAAATGCGGTTGTGAACACCTGCATTACGTTCGTATATCCAGAGAGTGAATTGTTCGTTCGAACGCCCTGTGAACGCTTGCATCACGTTCGCAAATCCAGAGAAGGAAGAAATAGGTGAGTTCGAACGCGGTCGGCGAAAATGTATTGTTTAGGGTTATTTTTTGAATTGTTTGGTTAACCTTTAAAGGATGTGGATGGCACCATGGAATAATTATTGATAAATTGAGTTTTTGCCCTTTCCTTCATCTTCTTCGCTCTCGTTCTTTCGATCGCCGGCGATGCCGCTTCTAACCTCCCTCGACCGACCAATCACCCTAATCCCTTATGGGTGACCCTCTCCTCCCCCTTCTTTCAATCTATCCAACACTTGCCCTAACCCACCCCATTAATGCTGGTCCACCACCAACCACCATCATCTAGGATTTCATGCCTCCATCCACGGATCCTGATTAGACTCCTTGATGTTCGTCCACTAATCGGATGATATCTCGAGATCCCCACATCCGATTCGCCTGAAACATAATTTTCTGGAAAGCTCTTTTCTGAGGCTACAACATATCTAAATTTCACGTCGATCCGATAGCGACATCTTTCAAGATCTATATATAAAGTTCCGTGTCAGATCTAATCCAGATTTGAGAATTAGAAGAGATCGAACCTTAGTCAAAAGGGGAGATCGTATCAAAGATCACTTGATCAGTTGATCATATGTGATCAGTGGTTAAGCAATTAAAATAAGATTTTTATAAGCTAACAAATGAACAAACTAAAATGAGAATAGATTTATATATTACTAAAGAAGTTCAAATTGCTTATTCAAAAACAACACATGAAGAACAAATAGGGAAAAGAATTAAGAAATGACGAATGAGGTGCAAGCCGAAAACACTTGCTTATTATTTAATTTGCTTCTATATCTACCTTTCTAATCTAGTTTGGAAATCTACAATCTTGTCGGATCTCTTTGTTAGCTGCAGTCTTCACCCCAATCTTCCCAAGCTTAGCCATGGCGGTCACTGATGCGTTGAAGAACACTTGCTGGTTTGCGACGAACAAGTTGACAGTGTTGCAAGATTGGGGATCAATATACAAGACTTGATTAGAGCCAAGCAACCCCATACCTCGTTGGACATTTTGGAAGTAAGCATTGTCAAACCTAGACGGAGTACTTTGATCCCAAAAGGCGAATGCAACAGGGTTGAAAAATCTCAGGCATGTTCGTTGAGTTGGAAGAGAAATCCAGGGTTGAGGGATGGTCTGATGGTCTGTTAGGTGCGTAATTGTAGAGCCAATTAATAAAACTAGGACAACCGACAACAGCGATGGTATGAGCCCCGGATGGTACATGCATGCATCACTATATTAGAGTTCTTGTTAATCAATGTAAAATCTAATTAAATTTCCATTATAACGATGTATACTTGAATCTTAATTCTCCTAAAATACAATATAATTGAAAAATTAAATTATCTTGATTCATATGATCATGAATTAACTAATTTACCGAATAGAGCAATCATGTCAATTTGGGATAGCCCTACGACACCAAACATGGCATTAAGCTCATCCAAGTTTGCGGTCAGAAGTGGCAGGTGGACGCTGGATCTTGTGGATATCCTGCCATCATACCTTCCAAGCTCCACCTGGTAGGATGGTCCTTCGCTCTGCATGAGGTTAGGATGGTTGGTGGTTGATCGGAGACAAAGAAAAAAAATAAAAAAATCTTAACTAGTACGTACTATTTATTAATTTGTATATATATATATATTTATATATTATTATTATTATTATTATTACCTGGACAATGGCATCTCTACCTGCCATAGCAATTATGTCAGCACAAGACATCTTGTTCGTGCACCGGGGATTACTGTCAAAAGCTGCCTTAGCTCAAAATTACATTAAACCCATCTGGCTTCAGTGTCATATCTTCAGGGCTTCGCCACTCGTCATTGCCATTTGGTGAGATAATCATCATCGATGCGTCGCAGCCCTGCCATGTACGTAATTGTCATCTTATATGTATATATATATTATCAGCTAGCTAGCATGGTAAAATTAAATTAAAGCCTGATAATTTTTTAAAAAAAATAAGGATATATAATTTTAAGCGAAATTAACCGCACGTACCCTAACCAAGCAATCATGGAATATGAGTCTAAGGGCGGCCGGTGCAGCTATCGGAGTCTGCTGCATCTTCTCGATGACGACCCCACGCACATTGGACTCTACATTGGGACAGATGTTGGCGTAGTAGTTCGGCCTCAGCTGTGCAGTAGCTGTGGGTGGTGAGATAATGAAAGAAGAAAGAAGGACAGAAGAAGGACATGGAAGTTCTCCATATATAAGCTAGACAGGTAGTTAGCTGCTTTTCTTGATGCTATGCCTAGCTTTGCTCTTCTAACTGCTTTAGTTAGCTGTGGTCGATGTACCAAACTGAGCGGTGGTTATATAGAGCTGTCAAGAGCTTTTACTTATGGAGATAATCATCCGCATGTGCTCCATTAATGCCAATATTAATTTTTTAAACTTGTTGAGAATTGATGGTCAGAGTACGAGACAGACTAGTTGCCATGAACATGATCTCTATCGAAACGCCAAGTAAAAACTTAACTCATCACGATTGGAATCTGTGGTCGGTCGGGCTTTTGTCAACGAATTAATTCCATGGTATGAACAATTTGATAGGGTCTTAGATGTAGAAACAATGTACGGATTAGGTTGTTTTTACGATTAGTGCCTGATAAGATATATAAGAAACTGCAGATAAAGATCGTATCAAAAATCCATCGTGGTTTACGACATAGTAGGGAGCTCGATCTTGCAGCTTTAATGTGCATTAAGGTATAAAATAGGATGAGATTAGAGTGAGAAGAGTGATATTACAAAAAATTCTTAAATATACCTTAAGTGTATTACAAAAAATATACCCTAAATTCTTAAATATCACTAGAGCCTTATTTAAATTAGTAGTAGTGCTGCAAGTCCTTTATAACGTCTTTATGGCTTTGCTTATATAGAGCTCTGAAGAGCTTTTAATTATGGAGATAATGCACTTCAAGAAATGTGACCAGTAGTATTTACTATTCCGGCCATTAAATATATGCCACTAATAATAAGTTTTACCAACATTTACTATAGACCGCCGGTGTAAAGTATATAATTCTCGATAATGTATAAATAAATCTCCATATCATACCATCATTATAAGTCTCTCTCAGATATGATGCATGCTGTCCATGACCATGCTATGATATCAAATATAACCACAAATGACATATATAGACCACCTAATAATCAGATATATTAGATGATAATGAAATCATATTCATTTCTCAACATCTAAATTATTAACGTCATATATGAATGTCATCATCATACTAGACCACTATGCACAGTCAACACCTAATTTCCAGTCTCAACATCATGGTCGAAGGCTTAGAGCATATTCTACCATCTGTAACGAGTATCTCAATCATAATCATACACCGCCATCCGCTAAAGGTATCAACATCTATCCAAACAGAGCACCCTTTAGCTGATAAAACCACGTGAGGATAACTCGCTACATATGCCGAACCGCATGTATTCGAATATCTGCTGCACACACAGACTAATGACCTTAGACGTAAAGCCACAGGATCGCGACTATGTCAAGCGATCAATCATCCACCAAATGCATCCTAGTCCTCGCGTCTACTTGGGTATCCTTACGCTTTCTATCAACTATCCTATTAATCAGATTCTATGCTTTCTTTCCAAATGACAGATCATATGTATATATCCAGTACGATAACAATCAATGCATAACAGAAATTTAAGTAGAATAGGAGTCAACAAAGATGTAATGATACGATTCGGACTTCACCGATACCGTCTCAAGCATGGATACACTTTAGGGGTGTCTTTTATTTTATTTTAGTGTTTAATTCTTAGAAAAATAAGTTTTTCGTATGTGTCGTTCAAATATAGGTGGAGTGCGTTCGAACGCGCTTGCGAACACCTGCATCAGGTTCATAAATACAGAGAATGCAACATGTGCATTTGAACGCTGCGTTCGAATGCGCTTGCGAACACCTGCATCAAGTTCGCACATATAGAGAATGCAAAATGTGCGTTCAAACGCGATCGAGTGTTTTCAAACGTGGTCGGCGAAAATCCACTGTATCTAGGGTTAATAATTATCATTTTTGAATTATTTGGTTAGCCTCTAAAGGTTTGGATGGCAACCATGGATTGATTATTGAATGAATTGAGTTTTGCTGTAGTCTCCTTCATCTTCCTATCTCTCATTCTGATACATTTAGTTATGATATTTTCTTATGCATTAGGTGTTTATTTTTATTAAAATAAAATTCCTATAGATTTGCAAATACAGAGAACTCATATTGTGCGTTCGAATGACGTAGGGCGAGTTCGAACGCTTGCACCATATTCGCACAGATAGAGATGGAGCTTTTTGGGTGTGTTCGAACACGATTGAGTGCGTTTGAACACAATCGATGGGAATCCTCTAGAATTAGGGTTTCATATTATTTTATGACTTATTGGCTAGCCTTTATAAATATGTAGATGATAGCCAACTTTATTATGCTATTAGATTATTGATTTCTTCCCTTCTAGCTTCTCTTTAGACTTCTCCCTCCTCTTTCTTCACCATCCTTCCACCTCTACAGTTTGTAAGGTTTCTCCTAACTTCTAATCTTCCTAGACTATCGAGCACCCCTCTTCTTTGGGATTTCGACCACTTCGTTCCCTTCGTCTACTTCCCTTAATCACATCCACTATCCACCTTCACCTCCATATCCATCCATAACCCTAACATCCACTCCACCTATCACCACCACCATCACCCACGTTATTCCATATTTTTGTCCCTGCTACAGTTCGAATTTGCTAAGGGCGTAAATACAAAAGTTGTAGATTAGAAAGTTACGAATGCAACCCAATTAGTTTCGTAATTTTTTGACTACTGGAGAATATTTGACAAATATTTTCCCACAGTTATGAGTAGACGGACTCGTTAGAAAGCATTGTGTGCACATCCTCATTGATTCGGGGAGTACACACAACTTTCTAGATGAGAGGTTAGTGAGGAGATTGGATTGGATGCCGAACCGACCACAGGATTTGACGTTGCTATTGGAGACGGCCTAAAGCTTAAGGCGGAGAGCTTGTGTCGTCGGGTCGGTATACGGGTGCAAGGATATGATATTATTGTGGACTTGCATCCGTTGGCGCTGCGAGCAGTGGATATTATCCTTGGTGCTTAGCGGTTATAGAGTTTAAGACCCGTCACATTTGATTTTCGGAGCATATGGATGAAATTTAAACAAGGAAACAAAGATGTGCAGCTTGATGGTGTTCAGTCTTCGTCGATTTCTACAATGCAACCTATGATGGGGCTACCTTGTGCGTACGATTTGGCCTATTTTCCTCAGTTAGATCCAGCAAGAGATGAACCTTAAACGAGTTCAGATACTACCATTAAATCGTTTAATTTATTAGATAACTTTTCTGGATTGTTTAAGAAGTCGCAAGAGTTGCCACCGAGGAGAGCAGCAGTCCATCGAATAGAGATTGTACTCGGGGCTGCACCAGTGAACGTGAGGCCATATCGGTATCCATATGTGCAAAATAAGTTATCTTAAAAATAGTAGCCGAGATATTGGAGCAAGGCCTCATACAATCAAGTTATAGCTCATATTAATTCCTCGTGCTTTTGGTGCGAAAAAAGGACGGGACATAACGTTTTTGTGTCGACTATCGAGCACTAAATGTTATTACCGTCAAGGACCGGTATCCCATTCTGGTTATTGAAGAGTTGCTAGACAAGCTCGTAGGGGCGACTATATTTAGTAAGCTTGATTTCAGGGCCAAGTATCATCAAATTAGAGATCACCCGGCGGATGTGCACAAAACTGTATTTTTTAGACTCCGGATGGGCATTACGAGTTCCGGGTGATGCCTTTTGGTTTCACCAATGCTCCAGCTACCTTTCAAGGCCTTATAAATGATATATTTTGGCCTCTCTTGCGAAGGTATGTTTTGGTATTTTTTGACGACATTTTGGTGTATAGCAGGACTGAATTGGAGCATTGGCGGCATTTGGAGGATGTGCTGATTTGTTAAAGCAAAACTAATTGAAGATCAAGAAGTCCAAGTACCTGTGGGGAGTACCACAAGTGGAGTATTTAAGCCACATCATTTCAGCGGATGGTGTAGCGGCGGATCCTCAAAAGGTTGCATGTATGATCGCTTGGCCTATTCATACTACTACCACTAGATTGAGAGGATTTTTGGGGCTGACCGGATATTATCGACGCTTCATTACCGGATATGGCAAGATCGCTGCTCCTCTCACTTCTTTGTTGAAGAAAGACTCTTTTAGATGGACGGATGAAGCCACTATAGCTTTGAAAAACTAAAAACGACAATGACGACGGCACCGTTCTAGCGTTACCGAACTTTATCAAAGAATTCACTGTGGAATGTGATGCATCGGGTGTTGGCATAGAAGCTGTACTAATACAAGAAAAATGTCCCATAGCCTTTCTTAGTAAGGCTTTGTTATAAAAATCTCAGCAATTATCGACTTATGAGAGAGAGATGTTGGCAATTTTGCATACAGTAACTAAGTGGAGGCCTTATTTGATCGGTAAGAGATTCATTATCCAAACCGGTCAAAGGAGCCTTTCATACTTTATGGGATAGCGTATACACACTCCAGCATAGCAAAGATGAGTCACAAAATTGTTGGGGCATAATTATGAAATCCAATACAAGAAAGAAACGAAAAATAGAGCGACGGATGAACTATCGCACTAACCCGATACCGTTGAGCTTGCAGCCTATTCTTGTTCAACATTTCCCTTCCTTTGATGAGCTGAGGGATACATGCACATCTGACCTAGATATTTTGAGGTTGTTGTAGGAGGTGATGGATGATTTAGAGCACCGTCTAGAGTTAGAGAATCGAGGCGGTTTGTTGCTGGACCATGATTGCATTCGAGTGCCCGCAAATGATGGATTATGGCAGAATTTATTGGAGCACTTCCACCAAATTCCAAAGGCTGGTCATGAGGGTGTCTTGAGGACTTATAGGAGAATATCTCAGAGTTGCACATGGCTAGGATTGAGGCAGGATGTGAGGAGTTTTGTCTGTACTTACAAAGTCTGTCAAAGAGCTAAGGCAACCACAATGAAACCATTCGGATTACTACAGCCTTTACCTATACCAGACCGTGTTTGGAAAGACATTTTTATGGACTTCATTGAGGGTCTTTCGCTGGTATGTGGTTATTCCGTTATTTTTGTGACGATTGACAGATTGAGCAATTATGTGCACTTTTCAGCATTGTCACATTTGTTTTCAGCCAAGTTAGTGGCTAAAATTTTTGTTAGAGATATTGCTCGGTTACATGGCATGCCACGCACGATTGTCTTGGATCATGATCATATAATTATAAGCGACTTTTGGACGGAGTTTTTCAAATTGCAGGGGACTCGATTGAACTTCAGTTCGGCCTACCATCCACAGATGGACGGCCAAACTAAGGTGGTAAATCGAGGCATTGAGCAGTATTTGAGGTGTTTTGTTAGAGAGATGCCGAGACGATGTGTAACAACCCAATCTTAAAAAAAAAAAAAAAAAAAAAAATTCTAGGCACGACGCGACCGGCCACACTGTGGCCGGCCTCGTGCCCATGCAAGCTGCGCATGCAGCTTGCGTGGTGGGGGCGCGACGCGCCCGCTGCCCTTGCCGCAGCCAATGGGCTGCGACCAGCTGGCCGCGGCGGGCCCTGGCGCCGTCGCAAACCGCCCCCCCTCACCGCCTTCCCTCTCTCTCTTTAAATCTCTCTCTCTCTCTCTCCCGTTTGGTCTCTCTCTAAACCTCTCTCTCTCTCTCGCCGAGGCCGGACTATCGCCGCCGCCGCCACCTCCACGAGCGCCGACTCCGAACCCTTTTATTTGAGACCCCGTGGACCTTGCTAGCGATGAGTGTCACTCGGTTACCTGACGGACGTGAGAGATGCGTGGTTTGTGTCTTCTGATCAGACTGTGAGTAGTCTTATCCTCTAGATCCCTTTCTCAAATTAGGATTTATTATATATTATGTACATGCATGTTTTGGCCTCCAGCATGATTATATGACTTTATATAGAGATGATTTCAGTCGAGCATATATTTTATCATGCATTTGATTAGACTGATCTGGGATATGAGTACATTGGTGATATATAGAGATGATTGGAGATGATTATGCTATTATGGTTTTATGTCGAGATGATCTCTATCATGAGTATGCATGTGATAGATTAGCATGAGTATGCATGTGTTAGATACATGGTTGGAGTTTGCATTACATCATTTTTCTCTCGGCTTCTTTACCACCTAAATTCCTGAGTTGTATGATCTGTTGTCGTACTGGATATATGCATATGATTTATCATGTATAGGAAATCATAAAAGTACATGTGTATGTGATGTGATGTGATGTGATGGCTGGAACGGTATCTGGTCCGGACTGGTACTGGACATACTCTTAGCGTATGGCAGAGTATGGTGATGGTTGATAGTTGTACTCTTAGCGTATGACAGGGTACAACTATCATTGATATACCCTTAGTGTATGGCAGGGTATGATTACTTTCTTCAGAGATACCCTTAGCGTATGGCAGGGTATGATTTATCTACAGAGATACTCTTAGCGTATGACAGGGTATGCTCTGAGCTTGTGACATGATGTGTATCGAGTTTGGGGCCGGGTACCGTAGTCCAGCATGGTGGATGATATTCAGAGTTGAGACGGATGATTGTGATAGTGAGAGATATGTGAATTATATCTGGCTCTAACATATATGATTATCTAGTAGTTGGCATGCATCATGCATCATCATTGTTGTGACTAGTATCATTGGATCATAATTGTTATACATGATATGGTGTTATATTCGGTGATGTTATATGGTAATTTCATCATGTTATATAATTTCGGTTGAGGATATAATATGGTCATTTATGAGAACTGATTTCATTCATATATATGTCATTGAGGATACATATATATATATGTTCATACATGACATCATACTGCTTTCTGATTCATATTATCCAGTACATGATTTACTCTCTGTTTGGCATCACTGATTCGGGATAAGGTTTATTCACTGAGCCTTTTGCTCATGACTCTCTTTATTTCTTTTCTAACCCCTCAGATTTGTGGTACGTGATAGCGACCTGAGATATCTTGAGAAGATATTTTAGAGTGATGATAAGGTGAGCTATTGATGCGAGACGGTATGGAAGACAGTTTAACCAGACATTGAGTTGTATCGTTGTTTGCTATATTTGTACCTTATTGTATCAGATGATGAGTTATATAGTATATGTCAGATTTTTATAGCACTCGTGTATCAGCTGTTTAGTTGTATCTTGATGGTTTGTTGTGGCCTGTATGGGTCCTGCCAGATTATGTAGCGGTCTAGTGTTTATTGTTATGGACTTGGATATTCATATGTTAACAGATTTATTTGATTGATAGTACGATTTATTCGACGATGGATTATGTGATCATGGATATGTTAGTAGGTGTTATTTTATAATGTCATGTTTATAGGTGCACAGGAGAGTATCTGTGCGTGACGGGCCCCACCCGACCTATCTTGTGCGCCGCGCGTGTTGTGTGGGCGCGTGGGCGTGCACGTGCCGTGCCGGGCGGGGGCGTTACACGATGGTTGGAGTTCTTACTGTGGGTGGACTGGTTTTATAACACCACCTAGTATAGCAGCATTGGCATGACTCTATTTGAGGTGGTGTATGGATGCACGGCTCCGACGTTATGCGCTTATGATCCAGTGGCATCTGCAGACAGAATGAAAGTAGACTTAGCGTTGATGGATAGAGACGCCACATTGAGGAGGTTGCGTGCTCACCTTAAACTTGCTCAAAACCACATGAAGTAAGTTTATGATCGTTGCCATAGGGAACAAGAGTTTGACATCGGTAGTTGGGTGTTTGTGAGGGTGTAGCCATATCAACAGGTGACCTTGCGTCCGATGCGTAACCAAAAGTTAGCACATCGCTACTTTGGTCTGTTTCGGGTGTTAGAGCCTATTGGTCCGGTTGCATATCGTTTGGAACTGCCAGAGGGGTCAAGAGTACATCTTATCTTTTATGCTTCATTGTTGAGGGAACGTATTGGAGATTATGAGATTGTTAGATCGGTTCTACCGGAGCCATTGGAGGAGATAGAGATCATAGAGCCAGTTCATGTATTTGCTAGGTGCCGACAATGACATGGTACCAGATTGGAGATGGAGATTTTAGTTGAGTGGCTTGGCAAGCTATCTGATGAGGTGACATGGAAGTTAGAGACTGATATCTTGGAGCGTTTCCCTGACTTTTTACTTTAAAAACAAGGTGGGGGAAGCATGGTGGGCAGATACACTTAGTTAAGATATTTTCTTCTTGCATTAGGTGTTTATTTTCATTAAAATAAAATTCCTGTAGGTCGCATTCGAACGTAAGAGGGGTCGCTGTCAAATACCCTTGTGAATGCCTACATCAGGTTCGCAAATACAGAGAACGCATATTGTGCGTTCGAAAGCAGTCGGACGAGTTCGAACGCTTGCTCTGCGTTCGCACAGATAGAGATGGAGCTTTTTGGGAGCGTTTGAACGCGATCGGGCACGTTCGAACGTGATCGACAAGAATCCTCTAGAATTAGGGGTTCATATTGTTTTAGGACTTGTTGGTTAGCCTCTACAAATATGTAGATGGCAGCCAACTTCATTATGCTATTGGATTATTAGTTTCTTGCCTCCTATTCTCTCTAGACCTCTCCCTCCTCCCTCTTCCCTCTTCCCTCTTCACCATTCTTCCACCTCTACAGTTGGCAAAGTTTATCTTAATTTCTAATCTCCCTCAACTGTCGAGCCACCCCTCTTCTTTGGGATCTCGACCACTTCATTCCCTTCGTCTACTTCCCTTAATCATATCCACCATCCACCTTCACCTCCATATCCATCCATAACCCTAACATCCACTCCACCTATCACCACCACCATCACCCACGTTATTCCGTATTTTCATCCCTGCTATAGTTCGAATCTGTGAAGGGCGTAAATACAAAAGTTGTAGATCGGGAGTTAGAAATCTAACGCAATAAGTTTCGTAATTTTCTGACTATCGGAGAATATTTGAAAAATATTTTCCCACGATTGCGTGGACTGATTCCTATAATACATTCAAATCTTGAAGGAATCATTGCATAGCCTATTTTTGGTTCTAAATCTTATCACGTTCTTTCATTTCCAAGCGTCGCTGCTTCTAGGCTCCCTCGACCGGCCACTCACCGTAGTCCCTTAGGGGCGGCTCACTCCTTCCGC
Organism: Typha angustifolia; assembly: GCF_048772165.1. NCBI lineage: Eukaryota > Viridiplantae > Streptophyta > Magnoliopsida > Poales > Typhaceae > Typha > Typha angustifolia. Next base: position 10,394,864 of record NC_133253.1, on the reverse strand, counting down.
TTCTTCCAATCTATTTATCACCTTGCCCTAACCTTTTCCATCATCCATAATCCTTCCATCTCTACCTACTCACCGGTGCCACCCCATTATTGCCGGTCTACTACTATCCATCATCACCTAGGATCTCGTGCCTCTATCCATGGATCCATAGATAGACTCTTTGACATTTGTCTACTTCTCAGACGATATCTGGAGATTCCATTGTTCGATTTTCTTAAAACTAGATTTGTTGGAAAACTATTTTCCAGGGCTATAACATATCAAAATTTCACATAGATCCAATGGCTAAATATTTCGAGATTTATTTTCAAAGTTATGTGTCAGATTTTATCCAAATCTAAAAAATGGGATAGATCGAGCCTTGGCCCAAGGGGAGATCGTACCAACAGTGATATCGGAGCCACCATTTCTCTAACACGTGCTTCTGATGATAACCACCAGAGCTATGGCTGCACGGCGAAACGAGGAGGAAGAGATCTCCCCAATAGAGGAGGGGGAGACAGCTGTGGGAACTTCCACCTGCGGAACTGCCCGACCAAATCTAAATACCAAAGAGCCTAGCATTCAAGTCATGATTGGGTCTTTTTTCGAGCAAATAGCCATCAATAATCAAATGATGATGGAGATGATGCGAGAAATATGGGCGACAAGAGAAGCCATGGGGAACAGAAATGCACCATCGACCCCATGACACAAGTCCACCCCTATGAACCCGCCGCCACCAGTTTAGGATTTGCACCAACAAGAGCCTTTGCTGCCACCACCCTATGGGCAGACACAAGCAAGGATGGTTCCACCAGGCCAAGTTGTAGGTGAGCCCATCCAATGAGCAAACCACTATGGAGATTGTCTTGGAGATCTAAATCCTTGGGCGGGGCAATACGAACCGAAACTGCATCGAGTTAACCAAAACCGAAGGAGGGATCATCAACCATTCATGGTGCATCCTCCTCCGGTTATACAAGGACTTGGATATGATCCAGATCGGGACAACAGTATCCGTGGGCAAATCATGTGTCTCGAATTTCCCAAGTTCAAAGGTGGTGAGCCGATCAATTGGTTGTATAGGGCGGAACAATTCTTCGCGTACCAGGGTACGATAGAAGAATATAAGGTGACATATGGTTGCTTCCACCTTGAAGATGCGACACTTCATTGGTTTCGAGCAGCCAATGCCCATGATATGATTGAAACTTGGGCTGATTTCTGCACCGATATCACGCGGCGATTTGGAGCATCGGGGTATGAAGACTTTGATGCTCTCCTCTAAAAGATGATGCAAAGGACTACGGTTGAGGCATACCAAGAAAAATTTGAGAGGATAAGTAGCTGAGGCCAACCTGCATGGACGGATCAACAACTTTGCAGCACCTTCATCTCCGGACTGCGGGGATACAAACAAGCCGACGTGAGGGCTTTAAGGCCTAGAACCTTAAAAGAGGCCTTCGAAGATGCAATACTCATGGAAGACAAACATCAAGCCATGAAGTTACACCTCAAACAAAATTGGACGAGCCAAGAAAGCCACAATCCAATTCAACCAACCATAGTGACAGGAAATGTTACCAACGTACCAAGAACTGCTGTTGCAATGGTGCCTCCTTGAGTACCTGAAGCCCTCCCAAGATGTGAAGTACACACCTAGAGGACCGGGTCGAGCACTCACACCTGCTCAAGTGGAGGAACGAAGAGTCAAAGGCCTATACTTTTGTTGTGATGAGAAGTTTGTACCCGGACATCGCTGCGCTAAACCGATGAGATCAGTGATGCTAATAGATGGATTGGAGGAGGTAGAGGATGAGATTACAGCTGAAGATGAAGGTGTGGCCGGACAGCAACGAGGAGTAGCTGAGGAGCAACCCGTGGAGGACATGATAGCCAAAATCTTCCTCTACACCTATTCAGGGACAGCTGCGCCAAAAACTTTGCGGGTGAACGGTATAGTCAAGAAAACCACAGTGAGAATCTTGATCGACACCGGGTCCACCCACAACTTCATTGACAAGAGGTTTCTTAGGAAGATTGGGCTCGAGTCGGAACCCACAAAAAGGTTCGATGTGACTATTGAAGATGGCACCACATTACGGGCAGATTTTATTTGTGGAGGTGTGAAGTTGAAGGTGCAAGGTCAAATTTTCACGTTGGATCTTTATCCGTTGGCCTTGCGAGGTACCGATATTGTCTTGGGGACTCAATGGCTTCAAAGTTTGGGGCCCGTAACATTTGATTTTTCAAACCTCACACTTACATTTCGGAGGAATGGTCGAAGAGTGCTACTGGATGGAAATTAACCGTAGCAAAGGCCGACGTTGCAACCGCTATTGGGACTTCCATGTGCACGGGACTGAGCTCTACTTTTGCAAATGGTTGTTGCTGAACCGAAACATCCACCATCAAGTGAAATACCTACTGACATGAAGGAGCTACTATAGGAATTTAGGGACCTCTTCAAGGAGCCCCAAGGACTGCCCCCAACCCGTCGGCACGACCATCGCATTCAGATCATTCCAGGGGCTGAACCAGCAAAAGTTTGGCCATATCAGTATCCACATGTCTAGAAGGAGGAGATCAGCAAATTGGTGATGGAAATGCTAGAGCAAGAGATTATTCAACCGAGTAGAAGTGCCTACTTATCGCCGATGTTGTTGGTTAGAAAGACAAACAACAGTACCCAATACCAGTGATCGAGGAGTTGCTTGACGAACTTATAGAGTTGGCTTACTTCAACAAACTTGACTTAACAGCGGGGTACCATCAAATCCGCGTCGACCCAGAAGATGTGCAAAAAACGGCGTTTTAAACTCACGATGGCCACTATGAGTTTCGGGTCATGCTGTTTGGACTCGCCAATACACCAGCTACCTTCCAAGAGTTGATGAATGATCTTTTTTGTCCGCTCTTGCGTCGATATGTGCTCGTCTTTTTTGACGATATTCTAGTGTATAGAAGGAATTGGAGCGAGCACTTGCGGAATGTGCGTGAGGTGTTGAATATCTTGCGACAAAACCAATTAAAAGTCAAGATGAGCAAGTGCCTATGGGGTGAGCCACGACTGGAGTACTTGGGTCATATAATCTCAGCGAGAGGTGTGGAAGCCGATCCAATTTCAACAAGCCCTTCGTGGTGGAATGCGACACTTTGGGTGAGGGCATTAGAGCTATTTTGATGCAAGAGGGCAGGCCTGTGGCAGATATGAGCAAGGTATTGTCGAACCAATCTCGACAGCTATCTACCTATGAACGCGAAATGCTAGCAATTCTACACGCCATCACCAAATGGTGACCCTACTTGATTAGCCAAAGGTTTACTATCCGCACGGACCAGCATAGCTTACCCTACTTCATGGAGCAATGTGTGAATACCCTAGCACAACAACGGTGGGTCACGAAACTCCTTAGGTATGACTACCAACTAGACTTTTATAACTACTAACACAAGCATCTTGCAAAGACAATCTATCATATCAATCATCCTAAAATTTTACAATCCCCAATCGTATCATATCGTCTAACATCTTTTCACAGTATAAGATCATCCAACTACAATCAATGATTAAAATCTACATAAAGATTCAAAATAGTCTTCTGGCACCTACACCCGTTTTACATCATCTACTAATCCCAAGTGGATCCATAAAAGAATCAAAATCCAAAATATGTAATATCTGTTCAAAATAACCTCAAATCCACTGAAAATAATCCTTCTACACAAAATACATATCTCTACATGTTTACAAATTTTTACACTTTATCACATCATAAGAACATATCTATATCTCCGATCTTATGCTCCACAGACTATAACACCTCAGCATCAATAACATCAATACATAATTTAGTAACAGTTCTTCCTATTCATTAATAGCTCAGATAAATTTACAATATACTAATATCTAAAATTATTTCTATCAATATCGTTAAGCATCAAACTTAATATCCTCAATATTATAACTTAGGCATCTACCTCAATCAATCCATATCAAACTCGTAGAGATCGACTACTAGTATAACCTTAAATAAAATCGACAACTAATGTATTTGATGGTTTGCCAAATCATCCTTAAAATTATGCTTTGATATCACTTGAATTGTACCGCCCTCTCCCGGCATGGACACGTGCACGCCCACACGCCCACACGACACGCGCGGTACACACGATAGGATGGGTGGGGCCCGTCACGCATAGATACACCTATACTCAACATAATCCATCTCAGAGATCAATCATACTATCAACCAAATAAACCTATTGACATATGAATATCCAAGCTTGTAACACCATACTAGACAGCTATATAATCTGGCAGGGCCCACATAGGCCATGACAAACTATCAAGATACAACTAAAATCACTAATACATAAATACACTATAATCCGACTTGTATTACACAAATCATCGTCTATACAATGGAGTACAAATATTAAATATTAGTACAACTCAATATCTGGATAAACTATCTTCTATATCATCTTACGTCTATAGTTCAGCTCATCTTTGCTCTAAAATATCTCCTTAGGATATCTCAAGTCGATGTTACGTACCATAATATCTATGGGGTTAGAAAAGAAATAAAGATATTCATAAGTAAAAAGCTCAGTGAATAGACCTTACTCTGAATTAGTAATGTCAAATAGAGAATAAATCATGTATTAGTTAATATGAATCAGAAAGAATATCAAGTCATGAATAAGTATATGAATATGTCCTCAATAAAACATAAATAAAATGTAGATATCATATTATAACTGATGAAAGTATATAATTCTTGACAATGTATAAATAAATTTCCATGTCATACTGTCATTATAAGTCTCTCTCAAATATGACATATATGATGCATTTCTTAACATCTCAATCATCAATACCATCTGTGAATGTCATCATCATACTAAATCACTATGCACGGTCAACATCCGGTACCAGTCTCAATATCATGCACGAAGACTCAGAGCATACTCTGACATTCACAATGAATATCTCAATCATAACCATACCCCGCCATTCACTAAGGGTATCAACATCCATCCAAACTGGGCACCCTTTTAGCTGATAGAACCACGTAAGGATAACTCACCACATATACACTAGCGAACCGCATGTGTCCGAATGTCTACTACGCACACAAACTAACGACCTCGGATATAAGACCACAGGGTCATGACTATATCAAGTGATCAATCATCCACCAAGCACATCCTAATCATCGTGCCCACTTAGGTATCCTCACGCTTTCTATCAACTATTATATTAATCAAACTTCATGCTTTCCTTCTAAATGACAAATCATATGCATATAACAAGACAATGCATAACAGGAATTTATCTAGAACATGAGTCAAGAGAAAAATGATATAATATAATCTCTAACTATGTAGTCAATACATGCATACCCAAGCTAGTCTATCATATGCATACACATGCTACAAATCAACTAGACATAAAATTATAATAGCATAGTCATCATTAATTATCTCTATATATCATCATCATACTCATATCTAGGATCAGCCTAATTACATGCATGTGATAAGTTCTAGAACCAAAGATAGGAATCAATCCATGCAACAATGTAAAAATATTTATCAGATATTCTCTGGTAGTCAAAAAATTACGAAACTAATTGGGTTAGATCCACAACTTCCTGATCTACAACTTTCATATTTATGCCCTTCGAAGATTCTAACTACAGTAGGGATGAAAATATGTTATAACATGGGTGATGGTGGTGGTGACGGATGGAGTGTATGTTAGGGTTATGGATGGATATGGAGGTGAAGGTCAATGGTGGATGTGATTAAAGGAAGTAGAAGAAGGGAACAAAGTGGTTAAGATCCTAAAGAAGAGGGATGGCTCAACAGTCGAGAGAGATTAGAAGTTAGAAAAAACCTTGCCAATGGTAGTGGTGGAAGGATGGTGAAGAGGGATGAGGGAAAAAGTCTAGAGAGAAGATAGGAGGCAAGAAATTAATAATCCAATAGCATCATGAATTTAGCTGCCATCCACATATTTATAGAGGATAGCCAACAAGTCCTAAAGTAATATGAAACCCTAATTCTAGAGGATTCCTATTGATTGTGTTCGACAGTCCTAAAGTAATATGAAACACAAATATGACAAGTCCCAAACTCTGTAACCATTGAGCATTAAGGACAATGTCCGCTCCTCATAGCGCCAATAGATATAAGTCCACAATGATTTTCTATCCTTGTACCCGTATACTGACCTGGCAACATAAGCTCTTCGCCTTAAGCTTCGTGCCGTCTCTAATAGCAACGTCAAATTCCATGGTCGGTTCGGCATCCAAACCCAATCTCATCACTAACTTCTTATCTAAAAAGTTGTGTGTATTCTCCAAATCGATAAGGATGTGCACACAATGCTTTCTAATGAGTCCGTCTACTCATAATGTCCTCGGCGGGGAAGTATCCGAATATGCATGTATCGATATTTTTACTTGGATATCTTCTTCTATGCCCTCTTTAACAGCCTCTTCATGGATCTCCTTTGGACACTCTCCATCATCAACAATCTCATCATCCACCTCAAGACCGTTGATAAGCATCAACACTACTGATCGATTTAGAATACCGATGACCGCGGGTGAAACGCCCATCTTTAAAGCCCTATGCTTTTGTTCCATCCTCACAGCCTTCTCAAAGGCCTCCTCAAGAGTAGTAGGACATAGAGCACGAACATCTGCTTGTATCTCCTCTTGCAGCCCCAAAATAAATGTGCTCCTCAATGTCTGTTCGGGCCAAGGTGGCTCACAATGACTACTAACACTTTCAAACTCAACTTAGTACTCCGATACGGTTATCCTCTAAACCATCTTGCTTAATGAGGCAGCAAAATCTTCACATGCCACTGTCTGAAATCTACGTGTAATCATCCTACAAAAATTAGCCCATCCGATAAATCCACCACCATGAATAACCGATCTATACCAATGCAATGCCGTTTCTTGGAGGTGAAAGCTTGCCATCTGAACTTTTGCATCTTTCGACTTTAACAATCAAAATATTGTTCAACTTGAAACACCCAATCCGTTGGATCACCGACTTCGAATTTTGAAAAGTCCAAGCATGTAGTTCTCTCCCAAATAGCATTATTGGGTTCACAAAAGATCCTTAATTCAGGTCTAAACCTTCGTGCATGTTAATTACCTTCTCAAAATCCTTGAGCACGTCCATCACCATCTCTATAGGGATCAACCTCATCCTCATAATGCCAATCCTCCTCATCGACGAAGCGCACCGGTATCGCACGCCTCTCGAGTTCCACCATCGTCGGTCTTAGGTTTTGTAACAGAGGTAGGGGATGATGTGAAGGCATAGGAAAGAGGGGATCATTGGCACTCATATGACACACCTGGACCTGTGGGGTATCGGTTCGATGAGGTCCCACCACTAGTTCTTCTTGAAATTCCAATCGTCGTTGAGGAGATGACGAATCCAATCAATTCACGATATATTCCTAGAATTTATTGTGATCCTTTTGCATGTTGTCAACTCTATGCAATAATATTTGGAACATGCCCCTAAGTTCATCCATATTCGAACCCATAGACGTTGGTTGACTCAGTCCTGCCGTGGTCGCTCCAAAGGAATCGGCCTTACGGTTAGGGTCATCGTGGATTGAGTCTTCCTTCGTTGATGTACTCTCCATAGGTTTTTTTATTGATGTCATTTTTTTATTTTAACCATTAATGGAGGTCTGAGATTCGTCTGCTCTAATACCACTTGATAGGTTCTGGAACAAAAGATAGGCTACGCTACGATTCCTTCAAGTCCGCGCAACAGTGAAAACATATTTGTCAAATATTCTCTAGTAGTCAAAAAATTAGGAAACCAATTGGGTTAGATCCATAACTTCTTGATCTACAACTTTCATATTTATGCCCTTCACAGATTCTAACTGCATCAGGAATGAAAATATGGAATAACGTGGGTGATGGTGGTGGTGACAGGTGGAGTGGATGTTAGGGTTATGGATGGATATGGAAGTGAAGGTGGATGGTGGATGTGATTAAGGGAAGTAGACGAAGGGAACGAAGTGGTCGAGATCCCAAAGAAGAGGGGTGGCTCGACAAGTCGAGAAAGATTAGAAGTTAGAAGAAACCTTGCTAACGATAAAGGTGGAAGAATGGTGAAGAGGGAGGAGGGAGAGAGTCTAGAGAGAAGATAGGAAGCATGAAATCAATAATCCTATTATTATGAATTTGGCTGCCATCCACATATTTATAGAGGCTAGCCAACAAATCTTAAAACAATATGAAACCCTAATTCTAGAGGATTCCTGTCGATCGCGTCCAAATGCACCCAAAAGCTCCATCTCTGTATGTGTGAACGTGATGCAAGCGTTCAAACTTGGGCATTCGAACTTGCCCGACCATGTTCAAAACCACAATATGCGTTCCTTGTATTTGCGAACCTGATACAGGCATTAGCAAGGGCATTTGAACACGACCCCTCCTACGTTCGAACATGACCTACAGGAATTTTATTTTAATGAAAATAAACACCTAATGCAATAAGAAAATATTCTAACTAAGTGTATCAGTATAATAAAATATGCTCGACTAAGAAAATATTCTAACTAAGTGTATCAGTATAATCATATGAGAGGCCAAAACATGCATATACATAATGCATAATATAACATAGTTTGAGAAAGGAGTTTAGGGAATAAGATTACTCATAGTCTATTCAGAAGACACATATCACATATCCTTCACATCCACTAACCGACGAAGGTCAACTCATCGCTAACCAGAACCAAGTCTCACACAAGGGTTTTGAGATCTAAAAATATTTAAATAGCATAAAGTTAGCTATTTATCTTATTAAAATTAATTCATATAAAATATAATGATTCATTAGGTTTAGAATTTTGGTAATATAAATATACCATTATTATGAAATGCTAGTTAAGAATAAAATGGTTGTTCTTTTTAAATAAAAGTAGTTTAAGTATATAATCAAAAAATAATAATAATAAGAGGCTTATATATAATTATAAAAATATAAAAATAGATAAAATCTAATTATAGTTAATTTTTGAGATTCTTATTCTTTACTTTATTAATCGCTAATTATACGTACAATAATCATTATTCAATAATATAAAAATACTTATTCGAGCTTAGCATTTTATTGTATAAAAATAATATATAATAATAAGGTGTTAAAAATACATTATATATGTATATATATTAATATATATGCATGCATAAGTATACATAAACATTAATAGAAACTTATATAATTTAATTATTTTTAATAAAACTAAATGTATAAAATATGAGATTATTATCAATAAGATTACATGTATTTATAATCTAATGAACAAGGGCTAAACTATAAATAAATTTATATGCAAGTATTTATAATTATAATTAATAAATTATTATACTAAAAATACTTAGCTAATACTTATACTAGTGAGTGTAAATTATCAAAATAATCCACCATCTAAATAAACTAATTTACCTAAAATTTTTAAATTAAATCATATAATTAATGATAAAAAATTAAAAGGGAGCAACCCCTTGCTACCACGCTGGCTCGGCCCAGCACTATTTGTAGAAGGGAAAGAACAGAGGAAGAAGAAGGACAAGAAAGAAAGAAAGGAGAATAAGAAGAGAAGAGAAGAGAAAGGGAGGAGAAGGGGGCATAGCGTGCAAACCTAGGCCGGCGGGGAGTGTACCAGCTGCTGCTGGCCAAGGAGTGGTCGGCCTTTCGCCGGCGGCTCGGCTTTGGTGAGCCCGAGCCCAAGAGTAAGAAGAAGAGGGAGAGAGAGAGAGAGATAGAGAGAGGGAGAGGAGCTCACCGGCGCTCAGTGGAGGTGGCGGCGACGGTAGTATAGAGAAAGAGAATGTTTGAGAGAGAGACCGAGAGAGAGAGAGTGAGAGAGAGGGAAGAGTAGAAAAAGAGAGAGAGAGGCAGTGCTAGGAGAGGAACGCGGCAATTGTGATGTCGTTGGGGCCTACCCCGGCCAACTGGTTGCAGCCAGTTGGCTGCGACAGTGGCGGTTGGGCACGTGGAGAGGAGAGTGAGAGAGAGACCGAGAGAGACCGAGAGAGAGAAGAGTAGAAAAAGAGAGAGAGAGAGGCAATGCTAGGGGAGGAACGTGGCAGTTGCGATGTCATTAGGGCCCACTGCGGCCAACTGGTTACAACCGGTTGGCTGCGGCAGTGGCGGTGGGGCACGTGGCGCCCCCTCATGCAAGTTGCTCATGCAGTTGCATGGGCACGAGGGTTATTTTTTTTAGGGTTACGTTTTTACAATCTCTCTCTCTGTCTCAATGTCGACGATGGGTTCCTCTCCGAGATCGATCACATACTTGACAGTTTCAACAAAAGAGTAGCGAAACTCTAACCATATCAAAAACACCTTCTCTTCCTCCTCTACCGAAAACAAAAGAGTAGTGAAACCTTAATTGTAATGCTCTTGCCTAGCATAGGAACGTGCTCGCCCACGAGCCCGCATGACACACATGGCACAAATGGCTAGATGGGTAGAGCCGTCAAGCATAGATACACATGTACTTAACATAATTCATCTCAGAGAAAATCATACTATCAACCAAATAAACTTGTTAACATATGAATATCTAAGTTCATAATAATATACACTAGACCACTTTATAATCTGGTAGGACCCGCACATGCCATAACAAACGAGTAAAATACAAGTAATACAACTAATACAAAAACATTTAATCTATACAATATTTTTGATTATATAACTCACAGTCGAATATAGTGGGATACAGATATATACAACATCAATACAATTCAATTTTTACACAATCTATCTTTTATATCATCACACGTCTATATCTCATCTTATTTTTGCTCTAAAATATCTTCTTAAAATATCTTAAGTCGCTATCACATACTATACATATTATGTCATGATTGATCAAGTATATAATTCTCAACAATATATAAATAAATCTCTAGGCATACCATCGTCATAATACTCTCAAATATAATATATATAATACATACCGACAATGACCATATTATGATGTCAAATACAACCACATCTAATGTATGATACTCGATAATCATATGTATATATTGGATGACAATGAAATTATATTATTTCGCAATATCTCAATCATCAATATTATCCTAATATAATATCATCGTACTAGACCACTATATACAATCAATATCCGATACCCAATCTTATAATCTAGCTCGAAGGATCCGAGCATACCCTACCAATCATGAATGGTATCTCAATCACATAATCATACCCTACTAAATTTTAAGGGTGTCATCACCATCTAGACTTGAGTACCCAACTAGCTGATAAAAATCATATGAGGATAACTCACCACATATACTTTAGTGAATAATATATGTCTGAATATTTACTGCACACTCAAACAACTGACCTCAGACATAAGGCCACAAGATCACGAATGTATCAAGTGATTAATTAACTCTAGATAGACCCTAACCCGCGCCCACTCAGGTATCGTCATGTTTTCTACCAGCTATCCTATACATGAGAAGTTATGCTTTCTTTCTAAATGACAAATCCTATATATTTATCTAATACTATAACAAATTATGCATCTCGAAAGTTTAGGTGATAAAAGATCAAAAGAAATATAATGTAATGCAATCTTCAATCATATATCTATCACATGCATACTCATACTATAGATCATCTCGACATAAAGCCATACTAGTATAGTCATCTCTAATTATCTATAAAAATCAACAACATATTCATATCCAAGATTAGTCTAATCAAATGAATGATAAAACATTATCAACTACAATCATCTCAATAAAAGATTATATAATCATATTGGAAGCCACAACAGAATGCATATATATAATATGTAATATATCATAATATATGAAAGCTCTCTAGGATGTAAGACTACTTACAGTCTAATTAGAAGACACAAACTATGTATTTATCATGTGCATCAACCTTGTGTCGACTTATTGTCAGCAAGGTTAATTGGGTATTAAATAAGGGGGTTCGGAATATGAAAATGTTAATATAACGTTAGTTGTTTATTCAATTAGAATCCATTCGTGTAACATATGACAATTTATTAAATTTTATTAAATAGTTAATTTATATTATATAATATAATTATGATAGCATTAATATGTTGTTACATTAATATTAGGCATATAATAATTAATCTCTTTTGATATAAGCATAAAAGACCAAATATATTTTTTAATAATAATTAATTATCTAACTCCTTTACATTACATTAATAACATAAATCATTAAGGGAAAGGAGAGAAAACTCTCGAGAGGATCTAGGACCTATACGATAAGATTAGCGATGTCATCCATGCCATCTCCCACGTGCATGCATCATCTCCTTAAGGCGGCCCACAAATCCTTCTATGTGAAGGCCAAAAGAAGGATGGATACGGAGATGATTGCAGCGAGGGACGGTAGGGATGGGAGGAATGGGTTTGTCTTCATTAAGGATTTCAGGACATGGGAGGTGGACATGTTAGAAGCAAAGAGCCTCAGCACCATCAGGACCGTGCTAAAGAGTCTCGAGGACCAACTTGAGTTCTTCCATGTGAGTTCCTATAGATTTTTTCCTTTACTTTTCTTCCATGTGACCGTCTCTCTACCTCCATCACCAAGCTCCACCTCTCTGCCATCTTTAAGCCACCGCCACTCTATCGTCACCAAGATATCATCATGTTTCTCAAATCAAATTCTCACAATGCTCACATGTGATATTATTATCTCAGACATCTTGGGAGTACCGAGAATTTAATCTTTGTTCAAGGGCGGACTTGTGATATGTTACAGAACGATTACTTCAAGATCTGGATTTATTATAGGAAGCAGTCCGCACAACCGAAGGAATGTATTTAACAAATATTCTCTCACAGTCAGAAAATTACGAAACTAAGGGGGATCGATCCGTAACTCCCTAATTTACATTTTTTGTATTTACACCTTCACAGATTCGAACTACAACTAAGAAAAAAAAATACTATATAGTGCAGATAATGGTGGTGGTGACGGGTGGAGTGGATCTTAGAGTTATGGATGATAATGGAGATGAGAGTGGATGGTTGATGTTATTTAAGGGATATAGACGAAGTGGTCGAGATCTCAGAGAAGAGGAAGGACTCGACGAACGATGGAGATTAGAAGTTAGGAGAGATCTTGCCAACGGTAGTGGAGGTAGATTGGTGAAGAGGGAAGAGGGAGATTAGGGTAGAGATACTAGAGAGAAGATATAGAGGTAAGAAACCAATATTCCAATAGCATAATGATTTTGGCTGCCATCCACACCTTTATAGAGGTTAGCCAACAAGCCAAAATAATAATTATTAACCCTAATTCTAGTGGACTCCCGCCGATCGCGTTCGAACACACAAAAGGCGTTCTCTATCGATGCGAACGTGATGCAGACGTTCGAACACGGCGTTCAAACGCGCTCGACCACGTTCGAACACGCATTTTGTGTTTTTTGTTTTTGCGAACCTGATGTAGGCATTCGTAAAGCCATTCGAACGCACCCCCAACCGCGTTCGAACGCGACCTTCAAAAAATTTATTTTAATAAAAATAAATAACTAATGCAATAAAAAAAGGCTCTAACTAAGTGTATAAACTTGTTTTATTCTTAGGACTATTCCTCAACACCACTGGCAACCGTCGACGATGAGCCACCAGCATGGGCGAAAGCATTCATAGATAGAGTCTATGGACTCATTGGGAGAATCATCGAAGAGAGCAAAGGAGAGCTTTGAGAGAATTGTGGAGGTTGTCCAAGCCTTAATGACAATTATTCTAGCTCGAAACCACCCCCTACGTAGCTAGAACCATCAGCCATGTCACAATCAGCCACCCGTGGCGAGACAAACTCCACCCTTTAAGGAGATGGATGAAAGTTCAAAACCACCACAACCACTCCTCCTCCGGCCGCGGTGGAGGTCCCTCCACCACCACAGACCCTCCAAGCCGGCTCCACTGTGCCGGAGAAGCCCCCAGCAACAACCCCAACACCGTCTCCCCCAGCCATGGTGGAAGCTAGGGTCGAAAACCCTATCTTTCCACGAGCGATGTTCTAGATACTTTCGGTCCAACACCGTTGGCACCTTCATTTGTCTTACAGTTCCTTTATGATACAATGCATATATAATATGATACATACTTTATCAGTATTTTTGTGAGTTCTAACTTTTTCATTTGACCTTTTTATTTGTGAATGTTTTGATACTATGAGGAAGCAAATTTGCTAACCTTTTTGAGTTGAGAAATTCAAAATTGAGAATAAAGAGTGTGGGGTCTAGGAGACATCCACCGGATCCTGATAAGGACAAAGATGACATACCTCAATAAGTGGTTATCTAAATTAGTACGTGACATACCTGATCTTGATATGCATTTCTTTTCTTTACTGATTTACAAAAATTGATTTGTCAACATTATGTTAGTTTAAATTAAACCTTCTTGCAGAAGTATTTTAACGATGCTTTCAATGATATTTGTAGATGCTATCTGATAAAATCTGAAAATGAACAAGATTAATACAGAAGACAAGAACCAGTGCAAACAATTGTAGTGATATTTATTTAATAAATTAATTACATTCATGAAATTGAAACTTCCCGTCAAAATGAAAGGATTTACAAAGCTTATATGGATTCAACATACATAAAACAAGTACATATATAGATTGTGAAATAAATAAACTTCAAATCCAAACAAGACTAATTATTCTCCTGCTGCAATAGCTGCACGTCCATTCTAGTTTACAAATCTGCAATCACGTCGAATCTCTCCCTCTACAGCAGTCTTCACTCCGATCCTCCCCATCTTCGTTATGGCGTTCACAAATGCACTGAAGAATTCGTTTTGGTTAGAAGCGAATTTGTTGACAGTGTTGACTGACCGTAGGTCGGTGAACAGGACTTGGTCGGAGCCAAGCAAACCCATTCTTCGCTGGAGATTCTGGTAGTAAATATTGTCAAACGTGCGCGAAGTTGTTGAATCTAAGAGGGCAAAATCAGAAGGTCTAAAAAATCTTGGACATCTCTGTTGTAGCTGAGAGGCAAATCCCGGGTTCATGGAGGGGTCCGTTGGTTGGTTTGGTGAATAATTATAGAGCCTATTGTAGAAGCTACGGCAACCGGCGGCACCGATGGTATGAGCCCCTATCATAGACAAACGAACAAGTTATTGGTATTCTTCTTGATCATCTTCATGAAATATTTTACTGCCATGCACATCTCTCACTACTACTAGGGCTACGCCACCCAAGAATTTGTAGTTGTAAATATATACTGGATGCATGTCTATTTCAAGTACACTTTCATGGGAAAAATCTCACATGTTATTATTGCATATGTTAATCCTACCCGATAGAGCAATCATATCGGTCTGCGTTAGGCCAAATTTGGCAAACGTGGAAGTAAGCTGATCCAAATTAGCGTCAGGTTGAGGGAGAACAACGCTGGATTTCGTGGATATCTTGCCATCATACCTCCCAAGTTCCACGGTATAGAGCGGTCCTCCGCTCTGCGACACATGTATGTCATCATGGTATAATCATAATCTTAGGTAATAAAATGTTTATTTTTTGAGTAGCATAGATATTAATCACCAGGAAGATGGCATCTCTAGCTGCCATGGCAATTATATCAGCACAAGACACATTGTTCCTGCACTGAGGATTACTGTCCAAAGCTGCCTTAGCTGATATTATTACATCATACCCTTCTGGTTTGAGCGTCATATCATCGGGGCTGCTCCTCTCGTCGTCTCCCACCGGCGAGATGAGCATAATTGACGCATCACAGCCCTGCATGTCATCATTTCATCAACCTTGAAACGATCGATAGAAGTATGTAGTGAAAAGGATAGAAACATAAAGGTAGGGTTTCCAAGATTCACTAACTCTAACAAAGCAGTCATGGAACAAGAGTCTAAGGCTAGCAGGCGCCGCGATCGGACTCTGATTCATCTTCTGGGCAACTACCCCGCGCACAATGGATTCGACATTGGGACAGATGTTGGCGTAGTAGTTCGGACTCAGCTGCGCAGTTGCTGTGCGTGGTGAGATAAGCAAAGACAGAAGAGAGAACGAGAGAAGGATATGGAAGTTCTCCATTTCTTGTTATGATGGATATGCAATCTTTCTTGTTGTTTGACTGGAGAAATCAAGCTTGTGCACTTACATAGAGCAAGCTCTAACAAGGTTGGTGAGATAGGGGTTGTCATTAGGCCCGCGTTGCGGTTCCGTTAATGCTAAAATTAATACAAATTGAGCTTGTTGGTCGGCAGAGTAAGACAAGTTCCAGTCTCATAACCTCACGCCATTTTATTAAATATCAATTTAATGGTCTCATATTATCTCACATATAGCTTTTGTTTTTTTTTAATGGTTGACTTGCACAATTTGTTTCTCGTCTTATCTAATTACAGTTTGTTGAGCTGTTGAGATCAACCACGAAACCGTTTATTTAGTGCATGACACATAACACAATTACAAGAATTAGCATATAATCTTGCTGGGTCCACGAGGTTCTTTTGAGCTGATTAAATTTGATTCTGGTATTCATGTACTCAAATCCTACTTCTATTGGCTCCTCGTGGTCGATCTGACATTATTTTGCCATGCATGTCGCACCAGAATATTAATGCTAGCCGCACTAGTACGTTTTCTTTTTAGAAACAGCCTTCATTTAACCAGAGGATTATAATCCACTACCCAGAGAAGAGAAAAGTGAGAGATAGTCTGAATAAGCCCCAGCTATTTAGCTTAAGACAACAATATAATAAGATAAACCATTGTACCAAACCCAAAGGGTACTTGAAAATAAAGTAAAATTTTACCCAAACGGCGGCATAAAAGATTCTGCTTCGGGCGATTCCATCGTGATGACAACAGATCCGAACTAGCATAAAATGCAAGCCTATACAAGACAAAAATAACAAAAAGAAATAGAAAAAAGAAAGGTGTTCAGTCATATCCGGCAATACCACTAGTAATCTTAGACTCCTTATCTATTTCTAAATAAACCTATGGCGCGATTATGTTTTGTACCATTGCTAAGGTGGATTTATTTGTAGAGAAGGTAGTAGGAGATTAGGTAGTGGAAGTCATGAAAATGATAATATATAGATGATGGGAGCAGAAGAGATAATGGATATAATGATTGTGCGGGGTAGATATATGATTTAGAAAGGAAAAGAGAGAAGATAGTCGACCCTAAAGGGGGATTGACAAATGAGGAGCTAATCGGTAGCTAAGGTTTGAGGGAGGAGGGAGAAGATCACTAGCCCTATCGGACTAGGGGGATCGATAGTCGAGTGTTACGATCTGACCACTTGGATTAAGTTAGTTGAGTCGATTGAGTCAAGTCAACTCATATTGAGTTACTTAGATTTATCTTATTATTTTAAATTACAAATAAAGCAGATCATTCGCATGTGGATTTGACCTACTAGAACTTTTCCTCTTATAAATATGAGTGGACAAATGCTGATAATTATCGATGGATGAATTTGAGTCTAGCAAAATATTTTCTTATTGGTTTATCTTTTAATATAGTCATTAGATCGTCTTTATCTTTGTAGGAGTAGATCATAGTTGTAAAATGTCAAAAGCTTTCAAACCCTAGCTGCTATGTTCTTCTAGTAGCCATCCTACTCTAGGGCTGTCCGCCACCCTTGGCTCTGCAATGTCGGATAATTACTATTTTATCCCGTTTCAATATTCCTCCACTATTTTATTTATGACCTTTTATCTTAATATTAGATTAACGGGAAACAAGAACCATTAGAACCCTAATTCATGAAGCTACTATCATATAAACTTTTATAATTTTCTTTCATCTAGATCATTCAAGATCTGGTTTGAAATATTACTATTCGAGCTGACATTTCTCGACCGATAGTTATCACGAGATCGAAAAAGAAGAAAAAGGAAGGAGCAACCATGGAGGACTAGGAACTCATCTATATTTCTGTGGGTATCTCCCCTGCTCCACCACCACCACTAGTAGTTGGCAATGATAAGCTACCGACGTGGGTGAAGACAATATTTAAACAAATTTTAAACGAGTTGAAGGAGATGCAAACCTCCCTCAACAACTTGATCTAGGCCTTAATAAAGGCCCTATTAGTCGTTGTCACCACATAAAGTCGCCAACACTAGCAGCCATGGTTGAGCAAGCCCTCCCATAATAAGAACACGCTACCCTTGAGGGGGGAAGTGCGGGCCCAAACTACAATCTCAACCCTTCCTCCAACTATGATGGAGGTCCCCTGACCACTACTGACCTAGAACACAACTATAGCAATACCGGAGCAATCAATGTTATGAACCAGATCTTTACCGATCTAGAAACAAGAAAATTATAAAATTTTAAGTGGTGGTATCCTCATGAGTTAGGATTTTAATGGCTCTAGTTTCACTTCAATCAAATGTTTAGATGAAAATATATTATTAAAATAGTGGAGCAATGTTAGAATATGATAGAACGGTAAATATTCGACGTTATGTCTATCGTTGGAGGGTGGCAGATGACCAATGATGGTGGTGGATGGCTGTAGGGTAGGGTGGCTGCTGGAGGTAATGGTGGCTATGGGTTGAAAGTAGAATTTGGATTTCTAACTTAGATCTACTACTAGAAAAATAAACGACTATGATTAACTCATTTCTACTTCTAAATTATCTTACTCTTACTCCTAAGATAAACTCAAGACAAATAATTTCTCAATGCTTGGATGCTTGGATGAATAAAGTTCAGCCACTCTATATATAAAGGTCGGGTACAATGAGTCCTACTTTGACTTAGTCCTGAAAATTTATACGACTAGAACTATGACTTGCCTTAGAGGCGTACATAACTTAATTGAACTTGCATCAGTGACTTACATGTACTTACATGACTTAACTAGACTTGGCTTAATGGCTTACATGACCTAATTAGACTTGCCTTAAGGGCTTTCATTAACGATAAATATGACCTAGAGATAAATATGAATTAGCTAAATCAGCCTTTCTTATCTTTCTCAGAATGTTTCTTCATTCTGCCAAAAAATAAAGTCCTAATCTAGAGAAACCTTGAATAAGAAAGCTGTAGATTAGGACATCTTTGATCTTCTTCAAATAGTTTTATAATATTCAGTCAACTGATGAATATTTGCAGAATATTTTGTAAAATTACGCATAAGTTAATAAACTTAGCTAATTAAATAAACTCTAACCTACTTAGATTCTAACTAAACTATATAACCAGAATAAATAAGATAACTAGACTCGATCCATTGAGCCCAGAATAAACTCTAACCTACTTAGACTCTAACTAAACTATGTAAACTCGGACTGCATCGGCCGACTGAGATAAGTTCCATGTCGTCTTCCCCACCCGTGATGTATGCTAGGGCCAAAAATTGTAGCTTTCCATCGACTGCGATCCAGCCTCCACCTGCTCTAATCTCAATGTCCGGCACCTTCCTAAGATCGCCCGCACCTAAGCCAAGACCTATATTTTTGCCAACAAATTCACAATTGTTGGTCGTTCATCCGGTGCTTCCATGACTGGCTACCTCGGGCTGACTACCAGCTAGTGGTGGACACCACAGCCGTCGGTGACCATCTATTGGCCAAATCCAACAACTATCACCACGTGGGCTATCCCTTTGTTGGAATAGCCTTGTTAGTGCTTCCTACCATTGCGACTCTATAGTAGTGGGACTAGGGGTCCCTTTTACAGCCGCTAGGTGTCGATAATTGCACTGATGATGTACCCTAATCTCCATAGAACTAGCTTGATCCTGAGCTTTATTTCAACCTTTCATTGCTTACCGTCGCTACGCCACCATGAGGACCCATCAAATTGCGACTGCTAGTGGCGAACCACCCTCCCTTGCTACCACCGAGGTACAATGACCTATGGTGGCGTCCCTAGGCTCAAATCCTATTTCAACCCTAGGGTTAAGGCTAGGACACTTGCATCGAGATGATAAAGTGCATGATTTTTTAGGCTGGCCAAATATTTGAGAATCAGTTCGACCACCTCGTGAGAACTAGTTTGGGACCTATATGCATGCCCTGGAGTATGACTACAAGCCTGAGAATGACTAGTGGAACTAATCGGTGGGCCCGCGCCACCAGACAAAGCCAAGCACACATGTAGCCCGGGTACGACATGAGTCGAACTTGTAGGCCTATGACCCATGTGACCAACCTTGACCACAAGGTCACATGGCTCGCAATGACATGCCATATTTTGAGATCCAAGCTTGGACTGTCAAACTTGATTTTTAAAAATTCTCTAAAGAAAATCTACTGGACTAGACCTATCTAGTAGAGTAATTTTTCATGTATCATAACACGTCTGACCACCAGAAAGTCCAGCTAGCATCATTCCACTTGGAGGGCATGGTAATTAGGTGGTACTAGTCAGCTAAACAGATTTTATTATTCGAGTCTTGGTAGGACTTTGTAGATGTGATTTGTACTCTGTTCGGGCTAGCTTAGTACGAGGACTTTCAGGCCATGTTGACTAAGCTGACTAAATCAATAATAACTTACTAAGAGGAGTTCGTACAGATCTACGATTGGGTCACTAACTAGTCAGACTTAGCTCTAAAGAGTACCATACGTTTGTGGGCTTATGCCTAACATTCCGGCTAATGTCAAGGCTTTAAGACCCACTACTTTTGATGAGGCCTTCTCCAAAGCTGTTATGATAAATCCAAGTTGGATTATTTGAACCAAATTCATAAAGAGGAGAGAAGAAAGACGACACAAGCCCATAGCCCACTAGAGGCTGCATCTACCCCAACTCAGTTCGTGTAAACGATTCAGCCCAACCGCTAGATATCTCAAGCTTCTTTGTACCTAATGACTTAGAGCAGCGCAGAAAGAAAGGTTTATGCTTTTACTATGATGATCGTTTTACCCTCGGTCATAAATGTAAGTGCCAACCAACCCACGTCATGTTTTTATGTGGACTCGAAGAGTATGATTAACCTAAGTCTACTGATTGACACAATAAATTATATGAGTACAAGGATGTGAAGGACTAGTCACCTTGAGGATAAGATATCGAAAGCATAGTACATTATTATGATTTGACCACATGGGTTAAGTTATTCGAGTCGAGTCACATTGAGTTAGTTTGATTTATATTATTATTTTAAATTTCAAATAAAGTAGATCCATCCACGAGTGGATCCAATCCGCTAGGATTATTACTCCTATAAATATAAGTGGACATGTGTTGATAAGTATCATTGAGTAAATCTAAGTTCAGCCAAATAATTTTTACTGTCTTTATCTTTTAATATAGTCATTCGATCATCTTTATCTTTGTAAGAGTAGATCATAGTCATTGAACCTCCATAGCTTTCAAACCCTAGCCACTATCTCTTTCTAGTAGCTATGCTACTTTATGGCTATCCACCACCACCCTTGGCCGTTCGCCACCCTCTGACAATTGCCACAACATCAAATAATCACTATTTTATCACGTTTTGACCTTCCTCGACTATTTTATTTATAAACTTTTCATCCCAATATCGGATTCACATGAAATGAGACCATTGCAACCCTAACTTGTGAGGCTATTGTCGTTCATAATTTTTTATGTCCAAATCTTTTCAGAATTGATCTGTAGAATCAAGAAGGAAGGTAATGGTGTTGTGTTGACGGTGTCAACCTTGGATCAAAGGAAAAGGTTGAGAGAGATGAGGTAGAAGAAAGATGGAAATACTAATATTCTTCCATAATCCCAAGTGATTGCCTACTATATATAGAGAGGTTAATAAAATTCACAATAATTTAAATTAATCCTAACATAATGACTTCGGCGGTCGGGCATTCGAACAACATTGGCTCAATGTACAAACGCCATTGAACGGGCTGCACTCTCGGGTCCGAGTGTTTGAACACCAAAACTCGAGAGCCTTATTTTTTGGCAGAGTTATAGCATTCAAACACTGAGTTGTGACCATTCGAACGTCGTAGCCCGATACTGCTACTACTAAAAGAAAAATCATCCCAACGAATGTAATCTCCCTATGAGGCGACTTAACCGGGCCCAGATCACATCACTCCACCATGCTTTCACTCACTATGTCCTCAAAGTAAAAAAAAATCAAAGAAGCCATCCTCTATGGCCTTGGGTAGAGCTATTGGTGGCTGTAGCAACTCCAAGTGCATTTTCATCTGCCCAAGGTGGTTTAGGTAGCTGTACTATCTATTGTAAGGTTGTGTTGGGTTGGTGTCGAATCCCATCAAGCCGCACGTGTGCCCTGTTCCATTTATAGTCTAGCCACGTCTTTGCAAAGATGAAAGTAACTGGATCTAAACTATAGAGCCATGGGGTGTCATGCACAACATTTGCTTCCTAGAGAGCCAATGGGTGCAAATCCATTGTCGACACGTGTTCTTTGATCTTCAATGTGGCCAAGATTAAGAAGGCCTTGGGCTAGTTTGGATCCAAGCTTGGGTCGTGTGATGGAGGTTTATACTTGGATGCAAGGGGATGATCGCGACTAGCTTAGTATAGGCGTGGGCATAATAGGGCTGCTCGGACGTGGGTCTTTAGCCTGCTTCAATGGTGGTGGAAGTAAGAAAATAACCTCACAGACTGGAGCAACCGCGGCTGTTGGCCTACGGTCAACACACATTGTTGGTGGGGGCAGCAAGGGCTCTATTAGTGGTGGTGTATGCTTCTATACTCGTCCATCACATGACAAAGGTGGTGGTGGGGTCCGATTGTGAAAGAGGATCTCCAATGCCTTCGGGTAAAGCCTTGAGTCGATGACGAATTGCATCAACACTTCGATTGAGGCTTCTATAGCCTATTGTGACGCTAGAATCAGGGCATGTGAATCTAGAAATGAGGCTTGCATCGATCTCATCATCTGGACCAAATCTATGGACCTCCGTTTTATGGAAGCGGTTGCTAGTGGTTTACTACTATGGATCTAGTGGTGGCTATGGTGATCTAAGGATCAACTACTTTGATACAGTTTATTTTGTAACAAGTCAAGGTGGCTTTATTTATAGAGATAGTGGTAGGCGATTAGGTAGTAGAAGTAGTGGAAATAATGAGATATAGATGATGGGAGTAGAAGGGATAAAAGAGATGATGATGGCATGCAGTAGAAGATGATTAGGCTAAAGAAGAAAGGGGATTGATGTATGAGGAGAGAGGAGCTAGCTAGTGGCTAGGGTTTGAGGGAGAGGGAGAAGATGGTCAACCCTACTAGACTAGGGGGATCGATAATTGAGAAGAGAATAACATTGGCTTGACGGGGTTAGCCTTGGATCAAAGGAAAAAGTTGGGAGAGATAAGGTAGGAGAAGATAGAAATGTCAATATGGTTCCATAATCCCAAATTGCTGGTTTTCATATATTTAGAGGCTAACCAAAATACACGATAATTCAAGTTAACCATAATACACGATGTTCAAACGATGTTGGCTCAGCATTCGAATGCCTTTTGGATGGGCTATTCTCTTTGGTTTTGGCATTCCTACACAACTAGATGACATTTAAACACCAAAACGCAAGAACAATGAGCGACTATGATGTTCGAATGCTAGATTGATGGTGTTCAGATACCAAAACCCAAGAGTAGTCAGTGACTATGGCGTTCGAACTTCGGGCTATGGCTATTTGAATACCAAAACTCGAGGGCATTATTCTTCGACAGGGCTGTGGCGTTCGGACGCTAGGTTTGTAACCATTCAAATGCAATAGCTCTAGAGTGCTATTGCTAGATGAATATCCCAATGATAATGTGGTTCGTCCCGACGAACCAAATCTCCCCTATGAGGTGATGTGAATAGGCCCGGATCATTATATTAATGAAAAAGGTGAAAAGACAAAAATGCCCAAATACTTATAATGGTTTTTTGGTACATTGATATTTCTCGTTCTTTATTCTCTCTAAGGGTAGTGGTATAAAGGTCACAAGTTTAATCACATATAGGTCATGTCAGAAACTAAAGAAAGAGGAAATTGAGAGGTTTTTAATAATATATGGGATTGTATATACCAAAAATATTTCAAGTGATGCATGTGAAAATGATTAATAGTTTAGAGGGTCCAAGTGAAATTTTTTCTATTTTCATTTAGGGGACAATTTAGCATTAAATGAGAAACTATGGTAAGTAAAAGAACTTTGGATTTTTCTTCCCATCAAAGGTTAAGAGCGTGTGCTTTGACATCCAATTAAATTAACTAGATGCCAAGATGTTGTGTAAGACCTAATTTGGATGTCTGGGCTTGGTAAGCCAAAAATTGAGCTTCATATTGTATTCTGTAGGTGTAGATGCAACTCTTCCAAATACATGAAACCAAATGAATCTAAATGATACTTAGATATTTATTCAGATATTATTTTTTGACCTATATTTGTATCAATATAGATGATATATATATATATATATGAAAATCAAAACAGGTAAGAAAAACTCAACCCATATACGATCAACAAAATCCAATTACAAATTAAACCCAATTATATTTGATTTAATCTGATCCCCGATCATATTTAATTTAATCTGATCCGTTTTCACTCCCATCTATAACTCAGCGAGCAGTTAGCAAATTTCAGAAACGAAGGGGGGCTACATGACTTTATTATAAGTATGGAAGAATTTAAGTATGGCTACATAGTCTTAGCCTGTCAGCGTCAAGCTAGCCCCATGCAGAAAACTAATTATCATGACAACTTACGTACATGAAAACTTAAAGGAATAGGTCAGGCGAAACTTCATGGGCTTACTTTACTTAATTAAATAATCCAAATACGAATTTTGGTATGAGACTTGAAGTGGTCTGTTATCAGAACTCTTCTAAACCCTTGATGACTGTGACAATATTAAGCCTATAACTACTTACTATGACATGGAATTAATGCATATTTAATTTCATATGTGATATGAACCTTCTACTTGGCTGATGTCATGAAAATTCTAGAAACGTCCAGATATATCCTTTAATTGATTCTCAAACCATTGACTATATATAGATGGCGGTTTCGGGTGACGTGCTTGTTTTTTTCTCCATAACTATATAGTTGGCTAGTTACACTGGTAAACATATTATGTCATAATTTAATTGAACCGGACAGATATATACTTGAGTTTAATTATGAAAAAAATTGCACAATTTTGCACTTCGCACACGGTAAATGGCCAATCAAATGACCACGTCAAAAGTTACAAAAAAACTTTTAGATTATTTTTCAGCTGACTGATCGGCTTAATTCATTAGTCCTCTTTATTAGATTAATGCTTTGAATTATGTGCCATATACAAGTCAAGTTATTTAATTCAAGCATATCGAATATATTAAACGTGCAATTCATAGTAGAGGAATCAGATAATATACTTACTTCGAAAGATAATATATATATATATATATATGACACGATGACAGTTAAGTCGACGAAGAACATTGACAATAGGAAAGTATGAGATGCTTATTATGTACTTAATGATGTATATTTGACTTGATTTTCTACGGCTTTTGAATTTTGACAGCAGACTCTAATCATTCTAAATAAGGTACGTAAGTACCTAATTTATGTACTAGTTGGTCCCGTCTATATCTTAGTTTCCGACGCAGGAAATGAATTAAAAACCAATAGTTGTCTCATTCTTCGTTTTACATAGTCTATGGTGAAAGCCAAAAACCGTTATATATTGTAAAGATTATTGTTAGCATGTGAATATATGTTTTTTGCCTAGCTAAATAAATTTAAGAACACTGATGTGTTCATTGTAGATGCACATGATGACTGGCGTTCTTTTGTCTTGTTTACTGTTGGGCAGCCACAATAAAGTAGGGCCATTTGGTTTAATTGCATTTCATTATTTGGCATCTATAATATTAAATGAGAAACTTACGTAAACAAATATGTTCCCTCTTTTTTGATAGTAAAGGTTAAGATAATATGTTAACATCCACTTAATTAACCTAGACGTTAAGTTGCTATATGTGAGCATATCTTACTTCTTGGAAAGAATATTTTAGATGAAATTCAATTAATCTTGTTTACAAATAAATTTCACAGTTTCCAAACTAATGATATTAAAAGTAAAATCTATCTAATCTTTTTATTTGCAATGATATAGGAATAAATCCATTATGTTCATTTTTCATATTTTACCTTTGGGCATCCATAAGAATGTAATAGAGTAACTATTTTGATATTTCTAAATGCTTAGCCTAGTAGAACTACCCGATCCACCCCACTTGAGTCGGGCAAGATTAAAGGAGTGTTTAATCTATTCATCACTTTGAGGACAAAGTAAGCAAAAGCATAGTTGATTGATGTGATTCAAGTCAGATTGAACTAACTTGTGGACATTGGCATGGACATTAGGCTCATGGCTTGAGTTATTTATCTAACTAGTTATTTATTTCAACATTTAGCTTAGTTTTATTTTAACTTGTGTTAGTCAGTTTGATTGGATGTTGGATTAGTCATGGACTTGATTTAATTAAGTTGTTTGGGTTAATTAATTAGCCTCTAATATATACTATAGAGTGTAACCAAGATCACTAATGATTAAGGAAAATTCAAGTATCCTCCTTAGTCTCCCTTCTCTCTTCGGCCAAGCTTCCTTTGTCACCTACATTTAACCCTAGTTGAGCAAGCCACCAAGGGT
This sequence comes from Typha angustifolia, assembly GCF_048772165.1. Taxonomy (NCBI): domain Eukaryota; kingdom Viridiplantae; phylum Streptophyta; class Magnoliopsida; order Poales; family Typhaceae; genus Typha; species Typha angustifolia. The sequence goes on along the minus strand of NC_133253.1, from coordinate 10,368,198 downwards.
TGCCGACCTCCTCCCCCCTTCTTTAATCGACCTCCCCTCCTCTTTAGGCATCGATCACCTCCTCCCCTTTCTTTCCTCTCTCCTTATGGATATGCTTTATCTCGCCCTTCATCACCATTTTCCCGCTAGTCCTATTTATCCCATCCTTTCCGATCTTCAGTCACTCTTGTGATTATATCTCTCAATCTAACCTGCCAAACATCGCATTCTTTAATCAGTTAGATTCCTCTCTTCCAACAAAATAATATTTGCAAATTTAATGAGATTCCAATGGGTAGATATTTTGAAATTGCCCTTGAAAGGTTTGCCCTAGAATTTGTCTTTAACTAGCCGCAAATCAACACCACCACCTCCAACGCCCTCCTTAGCCTTTCCTCCCTCTTCCACCACCTCTGTCTCACCCTAGACCATCATTTCTACCATATGAACCATCAATTGCACCCCTCCATATCCTAGACATCATTAGAGAGCCGTCACCACCATTGATCTAGAAATCCTCCTCTTTATTATTATAATAACATCGCTGGAGGTTAAATCTCAATCTTGATCTCTCCTCCACCAAACCCTGCCACCACCATCTTCCTAAACTTTCCTCCATTCTAAATCAACCCTAACCATACTCTTTAAATCCACCCTCCATTATAGACTTGAAGGTTCCCCTCTAGCCCTCTAACACAAAATCATCTTCACTAGCCATCAACACTACTAATGCAACTTCATAGAAATTAGACCCAAATATAAGTTGAAACTGATGAGGTAGTAATATAAAACTCGAAGATAGGGAGGTTATGGAACAAAACCATCTCATTTAATAATTTTTTGGCATTGGATAAATATTTGGCCAATATTCTTCGCTGATTACGTAGACTACATTCCTGGTCCCGAACTTGAGCTGGTAGCCGAGAACACCCGAAACACATCTATGCTTGAATTACAACATAAAATTTTGGTACAATTGTCTTGTGGAAGAAAGTACATATTTAGATGAACCAAAAATAGACCTCTTTAATCATATGTTAACATATCTATGCTTGAATTACAATATAAAAATTTTGGTACAGTTGTCTTGTAAAAGAAAGTACATAATTAGATGAACCAAAAATAAACTTCTTTAATCATATGTTTTAGTCATTTTGTATTTCCATTTATATATATTGTAGGCTGTTGTTAAATATTGATGACACATATCTTTGTAAAAAATACAAAGGTACTTTGCTTATTGTTGTCACCACTAACATGAATGATGGTGTGTCTTATCTTGCATGTGTTATTGTAGAGAGTAAGAATATAGATGATTAGGGTTGGTTCCTTGCATGTTTTGCACTTTAGAGTTTTACTTTTGACAGAAGGCATATATTAGGTTTCAGATTGCACGAGGATTATAACAATAATCAATAATGAAAAAAAATGGATGGACTCAGCCATTATCCTACCACCATTTTTATATCAGATATATAATTAGCAATTTCAAGAAATTTTTGGATAAAAAATTAAAAAATTATGTTCACATGACTGCTTCGCAAAATCAGAATCGAAAGTTTAACTTTCACACTAGTCGGATAGCTAGTGTAATCCAAATACAAAGAAATGATTTGATGATATTCTATTAGAAAAGTGGTCTTTAGCTCATAACATGGGTCATTGGTATGGGGTCGCTATTAACCTATCGGAGATATTTAGCAAAGTAATAAAATGTGCTCGTGGCTTGCTGATAAATGCATTGGTGGTATCGTGCAGTTGTTTTATCATATACTAGATAGATATTGAGAGATGCAACAATGGCCAACCATCAAGATTTTACTCTAATTATGGCTAGTTTCGACGAGAATGCTAGATTGTATATAGTTCATGAATTCAATCATCATCATAGTATTTTTAGAATTACTATTGCACGCTCCAATTTGAGCAACTTAAGAGTATACGATCCCAAAATGTTGACCTATATACTCGGAGTTGTATGTGATAAAATGCAATAATATAAATATTAATGCACCCATATACTTACTACATACAAGATTGTGAACTTAGATTGGACATCATTTATTGATCATATATACATCATGCATACATATGTGAGTACATAATACCCTAAGTGTCATCCTCTTTGTGACAAAATTATTAGTCACATTATAATAGTTCAACATTATTGCTTGATCAAGATACAAACTGGGTGATCAAAAGGAGGCTAAAAGGATCAAAGTTTTGTAATGAGATAGACGAGTGGGAGCTTGTCAAAAAGAATTTATGCGGCATTTGTAGATAAGAAGGGAACAATTGACGTAGCTATAAGGGTAAAAATACAAGTTGGGTCTTCATAGATCATCGATAGAGTATTAAATTATGTCTATTTTCATTCAGAAAAACACTTGCTTAGAATATAATGCCTATTATATAACTTAGGCATATATTTAAATTTTTTGTTAAGAATATATTTTATTAAAATTATTATTCACTTATGTTATCTTGACTTGTGATGGTTGCACACAAGGACCCAAGCCCTATCAATAAATTTATACTGAGATTATAAAGGCATCATAGGTCTGAGATGAGATATTGGGACGAGATTTGTACTTATGATTATGCCTTACTTTTTATTTTAAGACATAATCTTCTTATTTATATTTTGCATGTTCATTCCTAGGATTAAGGATTTTTGTAAGACAATGAGAGTATGATCCATGGACAGTTTATATCTCAATGTTGATTGAGTTTTACTATGTATATTAGCTCACTAGGATACATATTGACATTAATTACTACATTGTTAGACGTTGGTAGCTAGAGATGCATGAATTCCATCTAAATGTGAGAGAAAGTCATTGTTACATTACGAGATGTTGCTATATTGTTTAGTCTACATATCTATGGACCTACCGTGATGGGAGCCATAGATATTCGGTGGGATGATGCTTGCCAGAAACTTCTGAGTTATCTCACCTCAGACAACAAGGTGTGTTTTTCGTTATGTATGTATGGTTGGAAAAGAAATTTGTCACCCTTCTCGTATATGTTGATACTTAGATAATTCGATAATATGCTAAGGCTTACATTTTGATGGAGGGCTAAAATTTTTCAAACAAGTCTAGAGATGTAGTGCAGTTGATGTATTTTCCTCTATTATAGGACTTGGAGTATACTAACATGCTTAGTTGGGAGAGAGCAGTATTAGTAGTACTCTACCGAGGGGTATGTCGTGCTAGACAATGTGATGTAGGAGAGATATCTAGGCCACTTGTTTTGTTACATATTATTTTTATGTCCATATATCATAAACAATACTTGCATGTAGTTTTGTATCTTGCTTATCGTACTAAGATAATTATAGATTTTGGTATGGATTGACTATATGTTGGCAGGTATGACAGAAAATCAACTACCCCTCAAGCTGCCAATGCTAAGGTTGCTGTTAGTGATGATATTCTGAAACCAACTTAGCCTCAACCAGTAGTGCAAGAGCTCAGTCATCTTTAGCTAATTGTACCTTAGTCGACTAATGTGTTTGGCACCAAGTGGTAATACAAATGAATTTATAAGCAAGTTTGGCACCACAAATGCCGTAATTTTTATTAAGATCAACTAAATTAGCAATGTGATGATTAGATAATATTTGCAAATGCAAATTTTACTTATAACATGATATATTTAACTTTACTTATTTGAAGATTATATGGGAGTCATATATAAAAGAAGTATTGGCTAAACTAGCTCTAATATATATATATATATATATATATGTATGTATGTATAGCATATAGTATGATATATGAAGGATTAGGGAACCATTCATCTGTTTTGACATCATTTTGTGGCATTTTTTGTATTGAGTGATGTGCCAATTTGGCTGTAGTAAGCAAATCCCTACTTTATGTAATAGAGAAGATCGATAAGCGTGGTCAGAGCACTTTTGATTAGCAAGCTCACAACACAGAGTATATTGCCATATGATAATAACGTGGAACTGGGCTAGTGGTTGATGCAATGAGCTATAGTGATCCATACATGGTTTTTTCTCTCTCGCACATCTATTGAGGTTGTAATATAATTAGTACAAATTAAAACATTGGGTTAAATATATTTTATCGCACAATACTTAGGCCTAAAACCCTTGTACTTCAAAGTGTCTCAAAACTAATCCCTATACTTATGACTAAAATGATATTATTAATTTTTCTGTCAAATTTAATGGAGCTCACTTGAATGACCAAAATGCCACTTCGTGTTTATTAGTAAAAAAATATTTATTTTTTTATCTGATTTTTTAATCCATATTTGTCTTGTTCGTAAATGTTAATAACTATTAAACTTCATAAAAGCCTAAGTTTAATAAAAAATTAAAAATTGAGAGAATTCGGCCCTCTATTCAATTCTGAAAATTTTTGGGCGCACTCCATTAATTGGATGGAATAAAGCTAATGGTTTCACTTTAGTCGTAAATATGAGAACTGGTTTGAGACTTTTTCAAGTATAGTGAGGTAAAATAATTTTAGGCATAAGTATAAGGAGGGTAAAATGTATTCAACCCTAAACTATTTTATGTTCCTATCTTTATATATTCTCAAATATTTTGTAAAAAATATTAACTACTAAATATTTGGTGTAGGTTTACAGTTTTTCAAAATTTCACCGTCGATGTTCTAATGCACTTACAACAGGGAGTAGCAGTGGTGGTTAAGCAATAAGTGCGATTACTGACATGTGCATTAGTGCATTATAGATTGTTGATGAGTAGCGATGTTTACATGTTCCTACTCCTAGAGTGCATAAGCTAGTGTTAGCTCCTGTAGTGTATTTATATGTATTAGCTCCTACAAAATATCAACCGTCACTAGTTTCTTTAGGTAGAAGTAGAGGTAGAGGAAGAGTGAGGGGGAGAGTGAGGGGGAGAGTGAGATAGTTATAGCTACTTCTATGATAGAGCAGGCTACATATACTACAAAGCAAGCTATATCTACAACAAAGTAAGATACATCTACTATAGAGCACGCTACAAAGTTCATGATTATAGAGGAGTAGTGAGCAGATGTAAACATACTAAAAAACCCCTAGACACACGTACGTATCTAAACACTAGGCAATACTATCGCTCGTTCGCTTAAGTAAAAGATCGAAGAAATATTAAAAACGAAAGCAGAGATGAACGCCAAGATTTTAACGTAGAAAAACCCAAAACGGGAAAAAAACCACGGATCCAAACTCGGATTAAAACCAATCACTATGATAGTAGCAGTTATAAGACTGACTCACAAAACAACCCGTCGATACAAACGACTTTGTTCTCTCAGTCTTGATCGCTAGAACCCACGATTCACTACTTCTTGTGATTGAAGTCTAATCTCAGTAACACTCGAGATTGATCTTTCGTCTAGATAGCCCTTAAGACAAAAGATTAAAATTTGTAGATGCAAAGGACCTTGTTTGTTGAAGAACCGATGTAGCCTCCAAAAAGTCTCCTTGAATAATCTCCTTCAACTCCCAAGAGTTAGGGTTTCACAATCCTTATATATGATCTTCAAGATAGAGTCAAATCTGAGTCTTATCCGTACTCACGAAAATCCAATAAATTGCAAACTTCATAGGTGCGTTCGAACGCGGCCCGGGTGCGTTCGAACGGCCTGACTTAATCTCAGGTGCGTTCGAACGAACCCAAGTACGTTCGAACGTGACAGCTTGAATTCTTCATGTTGCGTTAGAACACGTTTGTGAACGCTGCTCTCGGTCTGTGTGAACGTAGTACCCGTATTCGAACGCGTTTGTGAATGCTGCTCTCTGTCTGTGTGAACGCAGTGCCCACGTTCGAATGCGCTTGTGAACGCGACTCTCTGTCTGTGTGAATGCAGTACCCGCGTTCGAACGCGTTTGTGAACGCACCGCATTCGAACGCGTTTGTGAACGGGGTGTGAACTCAACAGCTTTTCTCTACTAATTTTGCAATTCTTCAAACCAGAGATATTCTAGGCTTGTGTAAAGCTCATATATATGAAAAAATACACTTAAAATATTTTGTATACAATTGCCAACAAATAAAAACCTAACAATCTCCCCCTTTGGCAATTTGTGACAAAACACCTAGGTTACAAGATATTACAAGGATTTCAAATTGAGCAATCAATAAATCTAGAATATTTTGCACATCAATCCCTGCAAAGAAACATATACCAATCCAAGATCAAGTGAAAATAACTTGAAATAAAAAAAAATCAAAACACAAGTTATCACAATAGCAAAAATTTAAATAGACAAAGATTAAGATAGCCCTCGAGATTGATTTTTCGTCTAGATAGCCCTTAAGACGAAAGATTAAGATTTATAGATGCAAAGGACCTTGTTTGTTGAAGAACCGATGTAGCCTCTAAAAAGTCTCCTTGAATAATCTCCTTTAACTCCCAAGAGTTAGGGTTTCACAATCCTTATATATGATCTTCAAGATAGAGCCAAATCTAAGTCTTATCCGTACTCACGAAAATCCAATAAATTGCAAACTTCATAGGTGCGTTCGAACGCGGCCTGGGTGCGTTCGAACGCGGCCCGGGTGCGTTCGAACGGCCTGACTTAATCTCAGGTGCGTTCGAACGGGCCCAAGTGCGTTCGAACGCGACAGCTTGAATTCTTCAGGTTGCGTTCGAACGCGTTTGTGAACGCTGCTCTCGGTCTGTCTGTACCCGCGTTCGAACGCGTTTGTGAACGCTGCTCTTTGTCTGTGTGAACGCAGTGCCCGCGTTCGAATGCACTTGTGAACGCGGCTCTCTGTCTGTGTGAACGCAGTACCCGCGTTCGAACGCGTTTGTGAATACGGTGTGAACTCAACAGCTTTTCTCCACTAATCTTGCAATTCTTCAAACCAGAGATATTCTAGGCTTGTGTAAAGCTCATATACATAAAAAAATACACTTAGAATATTTTGTATACAATTGCCAACAAATAAAAACCTAACAAATACCTACTTCATGGCTTACATACAAGCCATCTATTTCTCACGACCTAAGATTATATAGGACGAAAACAAAAGAAAAAAACCACAGCATATTTGATTTGATGTACCAAGCAAGTTGATACATGTTTATTTACTTGAAATGTTTTGATGTAAATGTTTATTATTCAAATGAAGCACTTATATGTTCAACCGAGCATATATTAGTGTTTTAGTTTTACTAACAAATGCGTAAGTATTTGTTTGGGTCTAACATGGCAGTTTAAGTTAGTGTTTAATTTTCTTAAGTTAAAATGGTAATACATAAAATGCTAACTAGATCAGCATCTTACTTTCACATAAAAACATTTAACCTGGTAAAATGCTTACTAATTCCATGATTTACTTTTAAACTTACTATAGATCTATTTTGATATTTAGTTGACAGGTGGTCTATTTACGGTAAATAGTCTAGTCAAAAGTTTCAACTTGTTCTATATCACTTTTAGTTCCAATTATATAATCATAGAAGCAACATTTTATATGCATGCAGAAGGAGCCTCATGGCCATGTGGCCACTGATAGAATGCTATAAAAATTAAGCACATCTCAAGGCCACCTGTGATGGCATATTAAATAATGTTGGGTGTATCTCTTCTTCTGCACTACAAATACTTTAAAAACAACGTAAGTATGAAGACGTTTCCTTCTGCCCAAAGTCAAACGGACGACCTAATGAACGTTATCTGCAAAAGATTTCTACTAATACTATCTGTTTTTCACGTTCCTTAATCCAAGTGGGTGGTAGAATAAGGAAAGAGATCAATTAAAGAAACCTATTTAGAATCACTGATATGCGATATGAAAACCAGCTTCGGTATACCACCCTAAATAACAAGAAATAAAGACTAGTTCCAGATATATCGTTTGTCATAATATCGACAACTTATTTTGTTATCTACTATTAACTAAAAGAAGATCTTCATTTTAATTAGATGCGAGTTTTAAATATCTTTCGGAAATAATTGCTCTTTTTACTTGACAATCATTAATCTAGTGATCATGTTTATTTTATTTATTAGGAGATAGGACTCAAAATCTGCTCCAAATATATAGTCTTTGGGTGTTGTTACTTTATAATTACTTTTTTTATTCACATTTGACTAACTCTCTTCTTTAAGCTAGTGGTAAACTGCTAAGAATTCGGGTTTATTTCGAACCTTTTCTCTCCTTATATTTAATTTCCTAGGTTAACAATTGTTTTCTTAATATTTGTAGACGTGCTTCAATTTTATGATAAATAATGGAGAGGAAATTTTTGAGTTTGTTGATAAATTAATTGTAAATAAAAGTGGAGTCAGGCTTCTCTTGTAGCACATATATAGCAATCAACACATAATTTTGAACGAAAGAAGATTTTGGTTGAAAAATGTAAGAAAATCTGGATAATTATCTAAAGAGCAACAACCAACAAAATTCTTCCGGAACATGTATAAATAAAATAGATAACACCATCACTGTCATCATAATCAACCATAATTATCAGCTTTATCCTTGTTATAATCACAACCGTATCATCATTATCAACAACCCTAGTGTCAAAATTGTATTTTTATTTTGCAACAGTTTCCCTAATTTTGCTTTTCTAAATTCCCTAATAGGTTGAAGAGATCCAAGCAAAGTAAATAATATTGCATGACTAAATGAAAGGTTTGTTTATTAGTACTAGATGCTCCGCATAAACTTTGAATTTTAACTTTATCTTAATCATAGTTCAAGTGCATATCTATCTATTATTATTATTATATAAAATTCGTCATACCGTGTGCTTTAGATGGCGGCATAGAATTTGGTTACATTTTTATGCTATATGGATCGAACTGATCGCCATATTGTTCTTAGGTTCTGCCTAGCTAATATAAATCAATTGTCAACGGTTTCTTTTTTAATGAACTCATGGAGGTTTCTAACTAAAACTTTCTTAAATCCTTTAATTGCAAATTTAGAATCTATTAGTTGCATAATATAAGCAAACTAATGGGTCTGATCTCCTATATATTATCCTAGGAATTAACTACAATCTATATGCTACGTACATTGGATCAAAAAGTGATAAGTTACTCATGTTTCGGAAATTCCTACAACCAGCAGTGAAAATCGATCAACGTCATAGGAGACAGAGAGAGGAATGCTAGCTGTGCATGTTAAATTAATTATAACCATGTAAGTCAACTCAATGCGGTGAACAAACCAAACCTAGTGGAACCCGATAAGACCCTGTTTGTTTACGTTTGAGTCAATCAAAGCGAGACTAAGGGGATACCAAGTTATTCATATCAATCGTCTAGCTTGGATTCCAATTACTATAACCCGAGAATTACTAATGTCTGCATTTTAAACTACAATAGTCAGAAGCAAAAGAAAGATGGCAATCTTCTAAATGATTAAGAAAATTAATTTCTTTTAGTATATTCTAAAGAATAGTTTATTAGGTATGAGCTGTGATGGTCGTGCAGCACACTTCTATCACTCGAACCACAAGCTAGTTAAACAATATTTTGAGTACTGATAAATCTGATCTGCTAGACCTCTACATCCCTGTAGCATCATTTGAGCTCTATATAAACTAAAACACAGCTATCTTAATCTCATCACTCAAACTACAGGAAAGCTATTGAGCTCCAGAGCAACAAACCAAGCTAGCTTGCTATGGATAACTTCCATGTCACCCTTCTCCCCTTGCTTCTTCTTTCTCTCGTTATCTCACCACCCACAGCTACTGCACAGTTGAGGCAGAACTACTACGCCAACATCTGTCCCAATGTAGAGTCCGTAGTCCGTGGAGCCGTCATTCAGAAGATGCAACAGACTCCCATCGCCGCACCTGCTGCCCTGAGACTCTTGTTCCATGATTGCTTCGTCAGGGTACGTGAAATTTCCTTTCTGTTTCAGCTGTTTATTTACGGTTACCAATCATATAAGGACAAATGGATGATTATGACATGCATGCAGGGCTGCGACGCGTCGGTGATGATCATCTCGCCAAATGCAGACGACGAGTGGCGCAGCCCGGAAGATATGACGCTGAAACCAGAAGGGTTTGATGTAATTTTGGCAGCTAAGGCCGCTGTTGACAGTAATCCCCAGTGCAAGAACAAGGTGTCTTGTGCCGATATCATTGCCATTGCTGCTAGAGATGCAGTTGTCCTGGTAACGATCAAAAGACTCAAAAAGTTATTAGGACTTATCTCTTTGTCAAGCTAGCTCCTACGTCCGATTGTTGATATTTGATACACCTGTGGAATACTTGTCGCAGAGTGGAGGACCATTCTATCCTGTCGAGCTTGGAAGGTACGACGGTAGGATATCCACGAGATCCAGTGTTGTTCTCCCTCACGTTGACGCCAATTTGGATCGACTTAATGCTATGTTTGGTGCCTTTGGTCTAACACAGACCGACATGATTGCTCTATCTGGTAAAAAGTTTCAGCACATTTGTGTTACACTCCAAATAAATGTTGATGTACATCTACATAAATATTAAAAGGTAGGAAGTAATGCTAACATATTGATGCATGCATGATCAGGGGCTCATACTATCGGTGCCGCTGGTTGTCCTAGTTTCATTGATAGGCTTTACAATTACGCACCAAACAGACCAACAGATCCCTCCATGAATCCTGGATTCGTCTTCCAACTACAACGGACATGCCCGAGAGTTTTTAGCCCCGCTGCATTTGCCTTCTTGGATGGAACTACTCCGGCCAGGTTTGACAATGCTTACTTCCAGAATCTCCAGCGAGGCATGGGGCTACTTGCCTCCGATCAAGTCCTATTTACTGATCCACGATCGCGCAACACCGTCAACTTGTTTGCCGGGAACCAGCAAGCTTTCTTCAACGCATTTACAACCGCCATGGGTAAACTTGGGAGGATCGGGGTGAAAACAGCTGCAAATGGAGAGATCCGACGGGATTGTAGATTCCCAAACTAGATTTGATTAGCAGATATTGTAGGAAGAGAATAAGCAAGCGTTGTTTCATTTTCGACTGGTTTGCTCTCCTTTTCTTTTATTCCTTTTTTTTGGATTGCAGTGTTTGTTGTTCAAGTGTTGAATCTGAATAAGCTTTTGAAATCTTTTTCTTCTTTTGATGTGAATATTGGTATTTTTATTAAATGAAATAAATCATTAGGTTCTTGAATACTTGTCCTTAGTGATAGTTTAGAAGGTGTAAATAAAAAAATTTCTATTTTAATTTAGGGGACAATTTAGCATTAAGTGAGAAACCATCGTAAGCAAAAGAACCTGGATTTTTCTTCCGATCAAAAGTTAAGAACATGTGCTTTGGCATCCAATTACAAATTAAACCCAATTATATTTGATTTAATCTGATCGATTTTCACTCCCATCCGTAACTCAGCGAGCATTTAGCAAATTTCAGAAACGAAGGGAGCTACACACTTTATAAGCCTTGATGGCTGTGACAATACTATGACAGGAAGTAATGCATATATAATTTCATGTGATATGTACCATATATAATTTCATATGTGATATGTACCATATATAATTTCATATGTGATATGAACCTTCTACTTGGTTGATGTCATGCAGATCCTTTTACCCAATAATTAAGTACTTGGTGGCAGAAAATTCTAGAAACATCCCAGATATTCCTTTAATTAATACTCAAACCATTGAGATGGCGGTTTCGGGTGACGTGCTTGTTTTTTTATCCTTAAACTATATAGTTGGCTAGTTACACTGACAAACATATTATGTCATAATTTAATAGAACCAGAAAGATATATGCTTGAGTTTAATTACGAAAAATATTGCACAATTTTGCACTTCGCACACAGTAAATAACCAATCTAATGACCAAGTCAAAAGTTACAAGAAACTTTTAGATTAATTTTCAGCTGACTGATTGGCTTAATACATTAGTCGTCATTATTGGATTCATGCATTGAGTTATGTGCCATGCACAAGTCCAAGTTATTTAATTCAAGCATACCGAAGATATTAAAAGTGCAATTCATAGTAGAGGAATCAGAGAATTAGCTTACTTCGAAAAATAACATATATATATATATATATGACACCATGACACTTAAGAGTTGACGATGAACATTGACAAAAGGAAAGTATGAGATGCTTATTATGTACTTAATGATGTATGTTATATGACTTGATTTTCTACGGCCTTTGAATTTTGACAGCAGACTGTAATCATTCTAAATAAGAAAATAAGGTACGTACGTACCTACCTAATTTATGTACTAATTGATCCCGTCTATATCTTAGTTTCCGACGCAGGAAATTAATTAAAAACCAATTGTTGTCTCATTCTTTGTTTTACATAGTCCATGGTGAAAGCCAAAAACCGTTATATATTGTAAAGATTACTGTTAGCATGTGAATATAATTTTTTGCCTAGCTGACTAAATTTAAGAACACTGATATGTTCATTGTAAATGCACATGATGGCTGGCGTTCTTTTATATTGTTTACTGTTTTGGGCACCATTAAGCAGCCACAATAAAGTAGGGCCATTTGGTTTAATTATATTTCATTATTTGGCGTCTATAATATTAAATGAGAAACTTATGTAAACAAATATGTTCCCTCTTTTTTGATAGTAAAGGTTAAGAGAATATGTTAACATCCACTTAATTAACCTAGATGTTAAGCTGCTATATGTGAGCATATCTTACTTCTTGGAAAGAATATTTTAGATGAAATTCAATTAATCTTGTATACAAATAAATTCCACTTTTTCCAAACTAATGATATAAAAAAGTAAAATCTATCTAATGTTTTTGTTTGCAATGATATAGGAATAAATCCATTACATTCATTTTTCATATTTTATATCCATAAGAATTTTATAGAGTAACTGTTTTGATATTTCTAAATGTCTAGCCCAATAAAGCTATCCGATCCACCTTACTTGAGTCGGGCAAGATTGAAAGAGTGTTTATTCTATTCATCACATTGAGAACAAAGTAAGCAGAAGCATAGTGGATTGATGGGATTCAAGTCAGATCGAACTAACTCGCGGATATTGGCGTGGACATTAGGCTCATGGCTTGAGTCATTTATTTAGCTAGTTATTTATTTCAGCATTTAGCTTAGTTTTATTTCAACTTGTATTAGTTAGTTTGATCAGATATCGGATTAGTCATGGACTTGGTTTAATTAAGTTGTTTGGGTTAATTAAGTAGCCTCTAATATATACTATGGAGTGCAACCAAGATCACTAATGATTAAGGAAAATTCAATTATCCTCCTTAGTCTCCCTTCTCTTCGGCCAACCTTCCTTTGTCACCTACATTCAACCCTAGTCGAGCAAGCCATCAAGGGTTGTCGACCTCCTCCCCTCTTCTTCAGTTGACCTCCCCTCCCATTTGGGCATCGATCACCTCCTCCCCCTTCTTTCCTCTCTCCCTTTGGATATGCTTTACCTCGCCCTTGATCACCATCTTCCCGCTAGTCTTATTTATCCCATCCTCCCCGACTTTCGGTCACTCTTCTGATCATATCTCTTAATCTAAGCTGGTAAACATCACATTCTTCAATCAATTAGATTCCTCTCTTCTAGGGGATTAATATTTCCAAATTTAATGTGATTCCAATGGGTAGATATTTTGGAGTAGCTCTTAAAAAGTCTACCCTAGAATTTGTTTTTAACTAGTCGTAAATCAACACTGCCACCTCCAACGCCCTTCTTAGCCTTTCTTCCCTCTTCCACCACCTCTGTCTCACCCTAGACCATCATTTCTACCCTATGAACCATCAACCCCTGCCATGTCCTAGACATCATTAGAGACCAGTCACCATCATTGATCTAGAAATCCTCATATTTATTGTTATAATAGTGCCCCCAGAGGCTAAACCTCATCCCTGATCTCTCCTCCACCAAACCCTTCCACCACCATCTTCCTAAACTTTCCTCCATTCCAAATCAACCCTAACCATCCTCTTTACATCCACCCTCCATTACAGACTTGTAGGTCCCCCTCTAGCCCTCTAACACAAAATCATCTTCATTGGCCATCAACAACACCACCAAGGCAACTTCGTAGAAATTAGACCCAAATATAGGTTGAATCTAATATGCTAGTGAATATAAAACTAGAAGATAGGGAGATTATGGAACAAAGGCATCTCATTTAATAAATTTTTTGTCATTGAATAAATATTTGACCAATATTCTCCACTAATTACGCAAACTGCATTCCTGCACCTAAACTTGAGCTGGTAGCCGAGAATGCTTGAAACACATCTACGCTTGAATTACAACATAAAAATTTTGGTACAGTTGTCTTGTGGAAGAAAATACATATTTAGATGAACTAAAAATAGACTTATTTAATCGTATGTTAACACATCTATGCTTGAATTACAACATAAAAATTTTGGTACAATTGTCTTGTGAAAGAAAGTACATATTTAGATGAACTAAAAATAGACTTCTTTAATCCTATGTTTTGGTCATTTGGTATTTCCATTTATATATATTGTAGGTTGTTGTTAAGTATTGATAACACATATTTTTGTAAAAAAATGCAAAGGGACTTTGTTTATTGCTGTCACTACTAACATGAATGATGATGTGTTTTCTCTTGCATTTGCTATTGTGGAAAGTAAGAATACAAATGATTAGTGTTGATTCCTTGCATGTTTTGCACTCTGGGGTTTTACTTCTGAGAGAAGGCATATGTTAGGTTTCAGATTGCACGAGGATTATAACAATAATCAATAATGAAAAAATGGATTGACTGAGCCATTAGTCTACCACCATTTTTATCTCCGATATATGATTAGCAATTTTAAGAAATTTCAGGTATAAAAACTTAAAAAACTATGTTCACATGACTACTTTGCAAAATCAGAATTGAAAATTTAACTTTCACACTGGTCGGGTAGCTAGTGTAATCAAAATACAAAGAAATGATTTGATGATATTCTAATAGAAAAGTGGTCTTTAGCTCATAACATGGTCATTGGTATGGGGCCACTATTAACCTATCGGAGATATTTAGCAAAATAATAAAATGTACTTGTGGCTTGCCAATAAATGCATTGGTGGTATTGTGCAGTGGTTTTCTCAGATGCTAGATAGATATTGAGAGATGCAGCAATGGCTAACCATCAAGATTTTACCCTAATTATGGTTAGTTTCGACGAGAGTGAGAGAACCTGCTCTGATACCTATTGAAAAAACCCCTAGACACACGTATGTATCTAACTTTTAGGCAATGATATCGTTCGTTCACTTAAGTAAAAGTCGGAGGAAATATTAAAAACGAAAGTAGAAATGAACACCAAGATTTTAACGTGGAAAACTCAAACGGGAAAAAAAAACCACGGATCCAAACTCGGATCAAAATGAATCACTATGATTGTAGTAGTTACAAGACTGACTCACAAAATAACCCGTCGATCCAAATGACTTTGTTCCTCTCAGTCTTGATCGCTAGAACCCACGATTCACTACTTCTCGTGATTGAAGTCCAATCTCAGTAGCCCTCGAGATTGATCTTTCGTCTAGATAGCCCTTAAGACGAAAGATTAAGATTTGTAGATGAGAAGAACCTTATTCGTTGAAGAACCGATGTAGCCTCAAGAAGTCTCCTTCAATAATGCTTCTTCAACTCACCTAGAGATAGGGTTTCACAATCATTATATAAGATCTTCAAGATAGAGCCAAATCCGAGAATTATCCGTACTCATGAAAATCCAATAAATTGCAAACTTCATAGGTGCGTTCGAATGCGGCCCGGGTGCGTTCGAACGGCCTGACTTAATCTCAGGTGCGTTCGAATGGGCCCAAGTGCATTCGAACGCGACAGCTTGAATTCTTCAGGTTGTGTTCGAATGCGTTTGTAAACGCTGCTCTCGATCTGTGTGAACGCAGTACCCGTATTCGAACGCGTTTCTGAACGCGGTTCTTTGTCTGTGTGAACGCAGTACCCGCGTTCGAACGCGTTTGTGAATGCGGCTCTCTGTCTGTGTGAACACAGTACCCGCGTTCAAACGCGTTTGTGAACGCGGCTCTCTGTCTATGTGAACGCAATACCCGCGTTCGAACGCGTTTGTGAACACGGCTGTTTGTCTATGTGAACGTAGATTTCGAGTTCGAACGCGTTTGTGAACACGGTGTGAACTTGCAATTCTTAAAACCAGAGATATTCTAAACTTGTGTAAAGCTCATATACATGAAAAAATACACTTAGAATATTTTGTACACAATTGCTAACAAATAAAAACCTAACATTACTGATCTACCCCATTCTGACCTTCTTTCACTGTTATTTTTATCTTTTCATTTTGACCTACAATTTATATGAAACTAAAGCCATTATAACTCTAACTCGAAATGCTCTCACCATCTAAATTTTCATAATTTACTTACTTTCAGATTAGTCCTAATGAGGTTCATAATATGCATGTGCCCGATATTTGATAGAATTTGGTTTCAGGATCATTGTTGAGTAAGAAAGGTATTAAGTGGTTGTTTGAGTCTGATAAATTTATGTTTATATAAAATGGTATGTATATAGGAAGGGGCTACTTGTTTAATTGCCCCTTTAAGATGAATGTAATGACTATGACTCCAAGAATAAATAAATTTGAATATTTTTCTTCTTACTTGCTTGAGTGTTGTGAAATCTAGCATAGTAGATTAGGACATATTAATTATAATACATTGCGTAGATTAATTAATCTTAACATGCTGCCTAGTTTCCACCTTGATTTGAATAATAAATGTGAAATATGTGTGGAAGTCAAATATTCTAAGGCTTTGTTTCATACCATTGAACGAGATACAAAACCTCTAGAACTTATACATACCAATGTATGTATTCTGAAAGTTACTCAAACTAGTGATGAGGAAACATATTTTATTATTTTTATTGATGATTTCACAAGATACTGTTATATGTACCTGTTAAGAAACAAAGATGATGCATTATAAATGTTTATATATTTTAAAATTACGGCTGAAAACCAACTTAGCAGAAAGATTAAAATGCTAAGAATTGATAGAGGTGGTGACTATGAGCCACAATTTGCACAAATATGTGTATAAAATAGAATTATTCCATCAAACTAGATCATTGGATGATGCCATGTTAATAAGTTTTGGTTTACCCCTAGAATTTGTAGAGGAAAGTTTTGCTTTCTGTAAATTACATTCTCAATTGGTTACCCCATAAGAAATTAGATAAAACAACTTATCAATTATTGAAAAGTATATTAGCTATAAATTTTTAAGAGTGTGCAGATGCTTAGCAAATGTTGCAATTCTAGTTTCTAAAAGGTAAAAAATTAGACTTAGAACTATTGATTGTATATTCATTGGTTATGCTCATAATAGTAATGCATATCAATTCTTGCTTCACAAATCAAGTAATTCTAAGGTACATGAGAATACAATTATCAAGTTTAGGAATGCATCATTTTTTGAGAATGTATTTCCATGTAAATCTATATCAGAAGTAAGTTCTCTCAAAAGAACTTTTGAAGATGTAGAAAGAGATGCATAGGATCAAGAAGAGTCCATGCAAGAAAGAAATAATAATGAACATAGACGAAGTAAAAGGGCGAGGACTTCTACATCTTTTGGTCCTAATTTTCTAATATATTTGTTTGAAAAAAAACTCAAAGTTATAAGGAAGTAATGTCTACTTCTGAAGGTCCTTTATGGAAAGAAGCTATTAATAGTAAAGTTGAATTCATTTTGCAAAATCATACATAGAAATTAGTAGATCTTCCACCACGGTGTAAACCTTTGGGTTACAAATAGATCTTCAAAAGAAAGATAAAAACATATGGTTTAATTGACAAATACGAGGCAAGACTTGTAGTCTAAGGATATAGACAAACAGAGGGAATCAATTACTATAACACTTGCATTTGTACGGATATTGCGTACTCTGTGAGTAAACTATTGATTGTATATTCATTGGTTATGCCCATAATAGTAATGCATATCAATTCTTGCTTCACAAATCAAGTAATTCTAAGGTACATGAGAATACAATTATCAAGTTTAGGAATGCATCATTTTTTGAGAATGTATTTCCATGTAAATCTATATAGAGATGCATAGGATCAAGAGTCCATGCAAGAAAGAAATAATAATGAACCTAGATGAAGTAAAAGGGCAAGGACTTCTACGTCTTTTAGTCCTAATTTTCTAATATATTTGTTTGAAAAAAAAACTCAAAGTTATAAGGAAGTAATGTCTACTTCTGAAGGTCCTTTATGGAAAGAAGCTATTAATAGTAAAGTTGAATTCATTTTGCAAAATCATACATAGAAATTAGTAGATCTTCCACCACGGTGTAAACCTTTGGGTTACAAATAGATCTTCAAAAGAAAGATAAAAGCATATGGTTTAATTGACAAATACGAGGCAAGACTTGTAGTCTAAGGATATAGACAAACAGAGGGAATCGATTACTATAACACTTGCATTTGTATAGATATTGCGTACTCTATGAGTAAACTGAGTAGATATATACAAGCAATCTAGTGAATGATTATTAGAAAGCGATAGTTACAGTACTCAGATATTTGAGATACACTACGAACTATAGATTGCACTACTCAAGATATTCAACAATACTTGAATGATGCAAATTAGATTTCTGATTCAAAAGATACCAAATGCACGAGTGAATATGTCTTTACAGTTAAGCGTGCATATGTATTATGAAAATCTTATAAACAAACATGTATAATAATATCTACTGTGGAACCTGAATTCATAGCATTAGATAAGGCTGGAGAAGAGGTCGAGTGGCTTCGATATGTTATGAACCGGGCCTCAGCTGACCGATCAAGCTCGAATGCAAGAAAGTAGTCCGTCTAGTTAGAGAAAAATAATCGTCAAATATTCTCCTGTAGTCAAAAATTATTAAATTACTTATTTTCCTTCTGTATCCTCCTAATCTATGTTTTTGACGTTCACACCGCAGGTTATGATGGCAGCTAGGGTAAAAACAAGCAAAGTTACAGCGGAGGTGGGGATGACGGGCAATGGTAATGATGGTTGTGATGGTTGTGATGGTGGTGATGGAATGGTTGCACGAGATGTTGTTCAGTGAAGGAAGAGAAGAGAGAAGGTGGTAGAGATCCTAAGGAGGTGGAAGGACCCGACAATCGAGAGGGGGCTAGGAGTAATCGCATCAAGGTGGCACACTACTATGGTTTGAGCAAGGAAGGAGAAGATTTAGAATAGAGGAAGAAGGAAGAATAACAAAATATTCATTGATTCTTTGAATAAGGTTGCCTTCCACATATTAAGAGGCTAACCTACCAAGAAACGATAACAAAAAATAAGCCTAAAAACAATACATTCTCGTCGAGCGTGTTGGAATAGGGTCGAGCACATCTGAATGGGCAATTTGCGTTCTCTATATGTACAAACATATGCATGTGTTCGAACGGGGCATTCGAACGCAACTTCTCCACATTCAAACAGGCAGTTTGAGTTCTCTATATGTGCGAAAGTATACAGGCATTCGAACGCGACAGCCAAAATTCTTATTCTTAAAGAAAACAAGGAAAGAGTTCATAGGTCATATCCATGCATGAGAAAACTTGGATAAGTCTAACTTATATGCAACTAATCCCACCTTCCATAGAATTTGAAATGGACCAAAGAAGCGATGGGCTAATTTTTGGTTCTAAATAGGTCATATTGAGATTTGCCAATATGGTTGGCATCGAATATAGACCCAATCGCCTACTTCATAGTTTCTATCCTAGTGTTTATGATCATACACTTGTTTCATCCGATTCTATGGCCCACTGCTAGGTGAAGCTTGAGCTGCTTGACCACTTCATCTCATTCCAATAGCACCTCATTTATGTCAGAATGGTCTGATGCGCTTAGTTGATCGTAGGATTGCAATATGGAAGGCACGCGTCCATAGACCGCCTCCAAAAGTGTCATCCCAATAGCAGTGCGATGAGCTGTGTTGTATGAGTACTCCTCCCAGGGTAGGTAAGTTAGCCATCTCTTGGGTTGCTCTCCAGCGAACCATTAAAAATATTGCTCAACACAGCGATTAACTACTTCGGATTGCCTGCCGATTTGCGGATGATATGCGAAGCTCAATATGAGTTCAGTACCTTGTTGCTTAAAGTACTCCTACCAAAAGTGACTCATAAAGATCAGATCACAGTCTAAAACTATAGATCATGGCTTGCCATGTAACCAGGCTATTTCCTTCACAAAACTTTTTGCTACATTCTTTGTAGTGTACAAGGGCAGTAGAGCTGAAAAATGCGGACTCTTCATCAACTGGTTGACCACCACCATTATCACTGTACACCCTTGTTAGGTTTTTTAATTGTTGGTAATTATGTACAAAATATTCTAAGTGTATTTTTACATGTATATGAGCTTCATACAAGTCTAGAATATCTCTAGTTTGAAGAATTGTAAGATTATTGGAGAAAAGCTGTTGAGTTCACACCGCGTTTACAAACACGTTCGAACACGGTGCGTTCACAAATGCATTTGAACGCGGGTACTATGTTCACACAAATAGAGAGTCGCGTTCACAAACGTATTCGAATGCAGGTACTGCGTTAACACAGACAGAGAGCCGCGTTCACAAAAGCGTTTGAACGTGGGTACTACGTTCACACAGACCGAGAGCTGCGTTCACAAACGCGTTTGAACGCAACCTGAAGAATTCAAGCTGTCACATTTGAATGCACTCGAGCCCGTTCGAACGCAGTTGAGATTAAGTCATGCCGTTTGAACGCACCCGTGCCGCGTTCGAATGCATCTATGAAGTTTGCAATTTATTGGATTTTCATTAGTACAGATAAGACTTGGATTTGGCTCTATCTTGAAGATCTTATATAAGGATTATGATGTCCTATCTCTAGGGCAGTTGAAGAAGATTATTGAAGGAGACTTCTTGAGGCTACATTGGTTCTTCAACGAACAAGGTTCTTCTCATCTACAAATCTTAATCTTTCGTCTTAAGGGCTATCTAGACGAAAGATCAATCTCGAGGGCTACTGAGATTGGACTTCAATCATGAGAAGTAGTGAATCGTGGGTTCTAGCGATCAAGACTGAGAGAAACAAAGTCGTTTGGATTGACGGGTTGTTTTGTGAGTCAGGCTTATAACTGCTAATATTCTAGTGATTGGTTTTGATCCGAGTTTGGATCTGTGGTTTTTTCCCGTTTGGGTTTTCCACGTTAAAATCTTGGCGTTCATCTCTACTTTCGTTTTTAATATTTCTTCCGACTTTTATTTAAGCGAACGAACGATATCATTGCTTAAAGGTTAGATACATACGTGTGTCTAGGATTTTTTTCAATTGGTATCAGAGCAGGTTCTCTCACTCTTTGAGAGAGATCAGATAGACATGGATTTTCATAGAGATGAACCCTCATCTATTAGACCTCCTATTCTAGATGGATCAAATTATGGATATTGGAAAGCTAGGATGAGAGCTTATTTGAAGTCTATAATGAGCAAGTATGGATGGCCATTGTGAACGGTTGGAGTCCACCAATGTAATTGTATAAGGAAGTTACATTTTTAAAAGGGAAGAACAAACTGGACGAGATTCTAAAAGCTTAGAGCTCTGGAAAAGACAGGTATGGTTTTGGATACACTGATAATTCAAATAATAATAAAACTGTTTTTGTTTCTGCAGGTATACAAAAGGAAGAATACCTGAAGCCATCAATCGCATTTTCAAAGCAATCATGGATGAATCCTTCTAAACTGAAGTTGAATCTATAAATTGGTGAATCTTTGACGGTACCAAAGGTAAACTCTAGTCACACTCCTCGATAAAAGGTGAGTAGAAAAGGGTTTGTTTCGACATGCTATCATTGTGGCATTCTATGGCATATTCGATCTCATTGCAAATTTTTTTAAAAACCTAGAACTGCTTTCATTTATGGGATGAAAACAAAGGCCATATGGGTCAAGAAAAGTGATTTGAAATGTTATGTTGTGCATATAGCCTTGAAAGCTTTAAATTCTGATTTGTGGTATTTAGACAGTGGCTGTTCAAGACATATGTCGGGTGACCAGTCGTTATTTTCTAATCTTGAAAAACATGAAAGGGGAGTTGTGACATTTGGAGATGGTAATTCATCAAAGGTAATAGGTAAAGGAAAGGTAAGTACTCTAGGGATTCCTAGTCTCGAAAATGTTCTTTATGTTAAGGGTTTGAAAGCAAATCTACTGAGCATCAAATCAATTTTGTGATGAAGATTATGAGGTAAAATTCTTCAAAAATGATTGTACTATTCTAGATCATGATGGTAATATTATATACTATTGATCTAGAACATCTGATAATTGATACGTTGTTGGAACTTCACATAAACTGAAATATAACAGTGCCTCTTTCGACATATAACAGTGCCTCTTGATTATGAGTTATTAGTCAATTTTGTCATCTTGAAGTATATTGTATTAATTTTGATTCAGTCACTCCCTCGACTTCTATAATAATGAAACCAAATTTAATGCACTCATAACGTATGTGTATTCTTGAGTGAGTATGATATCATGAATTATTTTTTTAAATAGCTCACTATTAACCTTGATTTGCACAGTTTGACCTCATGCTTAGTAATCAAAAATTTATTCATAAAAGATCAATGAAAAGGGCTACAATGAGTTAGTGTGAAAGCCGTCTTGTTTAGAGTCCGATTTGACTCAGTACATTATCTGCAAATTCAAAAAAAATAAAAAATGACATAAGTGAATTTCTTCTTTTACATTGTTTGATTTGTACTACAAGAAAAGGGCTACCTACTCATGTGTGAAAGCTATTATTGCACCTATATGTTTCAGTAAAAAAATATTAATAATAGGAAAAATTCCTATCATGTTATGAAGAAAAAGTCAAAAAGTGCAAAATTTTCTATACTAAGTCGGTTTGACTACTATGTTGCATCATTGGTTAAATAGGAAAGTTTGTTTAAGAAGATAGTTTTATGTTATCTATGCTCAACTTGCATATACTTATTGTTATGATCAATCAAGATTAATTTAATTTTGATTGATGTATTAGAATTGATCATAATATGCTCTTGATGATTTGATTGTCATATTCTATGTCTTGAATCTATTTTGAATTTCTAGAAGTGCATCTCCAAAGTCTCTTGATCTTAATTGATTTTGTGCGTTTTCACGTTTTGATCACGTTAATGTTAAAACCTTGATGTTTCTTGTGAGATTGAACATGATATCTTAGCGTTTTCAAGTGAAAGATGGATTTCATTTAGGGTGTTCATGGTTTCTAAACTTTTTTGGAATTCTTGCTATTTTTTTGTTTGCTTTGGGCATGTATTGAATCTTGCAACTTTTTCCTTCTCTAGAATGCCTAAAAAAAACTATAGTTACTAAGAAACCAAGGCCACCTTCGTCACCTACCTCGACTCCGTGTTGACGATTCTTCATCGTCAGTTCCTTCCGAGTTCCTAGTATTTGGCATTTGTGTCAAAAAATGGGAGAGTGTGTAGTGTGTGGTGTGTGGTGAGTTTAGACATGGTGAGTTTAGACGTGAGTTTAAAGTTTAGGAGTTTACTGGTGTAGGGGGAGTGTTGGCATAGGGGGAGTTTATTAGAGTTTACTGGTCTATGCTTACTATATAATAACTTTGCTTAAGTACTTTTGAACTTATGCTTGCTTGATAACTTGTGTTTGGATTGTTATTCATTTCAAGTTATTTTCACTTAGATCTTGGATTGGTATATTTTTATTTGCGGGAATTGATGTGCTAAAAGTACTAGACTTGTTGAATGCTCAATTTGATTTCTTTGTAATATCTTGTAAATTAGATATTTTATCACAAATTGTCAAAGGACGAGATTGTTAGGTTTTTTAATTGTTAGTAATTATGTACAAAATATTCTAAGTATATTTTTACATGTATATGAGCTTCATACAAGTCTAGAATATCTCTGGTTTGAAGAATTGCAAGATTATTGGAGAAAAGCTGTTGAGTTCACACCGCGTTCATAAACGCGTTCGAACACGGTGCGTTCACAAACGCGTTCGAACGCGGGTACTACGTTCACATAGGCAGAGAGCTGCATTCACAAACGCGTTCGAACGCGGGTACTGCGTTCACATAGATAGAGAGCCACGTTCACAAACGCGTTCGAACGCAGGTACTGCGTTCACACAGACCGAGAGCGGCATTCACAAACGCGTTTGAACGCAACCTGAAGAATTCAAGCTGCCCCGTTCGTACGCACTTGAGCCCGTTCGAACGCACCTGAGATTAAGCCATGCCGTTCGAACGCACCCGTGTCATGTTCGAACGCACCTATGAAGTTTGTAATTTATTGGATTTTCGTGAGTACGGATAAGACTTAGATTTGGCTCTATTTTGGAGATCATATATAAGGATTGTGATGCCCTATCTCTAGGGCAGTTGAAGAAGATTATTGAAGGAGACTTCTTGAGGCTACATCCGTTCGTCAACGAACAAGGTTCTACTCATCTACAAGAATTTAATCTTTCATCTTAAGGGCTATCTAGACGAAAGATCAATCTCGAGGGCTACTGAGATTAGACTTCAATCACGAGAAGCAGTGAATTGTGGGTTCTAGCGAGCAAGACTGAGAGGAACAAAGTCGTTTAGATCGACAGGTTGTTTTGTGAGTCAGTCTTGTAACTGCTAGTATTCTAGTGATTGGTTTTGATCCAAGTTTGGATCCGTGGTTTTTTCCCGTTTAGGTTTTCCATGTTAAAATCTTGGCGTTCATCTCTATTTTCGTTTTTAATATTTCTTCCGACTTTTATTTAAGCGAACGAAC
Organism: Typha angustifolia; assembly: GCF_048772165.1. Classification (NCBI taxonomy): domain Eukaryota; kingdom Viridiplantae; phylum Streptophyta; class Magnoliopsida; order Poales; family Typhaceae; genus Typha; species Typha angustifolia. The sequence continues at coordinate 10,343,457 of NC_133253.1, read as the reverse complement.
GTTATCATTGCCTAAAGGTTAGATACATACGTGTGTCTAGAAGTTTTTTCAACCCTTTGACCTGAGGAAGTACTTCAATGAAATTCATCACCACATCTTCCCAACTTTGGTCTGAAATGGGTATGGGTTGTAGCAGCACTGTTTGTTTCTCGAGTCAACTTTGGTGTGTTGATAGATTTCATAAGCTCGAACATAGGATAGCACTTCTATTCTCACCCTTTCCCATACACAATTTCGTATTATCCTCTTACAAATCCTGAATGTTCTTTCATGTCCCGCCAAGAGTTTCATAGAACTAGCAAATCAAAGTCACCCATAGTTTGGGTTTGGCCAGTACCCGCATTCGCCCCTAGTCTAGTAATAGATCGTCCTTCACATCTAACCCAGGATAACTTGCTAGTTTTTCCTCCACTTTCTTCATGAGTTCCTTCATCTCTAGATCTTCTAAATATGCAGCTCTAATCTCTAAAAGAAAGGAAAAAACCAGGATCAAAATCATGGCTAAATTGGCCGATTCAAATTGCCGCAATAGCGCATTAGGGACCCGATTCTCAGTTCCCTTCTTGTAAACCAATTAGTAGTCGTAGCCCAACAACTTTGTCACTCACCACTATTATGCCAGAGTGTGAATCCATTGTCCAAGGAAATAGGGAAGACACTGCTGGTTAGTATGCACCATGAGTCGCCACCCGATGAGATATGATCTCCATTTGGTGATGGCATGAATAATGGCCAGCATCTCTCGCTCATATGTAGACCATTATCTGGTTCTTCAACAATAATGCCTTGCTCATGTATGCCACTAGCCTCCCATGCTTGCATAAGGACAGCCCTAATTCCAGCCACCAACACATCACATTCCACCACATAAGACTTGGTGAAATCGGGTAGCGCCAAGATCGGCGTCATGGTCATTGCCTTATTCAATTCTTCAAATGCCTTTGTTGCTGTCTCGGTCTACTAGAACTCCCCCTTCTTTAGTAGCGATCTTGCTATAGTTGGCAGCAAATCGATAATAATAGCCTGTTAATCTAAGGAAGCCCTATAACTATTTTGGTGTCTTTAAAATTTGCCAAGCACCATGTTCTACACCTTGGAGAGATCGAGTTCCACTCGCGCCGCCAATATGAGTTGGTCGAGATACTCTACTCTTGGCTAGCCCTATAAACACTTGGACTTCTTCAACTTCAACCCATTGTCTTTTTCAAAATCTACAATACTTTGTTGAGGTGGATAAAATTCTCTTTCCATGAGTACCTGTACACGAGGATGTCGTCAAAGTAGATAAACATATACCACCTCAATAACGTCTTAAAGACATCGTTCATCAACCCTTGGAAGGTAGAGGGGGTATTAGTGAGTCCAAAAGGCATAACCTTAAACTTATATTGCCCATCATGTGTGGATCTTGTGTACATCCTCAGGTCTCACTCGAATTTGGTGGTAGCCGACTCGCAAGTCCAACTTGCTGAAGTAAGAGGCTCTCGAAAACTCATCCAAGAGTTCTTCAATGATAGAAATAGGATACCTATCCTTCACTATGATGGCATTGAGTGCACAACAATCCATGCAAAATCGTCATGTGTCGTCCTTCTTCCACACTAGGAGCACTAGTTATGAATACGAGCTCTGGCTCGATTGGATGATTTCGTTGTCCAATGATGTGGTCTTATGGTTGAGCTGACGACATGTCGCGTGGTTCTTCAAACACCTTGCTGAATTCCTTCAATAAGCTAAATAGATTAGCAGATACTTCTTCTTCCTTTGTATGGTCCACTTGGCTCTGGATTAGTTGCATTAAAAGGCCATGGTAGCCAGCCTTTGGCAGCCGCACCATCGACTAAAGTTAGGCTCCAAGTCATAGTCAAGTGCCATCTAACAGCACTCATTTGCCACTTTGCATGAAATCCATCCACATTTCTAGAAAGTCAAAGGTCACTGAGCCCAAACTTTGCATAGATTGAGTCCCCAATACAATAAGCCTCTTGTAAGGCCCAAGGGGTGAAGATTGTTAGTTTTTTATTTGTTGGCAATTGTGTACAAAATATTCTAAGTGTATTTTTTCATATATATATGAGCTTTATACAAGTCTAGAATATCTCTGGTTTGATGAATTGCAAGATTAGTGGAGAAAAGCTGTTGAGTTCACACGTTCACAAATGCGTTCGAACGCGGGTACTACGTTCACACAGACAGAGAGCCGCGTTCACAAGCGCGTTCGAACGCGGGCACTGCGTTCACACAGACAGAGAACCACGTTCACAAGCACGTTCGAACGTGGGCACTACGTTCACACAGATAGAGAGTCGCGTTCACAAGTGCGTTCGAACGTGGGTACTGTGTTCACACAGACCGAGAGCAGCGTTCATAAACGCATTCGAACGCAGCCTGAAGAATTCAAGCTGTCGCGTTCGAATGCACTTGGGCCCGTTCGAACGCACTTGAGATTAAGTCAGGCCGTTCGAGCCGCGTTCGAACGCACCTATGAAGTTTGCAATTTATTGGATTTTCGTGAGTACGGATAATATTTAGATTTGACTCTATCTTGAAGATCATATATAAGGATTGTGAAACCCTAACTCTAGTGAGTTGAAGGAGATTGTTCAAGGAGACTTTTGGGAGGCTACATCGGTTCTTCAACAAACAAGGTCCTTTGCATCTACAAATCTTAATCTTTCGTCTTAACGGCTATCTAGGCGAAAGATCAATGAGCGAGTATGGATGGCCATTGTGAACGGTTGGAGTCCACCAATGTACATGGTGAATGATGAGTTTGTTGAGAAACCGATTGAGTCATGGGATAAGATAGATTATGAAAAAGTTAGCTGGAATAGCAAAGCAATAAATGCAATTTTTAGTTGTGTTTCCTCGAAAGAATTTAGAAGAATTTCTACTTGTGAAATAGCAAAAGAAGCCTGGACGATCTTAGAAACAACTCATGAATGAACTGTGGCTGTAAAACTTTCGAAATTTCAGAGGTTGACTACTAGTTTTGAAACCCTACGTATGGAGGAGAATGAGACATTTGATGAGTTCTATGCAAAGCTGAGTGATATAGTCAACTCCAGTTTCAACCTAGGAGAGAAAATTCCTGAAAATAGAATTGTCCGTAAGATCCTTAGGTCTCTTCCAGAAGGGTTTCAGGCGAAAGTTACAGCTATTGAGGAAAGTATGGACATCGACTCTATGAAAGTTGAACAATTGGTAGGAAATCTACAAACATTTGAGTCCAGTCTTTCAAAACCAAGGAAGTCCAAAGGGATGGCTCTATCCACTGTTGAACAAAATTTAGAGGAGTCTGAAGATGAAGGTGATTTAGATGTTGAGATGTTGGCTATGTTTGTCAAAAAGTTTAATAAATTCTTTCGGAAGCCAAACAATTAAATGCTGAAAAATTTGAAAAAAGCAAAGCTTTTGTGAAAAAGAAGAATACTATGAGTTCGAATACAGGTGGTAGCAACAACAATGTCAAACAGAAAAATAAGAATTCTGAGAATAAAGTTCAATGTTTTGAATGTTCTAGTTTTGGACACATCGCATAAGAATGCTCTAATCGTCTTAAGAGAAAGGGTAAAGCTATGAAAGTTACTTGGGATGATTCGGATAAATCTAATGATGATTCTGAAAAAGATGAAGAAAACTTTGTAGCCTTTGTCTCTTCTCTGCTTAATACTGACTCTATTATTGATACTGATAGTACAGATGATCTTGATATGCTACCAGCTGAGGAAGATGAATCTGAAATTCAAAAGGCATATAATGACTTGTACCTGAAGTCATTTAAACTCAAGAAAAGCAATCTTAGACTACTTCAACAACTCAAGGAAATCGAACCAGAAAAAATTCAATTTGAGGAAAAGTACAAATTGGAGCTTAAACATATCAAAGACCTTTCTGAACAACTTGACAATGCGAAAAATAAAATGAAGGCTGATGAAATTGAACTAGAGCGATTGCATAAGGAAGTTATATTTCTAAAAGGGAAGAACAAACTAGACGAGATTCTACAAGCTCAGATCTCTGGAAAAGACAGGTATGGTGTTGGATATACTGATAATTCAAATAATAATAAAACTGTTTTTGTTTCTGTAGGTATACAAAAGGAAGAATACCTGAAGCCATCAATCGCATTTTCAAAGCAATCCTGGATGAATCCTTCAAAATTGAAGTTGAATCTACAAACTGGTGAATCTTTAATGGCACCAAAGGTAAACTTTAGTCACACTCCACGACAAAAGGTGAGTAGAAAAGGGTTTGTTCCAACATGCTATCATTGCGGCATTCTAGGGCATATTCGACCTCATTGCAAATTTTTGCAAAAACCTAGAACTGCTTTCATTTATGGGATGAAAACAAAGGCCATATGGGTCAAGAAAAGTAATTTGAAATGTTATGTTGTGCATACAGCCTTAAAAGCTTTAAATTTTGATTTGTGGTATTTAGACAGTGGCTGTTCAAGACATATGTCGGGTGACAAGTCATTATTTTCTAATCTTGAAAAACATGAAAGGGGAGTTGTGACATTTGGAGATTCCTAGGGATTCCTAGTCTCGAAAATGTTCTTTATGTTAAGGGCTTGAAAGCAAATCTACTGAGCATCAGTCAATTTTATGATAAAGATTATGAGGTAAAATTCTCCAAAAATGATTGTACTATTCTAGATCATGATGGTAATGTTATATGTTATGGATCTAGAACATCTGATAATTGATATGTCGTTAGAACTTCACTTAAACTAAAATGTAACAGTGTCTCTTTCGACATTGCAGATCTTTGGCATTAACGTCTTGGACATGTGAATCACAATAAATTATTTACTCTGTCCAAACATGAAGTGGTAAGATGCAGCTACCACTGACCATGTGCTACAATTAGTTCACATGGACTTGATGGGTCCAACAAAAACGGAAAGTCTTGGAGGTAAACGCTATATATTCTTAATGGTCGATGATTACTCCAGATATACCTGGGTTGCCTTTCTACGTGAGAAGTCTGAAACCTTTGATATTTTTAAATCACTATGCTTAAAATTGCAGAATGAAAAATCTACAACCCTAGTTAGGATTCGTTTTGATCATGGTAGAGAATTTGAAAATGAAAATTTTTCTATATTTTGCGATTCTCTTCGTATTCAACATGAGTTTTCAGCTCCTATAACTCCACAACAGAATGGGATTGTTGAAAGAAAAAACCGAGTTGTGCAGGAAATGGCTAGGGTTATGCTTCACGCTAAAAAGGTTACTCAAAGGTTTTGGGCAAAGGCGGTCAATACTGCGGTACATGTGATAAATCGTGTTTATCTAAGACTAGGTACAAATATGACTGCTTATGAAATCTGGAAAGGTAAGAAACCTAGTGTTAAATATTTTCGAGTTTTTGGTAGTAAATGTTATATCTTGCGTGATCGAGAATATTTAACAAAATTTGACACTAGAAGTAGCGAAGGCATCTTCTTGGGGTACTCGAATAATAGTAGAGCCTACAGAGTATTTAATCTTAACACTTCTCCTGTTATGGAATCTGCTAATGTTATGATAGATGAATCCTCGACTAACTTAACTAAAGCTACTTCTATTTCTGTTTCTACAGATACATATTACAAAGAAATAGGAAAGGAGTTTGATCTGGAAATTGAGAATCAGGATGAGGACAAAGTTGAAATGAACAAAAATGACTACAATGTACCGGAACCATCTGCAAGAGTGAAATCAAATCATCCACTGTCACAAGTGATCGGAGACGTGAATGAACCAATTAAGACAAGACGACAAATCCAAAGTGAGGTATCATTTACTTGTTATACATCTTCTTTTGAACTTAAAAATGTGAAGAAAGCATTGTTAGACGATTCTTGGGTTAATGCTATGCATGAGGAATTAGAGCAATTTTCTAGGAATGTTGTTTGGTATTTAGTTCCTAGACCTAAGAATGTGAACGTCATTGGAACAAAATAGATTTACAAGAATAAAAGTGATGAACATGGCAATATAGTTCGAAATAAAGCCAGACTAGTAGCACAGGGATACACTCAGGTTGAGGGTATAGATTTTGATGAGACATTTGCTCCTGTTGCTAGATTAGAGTCTATTCGTATACTGCTTGACATTGCTTGTCATTTAAAATTTAAATTGTTTCAAATGGATGTTAAAAGTGCTTTCTTGAATGGTATCCTGAATGAAGATGTTCATGTGGAACAACCTAAGGGTTTCGAAGATCAAAAATTTCCTTCTCATATTTTTAAATTGAAAAAGGCTCTTTACGGGCTAAAACAAGCTCCAAGAGCTTGGTATGAGAAGTTGACCACCTTTTTAGTGGATGCGAGGTTCACTCGAGGGGGAGTGGACAAGACATTGTTCATTAGACGTGAAAACAATAGTTTAGTTGTGGCACAAATATATGTGGATAACATTATTTTCGGGGCGACGAGTCAATTATTAGCTAAGGAGTTTGCAGATCTCATGCACAGTCATTTTGAGATGAGCATGATCGGTGAGTTGAAGTTATTTTTAGGGCTTCAAATTACTCAATTGGAGAGAGGGATTTTTATCGCTCAAACCAAGTATGCTAAGGATCTTGTGACTAAATTTGGTTTAGAAAATGCAAAACATGCTAGAACTCCTATGAATACAACTACCAAACTAGGTACGGACATGTCAGGAAAAAGTGTTGATCAGACAGTGTATACGAGCATGATTGGTAGCCTTTTGTACTTAACTACTAGTAGACCTGACATTGCATTTAGTGTCGGTGTGTGTGCTAGGTTTCAGTCTAAACCTAAGGAGTCACATTTGCTTGCTGTGAAACGTATCATAAAATATGTCAGTGGCACAGTTGATTTAGGTATCTGGTTTACTTATGACTCGGGCGCTATCATATCGAGATACACGGATTCTGATTGGACAGGTTTATGTGATGATAGAAAAAGTACTTCAGGTGGATGTTTTTATATTGGAAACAATCTGGTTGCTTGGCACAGCAAGAAACAAAACTCGATATCTTTATCTACTGCGGAGGCTGAGTACATTGCAGCAGGGAGTTGTTGTTCTCAGTTACTATGGATGAAACAGATGGTCAAGGATTATGGTATTGAACAAGATACTATAGTGCTTTATTGTGACAATATGAGTGCTATTAATATATCAAAAAATCCTGTTCAACACTCGCGTACAAAACATATTGATATCCGACATCATTTTATACGCGAGTTAGTTGAAGACAAAACAATAGCACTAGAACATGTTGAGACGGAGAAACAGTTGGGTGATTTGTTTACAAAACCTTTGGATTTACATAGATTTGAGTATCTTCGTACTTCTTTAGGGATTTGGGCTTTGGACTGATTTTATTAGGATTTGAGTTTTTTTTTAGTTTGCGAGTTTCTTTTGTTTTGTTTTTTTTAGGTTTTCTTTTACTCTGAAATTTTCTTTGGTTTTAGTTTCAGATTTGTCGAGAGTTTTTGTCATAAAAAAAAAATTGATGCACTCCTAGATTCAATAATATACTCTTAACATAAAAATATGATTTTTCTTTTGATTATGAGTTATTATAGTCAATTTTGTCATCTTGTAGTATATTGTTTCAATTTTGATTTTGTCACTCTCTCGACTTCTATAATAATAAATTTTTAATGCACTCATAACGTATGTGTATTCTTGTGTGAGCATGATATCATGAATATTTTTTTTTAAATAGCTCTCTATTAACTTTGATTTGCATAGTTTGACCTCATGCTTAGTTATCAAATATTTTTATAAAAGATCAATGAAAAGGGCTACAATGAGTTAGTGTGAAAGCCATCTTGTTTCGAGTTCAGTTTGACTCAGTACATTATTTGCAAATTAACAAAAAAAAATGATATATGTGAATTTCTTCTTGCACATTGTTTGATTTGTACTACAAGAAAAGGGCTACCTACTCATGTGTGAAAGCCATCATTGCACATATATGTTTCTGTTACGAACCTCCCTTTTGGCTATGGCTCTGATACCAGCTTGTTACGATCCTTCCTCGGCTATAGGCTCTGATACCAGATTGATACGAACTTGCACGGAACTTTGAGATCAGATCCCGAAATATCCCGCCGTTGGATCGCTGTGAAATTTTGATATGTTGTAGGCCCGGAAAAGAGCTTTCCAACGGATCTAGTTTCAGGCGAATCGGAGATGGGGATCTCGAAATATCGTTCGTTTAGTGGACGAACGTCAGGATACTCTATTTTGGATTCCGTGGATGAAGGCACGAAATCCTAGGTAATGGTGGATTGTGGAGGGCCGGTGTTGATGGGGTGGCACCGGTGTAAAAGTGATGGTGGAAGGGTTATGGATGATGGAAAGGTTAGAGATAGCGATGGATAAATTGGAAGAAGGGGGAGAAGAGGGCCACTCCTAAGGGACTAGGGTGATTGGCCTGTCGAGGGAGATTAGAAGCGGCGTTGCCGGGGAGATTGAGGGAACGAGAGCGAAGAAGATGAAGGAGGCAAGGCAAACTCAATTCTCAATAATCAATAATAATTTTGGTTGCCCTACACATACTTTTATAGGCTAACCAACAACTCAATCTTATCCTAAAACACAATCTTATCCTAAAACTCAATCTTATCCTAAAACTCAATCTTATCCTAAAACTCAATCTTATCCTAAGGTAAATCCAAGCTTGAGACGATGTCGGTGAAGTCCGAATCGTATCAATCCACCACGCTTCCGCAACCTTGTCCTCAAGGTTTGAAATTTGGGAAGCGATCCATGATGTCTGCCTCTAGCTCCCATGTAGACTCGTCAGTAGGTTTGCCCAACCACTCAATCAGCACTTCAGTCTCTAATCTGGATCCTTGGCGTCTTCTCCTACGACTTAGGACTCGAACCGGCTCAGTGGAGCCATCTTCCTCCATTGGTTCGGGTAAGGTCGAACCCACTACATGGTTAGGCCCGATCTGGGCCTTCAATGCCGAGACATGGAAGACGGGATGTATCCTGGTTCCTTCAGGTAGGTCCAATCGGTAAGCTACTGGACCGATTCGTTGTAGCACTCGGTACGGACCATAGTACTTGTATCCCAACTTTTGGTTCAAAATGGGTCTCAATGTGGATTGTCGATACGGTTGAGCTCGAACGAACACCAATTGATCCACCTCAAATTCTCGCTCACGTCGGCCTTTGTCATGCGTTTGCTTCATGCGGTTTTGTGCTGTGGCTAGGTGAGTCTTGAGCCGTCTCAATGTTTCATCTCGATCAGCAAGCTCCAAGTCAAGCTCAGTCCTATCCGTCGCCGCGAGTCTATCGTAGGCACGCAAGACAGGGGGAGTGCGCCCATAAACCGCCTCAAATGGGGTCATGCCAATGCTTGAGTGATGAGCGGTATTGTATGACCACTCAGCCCAGGGAAGAAATTTGACCCAATCCTTTGGTCGATCCGCCACAAAGCATCGCAAGTATTGCTCTAGTCCACGATTCACCACCTCGGTTTGGCCATCCGTCTCGGGGTGATATGCTGAACTAAGATTGATTTGAGTCCCTTGCAATCTGAAGAACTCGGACCAAAACTCACTTATGAAGATGCGATCCCGGTCTGACACGATAGTCCTAGGCATCCCATGCAAGCGTGCCACTTCCCGAACAAAAATTTCAGCAACCCTTTTTGCTGAAAACGGGTGAGACAATGTTATGAAATGTGCATACTTGCTCAGTCTATCCACCACAACAAACACCACCGATTGTCCTCGAACTTCCGGCAGCCCCTCGATGAAGTCCATGGAGATATCCTCCCAAATACGCTCTGGTATCGGTAGTGGTTGCAGTAGCCCGCTAGGCTTGAGTGCCTCTGATTTGGTTCGTTGGCAGATTTGACATTCACGCACATACTTCTTCACGTCCGTCTTCATCCCAGTCCAAGTACAGTTTTGGGCCAGCCGCTTGTAAGTACGTAATACCCCTTCATGACCTGCTATAGGAGTATCATGGAAGTGTGACATCAATAGCCTCCGTAGCTCTTCGTTTCGGGGTACCTTGATTCGCCCGCGCTCTAGTACTAACCCATTGCGCTCCTCGTGCTCGGGGTTGCTTGAGGGGTTCGCTCTCAACTCCTCCATGAGTCGGACCAGATCACTATCCTCTGCACTGGCTCTTCGTAGATCTGAAAAGAAAGGAAAAGTGGGTGCCGAGAAAGAAGCGAGCCCCCTTTCTTTTGGAAGTTCAAGCAGCGGTTTACTTCCATCCAACAACACTCTCTGATCATCTCTCCAAAAAGTCAATGTGAGGCTTATAAAATCAAAGGTCACGGGCCCCAAGCTCCGAAGCCATTGGGTCCCTAAAACAATATCGGCACCTTGCAAGGCCAATGGATAAAGATCCAATGTGAAAATTTGGCCTTGCACCTTCAATTCTGCACCTCCACAAATAGAATCTGCTCGCAAGGTGGTGCCATCTCCAATCGTCACATCGAACCCTTCCGTGGGTTCCGACTCGAGCCCAATCTTCCTAAGGAGCCTCATGTCAATGAAGTTGTGGGTGGACCCGGTGTCAATCAAGATTCTCACTGTGGTTTTCTTGATTACACCGTTCACCCACAAGGTCTTTGGCGCGGCTGTCCCCGAATAGGCGTCGAGGGAGATTTTGGCCATCGTGTCCTCCGCGTGATGTTGCTCCTCAACTTCTTCTCCTCGATGTCCAGCCACATCTGCACTTTCAGCTGCCATGGGTGGAAGATCGTGGCCTTCTCCTTTGAGTGGTAGCTTGGCAGGGAGCTGCAACGTCATCGCTGGTGATGAAGCTGTCGTGGTCGACTGTCGATTGACCGAGGAGAATGGTAGAAGATCGCTGGAGGCCATATGCGATTTCTTCTTAGTTGCCGACTCACTATGGTTGCAAAGGGAGCTAGTGAAAGGCCGCCCAAGTGTCGAAATTCGCGGTTTCGGATCATCTCCTTCACCACCGATGAGGATTCCTAATGAGGGATATCCAGCGACCAGGTGTGGCGTAGCCAGCACTTCGCGATTTGTCGACAAGGTCTCCGGTGCATGGGAAGATGTGGAGGTTCCGAGGGCTGCTACAATGGTTGCAGATCTCATTGTAGTTGGTGGCAGTTCGTTGCGGCTGACCATAGGTCGAGGTGTAGAATCTCGCTCTTGCTGGATAGCCGAACTTTCCCCTATTTTTGTGATGAACGGGGAGGCCGTGGAGGATGTTGGGTATGTTGTGGAGGGTTCCCAATGCTGTCTTGTGATTGCCTTGCTTGTTGAAAAAGGTTTCGTCCATGCCCGTATTTCCTGCATCATCTCCATCATTATTTGCTTGTTGATGGCAATCTGTTTGGAAATAGACCCCAACATGGATAGAACGCTAGGTTCTTCCGTATTCCTATTAGATCGAGTGATCGTCATTGGAAGCGCTTGTCCGAGGAACGGTGGCTCTGATACCAGCTTGTTACGAACCTCCCTTTTGGCTATGGCTCTGATACCAGCTTGTTACGATCCTTCCTCGGCTATAGGCTCTGATACCAGATTGATACGAACTTGCACGGAACTTTGAGATCAGATCCCGAAATATCCCGCCGTTGGATCGCTGTGAAATTTTGATATGTTGTAGGCCCGGAAAAGAGCTTTCCAACGGATCTAGTTTCAGGCGGATCGGAGATGGGGATCTCGAAATATCGTTCGTTTAGTGGACGAACGTCAGGATACTCTGTTTTGGATTCCGTGGATGAAGGCACGAAATCCTAGGTAATGGTGGATTGTGGAGGGCCGGTGTTGATGGGGTGGCACCGGTGTAAAAGTGATGGTGGAAGGGTTATGGATGATGGAAAGGTTAGAGATAGCGATGGATAAATTGGAAGAAGGGGGAGAAGAGGGCCACTCCTAAGGGACTAGGGTGATTGGCCTGTCGAGGGAGATTAGAAGCGGCGTTGCCGGGGAGATTGAGGGAACGAGAGCGAAGAAGATGAAGGAGGCAAGGCAAACTCAATTCTCAATAATCAATAATAATTTTGGTTGCCCTACACATACTTTTATAGGCTAACCAACAACTCAATCTTATCCTAAAACACAATCTTATCCTAAAACTCAATCTTATCCTAAAACTCAATCTTATCCTAAAACTCAATCTTATCCTAAGGTAAATCCAAGCTTGAGACGATGTCGGTGAAGTCCGAATCGTATCAGTTTCAAAAAAAAATACAGGAAAAATTCCTGTTATTTTATGGAGAATAAGTCGTAGAGTGAAAAATTTCAATACTAAGTCGGTTTGACTACTGTGTTGCATCATTGTTTATATAGTAAAGTTTGTTTAAGAAGATTGGTTCATGTTATCTATGCTCATCTTGCATATGCATATCGTTTTGATCAATCAAGATTAATGTAATTTTGAGTGATGCATTCGAATTGATTATAATATGCTTTTGATGATTTGATTGATCTTGTATGACTTATTTCATTTGATTGTCATATTCTATGTCTTAAATATATTTTGGAATTCTAGAAGTGCATCTCCAAAAAGATTTTTAACTTGTTTTTAGTTTTAAAAATAAAAAAATAATAATAAAAAAAGGGCGTTTGAATGAGAATTCTTGAGTTCGAACGCGGCGCATTCGAACGCGCGGACTGGTGCATTCGAACGCACTCGTGGTTTCTTTAAATATTGCGTCCGAACCCAAGGGTTTCATCTTCCATTTTTCAAACCCTAAAAACCCTTCATTTTCCCCTTCTCAAATCTTCAAGATCTTAGTGTTTTCCATCGAATTTTTCACTTCAAATCCTTTTTGGGGGTAGATCTCCTCCGGATCTAGTGTCTTTCAACCAAATTTTTGAGTTTCTCCTCACATTTGCAAGGTATGATCATCCATTATTTTCCTAGTTTCTTATTCAATAAACATGCTTGATCTTGAGTGATTTTGTGCGTTCTCAACTTTTGATCACGTTAATGTTAAACTCTTGATGGTTCTTGTGAGATTGAACGTGATATCTTAGCGTTTTTCAAGTGAAAGATGTTTTTTCTTTTGGGGCTTCATGGTTTCTACCATTTTTTTTTTGGAATTCTTGCTATTTTTTGGTTGCTTTGGGCATGTATTGAATATTGCAACGTGTTTTCTTTTCAAGAATGCCTAAAAAAATGACAGTGACCAAGAAACCAAAGCCGCCTTCGTCGCCATCCTCAGCTCCCAAGTTTTCTTCAACAATGGCTGCGGGTCGTTACAAACATAATTTTGGCACCCGTCTTGTTATCTGTGAAAGATCTGTGGTTATATCTGATTTTTCTGAGTTGGGGATTGAACAGATCTTTACTGAACGAGGATGATTATCAGTGTGTCGGATGAGCGGGACTGCTTATGTGGAAGTTGTTCGAGAATTTTTTAGTAATGCCACGATTTTCGATCACTGTATACGTTCTACTGTTCGTGGTGTATCTATATACCTGGATTCCAATGTTATTCGTGCTTAATTGAGTCTGCCTGATGGTGAGTTCCAATATCCGACGTCTGTTCCACTTTCTGATGTCAATGAATATGCCGGTACAGTCCTGATCAAAGGGGAACGTTGGAAAGGTAACATGATGCCGCATGCAAGGCTGACATCTGTGGCTCGCATACTTCACCTCTTTTGTCTGTACAATGTTACCCCCAAGACTCGACATTCCAGTATTAGTCTGGATCGTGCATTTCTTCTTCATGCCATGTTATCGGGAGTCTCTATTGACTTAGCTGCAGTGATCTATGATTCAATTCTCTCAGCTGCACAGAAAAAAGCACCTCGTGAGGGATTACCATTTGGCATTTTTCTTACAAATTTGTGCATTCAGAGTGGGGTGCGAGTAGATGCTTCGGAACCTTCTCTTACTTCACAGAAACCATTGGATCGGATTACTCTAAAGCGGAGTCAAGCTCACGACCAGTCGTCTCCTCTCAAACCATCCTCTTCCGCCGCTGGTCGGTCATCGCACCTCGACAGTTCTGATGATAGCTCTGCCGATGACTCATCTCCCACTGAGGGGGAGTTACCACAGTACTCGGACCGGTTTGATCAACTTAGTACTCAAGTGCAGGATCTCCATTCAGCGGTGAATGATTTACGTACTGAGCAAGTCCGTCAGGGAACTATACTTGATTCCGTGTTGACGATTCTTCATCATCAGTTTCCTCCGAGTTCCTAGTCTTTGACATTTGTGCCAAAAAGGGGGAGAGTGTCTTAGTGTTTAGGTGTCTAGGTGTGTAGGGGGAGTATGGGCATAGGGGGAGTTTAGTGGAGTTTACTTGATGGTTGAACTTTGCTTTGTCTTAGTGTCGTTGGCATTTGAACTTAACTTGAAGTAATTGTGATAACATGTGTTTAATCTTTGTTTGTTTAAATTTTTGCTCTTGTGATAACTTGTGTTTTGATTTTTTTATTTCAAGTTATTTTCACTTGATCTTGGATTGGTATATGTTTCTTTGCAGGGATTGATGTGCAAAATATTCTAGATTTGTTGATTGCTCAATTTGAAGTCCTTGTAATATCTTGTAACCTAGGTGTTTTGTCACAAATTGTCAAAGGGGGAGATTGTTAGTTTTTTATTTGTTGGCAATTGTGTACAAAATATTCTAAGTGTATTTTTTCATGTATATGAGCTTTATACAAGTCTAGAATATCTCTGGTTTGATGAATTGCAAGATTAGTGGAGAAAAGCTGTTGAGTTCACACCGCGTTCATAAACGCGTTCGAACGTGGTGCGTTCACAAACACGTTCGAACGCGGGTATTGCGTTCACACAGACAGAGAACCGCGTTCACAAGTGCGTTCGAACGCGGGCACTGCGTTCACACAGACAGAGAGCGGCGTTCACAAGCACGTTCGAACGCAAGCACTGCGTTCACACAGACAGAGAGCCGCATTCACAAGCGCATTCGAACGCGGGTACTACGTTCACACAGACCGAGAGCAGCGTTCACAAACGCGTTCGAACGCAGCCTGAAGAATTCAAGCTGTCGCGTTTGAACGCACTTGGGCCTGTTCGAACGCACTTGGGCCCATTCGAACGCACCTGAGATTAAGTCAGGCCGTTCGAATGCACCCGGGCTGCGTTCGAACGCACCTATGAACTTTGCAATTTATTGGATTTTCGTGAGTACAGATAAGACTCAGATTTGACTCTATCTTGAAGATCATATATAAGGATTGTGAAACCCTAACTCTAGTGAGTTGAAGGAGATTATTCAAGGAGACTTTTTGAAGGCTACATCGGTTCTTCAACAAACAAGGTCCTTTGCATCTACAAATCTTAATCTTTCATCTTAAGGGCTATCTAGATGAAAGATCAATCTCTAGGGCTACTGAGATTGGACTTCAATCACAAGAAGCAGTGAATTGTGGGTTCTAGCAATCAAGACTGAGAGAACAAAGTCGTTTGGATCGACGAGTTGTTTTGTGAGTCAGTCTTGTAACTGCTACTATCATAGTGATTGGTTTTGATCCGAGTTTGGATCCGTGATTTTTTTTCCCGTTTTGGGTTTTTTCACGTTAAAATCTTGGCGTTCATCTCTGCTTTCGTTCTTAATATTTCTTCGATCTTTTACTTAAGCGAACGAGCGATATTATTGCCTAGTGTTTAGATACATACGTGTGTCTATGGGTTTTTCAAAGATATAAAATAAAGAAATTGCCTCGAATCTTTAAAAGAACCCCTCAGCATATGTCATTTGCCCGGAGTGTTGTGCTGTCTCCAAGTGCTACATTGAACTTAGAGGTAGCATCTATAGCCATTCCTATCTTCTTTACCACACGTTCATCCACAAAGTTGTGGGTGCGCTTGGTGTCGATGAGGATCTGCATTGTTTGATTCTTCATGGTGCTGTCGATCCGAAGCATTCTTGGTGTATTGGCACTGATATAGGCATGCATGGAGATATCTCAGCGTGAACCTCCTCGCTGCTCTCCAAGGCCTCTTGATCTTCCACCAAATCCTCTAATTCATCCTCCACTACTACATTTTCCTCCAGATCCTCCATTTCGTCCAACACCATCACCTTGGCCATAGGTCGGGCACATGTGTGTCGCGAGGTGAATTATTCATCACAATAAAAGCATATCTCTTTATTTCTTCTTTCTTCAACTTGGGCTTAGGTAAGTCTTCTCATGGTAGCTCGAGGAGGTCTCCTCACCTCTAGTTGTGGCGGTGGAAGCAGTCTTGCACCCGTTGTCCTTGGTAGAGCTGTCGGCACATGATGTGTGGCTATGGTTTGCCGAGGCACTCCTCTAAACTCCGTGGTGCTCCAGTCCTCTTTTGTTGCCAACCAAAGCTCCTTAAGCTTATATTCTATCAATTGAGCTGTGGCAAAAGCCTCATGCAATGTGGTTGGTCGAGCAGCCTTCACTTTGGCTTGAATGTCCCGCCGAAGGCCACTAATGGATGTGCTCTTAAGTTGGAACTCTAACTTGCCACGAACTCGATTGCTAATACTATGCAGCAATTGACCTCAAATTAGGGGTGGCAAAAATTGACCCGACCCGATAACCCGACACGACAACCCGACTGTTAATCGGGTTTGGGTTTAGTCTAATCGGGTTCAGGTCATAAACGGGTCAACCCGCCTAACCCGATTATTAATCGAGTCGTGTTCGGGTTTATACCACTGACCCGTTTAACCTGTTTAAGTAAACGGGTCGGGTCGGGTCGGGTCGGGTCGATCCGCAAACCCGCCATATATATATATATATATATATAAATTTTTAACCCTAACCCTAATACTCAACACTAGTTGAGTGAGTCCCCAAATCGGCCAAATCCCGATCCCGCAGCCGTCGCACCTCGGCCTTTACCCATGCCCGCAACCGTCGCCCCTTGGCCCTTACCCATGCCTGTAACCGTCGCCCCTTGGCCCTTACCCATGCTCGCAATCGTCGCCCCTTGGCCCTTACCCATGCTCGCAGCCGTCTCCTCGTCGTCTTCTTCCATTAGATCGGCTTAATGGTGCACCGACCGAGAGGGCAATGATGGCCGCGGCGGTGGTGGAGAGTGGAGACAACGGTAAGCTCTTGCTTCCATTAGATCCCTTCTTCTTTGAAATCTCATCATCTCTTCCCCTCCTCCCTCTCATCTCCACCGCCGCCAATGGCAAGCTCTCGTCGCCACCGCAGCCTTCTCTCCTCATCTCCGACGGGCCTCCCACTCTCTTGCAGCCTTGCCTCTCCTCAGACTTCCGACGGAAATCCTAAGGCTCGATCTTCTCTGATCCTCCCTCTCGAGGCCTCGCCTCCACCACCACCCTTCTCTCCTTAGATCTCCGACGGATCGCCATCCTTCTTGCACGCCTGCCTGCCCGCCCCATCGTCGTCGCTGTCGGTCGATCGATCTACCACGCCATCGCCGTCAGTCTCCGATCTCTATCATTGAGGAGTTGGATTTGTTACCGACTTATAGTTGTAATTAAGGATTTGTGTTAGGATTTGTGGGTTAATGGCTTGTATAACTGAGAGTTTATTGTATAAAAGATTCTATTTGTGTTAGCCCAGTCAATTGTATAATAAATTCTGTTTGAATGCAGGGTTAATGGCTTAATACTTATAATTATTATTTTTATGTTGTATAAATTTTGAGTTGAAAAGATATTATTATATAATGTATTATTTATATAGTGTAAATTAGTAAATATTAATTTTTATATGGGGTTAAATAGTAAATAATTAAATATTATTGTATTATTCGGGTCGTGTTAATACGACCCATTTTTTAAACGGGTTACACGGGTTGTGCTGTTTTAACCCGACCCATTTAATAAACGGGTTACACGGGTTGTCGTGTTACCCGTTTAATAAACGGGTCGTGTTCGTATTTACTAAATACAACCCGTTTAATAATTGGGTCGTGTTCGTGTTAGGGAGATGTTGACCCGACCCGAATCTGACCCGACCCGAACCCGCTTAACCCAACCCGATTGCCACCCCTACCTCAAATGATATAATATGCATTAATTATGTGAAATCAAAGGATAACATCACGAATCTATTAATAAAGAGTTTAATAAGAGATCAAGTGTATTATTTATCGTGGGCAATGGGTTTAAAACCTATCACCTAGAGTAACAACACAATAACAACCCAACCTAGTTGACTACAGATCCCAAGATCTAGGTTCAAAGAACAACCGAGTTGTGGAGGTGTTCTTTAAAATTACTAAAGAATTATTTTCTATGATGATGTAGTGATAAACTTGCATTAAATGTTAGGGTAAGCAATATTTTTAATAGCCCTTATACCTTGAAAATCGAAGTAGAGTATGATAGGATACACTTAATAAGAGGTCACCTATGTGAGTGTAATGTGAGCCGCTTCTATCAAATGTCTACGCTAAATCTCTCTAGAACTAATAGAATTACCAAGTGCTTCCAAGGTTGAATTGACACAATATATAGAACCAATTGTATTGAACAGTTCAAGACGTAATGTTCACTAGTTAGTGATGGTTAGCGAATAAATCCAATAATACTTCACTAGGAAAGGTTCAAAGCCAAAAGCTTCCTATCTTGATATGATAATTTTCATTGTACTCTCAATCAAGTCTATATTCATATGCATTCGTAACCAACGCATTCATGTGGGGGAGTGTTGGATATTTCATGTATTTGATATAAATATTTTATTAACTATGAGCTAAGTTTTAAGTGGGGTTCACACATTATTAATGATAGATTAATAATGGATCATATATTCACTTATTCAAACTAATGAAGAAAAGTGAATAAAAATTGCCTCTAAAGTGGGTTTCAAAGCAATAAAAAATAAAGATAAGTTAGTATGGTATATGTAAGTGTCAAATTTCTTATTGGCTTTGAGCCCCGAAAAGGATACCTATTTTGTGGATAAATAATACTATACAAATTAACTCACACGTATGCACCGCCCAGCCTTGCTCGGCTCGATTCGGTTCATGCGCGTGAGTTAAGTCTAAAATTATTTTTTGCCTGATTTGAGTTTAGATTTGGTCTAGTTCGAGTTAGGTTCAATCAATTGAACCTGAAGTGGCATATCCCCTCAAATTAATCAATTAATTGTTAGTTGAACCCGAAATGATGCATCCCTTCACATTGAAAACTATTAATTGATTCTGACCTGAAAGGATGCATCCATTCGTGACTAGATCTAACCCTCCATTTACATCCCTTCGTCATGCCTGTTTACTACTATAAATAGGTCATCATTTTGTATTTGTTAATCACAAAATTTTATACTTTCTATTCATAAGTTGAGTCTTTTGTCTGCATTTGAGAGAGAGTACTACATAGTTCAGGTTCGATAGAGCATTCATATAGCAACTTTCTTTTGAGTACAAGACAGTCGATGTATCCTGTGAGACTGACGTCCTCTGTTTTAGAAGCAACAGATGAAGCACGAATTGGTCTTAAGGATATAATATCCAATACTATACTCGACTATATAAAATTTTATATTCAGTAATTCATAATTTATTTAAATTCATTTAATTTATTGGATCAGATTTATTGTGACCTTTAGAATCAGATTATTTTCTCCGATACTTCTCACTCTAATTACATCCTATTTTATACTTTAATTCATATTAAAACTCTAGATTGAGGTTTTTTGGTACAGTGATATTTCTCTTTCTTTATTCTCTCCAAGGATAGCAGTATAATGGTCACAAATTAAATCACATATAGGTTATGTCAAAAATTGAGAGGTTTTCAATAATTTATGGTATTGTATATACCAAAAAAATTTCAAGCGATGCATGTGCAAATAATTGATAGTTTAGAGCGTCTAAAT
Source organism: Typha angustifolia (assembly GCF_048772165.1). Taxonomy (NCBI): domain Eukaryota; kingdom Viridiplantae; phylum Streptophyta; class Magnoliopsida; order Poales; family Typhaceae; genus Typha; species Typha angustifolia. Next base: position 10,323,719 of record NC_133253.1, on the reverse strand, counting down.
AAAAAAATTCCTATTTTAATTTAGGGCACAATTTAGCATTAAGTGAGAAACCATCGTAAGCAAACGAACCTGGATTTTTCTTCCCATCAAAGGTTAAGAACATGTGCTTTGGCATCAAATTAAATTAACTAGATGCCAAGATGTTGTGTATGACCCTAATTTGGATGTCTAGGTTTCATAAGCCAAAAATTGAGCTTAATATTATAAGCTATAGGTGTATATGCAACTCTTCCAAATACATTAAACCAAATGAATCTAAATGATATTAGATATTTATTCGGATATTATTTTTCGACATATATATAGATGATATAGATATGAATATCAAAACAGGTAAGAAAAACTCAACCCATATACACGATCAACAAAATCCAATTACAAATTAAACCCAATTATATTTGATTTAATCTGATCGATTTTCACTCCCATCTGTAACTCAGCGAGCATTTAGCAAATTTCAGAAACGAAGGGAGCTACACGACTTTATAAGCCTTGATGGCTGTGACAATACTATGACAGGAAGTAATGCATATATAATTTCATGTGATATGTACCATATATAATTTCATATGTGATATGTACCATATATAATTTCATATGTGATATGAACCTTCTACTTGGTTGATGTCATGCAGATCCTTTTACCCAATAATTAAGTACTTGGTGGCAGAAAATTCTAGAAACATCCCAGATATTCCTTTAATTAATACTCAAACCATTGAGATGGCGGTTTCGGGTGACGTGCTTGTTTTTTTATCCTTAAACTATATAGTTGGCTAGTTACACTGACAAACATATTATGTCATAATTTAATAGAACCAGAAAGATATATGCTTGAGTTTAATTACGAAAAATATTGCACAATTTTGCACTTCGCACACAGTAAATAACCAATCTAATGACCAAGTCAAAAGTTACAAGAAACTTTTAGATTAATTTTCAGCTGACTGATTGGCTTAATACATTAGTCGTCATTATTGGATTCATGCATTGAGTTATGTGCCATGCACAAGTCAAGTTATTTAATTCAAGCATACCGAAGATATTAAAAGTGCAATTCATAGTAGAGGAATCAGAGAATTAGCTTACTTCGAAAAATAACATATATATATATATATATATATATGACACCATGACACTTAAGAGTTGACGAAGAACATTGACAAAAGGAAAGTATGAGATGCTTATTATGTACTTAATGATGTATGTTATATGACTTGATTTTCTACGGCCTTTGAATTTTGACAGCAGACTGTAATCATTCTAAATAAGAAAATAAGGTACGTACGTACCTACCTAATTTATGTACTAATTGATCCCGTCTATATCTTAGTTTCCGACGCAGGAAATTAATTAAAAACCAATTGTTGTCTCATTCTTTGTTTTACATAGTCCATGGTGAAAGCCAAAAACCGTTATATATTGTAAAGATTACTGTTAGCATGTGAATATAATTTTTTGCCTAGCTGACTAAATTTAAGAACACTGATATGTTCATTGTAAATGCACATGATGGCTGGCGTTCTTTTATATTGTTTACTGTTGGGCACCATTAAGCAGCCACAATAAAGTAGGGCCATTTGGTTTAATTATATTTCATTATTTGGCGTCTATAATATTAAATGAGAAACTTATCTAAACAAATATGTTCCCTCTTTTTTGATAGTAAAGGTTAAGAGAATATGTTCACATCCACTTAATTAACCTAGATGTTAAGCTGCTATATGTGAGCATATCTTACTTCTTGGAAAGAATATTTTAGATGAAATTCAATTAATCTTGTATACAAATAAATTTCACTATTTCCAAACTAATGATATAAAAAAGTAAAATCTATCTAATCTTTTTGTTTGCAATGATATAGGAATAAATCCATTACATTCATTTTTCATATTTTATATCCATAAGAATTTTATAGAGTAACTGTTTTGATATTTCTAAATGTCTAGCCCAGTAGAGCTATCCGATCCACCTTACTTGAGTCGGGCAAGATTGAAAGATTGTTTATTCTATTCATCACTTTGAGGACAAAGTGCGTAGAAGCATAGTGGATTGATGGGATTCAAGTCAGATCGAACTAACTTGCAGAAATTGGCATGGACATTAGGCTCATGGCTTGAGTCATTTATTTAGCTAGTTATTTATTTCAGCATTTAGCTTAGTTTTATTTCAACTTGTATTAGTTAGTTTGATCAGATATCGGATTAGTCATGGACTTGGTTTAATTAAGTTGTTTGGGTTAATTAAGTAGCCTCTAATATATACTATGGAGTGCAACGAAGATCACTAATAATTAAGGAAAATTCAATTATCCTCCTTAGTCTCCCTTCTCTTCGGCCAACCTTCCTTTGTCACCTACATTCAACCCTAGTCGAGCAAGCCATCAAGGGTTGCCGACCTCCTCCCCTCTTCTTCGGTTGACCTCTCCTCTCATTTAGGCATCGATCACCTCCTCCCCCTTTTTTCCTCTCTCCCTATGGATATGCTTTACCTCACCCTTCATCACCATCTTCCCGCTAGTCTTATTTATCCCATCCTCCCCGACTTTCGGTCACTCTTGTGATCATATCTCTTAATCTAAGCTGCTAAACATCACATTCTTCAATCAATTAGATTCCTCTCTTCTAGGGAAATAATATTTCCAAATTTAATGTGATTCCAATGGGTAGATATTTTAGAGTAGCTCTTAAAAAGTCTACCCTAGAATTTGTTTTTAACTAGTCGTAAATCAACACTGCCACCTCCAACGCCCTTCTTAGCCTTTCTTCCCTCTTCCACCACCTCTGTCTCACCCTAGACCATCATTTCTACCCTATGAACCATCAACCCCTGCCATGTCCTAGACATCATTAGAGACCAGTCACCACCATTGATCTAGAAATCCTCATATTTATTGTTATAATAGTGCCCCCAGAGGCTAAACCTCATCCCTGATCTCTCCTCCACCAAACCCTTCCACCACCATCTTCCTAAACTTTCCTCCATTCCAAATCAACCCTAACCATCCTCTTTACATCCACCCTCCATTACAGACTTGTAGGTCCCCCTCTAGCCCTCTAACACAAAATCATCTTCATTGGCCATCAACAACACCACCAAGGCAACTTCATGGAAATTAGACCCAAATATAGGTTGAATCTAATATGCTAGTGAATATAAAACTAGAAGATAGGGAGATTATGGAACAAAGGCATCTCATTTAATAATTTTTTTGTCATTGAATAAATATTTGACCAATACTCTCCACTAATTACGCAAACTGCATTCTTGCACTTAAACTTGAGCTGGTAGCCGAGAATGCTTGAAACACATCTACGCTTGAATTACAACATAAAAATTTTGGTACAGTTGTCTTGTGGAAGAAAATACATATTTAGATGAACCAAAAATAGACTTATTTAATCGTATGTTAACGCATCTATGCTTGAATTACAACATAAAAATTTTGGTACAATTGTCTTGTGAAAGAAAGTACATATTTAGATGAACTAAAAATAGACTTCTTTAATCCTATGTTTTGGTCATTTGGTATTTCCATTTATATATATTGTAGGTTGTTGTTAAGTATTGATAACACATATTTTTGTAAAAAAATACAAAGGGACTTTGCTTATTGCTGTCACTACTAACATGAATGATGATGTGTTTTCTCTTGCATCTGCTATTGTGGAAAGTAAGAATACAAATGATTAGGGTTGGTTCCTTGCATGTTTTGTACTCTAGGATTTTACTTCTGAGAGAAGGCATATGTTAGGTTTCAGATTGCACGAGGATTATAACAACAATCAATAATAAAAAAATGGATGGACTGAGCCATTAGTCTACCACCATTTTTATCTCCAATATATGATTAGCAATTTTAAGAAATTTCACGTATAAAAACTTAAAAAACTATCTTCACATGACTACTTTGCAAAATCAGAATTGAAAATTTAACTTTCACACTGGTTGGATAGCTAGTGTAATCAAAATACAAAGAAATGATTTGATGATATTCTAATAGAAAAGTGGTCTTTAGCTCATAACATGGTCATTGGTATGGGGCCATTATTAACCTATCGGAGATATTTAGCAAAGTAATAAAATGTACTTGTGGCTTGCCAATAAATGCATTGGTGGTATCGTGTAGTGGTTTTCTCAGATACTAGATAGATATTGAGAGATGCAGCAATGGCTAACCATCAAGATTTTACCTTAATTATGGTTAGTTTCGACGCGAATGCTAGATTCTATATAGTTTATGAATTCAATTATCGTCATAGTATTTTCAGAATTGCTATTGCATGCTCTAATTTTAGCAACTTGAGAGTATACAATTTCAAAATATTGACCTAAATATGTGGAGTTGTATGTGACAAAATGTAATAATATAAATATATGTGCACCCATGTATTTACTACATGCAAGACTGTGAACTTAAATTGGAGATCATTTATTGATCATATATACACCATGCACACATATGTCAGTACATAGTACCCTAAGTGTCATCCTCTTTGTGGCAAAAATTATTCGTCACATTATGATGGTTCAACATTATTGTTTTATCAAGATACAAACTGGGTGGTTAAAAGAAGACCAAAAACATCAAAGTTTTGTGACAAGATAGACGAGTGGGAGCTTGTCAAAAAGAATTTATGTGGCATTTGTAGATAAGAAGGAAATAATTAACGTAGCTATAAATGTAAAAATACAAGTTAGGTCTTCATAGATCATCGGTGGAGTGTTAAATTATGTCTATTTTTATTTAGAAAAATACTTGCTTAAAATTTGATGCCTTTTATATAACTTAGACAAATGTTTAAATTTTTTTGTTAAGAATATATTTTATTAAAATTATTATTCACTTATGTTATCTTGGCTTGTGATGGGTACACACAAGGACCTAAGCCCTGTCAATAAATTTGTGCTGAGATTATAGAGACACCATAGATCTGAGGTGAGATATTGGGACGAGATATGTACTTATGATTATGCCTTACTTTTTATTTTAAGGCATAATCTTTTCATTTATATTTTGCATGTTTATTCCTAGGATCCAGGATTTTTGTGAGACAGTGAGAATATGATCCTTGAATAATTTATATTTTAATGCTGATCGAGTTTTACTATGTATATTGGCTCGCTAGGATACATATTAACATTAATTACTATATTATTAGATGTTGGTAGCTAGAGATGCACACATTCCATCTAAATGTAAGGGAAAGACATTATTACATTACGAGATATTGCTATATTGTTAAGTCTACATATCTATGGACCTATCATGATAGAAGGCATAGATATTCAGTGAGATGATGTTTGTGGGAAACTTCTGAGTTATCTCACTTTAAACAACTGTGTTATGCATGTATGGTTGGGAAAGAAATTTGTCACCCTTCTCGTATATGTTGACACTTAGATGATTTGATAATATACTAAGGTTTACATTTTGACGGAGGGCTAAAATTTTGCAAACAAGTCTAGAGATGTAGTGTAGTTGATGTATTTTCCTTTATTATAGGACTTGGAGTATACTAACATGCTCTTAGTTGAGAGAGTGCGGCATTAGTAGTACTCTACCAAGAGATATGCCATGCTAGTCAACATGATGCAGGAGAGATATCTAGGCCATTAATTTTGTTACATGTTATTTTTATGTCCATATATCATAAACAATACTTCCATGTAGTTTTCTATCTTGCTTATCTTACTAAGATAATTATCGATTTTGATATGGGTTGACTCTATGTTGGCAGGTATGACAGAAAATAAACTCCCCCTCAAGCTACCAATGCTACGGTTGTTGTTAGTGATGACATTCCGAAACCAACTTAGCCTTAGCCAGTAGTGCAAGAGCTAAGTCATCTTTAGCCAATTGTACCTTAGTCAACTGATGTGTTTGGCACCAAGTGGTAGATAGTGTAAACAAATTTATGAGCAAGTTTGGCACCACAAATGATGTATTTTTATCGAGATCAACTAAACCAACAATGTGATGATTAGGTAATATTTGCAAATGTAAAATTATTTATAACATGATATATTTAACTTACTTTACCTTTTGAAGATTATATGGGAGTCATATATAAAAGAAGTATTGGCTAAACTAACTCTGATATATATATATATATATATATATATATATATATATATAGTAGATAGCATGATATTATGAAGGATGAGGGAACCAATCATCTGTTTTGATGTTATTTTGTGGCATTTTTTTTGGATTGAGTGATGTGCCAATTTGGCTAGAGTAAACAAATCTCTACTCCATGTAATAGATAAGATTGATAAGCATGGTGAGAGCACTTTTGTTTGGCAAGCTCACAACACAGAGTATATTGACATATAATAGTAACATGAAACTAGGCTAGTAGATTCACCGCTAGTGGTTGACGCGATGAGCTATACTGATCCATACATGGCTTTTGCTCTCTTGCACATCTATTGAGGTTGTAGTATAATTAGTACAAATTAAAATATTGGGTTAAATATATTTTACCGCCAATACTTAGGCCCAAAATTATTTTATCCTTGTACATTAAAAAGTCTCAAACTAGTCCCTATACTTACGACTAAAGTGAGATTATTAGTTTTTTTGTTATATTTAATGGAGCTCACTTGAATGACCAAAATGCCCCTTCGTGTTTATTAGTCAAAATAGATTGATTTTTTATCTGAGTTTTTTAATCTATATTTGTCTTGTTCACAAATGTTAATAACTATTAAATTTCATAAAAGCCTAGGTTTAATAAAAAAATTAACAATTGAGGGAATTAAGCCCTCTATTGAATTTTAAAATGTTTTGAGCATGCTACGTTAATTTGGATGGAGAAACTAACAGTCTCGCTTTAGTCATAATTACGGTGACTGGTTTAAAACGTTTTCAAGTATAGGGAGGTAAAATAATTTTGAAGTATGGGAGGGTAAAATGTATTTAATCCTAAAATATTTTATGTTCCTATCTTTTTATATTCTCAAATATTTGTAAAAAATATTAACTACTAAATATTTGGAATAGGTTTATAGTTTTTTAAATTTTCACCGTCAATGTTCAAATGCACTTGCTACAAAGAGTTCAATTGTGGTTGAGCATCAATAAGTGTAATTATTGACATGTGTGTTAGTGAATTATAGATTGTTAATGAGTAGCTATAGTGTATTAGTTTGTACTAGCTCCTACAGAACATCAACCATCACGAGTTTTGTCAAGTAGAGGTAGAGGTAGAGGGAGAGGGAGAGGAAGAGGGAGATAGAGATAGAGATACAGATAGTTACAGCTACTTATATGACAGAGAAGGCTACATCTACTACAGAGCAAGATATATCTAAAATGGAGTAGAATACATCTACTATACAACAGGCTACACAGGTCATGATTATAGAGGAGCAGTGAGCAGATGTAAACATACCTACTTCATGGCTTACATAGGAGCTATCTACTTCTCATAATCTATGATTGCATAGGAAGAAAATAAAAGAGAAAAACCATGGCATATTTGATTTTATGTACTAGGCAAGTTGATACATGTTCATGAACTTGAAATGTTTCGATGCAAATATTTATTATTTGAATAAAGCGCTTATACGTTTAGAATTTTCATTTATTCAGCCCTGCATATATTAGTGGTTTAGTTTTACTAACAAATGCTTAAGTATCAATCAGTGTTTAACATGGTAGTTTAAGTTAGTGTTTAATTTCCTTAAGTTAAAATGGTAATACATAAAATGTTAACTAGATCAGCATCTTACTTTTACATAGAAACGTTTAACCTGGTAAAATGCTTAGTAGTTCAATGATTTACTTTTAAACTTAGTGTGAAATAGATCTATTTTGATATTCAGTTGAGAGGTGGTCTAGTCAAAAGTTTCAACTTGTTCTATATCACTTTTAGTTGCAATTATATAATTATAGAAGCAACATTTTACTTGCATGCAGAAGAAGGAGCCTCATGGTCATGTGGCCACTGATAGAATACTATAAAAATTAAGCACATCTCAAGGCCACCTGTGATGGCATATTAAATAATGTTGGGTGTATCTCTTCTTCTGCACTACAATACTTTAAAAACAACGTAAGTATGAAGACGTTTCCTTCTGCACAAAGTCAAACGGACGACCTAATGAACGTTATCTACAAAAACAGATTTCTACTAATACTATTATCTGTTTTTCACGTTCCTTAATCCAAGTGGGTGGTGGTAGAATAAGGAAAGAGATCAATCAAAGAAACCTATTTAGAATCACTGATTTACGATATGGAAAACAGCTTCGGTATACCACCCTAAATAACAAGAAATAAAGACTAGCTCCAAATATGTTGTTTGTCATAATATCGACGACTTATTTTGTTATCTACTGTTAACTAGAAGAAGATCTTCATTTTAATTAGATGCGAGTTTTAAATAATCTTTCAGAAATTATTGTTCTTTTTACTTAACAATCATTAATCTAGTGATGATGTTTATATTATTTATTAGGAGAGAGGACTCAAAATCTGCTCCTAATATATAATCTTTGGGTGTTGTTACTTTATAATTACTTTTTTTTTATTCACATTTGACTAACTCTTCTTCAAGCTAGTGGTAAACTGCTAAGAATTTGGATTTATTTCGAACCTTTTCTCTGCTTATATTTATTTTCCTAGGTTAACATTTGTTTTCTCAATATTTGTGGCTGTTCTTCAATTTTATGATAAATAATGGAGAGGAAATTTTACCGAGAATGAGCCTTGAGTATGAAAACTAGATAATATAAATATTCAAGAAACCTCTAGTGAGCAGCAACCTCCTTCGGTGATAGGAAGCTCGAGTACTAAAGTTAAATAAATATAAAGAATAAAAGAATCATTTACCTAGATAACAAAGACTCCAAGAGTGCAAATAGTAATGTGGTATAAAAATACATCAATGTTCATGACTAGCTGAGTTCCTTGGTTTGATTTTTGAGTACTCGACGAGTTTGACGGAATTTGATTGATTCTAAGCTCGATATTTTCACATGACTCGCCAATGCTCTAGCATCCAATTATTTGTAGGTGACACATAATTAATTGAATTGAATAAACATAGTTAATGAAATCCTTCACAGTCAAAAACTTAAGGTTGAAGAGATCCAAGCAAATTAAATAATATTGCATGACTAAATGATAGGTTTGTTTATTAGTACTAGATGCTCCGCATAAACTTTTAATTTTAACTTTATCTTAATTATAGTTCAAGTGCATATCTATCTATTATTATTATTACATAAAATTCGTCATACCGTGTGCTTTAGATGGCGGCTTAGAATTTGGTTACATTTTTATGCTATATGGATCGAACTGATCGCCACATTGTTCTTAGGTTCTGCCTAGCTAATATAAATCAATTGTCAACGGTTTCTTTTTTAATGAACTCATGGAGGTTTCTAACTAAAACTTTCTTAAATCCTTTAATTGCAAATTTAGAATCTACTAGTTGCATAATATAAGCAAACTAATGGGTCTGATCTCCTATATATTATCCTAGGAATTAACTACAATCTATATGCTACGTACATTGGATCAAAAGGTGATAAGTTACTCATGTTTCGGAAATTCCTACAACCAGCAGTGAAAATCGATCAACGTCATAGGAGACAGAGAGAGGAATGCTAGCTGTGCATGTTAAATTAATTTAAACCATGTAAGTCAACTCAATGCGGTGAACAAACCAAACCTAGTGGAACCCGATAAGACCCTGTTTGTTTACGTTTGAGTCAATCAAAGCGAGACTAAGGGGATACCAAGTTATTCATATCAATCGTCTAGCTTGGATTCCAATTGCTATAACCCGAGAATTACTAACGTCTGCGTTTTAAACTACAATAGTCAGAAGCAAAAGAAAGATGCCAATCTTCTAAATGATTAAGAAAATTAATTTCTTTTAGTATATTCTAAAGAATAGTTTATTAGGTATGAGCTGTGATGGTCGTGCAGCACACTTCTATCACTCGAACCACAAGCTAGTTAAACAATATTTTGAGTATTGATAAATCTGATCTGCTAGACCTCTACATCCCTGTAGCATCATTTGAGCTCTATATAAACTAAAACACAGCTATCTTAATCTCATCACTCAAACTACAGGAAAGCTATTGAGCTCCAGAGCAACAAACCAAGCTAGCTTGCTATGGATAACTTCCATGTCACCCTTCTCCCCTTGCTTCTTCTTTCTCTCGTTATCTCACCACCCACAGCTACTGCACAGTTGAGGCAGAACTACTACGCCAACATCTGTCCCAATGTAGAGTCCGTAGTCCGTGGAGCCGTCATTCAGAAGATGCAACAAACTCCCATCGCCGCACCTGCTGCCCTGAGACTCTTGTTCCATGATTGCTTCGTCAGGGTACGTGAAATTTCCTTTTTGTTTCAGCTGTTTATTTACGGTTACCAATCATATAAGGACAAATGGATGATTATGACATGCGTGCAGGGCTGCGACGCGTCGGTGATGATCATCTCGCCAAATGCAGACGACGAGTGGCGCAGCCCGGAAGATATGACGCTGAAACCAGAAGGGTTTGATGTAATTTTGGCAGCTAAGGCCGCTGTTGACAGTAATCCCCAGTGCAGGAACAAGGTGTCTTGTGCCGATATCATTGCCATTGCTGCTAGAGATGCAGTTGTCCTGGTAACGATCAAAAGACTCAAAAAGTTATTAGGACTTATCTGTTTGTCAAGCTAGCTCCTACGTCCGATTGTTGATATTTGATTCACCTGTGGAATACTTGTCGCAGAGTGGAGGACCATTCTATCCTGTTGAGCTTGGAAGGTACGACGGTAGGATATCCACGAGATCCAGTGTTGTTCTCCCTCACGTTGACGCCAATTTGGATCGACTTAATGCTATGTTTGGTGCCTTTGGTCTAACACAGACCGACATGATTGCTCTATCTGGTAAAATGTTTCAGCACATTTGTGTTACACTCCAAATAAATGTTGATGTACATCTACATAAATATTAAAAGGTAGGAATTAATGCTAACATATTGATGCATGCATGATCAGGGGCTCATACTATCGGTGCCGCTGGTTGTCCTAGTTTCATTGATAGGCTCTACAATTACGCACCAAACAGACCAACAGATCCCTCCATGAATCCTGGATTCGTCTTCCAACTACAACGGACATGCCCGAGAGTTTTTAGCCCCGCTGCATTTGCCTTCTTGGATGGAACTACTCCGGCCAGGTTTGACAATGCTTACTTCCAGAATCTCCAGCGAGGCATGGGGCTACTTGCCTCCGATCAAGTCCTATTTACTGATCCACGATCGCGCAACACCGTCAACTTGTTTGCCGGGAACCAGCAAGCTTTCTTCAACGCATTTACGACTGCCATGGGTAAACTTGGGAGGATCGGGGTGAAAACAGCTGCGAATGGAGAGATCCGACGAGATTGTAGATTTCCAAACTAGATTTGACTAGCAGATATTGTAGCAAGAGAATAAGCAAGTGTTGTTTCATTTTCGACTGGTTTGCTCTCCTTTTCTTTTATTCCTTCTTCTTTGGATTGCAGTGTTTGTTGTTCAAGTGTTGAATCTGAATAAGCTTTTGAAATCTTTTTCTTCTTTTGAGGTGAATATTGGTATTTTAATAAATGAAATAAATCATTAGGTTCTTGAATACTTGTCTCTATTGATGTTTCGTATTGAAAAAACCCCTAGACACACGTATGTATCTCACATTTAGGCAATGATATTGTTCGTTCGCTTAAGTAAAAGTCGGAAGAAATATTAAAAACGAAAGTAGAGATGAACGCCAAGATTTTAAGGTGGAAAAACCCAAAATGGGAAAAAAACCACGGATCCAAACTCGGATCAAAACTAATAACTATGATGATAGCAGTTATAAGACTGACTCACAAAACAACCCGTCGATCCAAACGACATTGTTCCTCTCAGTCTTGCTCGCTAGAACCCACGATTCACTGCTTCTCGTGATTGAAGTCCAACCTCAGTAACCCTCGAGATTGATCTTTCGTCTAGATAGCCCTTAAGACTATATATATAGCAACTATATTTTTATGTGACTGTTCGTATCTCTATTGATCCTCATAGTGATCTAAATTAGTCGAACCTGAATGAGTCAATAATATAAGCTTGGGTCAGCTCGCCTTAATTCGAGCCAGGTCGAATCGGTTGCTGACTTGCTCAATCCATAACCAAATAACTCTATTTAGAGGGAAGACTGCTAAGCGCATATTTTCCCTCTCAACTTTTTGATACACGGCTAAAGAGCTAAAGGTTCACCCAAGTAGGCTAGTTAAAAGTGAGAGGATGATCAAGAAAATATGGTTTAACTTTTCCTTTTCCTTGAGATCAGAGTTGTGCAATGGAATTGTTTTCATAACCATGATTGAGGATAATCAAAAAAGTTACAAATTTAATGTCACAAAATGTAGGTAATGTACTATATATGCCTACACTTTCTAATAATTACTCAAACTTTTACCAAAAAATATGAGCGAAAAGTGATAATACCTACATCAAATGCTAACTTGACGACACTTTAAAAAAAATGTCAAGAGTACTCAAAAGCAGTTCCAACATTTTCTTGCGGCAATTAAAATTTCACAGCATTGTATTCGTTTGCCAACACTTTCAAAAATATTGGTAAATGATAGTTCTTTCAAAACGATCACATTACCTATCTTTCGTTAAACTACACCATCTTTTATAAATATACTTTTGTCAAATTCAGTGTGAGGGTATTATATTAAATAGTAGTGTGGGAATATTAAATGACTTATCCCACCTTTAATCTAGAGTTTTAATGATGTAACTTCGCACTTTGCATGAAAGTTGTGCTTGTCGCAAGACCTTTCACCTTTTTTCCACATCTTCCTTGTGACGCATCGCTAAGAATGCATCTTCACTTCGACACTTCATTGGCATCATCTTCCATTCGATGTGTCACATTTGTGTTATAATCCGACAACGAGGGTCAAGTTAGTTAGATCAAATCGAGTTAAGTCTAGTTAGTTGATTTTGGTTATTATTTTAAGATTTTAACTAAAGTAGATGGAAGCCTAATAGGGCAAATCATATCTGACCCGCTATAACACTATTCCTACAACTATGAGAGGTCAAGGATTATTTTGGGATACGAAATGAATATTGAGTTTAGTCAATTTATTATATTGTCTTTATCTTTTATCATAGTCATTGGATCGTCTTTATCTTCATTGGGGTATACCTTAATCCTAGAACACTCACAAGCTCCCAAACACTAGCCACCATCTTTCTCAATGAGCCACCATACCTTATAGTCGTCCCTCACAACTCTTAGCCATCTGTCATTCTTTGATGACCACCGCAGTATTAGATAATTACAAATCTATCTAATTTCGATATTTCTTCACTGTTTCAATTTTAACTTTCCACTCCAACCTTAGAATCACAACAAATTAGAGTCAAAAGAACCATAACTCATCAGGCTACTAACCATAAAAATCTCATAATTTTTTTATGTTACGATTCAGCTAGTTATGACTTTTGTTTATTTTTTTTTAGAAGAATAGGATTTCTAGCAATCGCATTCGAATGCGACTATCAAACACCTACATACATTCGCAAAAACAGAGAACATGTTTAGTGCATTCGAACGCATTCGATTGCGTTCAAACATGTCGTTCGAATGCCTACACACGTTCGCAATGACAGAGAACGTGAACTCTGCGTTTGAACCTGCTCGGCTGCGTTCGAACGCAATCGACAAACTGCATTATCGTAGGGTTATCTTTTAATTATCTTAGGGTTATCTTTTAATTATTTTGTTGATAGGTTAGCCTCTAAATATGTAGAAGGCAACCTAATTAAGAATTATTAATGAAATATTAGAGTTATCCTTCCCAACTCTCTCTCTTTCCTCCAACGGCATGCAATCTTGGACGTCATTTTCTTCCTCCCTCAATCTTACTATACCCCCCCCCCCCCCCCCCCCCCCCCCCTTGCCTTTCAAGGATAGATCTATTCTCCCCCCCTTTGTCTAGCTTAATGCTCTATCCCACTACTATAGCCACCATCTTCTTCAAAACCCAATCATTATTTTCCTATTCCATTACCCACGATCCTCACGCCACCATCTGACCCACGATCAGTATTTTCTCCATAACTTTTGGTCGACAAGTCTGATTGACGTGATCTCAATTGCGTTGAATTCCTTAGTTCAAGAGGAACAATTTGTCCAAGTTATAGATCTATTGGACAGTTAGATCTCCAACAGATCTCGAAATTTCTACCCTAAGAAGAATTTGGGCTGATCTTCAGATTGTTGCACTCTGATTATTCCTGAATTTATGAAGTGGTATCAGAGCCAAGTTGACCTCAAACATATCATTGATGATGATGACTCGAGCGATGGCTTCTAGAAGGCAAATAGAAGATCTAAACATAACAGAGGAGGGCGCAAACATTGAAACACCAAGGCGTGAAGCATGGAGAGCGAATCTTTCCGTGGGAAGTCCAATGATTACGGAAGGCCTAGTGTCCGCATTGATGGCTGCTTTGGCACCAACCAACATGATGTTGGAAAGGTTGGTGAAGGCCAGTATCATGCCACTCGCGAAGCGATTCATGGATTGATATTGGAACACGGCGAGACCTCAACACATCAGCATCAAACATCGGGTTCGGCTAGCTCTACCAATGGACACATCATCCACCACCACGAGTCGATTCTTCCACACCCCATGGCATGAGAGGCCCTTGTTATCCCTAGACCGATGCAACCCGATGAGAACCCTAGGGCTCAAGTGCAAACTTTACATGAATGAAGATGATGAGGAATGAGTAGAGTATGATAAGGTGGAACACTGATGTGATTTCATGCAGCAGAGAAGGGATGCATACCGACAACAACATCACCCTCCTGTGGCTAAGCCGAGTCAAAGCTACGATCCTAACAAAGATTTCGATGTACGGGATCGATCAGTATGCCTTAATTTCCAAAATTTTAAAATGGTAATCCTCTTGATTGGATATATAGGGCCAAGCAATTTTTTGAGTTCCAAAGAACGCCAAAAGACTCCAAGGTAATGCTAGCAAGCTTCTATTTTGAAGGACCAGCCCTACATTGGTATCGGGGCACCGTAAGAAACAGGTAGATTAGGGCATGGGCTTACAAGGGTCATTATGAAGAGATTTAGGGCTGCTAGGTATGTGAAGATTTGGATGCTCTCCTCACCAAGATGGTACAGCGAACTATAGTTATAACATACCAAGAAGAGTTCGAATAGATTAGTGTACGTTGTGATCCACTATGGCCGGATGCCTTGCTGAAATCTAACTTCTTAGATCGGTTGGGAAATGAATTGCGGGCGAATGTTGAAGCCTTGCATCCATGAACCTTAAAGGAAGCATATGAGGACGCCATCATTATGGAGAGGAAGCACCAGGGCTTGAGGAACGAAAACAAAAACTTATGATCCATGCAAGAACCATGACAACCTTACTGGCCAGTTGAAGCAATTGGTACTACAATAGCAACTTCGAAGTTGGCTACTGAAAATCTAGGACCGAGAGCTCCACTCCGGCTCTCCACTAATGTGAAGGGGAACTACATAGCTCCTATCCAAACTCTAACACTTGCCTAGGCGGAAGAGTATAGGTCAAAAGGCCTATGCTTCAGATGTGATGAACGTTTCACACCTGATCATCGGTGTGCCAAAGCAATAGGGAGTGTCATGTTGACTGATGGTCAAGATGATCTAGAGGAGGAATCGGCCGAGGAAGAGATTGTGGAAGAGCTTCTTGAGAAGGCCCTAGAGGCGTATGAAGAGAAGGATATCCAAGCCGAAATTTCAATGCACGCCTACTCCGGAATTGCTGCACCAAATACGCTTCAAGTAGACGGGTTGGTCAAGAAGCACTATGTGCTGATACACTTAGTTAGAATCTTTTTTTATTGCATTAGATATTTATTTTTGTTAAAATAAAATTTCTATAGGTCCCGTTCAAATGCAGGAGGGGTCGCGTTCGAATGCCCTTGCGAACGTCTACATCAGGTTAGCAAATACGAAGAACGCAATCGGGCGAGTTCGAACGCCTATATCGCATTCGCACATCTAGAGATGGAGTTTTTTTAGTGCATTCGAACGCGATTTGGCACGTTCGAACGTGATTGGGCATGTTTGAACATGATCAACGAGAATCCTCTAGAATTAGGGTTTCATATTATTTTAAGACTCGTTGGCTAGCCTCTATAAATATGTGAATGGCAGCCAATTTTATTATGCAATTGGATTATTGATTTCTTGCCTCATATCTTCTCTCTAGACTTCACCCTCCTCTCTCTTCACCATCTTTTCACCTCTAATGTTGGCAAGATTTCTCCTAACTTCTAATCTTCCTCGACTATTGAGCCACCCCTCTTCTTTGGGATCTTGACCATTTTGTTCCCTTTATCTACCTCCCTTAATCATATCCACTATCCACCTTCACCTTCATATCCATCCATAACCCTAATATCCACTCTACCCGTCACCACCACTATCACCCACGTTATTCCGTGTTTTCGTCCCTACTATAGTTCGAATCTGTGAAGGGCGTAAATACAAAAGTTGTAGATTAGGAAGTTACGGATCTAATCCAAATGGTTTCATAATTTTTGACTACTGGAGAATATCTGATAAATATTTTTCCACGGTTATGCGGACTGATTCCTATAATATATTTAGATCTTGAAGGAATCATAGCATAACCTATCTTTGGTTCCAAATCTTATCAATTGGTATTAGACCTTATCAAATTGGCAAGACCGTGAGGCCGATTCTTTTAGACCTTATCAAATTGGCAAGAACCATGCACGATGATCCTAACCGTGAGGCCGATTCTTTTAGAGCGACCATGGCAAGACCAAGTCAACCAATGTCCATGGGTTCGAATATGGATGAACTTTGGAGCATGTTCTAAATATTGTTGCATAGAGTTGACAACATATAAAAGGATCACAATGAATTTAAAGAATATGTCGTGAATCGATTAGGTTCGTCATTTCCTCGACGACGATCGGAATTTCAAGAAGGACCAGCAGTGGCACCTCATCTAACCGATACCCAACAGGTCCAGGTGAGTCATATGAGTGTCAATGATCCCCTCTTACCTATGCCTTCACATTATCCCCCACCTCCGTTACAAAACCCAAGACCGATGGTAGTGAAATCCGAGAGGCGTGTGACACTGGTGCACTTTGTCAATGAGGAGGATTGGCACTATGAGGATAAGGTTGATCCCTATGGAGATGGTGATGGACGTGCTCGAGGATTTAGAGAAGGTGATCAACATGCACAAAGGTTTAGACCTGAACCAAGGATCTTTCGTGAACCCGACAATATTATTTAGGGGAGAACCGCATGCTTGGACTTTCCAAAATTCTAAGGCGGTGATCCAACAAATTGGATGTTTCAAGTTGAACAATATTTTGATTGTCAAGGTACAACGGAAGATGCAAAGGTCCAGATGGTAAGCTTTCACCTCCAAGGAACGGCATTGTATTGGTATCGATCGGTTATTTGTGGTGGTGGATTTATCGAATGGGCTGATTTTTGTAGGAAGATTATACGCAGATTTGGGATAGCGACTGTAACAACCCAATCCAAAAAAAAAAAAATTCATGGGCACGACGCGATCGGCCACACTGTGGCCGGCCTCGTGCCCATGCCAGCTGCTCATGCAGCTTGGTGGGGCGCCACGCGCCTGCGGCCGCTGCCGCAGCCAACCGGCTGCGGCCAACTGGCCGCGGTGGGCCCCGGCGGGCCCCGGCGCCGCCACTACTTCTCTTCTACCGCATTCCCTCTCTCTTTAAATCTCTCTCTCTCTCTCTCTCTCTCGATGCTCTCTCTCTATCTCTCTCTCTCTCGCCGAGGCCGGCCGTCGTCGTCGCCACCTCCACGAGCGACGGTGAGCTCCTCTCTCTCTCTCTCTCTCTCTCTCTCTCTCTCTCTCTTTCTTGCCCGAGGGTGGGCTCGTCGGAGCCGAGCCACCGGCGAGAGGCCGACCGCTAGCTGGCCAACAGCGGCCGGTGCCCTCCCCGTCGGCCCGGGTCTGTAACTACCTCCCTCACCTCCTCTCTTTCTTCTTCCTCCTCTTCTTCTTCTTCTTTCTTTCTTTCCTTCTTTCTTTCTTTCTTTCTTTTTCTCCTTCTTCCTCAGCTCCTTCCCTTTCTTTCTGCACAGTGTTGGGCTCGGCCCAGCACTGTAGCAGACAGTGCTGGGCCGAGCCCAGCACTGATGGCAGATGTGATTAATTTATTAATTAATTAGTTTATTTATGTTATTTATTTAGGTATTTTTCTTCTTAATTAATGCAAATAGATTATTTAGACATGAACTATTTTAATAATATTATATATCCTTCAATATAATTTTATTAATGATAATTTTTATCATTAATGATTAATTAGGTATAAATATATGTAATACTTATATTTATTTATTTATTTACATATCTATTAGTTTAATAGATAGATTTGTAAATTATAATTATTAGATTTATATTAATTCTATTAATTTATTATACATTATTATTTTGTAACAAATAAGATAATGACTACATAGTCCCTAATTAATCAAGATATAATTTAATTATAATTAGGTTTTTATCTATATTTATATTTTATTTATAATTAAAATCTAGCCAATCATAAAAATAAGTAGAAATTCTAAAATCTAATAAATCATCATATTTTACTCGAACGGATTATAATGGGATAAACAACTAACTTTATGTTACTTAAACATTTTCAGATCCCGAACCCCTTATTTGAGACCCCGTTGTCCTTGCTAGCGAGAAGTGTCACACAGTTGATGAGTGGATGTAAGGGATACATGGTTTGTATCTTCTGATCAGTATGAGTAGTCTTATCTCCTAGATCCCTTTCTCAAATTAGGTTATATTATATATTATGTACATGCATGTTTTGGCCTCCAGCATGATTATATGACTTTATCTAGAGATGATTACAGTCGAGCATATTTTATCATGCATATAATTAGGTTGATCTTGGATATGAGTATGATGATAATAAATAGAGATGATGAGATATGATTATACTGTGGTGAAGTTATATCCAATTGATTTGTAGCATGGGTATGCATATAATAGATGAGCATGAGTATGCATGTGTTGACTATATAGTTGGAGACTACATTGCATCATTTTTCTCTTGATTCCTATTCCACTTAAATTCCTGTTATGCATTGACTTGTTATCGTACTGGATGTATGCATATGATCTGTCATTTAGAAGGAAAGCATGAAATGTGATTAATAGGATAGTTGATAGAAAGCGTGAGGATACCCGAGTGGGCGCGAGGGTTAGGACGCGCTTGGTGGATGATTGATCGCTCGACATGGTCGCGATCCTGTTGGCCTTACGTCCGAGGTCGTTAGTCTGTGTGCACAGCAGACATTCGGACACATGCCGTTCGCCAGGGCATATGTGGCGAGTTATCCTCATGAGATTTCTATCAGCTAGAGGGGTGCCCGGTCTGGATGGATGTTGATACCTTTAGCGGATGGCAGGGTATGGTTATATTTGAGATACTCCTTGCGGATGGCAGAGTATGCTCTGAGCCTTCGGGCATGATGTTGAGACCGGGTATCTGGTGTTGACTGTGCACAGTGGTCTAGTATGATGATATTATACCGAGATGTCGGTGATGATCGTGAATGTTGAGAAATGCATATGATTTTATTTTTATCTGACATACCTGATTATTGAGTGGTCAATATACATCATATATGGTTGCATTTGGTATCATAGCATGGTCATGGTCGGCATGCATCATGTGTCATAGAGTTATGATGATCATATGATATGGAGATTTGTTTATTCATTATCGAGGATTGTATACTTTTATCAGTATGACATATTATCTACTTTTCATTTATGTATTATTGAGGATATATTCATATACTCATTCATGACATGATGTTGCTTTCTGATTCATATTATCTAGTACATGATTTACTCTCTGTTTGGCATCACTGATTCGGGGTAAGGTCTATTCAGTAAGCTTTTTGCTCATGACTCTCTTTATTTCTTTTCTAACCCCTCAGATTTGTGGTACGTGATAGCGACCTGAGATATCTTGAGAAGATATTTTAGAGTGATGATGAGGTGAGCTATTGATGCGAGACAGTATAAAAGATAGTTTAACCAGACATTGAGTTGTATCGTTGTTTGTTATATTTGTACCTTATTGTATCAAACGATGATTTGTATAATATAGGTCGAATCATAGTGTACTCTTGTATTAGTTATTTTAGTTGTATCTTGATGGTTTGTTGTGGCCTGTGTGGGTCCTACCAGATTATGTAGCGGTCTAGTGTATATTATTGTGGACTTTGATATTCATATGTTAACAGGTTTATTTGGTTAAGAGTATGATTTATTTGGTGATGGATTATATGATCATGGATAGGTTAGCAGGTTTTATTTGATGATGTCATGATTATATGTGCACAGGAGAGTATCCGTGCGTGACGGGCCCCGCCCGACTTGTCGCGTGCGTCGCGCGTGCCGTGCGGCCGCGTGGGCGTGCACGTGCCGTGCCGGGCGGGGGCGTTACAGCGACATATGAAGATTTTGTTGCCATATTAAGTAAGATGGTTCAGAGAACAATCGTATGGAAGTACCAAGCTAAGTTTAAAAGAATTAGTAGTCGTTATGAGCCACCTTGGCCCGAACAGACATTAATAGGCACATTTATTTCGGAGCTACGAGAGGAGATACAAGCGGATGTTTGTGCTTTATGTCCTACTACTCTTGAGGAGGCCTTTGAGAAGGCCGTAAGGATAGAACAAAAGCGTAGGGCTGTAAAGATGGCAACGAAAATCAATTGGGGCAACCGAGATGGGCGATTTGCACCTAGAATGCTGGTTGGAAATTCTGCGGTTTCAAAAATATTGGCTACGAGTACTAGACCACGACCACCTTTGAGACCTTCCGATGTTAGAGGAGGCACAAAACTCTCGTTCGAACTCTCACACCTGCCCAAGTGGAGGAGCGAAGAGCGTAGGGCCTTTGTTTTCGATGTGATGAGCGTTTCACCCCTGATCATCGGTGTTCTAAATCGATCGGAAGTGTGATGCTTAACGACGGTCTTGGAGAGGATGATGAGGTTGTTCATGATGGAGAGTATTCAGAGGAGGTCCATGAGAAGAACGTTGAGGAGGGCGTGGAGAAAGATATCTAAACTGAAATATCGATGCATTTATATTCGGGTACTTCCGCACCGAGGACGTTATGAGTAGATGAACTCGTTAGAAAGCATTGTGTGCACATCCTCATCGATTTAGGGAGTATGCATAACCTTCTAGATGAGAGGCTAGTGAGGAAATTGGGTTTAGATGCTAAATCGACTATGAGGTTTGACGTTAATATTAGAGACGGCACGAAGCTTAGGGCGGAGAGCTTGTGTCGCCGAGTCGGTATACGGGTGCAAGGACACGACATTATTATGGACTTGTATTTGTTGGCGCTATGAGGAGCGGACATTGTCCTTGGTGTTCAGTGGTTACAGAATTTGAGACCCGTCACATTTATTTTTCGGAGCATGTGGATGAAATTTAAACAAGGAAACAAAGATGTGTGGCTTGATAGTGTTCGCTCTTTGCTGATTCCTACGATGCAACTTATGATGGGATTGTCTTATGCGTACGATTTGGCCTATCTTCTTCAGTTAGAACTAGTAGGAGATGAGCCTCAAACGAGTTCAGGTACTACCATTGAATTGTCTATTTTATTAGATAACTTTTCTAGACTGTTTGAGGAGCTGCAGGAGTTGCCATCGAGGAGAACGGCAAACCATCACATAGAGATTATACCCGGGGCTGCATCGACAAACGTGAGGCCATATTGGTATCCACATGTGCAAAAAGAAATTATATCAAAGATGGTAGCCGAGATATTGGAGCAAGGCCTTATACAACCAAGTCATAGCTCATACTCATCCCCCATATTTTTGGTGCAAAAAAAGGATGGGACATAGCGTTTTTGTGTCGATTATCGAGTACTAAACGTTATTACCATCAAGGACTAGTATCCCATTCCGGTTATCAAAGGGTTGCTAGACGAGCTTGCAAGGGTGACTATATTTAGTAAGCTTGACTTAAGGGCCGGGTATCATCAAATTAGAGTTTACCTGACGGATGTGCATAAAACTATATTTCGGACTCCGGACGGGCATTACAAGTTCCGAATGATGCCTTTTGGTCTCACCAATGCTCCAGCTACCTTTCAAAGCCTCACGAATGATATATTTCGGCCTCTCTTGTGAAGGTATATCTTGATATTTTTTGACGATATTTTGGTGTATAGCAGGACTAAAGTGGAGTATTAACAGGATTTAGAGGATGTGCTGAATTTGTTGAAGCAAAATCAATTGAAGATCAAGAAATCCAAGTGCCTATGGGGAGTACCAAAAGTAGAGTATTTAGGCCACATCATTTTAGCGGATGGTGTAGCGGCGGATCCTCAAAAGATTGCATACATGACCGCTTAACCTATTCCTACTACTACCACCAGATTGAGAGAATTTTTGGAGCTGCTGGATATTATCGCCGATTCATTGCCAGATATGGCAAGATCACTGCTCCTCTCACTTCTTTGTTGAAGAAGGACTCTTTTAGATAGACGGATGAAGCCACTTCAGCCTTTTAAAAATTAAAAACAGCAATGACGACGGCACCCGTTTTAGCGCTATCGGACTTCACCAAAGAGTTCATTGTGGAATATGATGCGTCTAGTGTTGGCATAAGAGCTGTACTAATACATGGAGGATGTCCCATAGCCTTTCTTAGTAAGGCTTTGTCACAAAATCTTAGCAATCATTGACTTATGAGAGAGAGATATTGGTAATTCTGCATGCGGTAACAAAGTGGAGGCCTTACTTGATCGGTAGACGATCATTATCTGAACCGATCAAAGGAGCCTTCCATACTTTATGGGATAGTACATACATACTCCGGCATAGTAGAGATGGATCACAAAATTGCTAGGATATGATTATAAAATCCAATACAAGAAGGAAACGAAAAATGGAGTGGCGGATACACTATCACGCCAATTCGATACCGCTGAGCTTGCAACCTATTCTTCTCCTACCTTTCCCTTTCTTAACGAGCTGAGGTATGCATGTACATCTGACCCAGATATTTTGAGATTGTTGCAGGAGGTGATGGATGATCTGGAATGCCATTCCGAGTTAGACAATCAAGGCAGTTTGCTGCTGGACTGCGGATGCATTCGAGTACCCGCAAATGATGGATTGCGACAAAAATTGTTGGAGCACTTCCACCAAACTCTAGAGGCTAGTCATTAGGGTGTCTTAAGAACTTATAGGAGGATATCTCAGAGTTGCACGTGGCCAGGATTGAAGCGGGATATGAGGAGTTTTGTCCGTGCTTGCGAAGTCTGTCAAAGGGCTAAAGCAACCACCATGAAATCGGCCGGGTTACTACAGCCTTTACCTATACCGGACCGTGTTTGGGAGGATATTTCTATGGATTTCATAAAGAGTCTTTCGCTGGTACGTGGTTATTCCATTATCTTTGTGATGGTTGACAGATTGAGCAAATATGCGCACTTTTTAGCATTGTCACATCCGTTTTCAGCCAAGTCGGTAGCTGAAATTTTTGTTAGTGATATTGCTTAATTATATAGCATACCACGCACGATTGTCTCGGATCGTGATCGTGTATTTATGAGCGACTTTTGGACGACATTTTTTAGATTGTAGGGGACTCTATTGAACTTTAGTTTGGCCTATCATCCATAGACGGACGGCCAAACCAAGATGGTTAATCGAGGTATTTAGTAGTATTTAAGGTGCTTTGTGGGAGAGATGCCGAGACGATGGTTGGAATTCTTATCGTGGACAGAGTGGTCTTATAATACTGCCTACCATAGCAGCATTGGTATGACTCAATTTGACGTGGTGTATGGATGCATGGCTTTGACTTTACACGCTTATGATCTAGTGGTATCTGCAGATCGGACGAAAGTGGACTTAGCGTTGATGGATAAAGACGCTACATTGAGGAGGTTGCGTGTTCATCTTAAATTTGCTCAAAACCGCATGAAACAAGTTTATGATCGTAGACATAGGGAGTAGGAGTTCAACATCAGCATTTAGGTGTTTCTGAGGGTGTAGCCGTATCGACAGGTGACCTTACGTCCGATGCGTAACCAAAAGTTAGCACATTACTACTTCGGTTCATTTTCGGTGTTGGAGCGTATTGGTCCGGTTACATATCGTTTGGAGCTGCCAGAGGAGTCGAGAGTGCATCCTGTCTTCCATGTTTCATTGCTAAGGGAGCGCATTGGAGACTATGAGATCATTGTATCAGTTCTACCAGAGCCATTGAAGGAGATAGAGATCGTAGAGCCAGTTCAAGTACTTGATAGACGCCAACGACGATATGGTACCAAATTGGAGATGAAGATTCTAGTTAAGTGACTTGGCAAGCCATCTGATGAGGCGACATGGGAGTTGGAGACTGATATCTTGGAGCGTTTTCTCGACTTTTTACCTTGAGGGTAAGGTGGGGGAAGCGTGGTGGGCTGATACACTTAGTTAGAATCTTTTCTTATTGCATTAGGTGTTTATTTTCATTAAAATAAAATTTCTGTACATCGTGTTCAAACGCAGGAGGGGTCGCGTTCGAATGCCCTTGCAAACGCCTGCATCAGGTTACCAAATACAGAGAACGCATATTGTGTGTTTGAACGCGGTCGGGCGAGTTCGAACGCTTGTATCGTGTTCACACATCTAGATATGGAGCTTTTTGAGTGCGTTCAAACGCGATCAGGCATGTTCGAACATGATCGACGGGAATCCTCTAGAATTAGGGTTTCATATTATTTTAGGACTTATTAGCTAGCCTCTATAAATATGTAGATGGTAGCTAACTTCATTATGCAATTGTATTATTGATTTCTTGCCTCCTATCTTCTCTCTAGACTTCTCCCTCCTCCTTCTTCACCATCTTTCCACTTTTACAGTTGGCAAGGTTTCTCCTAACTTCTAATCTCCTTCGACTATCGAGTCACCCCTCTTCTTTGGAATCTCGACCACTTTGTTTCCTTCGTCTACTTTTCTTAATCACATCCACTATCCACCTTCACCTCCATATCCATCCATAACCCTAACATCCACTCCACCCGTCACCACCACCACCACCCACGTTATTCCATATTTCTGTCCCTTCTAGAATTCGAATCTATGAAGAGCGTATATACGAAAGTTGTAGATCAGGAAGTTATGGATCTAACCTAGTTAGTTTCGTAATTTTCTAACTACCGGAGAATATCTGACAAATATTTTCCCACGGTTGTGCGGACTGATTTCTGTAATATATTCAGATCTGGAAGGAATCGTGACGAGCCTATCTTTGATTCGAAATCTTATCGATTGGTATCAGAGCTTATCACGTGCACATCCTCATTGATTCGAGAAGCATGCATAATTTCTTAGATGAGCGCTTGCTAAGGAGGATTGGGTTGGAAGCAGAGCTGACCAATGCATTTGAGGTAGCAATTGGCAATGGAACAAAATTAAAAGCTGATAGTTTGTGTTGCCATGTAGAAATTCGGGTCCAAGGACACGAATTGATTGTTGATTTGTATCCACTTGTCTTGCGGGGTGCTGATTTTGTCTTGGGTACTCGGTGGTTACAAAGCTTAAGGCCAATGACGTTCGATTTTCACAACATGTGGATGACATTTAGGAGAAATGGCAAGGTGGTGCAGCTAAATGAGGTGAAAACACAATCTAACCCCATATTGCAACTTATGGCATGGCTACCATGGCCAAGGGAGTTGGTCTGTCTCTTTTAGATGTCTCTAGTAGAAACAAAGCCTCCCTTAAGCTCAAGTAAACCCTAAGAATTGTTACAACTATTATCTAAATTCTCTATGTTGTTTAAAGAGCCACAAGGACTACTGCTGTGTAAAAATTCAAAGCATAAGATAGCCATTGTACTAGGAGCTGAGTCGGCTATGTATGACCATATTGGTATCTTTATATACAAAAAGAAGAGAAAACAAAGCTGGTTGCCGAAATGCTTAAACAAAGAATCATTCAACCTAGCAATAGTGTTTACTCCTCACCGATTTTGCTTGTGCACAAGAAGGATGGTTCCTAGTATTTTTGTGTCGACTATTGAGCACTCAATGCCATAACCGTCAAAAACCAGTATCCAATATCGGTGATAGAATAGTTATTTGATGAATTGATAGGGGCTTCTTATTTCAGCAAACTAGATCTTAGAGCTGGATATCACCAAATCCGAGTTTATTCCAAAAACGTGCACAAAACAGCTTTTCGAACTCATGACGGTCGTTATAAGTTTCGAGTCATGCCCTTTGGATTAACCAACACCCCAGCAACATTTCAAAGCTTAATGAATGACATATTCAAACCACTCTTGCGTCGATATGTGTTGGTGTTCTTCGATGATATTTTGGTATATAGTAGAAGCTTAGAAGATTATTTGAAACATTTACATGAAGTGCTAAAGCGGCTTGAAGAAAACTCTTTGAAAGTCAAGTTGTCTAAATGTTTGGTGTGAGAGAAACGTGAAATATTTGGGGCATATCATTTCAACAGAAGGTGTAGCAGCCGATCCAAGCAAAGTGAAGAGTATGATCGATTGGCTGATTCCGAGGAATGTTTGCGAGCTACTTGGGTTTCTTGGGTTAACAGGTTACTATTACAGACTTGTTGCTGGGTATGGTAAAATTGCAGCACCACTTACCGCCCTTTTGAGGAAGGATTCCTTTGTGTGGAGTGATAAGGCAACGACGGCCTTTGAAGAATTTAAATTTGTTATGATTTCAGCTCCAGTTTTGGTGTTGCCAGATTTCCAAAGGGAGTTTGTTGTTGAATGTGACGCATTCGAAGTGAGAATAGGTGCTGTCCTAATGTAAGGGGGCAGACTTATAGCATTCTTGAGTAAAACCTTGTCCAGTAGATCACAACAACTCTCAAATTATGAGAGAGATATTGATGATTAGTCATGCTGTGTTAAAATGGAGGCCGTATTTGGTGGGACATCACTTCATCATCCGTACTAATTAGAGGAGTTTGCCATATTTTCTGAATCAGTGGATACACAGATCAAAATAGCAAAGATATCTATTTTTTGACTCAAAGAAGATGACCAAAGAGAATAAGAAATTGTAGCAAATTCTTATGGTCTACTATTATGTGAAGTATTTGGTTGGAAAGAAATAGAAGAATTTTCAAAAGCAAGCGTAAAGATTGAAAAAAACAGACTCATGATATTAAAACCGTATCTTTTTATTGGCAGGTATCAAAGAAGACGACAAGAAGCTCAAAAGTTGGTGAATGGCCAAAATCTGAAGGCCCATTAAATTTTAGAGGATTACAGTTGCAATGGTGGTTTTTTTTTTCAGTATTTTTTGCTTGTTTTGTCAATTGGTGTTATCTTGATTGTAGCTGTGTATTGAAACTTTATGTTTGTCTATAGTTTTTATGCGTGGGGACTGTTGTGATATAAGTTGTTTTTTGCTATTGGTGTTGCTTTGATAGTGGTTGCTTAGCTGTGTGTAGTCTAGTTGTGATATATTATTTCGGTTGTCGTGTTGGCTTTCGGTTTCTTGTTGGAATTTGGTCTTTTTGGATGTAGGTTGTGAGGTTGTAGCTCTCAGATTGGCTTGACAGTATGCGGGTTAATGAAGTTTCTGAATGAAACAAAATGAATACCGTTATAAAGGATTTGCAGCACTACTACTAATTTAAATAAGGCTCTAGTGATATTTTAGAATTTAGATAGTGCCCTATTTAATTAATTAATTCATCATAACATTAACAATGTCGAAATCGTACGCATCTACTAGTTCTCTCCATGTTTTATAAGCCAGGTTATGAGATACTTTTTTGTAACGTCACTCTTCTCACTCTAATCCCATCCTATTTTATGCCTTCAATTCACATTAAAGCTCCAAGATCGAGCTCTCTACTATGTCGTAAACCACGATGGATTTTTGATACGATCTTTATCTGCAGTTTCTTATATTTCTTGTCAGGCACTAATCGTAAAAACAACCTATTCCGTACGTTGTTTCTAAATCTAAGACCCTATCAAATTGTTCATACCATGGAACTAATTCGTTGACAAAAGCCCAACCGACCACAAATTCCAATCGTGATGGATTAAGTTTTTAATTGGCGTTTCGATAGGGATCATATTCATGGCAACTAATCTGTCTCGTACTCTGACCAGCAATTCTCAACAAGTTTAAAAAATTAATATTGGCATTAATGGAACACACGCCGATGATTATCTCCATAAGTAAAAGCTCTTGACAGCTCTATATAAACACCGCTCAGTTTGGTACGTCGACCACAGCTAACTAAAGCAGTTAGAAGAGCAAAGCTAGGCATAGCATCAAGAAAAGCTAGCTAACTACCTATCTAGCTTATATATGGAGAACTTCCATGTCCTTCTGTCATTCTTTCTTCTTTCTTTCATTATCTCACCACCCACAGCTACTGCACAGCTGAGGCCGAACTACTACGCCAACATCTGTCCCAATGTGGAGTCCATTGTGCGTGGGGTCGTCATCCAGAAGATGCAGCAGACTCCGATAGCTGCACCGGCCGCCCTTAGACTCATATTCCATGATTGCTTGGTCAGGGTACGTGCGGTTAATTTCGCTTAAAATTATATATCCTTATTTTTTTTAAAACATTATTTGGCTTTTATTTAATTTTTCTATGCTAGATAGCTGATAATATATATATATATATATATATATATATATATACACACACACACACACACATATAACATGACAATTACGTACCTGCAGGGCTGCGACGCATCCGTGATGATTATCTCACCAAATGGCGATGACGAGTGGCGAAGCCCAGAAGATATGACATTGAAGCCAGATGGGTTTGACGTAATTTTGAAAGCTAAGGCAGCTTTGGACAGTAATCCCCGGTGCAGGAACAAGGTGTCTTGTGCCGACATAATTGTTATAGCAGCTAGAGATGCTGTTGTCCTGGTAATAATAATAATAATAATAATAATAATAATAATAATAATAATAATAATAATAATATATATATATATATATATATATATATATATATATATATATATATATATATAGACCCAAACAACAAATTAATAAATAGTACCTACTAGTTAAGATTATCTTTTTTATTTTTTCTTTGTCTCCTTCGATCGTTTACCAACGATCCTCACCTCATGCAGAGCGGAGGACCATCCTACCAGGTGGAGCTTGGAAGGTATGATGGCAGGATATCCAGGACATCCAGCGTCCACCTGCCACTTCCGACCGCAAACTTGGATCAGCTTAATGCCATGTTTGGTGCCGTAGGGCTATCCCAAATTGACATGATTGCTCTATCTGGTAAATTAATTAATTCATGATCATATGAATCAAGATAATTTAATTTTTCAATTATATTGTATTTTAGGAGAATTAAGATTCAAGTATACGTAGTTATAATGGAAATTTAATTAGATTTTACATTGATTAACAAGAACTCTAATATATTGATGCATGTATGTACCATCAGGGGCTCATACCATCGGTGCTGCTGGTTGTCCTAGTTTTATTAATCGGCTCTACAATTACGCACCTAACAGACCATCAGACCCATCCCTCAACCCAGGATTTCTCTTCCAGCTGCAACGAACATGCCCAAGATTTTTCAACCCTGCTGCATTCGCCTTTTTGGATCAAAGTACTCCGTCTAGGTTTGACAATGCTTACTTCCAGAATCTCCAGCGAGGTATGGGGTTGCTTGGCTCTGATCAAGTCTTGTATACTGATCCCCGATCTCGCAACACTGTCAACTTGTTCGCCGCAAACCAGCAAGCGTTCTTCAACGCATTTGTGACCGCCATGACTAAGCTTGGGAGGATTGGGGTGAAGACTGCAGCTAACGGAGAGATCCGACGAGATTGCGGATTTCCAAACTAGATTAGAAAGGCAGATATAGAAGCAAATTAAATAATAAGCAAGTGTTTTCGGCTTGCACCTCATTGGTCATTTCTTAATTCATTTCTGTATTTGTTTTTTTTGAATAAGCAATTTGAACTTCTTTAGAGTTCCCGTTTTAGTTTGTTCATGCATGCATTAGCTTATTCAATCTTATTTTAATTACTTAACAGCCATTCGTGTGTGATCAAGCTCTTTTTCTTTCTATAGTTGATAATTCCACTTAGATCTCTTAACTATTGCATAATTTTACATCTATTCTTTAAACTTTTTTTAGTACATATAAATCCCTAAAGTACCAAAAATTTTCTATTGCTCCTATCTTCGTTAATATAAGATGTAAAAGAGGCAGAAGTGTCTTTCTACAATAAAATTTCTCTTTCCCTCCGGACATAGTTCTTTCATATTTAATATAAATACATTGAGTTAAAAGTGATTCAGCATGTTTCATCTAAAGCTGAAAAATAATCTCCAGTGGCCTTCAAAAGATGATCCGAAGATATGATGGATGATTTTCTTAGGATTAAATTATAATCTTTTTGTATGCCTGTTAGAGATAAGGTAGAATATTTCTTCAAAGATTCACCATGGATTCTCTTAGAGATAAGGTACCTCTTAAGATATGTTAAATAGATCTCCAAATAGATTGTACAAAATCATAGATTCTACGAAGATTAACAATCCCTTATAAATACACTTTGAATGTCCTGACTTAAATCTACAAAACTATCTCTATAACTTTGAACAACATCTAAGCTAAGTTCAAATGTCCTTTTATGTCTCTATAACCCACAAAAATATCATAGTTTTATTACATTCAAATCCTTCCAAACCTAGTTTGTAACATTATAAATTTGAATGATAGCTAGAGTGCGTTCGAACAACATAGTGAATAGTTGAATATAGAGTGATATTACCAACCAATATGGCATTAGTTGAGCACGTCAATTACAATTTTAAAATCGTTTGGAATACTTCGATTTCAAAATAAATCATTTGTTATAACTTGTGCATATACTCACATATAAAGTTTATACACATTACATAAATAAAAAATATGTTTTGAAACATAATTTTCCAATTACATAAGTATAACACCATACAAAATTCATGATTAATTCGGATGAGAAATGGAAGATGACATTCAAAAGAAGGGATGGCTTGTTTGAATGAATAGTGATGCCCTTTGGATTCTATAATGCTTCTATTACATTTAGGAGGCACATGAATTATGTTCTTAAACCTTTTGATATTTTGATTTGTTAGGTTTTTATTTGTTGGCAATTATGTACAAAATATTCTAAGTGTATTTTTTTATGTATATGAGCTTTACACAAGTCTAGAATATTTTTGGTTTGAAGAATTGCAAGTTTATTGGAGAAAAGCCGTTGAGTTCACACAGACCGAGAGCTGCGTTCACAAACGCATTCGAATACAATCTGAAGAATTCAAGCTGTTGCGTTCGAACGCACTTGGGCCTGTTTGAACGCACCTGAGATTAAGTCAGACCGTTCGAACGCACCCGGGCTGCATTCGAACGCACCCGGGCCGCGTTCGAACGCACCTATGAAGTTTACAATTTATTGGATTTTCGTGAGTACGGATAAGACTTGGATTTGGCTCTATCTTGGAGATTATATATAAGGATTGTGATGCCCTATCTCTAGGGCAGTTGAAGAAGTTTATTGAAGGAGACTTCTTGAGGCTACATCGGTTCTTCAACGAACAAGGTTCTACTCATCTACAAGAATTTAATCTTTAATCTTAAGGGCTATCTAGACGAAAGATCAATCTCGAGGGCTACTGAGATTGGACTTCAATCACAAGAAGCAGTGAATCGTGGGTTCTAGCGATCAAGACTGAAAGGAACAAAGTCGTTTGGATCGATGGGTTGTTTTGTGAATCAGTCTTGTAACTGCTACTATCATAGTGATTGGCTTTGATCCGAGTTTGGATTCGTGGTTTTTTTCTCGTTTTGGGTTTTTCCACGTTAAAATCTTGGCGTTCATCTCTGCTTTCGTTCTTAATATTTCTTCGGACTTTTACTTAAGCAAACGAGCGATATTATTGCCTAGTGTTTAGATACATACGTGTGTCTAAGGGTTTTTTCATGATTTATATCACTAACACTGAAAAACCTATGAAGCATCTATATGATTTTTTTTGGGGGAGAGGGGGGGGGGTGATTGGTTTATGGTTTATGTTGCATCAAGATGGACCCTACAAAGATTAAAAACTATCTCTACATGGCTAGTTCCTACTACAGCTTATTTTCATAGTCTTGCTTTCTTTCTACCAATATTTCATCAAGGGGTTTAGCACTATCGTTGCCCTTAAAAGAGTTTTGAACTTCTCAAGCAAACGATGATAGACTCTCCACTTCTTGTACCACTGAACTTCACAAAAATCTTTGAATTGGAGTGTGATGCATCAAATGTTGCCATAAAGATGTAGTTCTTAGCAGGAAGGTAAACATATTTTGTTTAGTGAAAAATTAATCATCTCCCGCAAGTACTACTTTACTTATTTTGTTTAGTGACAAAGAATTTTATGCTATTATATATTCGAGATTTGGAAGAAATTTGGAATATTGGTGTCATTACGTAGTATCTTGGGAGTTTATTCTCTTTCAAATTATGAAATATTAAAATATTTACATTACCAATACAATGTTGTGATCAGAGAGTCTAGTTGGTTAGGTTGAGTTGAGTCTAGTTATTTTATTTTGCTTATTACTTTTAATTTTGAGCTAAAGTAGATATAAAGCTAATATAGGGAATTAGATCCAACCCACTATGACCCTAGTCATATAAATAGTAGAGGTCATGAATGTTGTCACTTTCTGATATTTGTTAGCAACTTATTAATTATTCTCATTATGTTTAATGATGCAGGCATACTTGCTCATGCATCCTAACGATGTGTTTGGTTTGCTTGTCAGCCTCGACATTATTAGAATGAGAAGTGGGTAGAAGAGCCAAGTCTAACGGATCGATTGGATTTCACTCATAGTCTACTTGGAGTGGATATGCACCGGTTGTTTGGCTTGAAGATCAATTGTATGCAAACTTCACTTGAGGCAAAGAAAGATCTTCTTGGTGAATATTTTTACCTACTAAACTTCGTAAAAGATTTCCTAAACTATAATTGACAATTTCCATTTGCCCATGCATTTGCGGGTGATGTGAGGAACTAAACTGAGGTTGGGTACCAAGCTTTCTCCAAAGCATGTGCCAAAAAGGACCTCAATCTGAGATAATTGTCTTGGGAATGTCATCAAGTTTTGTAATTTCCCAGAAGTAAATATCTGCTACATGAGAACCATTTAAAGTTTTATGGCGTGGCACAAAATAAGCCACGGTAGCGTTTGACCACTACAATGATAATAGTGTGTTTTGTTGTGTCTAATGTAAGCCTAGAAAAATCTAGACTAACTGATACGATTCGAACTTTATCGAGGACGTTTATGGATACACTTTACGGGTATCTTTTATTCTTATTTTAGAATTTATCTTATAGAAAAATAAGTTTTCTGTATTTGCGTTCAAACGCGGATAGAGTGCGTTTGAACATGCTTGTGAACGTCTGTATCAGGTTCACAAAAATAGATAACATCAAATGTGCGTTCGAACGCAATCGGGCGCATTCGAACGCCGCATTCAAACGTGGATAGAGTGCGTTCGAACACGCTTGTGAACACCTGCATCAGGTTCGCAAATACAGAGAATACAAAATGTGCGTTCGAACCCGATCGGTGAAAATCTACTGTTTTAGGATTAATAATTGTCATTTTTGAATTGTTTGGTTGGCCTCTAAAGGTGTGGATGGTAACCATGGAGTCATTATTGAATGAATTGAATTCTACCTTGTCTCTTTCGTCTTCCTTTCTCTCGTTCTCTCGTTCCCCGACGTTGCCGCTTCTCTCGTTTCCCGGCGTACACACAACTTTCTAAATGAGAGGTTAGTGAGGAAATTGGATTTAGATGCTAAATCGATCATGGGGTTTGACGTGGCTATTGGAGATGGCACGAAGCTTAAGGCGAAGAGCTTGTGTTGCCGAGTCGGTATTCGGGTGCAAAGACACGACATCATTATAAACTTGTATCCATTGGCGTTGCGAGGTGCGGAAATTGTCCTTGGCACTCAGTGGTTACAAAGCTTGGACACATCACTTTTGATTTCCGAAGCACGTGGATGAAATTTAAGCAAGGAAACAAAGATGTACGGCATGATGGCGTTCGATCTTCGCCAATTCCTGTGATACAACCGATGATGAGGCTATCATGTATGAGTGATTTGACCTATCTTCTTCAATTAGGACCAGTAGAAGACGAGCCTCAAATGAGTCCAGATACTACCATTAAGTTGTCTAATTTATTAGACAAATTTATTAGACTATTTGAGAAACTAAAGGAATTGCCACCAAAGAGAACGGTAGACCATCTCATAGAGATTGTGCCCGGGGCTGTACTGGCGAATGTGAGGCCATATCGGTATCAACATGTGCAAAAAGAAGTTATCTCCAAGATGGTAGCCAAGATGTTGGAGCAAGGCCTCATTCAACCAAGTCGAAGCTCTTACTCGTCGCCCGTGCTATTGGTTTGAAAGAAGGACGGGACATGGCATTTTTGTGTCAACTATCGGGCACTAAACGCTATTACTGTCAAGGACCGATACCCCATTCCGATTATAGAGGAGCTGTTGGATGAGCTTGTAAGGGTGACTATATTCAGCAAGCTTGACTTGAGGGCCGGATATCATCAAATTAGAGTTCACCCGGTGGATGTGCACAAGACTGTATTTTGGACTCCGGACGGGCATTACGAGTTTCGGGTGATGCCTTTCAGTCTCACCAATGCTCCAGCTACTTTTTCAAGGCCTCATGAATGATATATTTCAGCCTCTATTGCGAAAGTACGTTTTGGTATTCTTTGACGACATTTTGGTGTATAGTAGGACTGAATTGGAGCATTGGCGGTATTTGAAGGATGTGCTGAATTTGTTAAAGCAAAACTAACTGAAGAATAAGAAGTCCAAGTGCCTGTGGGGAGTACAACAAGTGGAGTATTTAGGCCACATCATTTCAGCGAAATGTGTAGTAGCAGATCCTTAAAAGGTAGCACGCATGACAGCTTGGCCTATTCCTACTACCATCACAGGATTGCGAGGATTTTTGGGGCTGACCAGATATGGCAAGATCGCTGCTCCTTTTACTTCTTTGTTGAAGAAGGACTCTTCTAGATGAACGAATGAAGCCACTACAGCCTTTGAAAAACTAAAAACAGTAAAGATAATGATGCCTATTTTAGCGCTACTGAACTTTACCAAAAGAGTTCGTTGTGGAATGTGATGCTTTGGGAGTTGTCATAGGAGCTGTACTAATGCAAGGAGGATGACCCATTGCCTTTC
Organism: Typha angustifolia; assembly: GCF_048772165.1. NCBI lineage: Eukaryota > Viridiplantae > Streptophyta > Magnoliopsida > Poales > Typhaceae > Typha > Typha angustifolia. The sequence goes on along the minus strand of NC_133253.1, from coordinate 10,288,298 downwards.
TTAGCAAAACTTTATCATAAAAATATCAGCAATTATCGACATACAAGAGAGAGATGTTGGCAATTCTGCAAGCGGTGACAAAGTGGAGGCCTTATTTGATCGGTAGGCGATTCATTATCCGAACCGAACAAAGGAGCCTTCTATACTTTATGGGATAGCGTATACACACTCTGGCACAGCAGAGATGGGTCACAAAATTGCTGGGGTATGATTATGAAATTCAATATAAGAAATGAACGGAAAATAGAGCGGTGGATGCATTATCACGCCAACCCAATACCGTTGAGCTTGCAACCTATTCTTCTCCCGCTTTTCTTGTTCTTGATGAACTGAGGTATGCATATACATCTGACCCAAATGTTTTGAAATTGTAACAGAAGATGATGAATGATTTGGAGCATCATCCAGAGTTGGAGAATCGAGGAGGTTTGTTGCTGGACCGCGGATGTATTCGGGTGCCCACAAATGACGGGTTGTGACAGAAATTGTTGGAGCACTTCTACCAAACTCCAAAGGCTGGTCATGAGGGTGTCTTGAGGACTTATAAGAGGATATCACAGAGTTGCACGTGGCCAAGGTTGAGGCGGGATGTGAGGAGTTTTTTCTATGCTTGCGAAGTCTATCAAAGAGCTAAGGCAACCACATTGAAACCGACAAGATTACTTCAGCCTTTACTTATATCGAATCGTGTTTGGAAAGACATTTCTATGGATTTGATACACTTAGTTAGGATCTTTTCTTATTGCATTAGATGTTTATCTTCATTAAAATAAAATTCCTATAGGTCGCGTTCGAACGCTTGTGAACACTTGTAAACGCATTGTAAACACTTTGTGAACGCCCGCGTTTGTGAACACCTTGTGAACGCTCACATTCGAACGCCTTGTGAACGCTTATGTCACGTTCGCATATCTAGAGAAGAGGCTTTTTGAGTGTGTTCGAACGCGATCGGGTGCGATCGACGAGAATCCTTTAGAATTAGGATTTTATATTATTTTAGGACTTGTTGGCTAGCCTCTATAAATATGTGGATGGCAACCAACTTCATAATGCTATTGGATTCTTGATTTCTTGCCTTCTATCTTCTCTCTAGACTCCTCCCTCCTTCCACCTCTACTATTGGCAAGGTTTCTCCTCGCTTCTAATCTTCCTCATCTGTCGAGTCACCCCTCTTCTTTGGGATCTCAACCACTTCGTTCCCTTCGTCTACTTCTCTTAATCACTTCCACAATCCACCATCATCTCCATACCCATCCATAACCCTAACATCCACTCCACCCGTCACCACCACCATCACCCACGTTATTCCATATTTTTGTCCCTACTGCAGTTCAAATCTGCGAAGGGCGTAAATACAAAAATTATAGATTAGGAAGTTATGGATCCAACCCAATTAGTGTCATAATTTTCTGACTACCGGAGAATATCTAATGAATATGTTTTCAAGATTGCACGGACTGCTTCATGCAATAAATTTAGTTCTTAAGGAATTATTCCCTAGCTGATCTTTTGGTTCCAGATCATATCAAATTGGTATAAGAGCCTATCAATTTGGTATCAGAGCTTATCAGGTGGTATCAAAGCCTATCAATTGGTATTAGAGCCTATCAATTGGTATCAGAGCCTATCATTTGGTATCAGAGAAGGTGAACCTCAGACCTCCATTAATAATTGAAATAAAGAAGATGATATGAACAAGGAGACCTATGGAGAGCACACCGACAAGGGAGGACTCAATGCAAGAAGATCCTAACCGAGAGGCCGATTCCTTTGGAGCGACCACGGTAGGACCGAGTCAACCAACGTCCATGGGTTCGAATATGGATAAACTAAGGGACATGTTCCAAACATTATTGCATAGAGAGGGTGATTAACATGCACAAAGGTTTAGACCTGAAATAAGGATCTTTCGCGAACCTGACAACGCTATTCGGGGGAGAACCGCACGCTTGGACTTTCGAAAATTTTAAGGCGGTGATCCAACAGATTGGGTGTTTCAAGTTAAATAATATTTTGATTGTCAAGGTACAGCGGAAGATGCAAAAGTCCAGATGGCAAGCTTCCACCTCTAAGAAACGACATTGCATTAGTTAGATCGATAATTCGTGGTGGTAGATTTATCAGATGGGCTAATTTTTGTAGGAGGATTACATGTAGATTTGAGACAACGGTATATGAAGATTTTACTCCCACATTAAGCAAGATGGTTTAGAGGACTACCGTATTGGAATACCAAGCTAAGTTTGAAAGAGTTAGTAGTTGTTGTGAGCCACCGTGGCCCGAACGTACATTGATGAGTACATTTATTTCAGGTCTGCGAGATGAGATACAAGAGGATGTACGTGCTCTATATCCTACTACTCTTGAGGAAGCCTTTAAGAAAGCCGTGAGGATGGAAAAAAATTATAGGGCTCTAAAGATGGCAGCGAAAACCAATTGGGGCAACCGAGACGGGCAGTTTGCACCTAGAATGACGGCTGGAAATTCTGCGGTTTCAAAAACAACAGCGACTACTAGACCTCGACCACCTTTAAGACCTTCTTCAGATGTTAGAGGAGGCACTAGACCCCCCGTTCGAACTCTCACACCTGCCTAGGTGGAGAAGCAAAGGGTGAAGTGCCTTTGCTTTCGATGTAATAAGCGTTTCACCCTCAGTCATTAGTGTTCTAAACCGATCGGGAGTGTGATGCTTATTGATGGTCCTGAGGAGAATGATGAGGTTGTTGATGATGGAGAGTGTCCAGAGGAGACCCATGAGGAGGCCATTGAGGAGGGCATGGAGGAAGATATCCAAGATGAAATATCGATGCATGCATATTCTGGTACTTCCACGCTGAGGACATTACGAGTAGATGGCCTTGTTAGAAAGCATTGTATGCGCATCCTCATTGATTCGGGGAGTACACATAACTTTCTACAAGATGTGCGGCTTGATGGTGTTCGGACTTCGTCGATTCCTATGATGCAGCCTATGGTGGGGTTGCTTGGTGCGTCTGATTTGGCCTATCTTCTTCAGTTAGGAGCAGTAGTAGATGAGCCTCAAACGAGTTTAGGTACTACAATTAAATTGTCTAATTTATTAGATTACTTTTCTGGACTGCTTGAGGAGCCATAGGAGTTACCACCGAGGAGAGTGGCGGACCATCTTATAGAGATTGTACCCGGGGCTACATCGGCTAACGTGAGGCCATATCGGTATCCATATGTGCAAAAAAAAGTTATCTCGAAGATAGTAGCCAAGATGTTAGAGCAAGGCCTCATACAACCAAGTCATAGCTCATACTTATCCCCCGTGCTTTTGGTGCAAAAAAAGGACGGAACATAGCGTTTTTGTATCGACTATCAAACACTAAACGCTATTACCCTCAAGGATCGATATCCTATTCCAATTATCGAGGAATTGCTGAACGAGCTTGTAAGGGCGACTATATTTAGTAAGCTTGACCTGAGGGCCGGGTATCATCAAATTAGAGTTCACTCGGCGGATGTGCATAAAACTTCATTTCATACTCCAGATGGGCATTACAAATTCCAAGTGATGCCTTTTGGTCTCACCAATGCTCCTGCTACCTTTCAAGGCCTCATGAATGATATATTTCGGCCTCTCTTGCGAAGGTATGTCTTGATATTTTTTGACGATATTTTGGTGTATAGAAGGACTGAATTGGAGCATTGGCGGTATTTGGAGGACGTGCTGAATTTGTTAGAGCAAAACCAATTGAAGATCAAGAAGTCCAAGTACCTATGGGGAGTACCAAAGGTGGAGTATTTAGGCCACATCATTTCAGAGGATGGTGTAGCAGCAGTTCCTCAAAAAGTTGCATGTATGACTGCTTGGCCTATTCCTACTACTACCACAGGATTGAGAGGATTTTTGGGGCTGACCAGATATTATCGACGCTTCATCGCCGGATATGGCAAGATCGCTGCTCCTCTCACTTCTTTGTTGAAGAAGGATTTTTTTAGATGGACGGATGAAGGCACTTTAGCCTTTGAAAAATTGAAAACAGCAATGATAATGGCACCCGTTCTAGCGCTACCGGACCTCACCAAAGAATCATTGTTGAATGTGATACGTCGGGTATTGGCATAGGAGCTGTACTAATGCAAGAAGGACATCCCATTGCCTATCTTAGCAAGGCTTTATCACAAAAATCTCAGCAATTATCGACTTATGAGAGAGAGATGTTGGGACTTATGAGATGCGATGACAAAGTGAAGGCCTTATTTGATCGATAGATAATTCATTATCCAAACCGATCAAAGGAGCCTTCCATACTTTATGGGACAGCGCATACACACTCCGGCACAGCAGTAATGTGTCACAAAATTGTTGGGGTATGATTATGAAATCCAATACAAGAAGGGAATGGAAAATAGAGCTACGAATGCACTATCGCGCCAACCCGATACCGTCGTGCTTGTAGCCTATTCATCTCCTACCTTTCCCTTCCTTGATGAGCTGAGGTATGCATATATATCTAACCCAGATATTTTGACATTGTTGTAGGAGGTGATGGATGATCCGGAGCGCCATTCCGACTTGGAGAATCGAGGCGGTTTGCTGCTAGACCGTGGATGCATTCGAGTGCCCGCAAATGACGAATTGCGGCAGAAACTGTTGGAGCACTCTAACCAAACTCTAGAGGCTGGTTATGAGGGTGTCTTAAGGACTTATAGGAGGATATCTCAGAGTTGCATGTGGCCAGGATTGAGACGGGATGTGATGAGTTTTGTGCATGCTTACGAAGTCTGTCAAATGGCTAAAGTAATCACTTTGAAACCAACCGGATTACTACAGCCTTTACCTATACCGGACCGTGTTTGGGAGGACATTTCTATGGACTTCACAGAGGGTCTTCCGTTGGTACATGGTTATTCTGTTATCTTTATGGCAGTTGACAGATTGAGCAATTATGCGTACTTTTCGACATTGTCATATCCGTTTTCAGCTAAGACGATGGCTAAAATTTTTGTTAGAGATATTGCTCGATTATGAGCGACTTTCGGTAGGGTCTTCCGCTAGTACGTCATGTATTTATGAGCGACTTTTGGACTGAGTTTTTTAGATTGCAGGAGACTCGATTAAACTTCAGTTCCGCCTACCATGGGCAGAATGGTCTTATAACATCGCCTACCATAGCAGCATTGGCATGACTCCATTTAAGGTGGTGTATGGACGCATGACTTCGACGTTACGTGCTTATGATCCAGTGGCATTGGCAGATAGGACGGAGGACTTAGCATTAATGGATAGAGACGCCACATTGAGGAGGTTGCGTGCTCATCTTAAACTTGCTCAAAACTGCATGAAGTAAGTTTATGATCGTAGCCATAGGGAGTAGGAGTTCAACATCGGTAGTTGGGTATTTGTGAGGGTGCAACCGTATCAACAGGTGACCTTACGTCCGGTGCGAAACCAAAAGTTAGCACATCGCTACTTTGGTCCGTTTCGGGTGTTGGAGCGTATTGGTCCGGTTGCATATCGTTTGGAGCTGCCAGACGGGTCGAGAATGCACCCTGTCTTTCCTGTTTCATTGTTGAGAGAGCACATTGGAGATCATGAGATTGTTAGATCGGTTCTACCATAGCCATTGGAGGAAAAAGAGATCGTAGAGCCAGTTCGAGTACTTGCTAGACACCGACCTTTGGATGCCACGCATGATAGTCTCAGATCGTGATCGTGTATTTATGATCGACTTTTGGATGGAGTTTTTTAGATTGTAGGGGACTCGATTGAACTTTAGTTTGGCCTACCATCCATAGAAGGATGGCCAAACTGAGGTGGTCAATCGAGGCATTGAGTAGTACTTGAGATGCTTTGTTAGAGACATGCCGAGATGATGGTTAGAGTTCTTACCGTGGGGGGAGTGGTCTTACAACACTGCCTACCATAGCAGCATTGGCATGACTCCATTTGAGGTGGTGTATAGATGCACGGCTCCGGCATTACGAGCTTATAATCTAGTGGCATCTGCAGATTGGATGGAGGTGGACATAGCTTTGATGGATAGAAACGCCACATTGAGGAGGTTGCGTGCCCATCTTAAACTTGCTCAAAACCGCATGAAGCAAGTTTATGCTCACAGTCATAGGGAGCAGAAATTCGACACAGGCAATTGGGTGTTTGTGAGGGTGGAACTATATTAACAAGTGACCTTGCGGCCGATGCAAAACCAGAAGTTAGCACATTGCTACTTCGGTCCATTTCGGGTGTTAGAGCATATTGGTCCAATTGCATATCATTTGGAGCTGCCGGAGAGATTGTGAGGTCATTGGCTCAGCTCTACTGAAGCCATTGGAGGAGATAGAGACCGTAGAGCCAGTTCAAGTACTTGCTAGGCGCCGATGACGTCATGATACCAAATTAGAGATGGAGATTCTAGTTAAGTGGCTTGGCAAGCCATCCGATGAGGCTACATGGGAGTTGGAGACAAACATCTCAAAGCGTTTCCCTGACTTTACACCTTGAGGGCAAGGTGGAGGAAGCGTGATAGGCTAATACACCTTGTTAGAGTTTTTTCTTATTGCATTAGTTGTTTATTTTCATTAAAATAAAATTTATGTAGGTCGCGTTCGGAACGCCCTTGCGAATGCCTATATCATATCACAAAAACAAAGAATGTGAAATGCACATTCAAATGCGGTTGGGTGCGTTCGAATGCTGCGTTTGAACGCCTGCATCGCGTTTGTACATACAGAGAATGCCTTTTGTCTGTTCGAACGCTATCGGCGAGATTCTACTAGGATTAGGGTTAGTTATTGTTATTCGGGCTTGTTGGATAGCCTCTATAAAGGTGTGGATGGTAGCCAAATTCATTATGCTATTGGATTATTAAAATCTTGCCTCCTATCTTCTCTCTATTCTCTCTACCCTAATCTTCCCCCTCCCTCTTCACCAACCTACTACCTCTACCATTGGCAAGGTTTCTCTTAACTTCTAATCTCTCTCGTCTATCGAGTCCTCCCTCTTCTTTGGAATATCAACCACTTCTTCCCCTTCATCTTTATCCCTTAAATAACATCAACCATCTACCTTCATCTCCATTATCATCCATAACCCTAACATCCACTCCACCCGTCACCACCACCATTAACCGTAATATATCATGTTTTCGTCTTATGTTTAGTTTGAATCTGTGAACAGCATAAATACGACAAATGTAGATCAAGGAGTTGCGGATCGATTCCACTTTGTTTTGTAATTTTCTAACTACGGGAGAATATTTGGTGAATATTTTCCCTCAGTTGCACGAACTGCTTCCTCCAATAAATTCAGATCTTAAAGGAATCGTTCCGTAGCCCTATCATACTGGCCACATGCAACTCTATGCTAGCATCATATAAGTCCTCAAAACACCCTCATGACTAGCTTTCGGCGTTTGGTGAAAGTGCTCCAATAATTTCTGTCATAACCCATCATTCGCAAGCACCCGGATGCACCCGCGGTCTTGCAGCAGATCGCCTCGGTTCTCCAACTCTGGATGGTGCTCCAGATCATCCAACACCTCCTGTAACAACCCCTTAACATCTGGTTCAAATGTACATGCATACCTTAGCTCATCAAAAAAAGGAAAAGTGGGAGAAGAAAAGGCTACGAGCTCAGCGATATCAGGTTGGCGCGATAATGCATCCACCGCTCTATTTTTCGCCCCCTTCTTGTACTGAATTTCATAATCATACCCCAGCAATTTTATGACCCACTCCTGCTTTGCTAGAGTGTGAATACGCTGTCTTATAAAGTATGGAAGACTCCTTGGATTGGTTTGAATAATAAATTGCCTAATGATCAAATAAGGCCTCCACTTCATCACCACGTGGAGGATTGCCAATATCTCTCTCTCGTAAGTCAATAATTGCTGAAATTTCTATAATAAAGTCTTACTTAGAAAGGCTATGAGACATCCTCCTTGCATTAGTACAGCTCCTATGCCAACCCCCGACGCATCGCATTCCACAACGAACTCTTTAGTGAAGTCCGGTAGAGTTAGAATGGGCACAATTGTCATTATTGTTTTTAATTCTTCAAATGCTATAGTGGCTTCCTTTGTCCATTTAAAAGAGTCTTTTCTCAACAATGAAGTGAGAGGAGAAGCGATCTTGCTATAGTTGGCGATGAAGCGGCAATAATACCAAGTTAGCCCCAAGAAGCAATGCAGTCCTATGGTGGAAGTAGGGATCAGCCAAGCTATCATACACGCACCTTTTGAGGATCCGCTACCACTCCTTCCGCTGTTATGATATGGCCTAAATATTCCACTTGTGGCACTCCCCATAGGCACTTAGATTTCTTAACCTTCAGCTAGTTTTGCTTCAACAATTCCACCACATCCTCTAAATGCCACAAATGCTCCATTTCAGTCCTATTATACACCAAAATATCGTCAAAGAATACCAAGACATACCATTATAGTAGAGGCCGGTTTTAATGTGGTTGCCTTAGCCCTTTGAGAGACTTCGCAAGTACAGACAAAACTCCTCACATCTCGCCTCAATCCTAGCCACGTGCAACTCTGAGATATCCTCCTATAAATCCTCAAGACTCCCTCATGACCAGCCTCTAGAGTTTGGTAGAAGTGCTCCAACAATTTCTGCTGCAATCCATCATTTGCGAGCACCCGAATGCATCCACGGTCTAGTAGCAAATCGCCTCGATTCTCCAACTCTAGATGGCGCTCAAGATCATCCATCACCTCCTACAACAATCTTAAAATATCTGGGTCAGATGTATATGCATACCTTAGCTCGTCAAGAAAGGAAAGGTAGGAGAAGAAAAGGCTGCAAGCTCGACGGTATCGGGTTAGCGTGACAGTATATCCGCCGCTCTATTTTTCGTTCCCTTCTTATATTGGATTTCATAATTATACTCCCAATAATTTTATAACACATCTCTACTGTGCCGGAGTATGTATACACTGTCCCATAAAGTATGGAAGGCTCCTTTGATCGGTAGACAATTCATTATAGAACCTCTGAAAGAGTTTCGTATAATAAGACCTCCACTTTGTCACTACATGTGGAATTGCCAGCATCTCTCTCTCATAAGTCGAGAATTGCTGAGATTTTTGTGACCAAGTCTTACTAAGAAAGACTATGGGATGTCCTCTTTGCATATGTACAGCTCCTATGCCAACACCCGATGCGTCACATTCCACAATGAACTCTTTGGTGAAATCCAGTAGCGCTAAAACGGGTGCCGTCATCTTTGCTGTTTTCAGTTTTTCAAAGGCTATAGTGGCTTCATCCGTTCATCTAAAGGAGTCATTATTCAACAAAGAAGTGAGAGGAGCAGCGATCTTGCCATATCCGGCGATAAACAGTCAATAATATCCAGTCAGCCCCAAAAATCCTCTCAATCTAGTGGTAGTAGTAGGAATAGGCCAAGCGGTCATACATGCAACCTTTTGAGGATCCGCCGCTACCCTATCCGCTGAAATGATGTGGCCTAAATACTCCACTTGTGGTACTCCCTATAAGCACTTGGACTTCTTAATCTTTAATTGATTTTGCTTCAACAAATTCTGCACGTCCTCCAAATGCTGCCAATGTTTTAATTTAGCCCTACTATACACCAAAATATCGTCAAGATATACCTTCGTAATAAAAATTGAAATATATCATTCATGAGGCCTTGAAAGGTAGCTGGAGCATTGGTGAGACCAAAAGGCATCACCCAAAACTTGCAATGTCCGTCCGGAGTCCGAAATGTAATTTTGTGCGCAACCTCCAGGTGAACTCTAATTTGATGATACCCGGGTCTCAAGTCAAGCTTGCTGAATATGGTTACCCCTACAAGCTCTTCCAGTAGCTCCTCTATAACCGGAATAAGATACCGGTCCTTAACGGTAATAGCATTTAGTGCCCGATAGTTGACAAAAAATCATCATGCCCCGTTATTTTTTCGCACCAATAACATGGGGGATCAGTATGAGCTATGACTTGGTTATATGAGGTCTTGCTCCAACATCTCGACAACCATCTTGGAGATAACTTCCTTTTGCACATGTGGATACCGATATGGCCTCACATTTTCCGGTATAGCCCCGAGTACAATCTCTATGTGATGGTCCACCGCGCTCCTCGGTGGCAACTCTTGTGGTTCCTCAAATAGTCCAGAAAAGTTATCTAATAAATTAGACAATTTAATGGTAGTACCTGAACTCGTTTGAGGCTGAGATGGGGAGCTCGAAATATCGTTCGTTTAGTAGACGAACGTCAGGATACTCTGTTTTGGATTCCGTGGATGAAGGCACGAAATCCTGGGTAATGGTGGATTGTGGAGGGCCGGTGTTGATGGGGTGGCACCGGTGTAAAAGTGATGGTGGAAGGGTTATGGATGATGGAAAGGTTAGAGATAGCGATGGATAAATTGGAAGAAGGGGGAGAAGAGGGCCACTCCTAAGGGACTAGGGTGATTGGCCTGTCGAGGGAGATTAGAAGCGGCGTTGCCGGGGAGATTGAGGGAACGAGAGCGAAGAAGATGAAGGAGGCAAGGCAAACTCAATTCTCAATAATCAATAATAAATTTTGGTTGCCCTACACATACTTTTATAGGCTAACCAACAACTCAATCTTATCCTAAAACACAATCTTATCCTAAAACTCAATCTTATCCTAAAACTCAATCTTATCCTAAAACTCAATCTTATCCTAAGGTAAATCCAAACTCGAGACGATGTCGGTGAAGTCCGAATCGTATCAATCCACCACGCTTCCGCAACCTTGTCCTCAAGGTTTGAAATTTGGGAAGCGATCCATGATGTCTGTCTCTAGCTCCCATGTAGACTCGTCAGTAGGTTTGCCCAGCCACTCAATCAGCACTTCAGTCTCTAATCTGGATCCTTGGCGTCTTCTCCTACGACTTAGGACTCGAACCGGCTCATTGGAGCCATCTTCCTCCATTGGTTCGGGTAAGGTCGAACCCACTACATGGTTAGGCCCGATCTGGGCCTTCAATGCCGAGACATGGAAGACGGGATGTATCCTGGTTCCTTCAGGTAGGTCCAATCGGTAAGCTACTGGACCGATTCGTTGTAGCACTCGGTACGGACCATAGTACTTGTATCCCAACTTTTGGTTCAAAATTGGCCTCAATGTGGATTGTCGATACGGTTGAGCTCGAACGAACACCAATTGATCCACCTCAAATTCTCGCTCACGTCTGCCTTTGTCATGCGTTTGCTTCATGCGGTTTTGTGCTGTGGCTAGGTGAGTCTTGAGCCGTCTCAATGTTTCATCTCGATCAGCAAGCTCCAAGTCAAGCTCAGTCCTATCCGTCGCCGCGAGTCTATCGTAGGCACGCAAGACAGGAGGAGTGCGCCCATAAACCGCCTCAAATGGGGTCATGCCAATGCTTGAGTGATGAGCGGTATTGTATGACCACTCAGCCCAAGGAAGAAATTTGACCCAATCCTTTGGTCGATCCGCCACAAAGCATCGCAAGTATTGCTCTAGTCCACGATTCACCACCTCGGTTTGGCCATCCGTCTCGGGGTGATAAGCTGAACTAAGATTGATTTGAGTCCCTTGCAATCTGAAGAACTCGGACCAAAACTCACTTATGAAGATGCGATCCCGGTCTGACACGATCGTCCTAGGCATCCCATGCAAGCGTGCCACTTCCCGAACAAAAATTTCAGCAACCCTTTTTGCTGAAAACGGGTGAGACAATGTTATGAAATGTGCGTACTTGCTCAGTCTATCCACCACAACAAACACCACCGATTGTCCTCGAACTTCCGGCAGCCCCTCGATGAAGTCCATGGAGATATCCTCCCAAATACGCTCTGGTATCGGTAGTGGTTGCAGTAGCCCGCTAGGCTTGAGTGCCTCCGATTTGGTTCGTTGGCAGATTTGACATTCATGCACATACTTCTTCACGTCCGTCTTCATCCCAGTCCAAGTACAGTTTTGGGCCAGCCGCTTGTAAGTACGTAATACCCCTTCATGACCTGCTATAGGAGTATCATGGAAGTGTGCCATCAATAGCCTCCGTAGCTCTTCGTTTCGGGGTACCTTGATTCGCCCGTGCTCTAGTACTAACCCATTGCGCTCCTCGTGCTCGGGGTTGCTTGAGGGGTTCTCTCTCAACTCCTCCATGAGTCGGACCAGATCACTATCCTCTGCACTGGCTCTCCGTAGATCTGAAAAGAAAGGAAAAGTGGGTGCTGAGAAAGAAGCGAGCCCCCTTTCTTTTGGAAGTTCAAGCAGCGGTTTACTTCCATCCAACAACACTCTCTGATCATCTCTCCAAAAAGTCAATGTGAGGCTTGTAAAATCAAAGGTCACGGGCCCCAAGCTCCGAAGCCATTGGGTCCCTAAAACAATATCGGCACCTTGCAAGGCCAATGGATAAAGATCCAATGTGAAAGTTTGGCCTTGCACCTTCAATTCTGCACCTCCACAAATAGAATCTGCTCGCAAGGTGGTGCCATCTCCAATCGTCACATCGAACCCTTCCATGGGTTCCGACTCGAGCCCAATCTTCCTAAGGAGCCTCATGTCAATGAAGTTGTGGGTGGACCCGGTGTCAATCAAGATTCTCACTGTGGTTTTCTTGATTACACCGTTCACCCGCAAGGTCTTTGGCGCGGCTGTCCCCGAATAGGCGTCGAGGGAGATTTCGGCCTTCGTGTCCTCCACGTGTTGTTGCTCCTCAACTTCTTCTCCTCGATGTCCAGCCACATCTGCACCTTCAGCTGCCATGGGTGGAAGATCGTGGCCTTTTCCTTTGAGTTGTAGCTTGGCAGGGAGCTGCAACGTCATCACCGGTGACGAAGCTGTCGTGGTCGACTGTCGATTGACCGAGGAGAATGGTAGAAGATCGCTGGAGGCCATATGCGATTTCTTCTTAGTTGCCGACTCACGGTGGTTGCAAAGGGAGCTGGTGAAAGGCAGCCCAAGTGTCGAAATTCGCGGTTTCGGATCATCTCCTTCACCACCGATGAGGATTCCTGATGAGGGATATCCAGCGACCAGGTGTGGCGTAGCCAGCACTTCGCGATTTGTCGACAAGGTCTCCGGTGCATGGGAAGATGTGGAGGTTCCGAGGGCTGCTACAATGGTTGCAGATCTCATTGTAGTTGGTGGTAGTTCGTTGCGGCTGACCATAGGTCGAGGTGTAGAATCTCGCTCTTGCCGGATAGCCGAACTTTCCCCTATTTTTGTGATGAACGGGGAGGCCGTGGAGGATGTTGGGTATGTTGTGGAGGGTTCCCAATGCTGTCTTGTGATTGCCTTGCTTGTTGAAAAAGGTTTCGTCCATGCCCGTATTTCCTGCATCATCTCCATCATTATTTGCTTGTTGATGGCAATCTGTTTGGAAATAGACCCCAACATGGATAGAACGCTAGGTTCTTCCGTATTCCTATTAGATCGAGTGATCGTCATTGGAAGCGCTTGTCCGAGGAACGGTGGCTCTGATACCAGCTTGTTGCGATCCTTCCTCGGCTATAGGCTCTGATTCAAGATTAATACGATCTTGCACGGAACTTTGAGATCAGATCCCGAAATATCCCGCCGTTGGATCGCTGTGAAATTTTGATATGTTGTAGGCCCGGAAAAGAGCTTTCCAACGGATCTAGTTTCAGGCGAATCGGAGATGGGGAGCTCGAAATATCGTTCGTTTAGTAGACGAACGTCAGGATACTCTGTTTTGGATTCCGTGGATGAAGCATCTCCTAGTAATCCTAACTGAAGAAGATAGGCCAAATCATATGCACAAGGCAGTCCCACCATAGGCTGCATCGCAGGAATTGGCGAAGACCGAATGCCATCAAGCCGCACATCTTTGTTTCCTTGTTTAAATTTCATCCACATGCTACGGAAATCAAATATGATGAGTCCCAAACTCTATAACCACTGAGTGCCAAGAATAATGTCCGCTACTCGCAATGCTAACGAATATAAGTCCACAATAATGTCGTATCCTTGCACCCATATATCGACCCGGCGACACAAGCTGTTCGCCTTAAGCTTCGTGTCGTCTCCAATAGCAACGTCAAATCCCGTGGTTGGTTCAGCATCCAAACCCAATATTTTCACTAACCTCTCATCTAGAAGGTTGTGTGTACTCCTCGAATTAATAAGAATGTACACACAATGCTTTCTAACGAGTCCATTTACCCGTAACGTCCTCAGCATAGAAGTACTCGAATATGCATGCATCAATATTTCAGCTTTGATATCTTCCTCAACAGCTTCCTCATGGACCTCCTCTGGACACTCCCTATCATCAACAACCTCATCATCCTTCTGAAAACCATCGATGAGCATCATACTCCCGATCGGTTTAGAACACCGATGACCGGGGGTGAAACGCTCATCACATCGAAAGCAAAGGCCGTTCGCTCTTCACTCCTCCACCTGGGCAAATATGAGAGTTCGAACAAGGGGTATTATGCCTCCTCTAACATCGAAAGAAAGTCTCAAAGGTGGTCATGGTCTAGTGCTCGCAGCCGCTGTTTTTAAACCCGTAGAATTTCCAACCGGCGTTCTAGGTGCAAACCGCTCATCTTGGTTGCCCCAATTGGTTTTCCCTGTCATCTTTAGAGCCTTATGCTTTTGCTCCATCCTCACGGCCTTATCAAAGACCTCCTCAAGAGTACTAGGACAAAGAGCACGAACATCTACCTGTATCACATCCAGCAGCCAGTTCGAACGTGACCTATAGGAATTTTATTTTAATGAAAATAAACATCTAATGCAATAAAAAAATATCCTAACTAAGTGTATCAGCTCACCATGCTTCCCCCACCTTGCTCTCAAGGTGAAAAGTCAGTGAAATGCTCCAAGATATCAGTCTCCAACTCCCATGTTGCCTTATCAGATGGCTTGCCCAGCCGCTCAACTAAAATCTCTATCTCCAATCCGGTACCATGTCATCGTCGGCATCTAGCATGTACTCGAACTTGCTCTACAATTTCTATCTCCTCCAATGGCTCCGGTAGAACCGATCCAACAATCTAATGATCTCCAATGCACTCTCTAAATAATCGTAATGCATGTTCGGAGTCTGAAATGCAGTTTTGTGTACATCCGCCGGGTGAACTCTAATTTGATGATACCCGGCGCTCAAGTCAAGCTTACTAAATATAGTCATCCCTACAAGCTCATCCAGCAACTCCTCGATAATCGGAATAGGATACCGGTCCTTGACAGTAATAGCATTTAGTGCTCGATAGTTGATACAAAAACGTCATGTCCTGTCCTTTTTCGCACCAAAAGTATGGGGGATGAGTATGAGTTGGTTGTATGAGATCTTGCTCCAACATCTCGGCTACCATCTTTGAGATAACTTCTTTTTATACATGTAGATATCGATATGGTCTCATGTTCACCGGTGTAGCCCCAGGTACAATCTCTATGGGATGGTCTGCCACTCTCCTTAGTGGCAACTCCTGCGGCTCCTCAAACAGTCCAGAAAAGTTATCTAATAAATTAGACAATTCAATGGTAGTACTTGAACTCGTTTCAGGCTCATCTTCTACTGGCCCTAATTGAAGAAGATAAGCCAAATCATATGCACCAAGCAGCCCCACCATAGGCTACATTGCAGGAATCAGCAAAGTCCAAACACCATCAAGCCGCACATCATTATTTTCTTATTTAAATTTCATCCACATGTTCCAAAAATCAAATGTGACGGGTCCCAAACTTTGTAACCACTGAGCACCAAGGACAATGTCCGCTCCTCGCAACGCCAACAGATACAAGTCCACAATGATGTCGTGTCCTTACACCCGTATACCGACTCGGCGACACAAGCTCTCCGCCCTAAGCTTCGTGCCGTCTTTAATATCAACGTCAAACCTCATAGTCGGTTAGGCATTCAAACTCAATCTCCTCACTAGCCTCCCATCTAGAAGGTTGTGCGAACTATCCAAATTGATGAGGATGTGCACACAATGCTTTCTAACGAGTCCGTCAACCCGTAACGTCCTTGGCACGGAAGTACCCGAATATGCATGCATCGATATTTCAGCTTGGATACCTTCCTCCACGCCCTCCTCCACAGTCTCCTCATGGGTCTCCTCTGGACACTCTCCATCATCAACTACCCCATCATCCTCCTTAGGACCATCGATAAGCATCACACTCCCGATCGGTTTAGAACACCGATGATCAGGGGTGAAACGCTTATCATATCGAAAGCAAAGGCCCTTCGCTCTTCACTCCTCCACCTGGGTAGGTGTGAGAGTTCGAACGGGGGGTCTAGTGCCTCCTCTAACATCAAAAGAAGGTCTCAAAGGTGGTCATGGTCTAGTAGTCGCAGCCGTTGTTTTTTAAACCGTAGAATTTTCAGCTGACGTTCTAGATGTAAACCGCCCATCTCGGTTGCCCCAATTATTTTTCGCTGCCATTTTTAGAGCCCTATGCTTTTGTTCCATCCTCACGGCCTTCTCAAAGGCCTCCTCAAGAGTAGTAGCACATAGAGCACAAACATCCGCTTGTATCTCCTCTCGTAGCCCTAAAATAAATATATTCATCAATGTACATTCAGGCCACGGTGGCTCACAACGACTACTAACTCTTTTAAACTCAGCTTGGTACTCCAATACGGTAGTCCTCTGAACTATCTTGCTTAATGTGGCAGCAAAATCTTCATATGCCGTTGTCCCAAATCTACATGTAATCCTCCTACAAAAATTAGCCCATCCGGTAAATCTACCTCCATGAATAACCGATCTATACCAATACAATGTCGTTCCATGGATGTGAAAGCTTACCATCTAGACTTTTGCATCTTCCGCTATACCTTGACAATCAAAATATTGTTCAACTTGAAACACCCAATCCGTTGGATCACCGTCTTAGAATTTTGGAAAGTCCAAGCATGCGATTCTCCCCCGAATAGCATTGTTAGGTTGGCGAACGATCCTAGATTCATGTCTAAACCTTTGTGCATGTTGATCACCTTCTCTAAATCCTCGAGCACGTCCATGACCAACTCCATATGGATCAACCTCATCCTCAAAGTACCAATCCTCCTCATCAACGAAGCCCACCGGTGCCGCATGCCACTTAGGTTCCACCACTGCTGGTCTTGGGTTTTGTAATGGAGATGGGGGATGATGTGAAGGCATAGGTAGGAGGAGATTATTGACACTCATATGACGCACGTGAACTTGTGGGATATCGGTTCTATGGGGTCCCACCGCTGGTCCTTCTTGAAACATCGTTCGTTGTCGAGGAGATGACGAACCCAATCGATTCACGACATATTCCTTGAATTCATTGTGATCCTTCTGTATGTTGTCAACTCTATGCAACAATGTTTGGAACATGCCCCTTAGTTCATCCATATTCGAACCCATGGATGTTGGTTGACTCGGTCCTACCATGGTCGCTCCAAAGGAATCAGCCTCACGATTAGGATCATCGTGCATTGAGTCCTTCCTTGTCGGTGTGCTCTCCATAGGTCTCCTTGTTGATGTCATCTTCCTTGTTTCAACCATTAATGAAGGTCTGACGTTCGCCTACTCCGATACCAATTTGATAGGCTCTGATACCAAATTAATAGGCTCTGATACTAATTGATAGGCTTTGATACCAAATTGATAGGCTCTGATACCAATTGATAGAATCTGAAACTAAAAGATCAGCTACGAAACAATTCCTTAAGATCTAAATTTATTGCAGGAAGTGATTAAGGGAAGCAGACAAAGGGAACGAAGTGGTCCATATTCCAAAGAAGAGGGGTGGCTCGATAGTTGAGGGAGATTAAAAGTTAGGAGAAACCTTGCCAACGGTAGAGGTGGAAGGATGGTGAAGAGGGAGGAGGGAGGAGTCTAGAGAGAAGATAGGAGGCAAGAATCCAATAGCATAATGAAGTTGGCTGCCATCCACATATTTATAAAGGCTAGCCAACAAGTCCTAAAATAATATGAAACCCTAATTCTAGAGGATTCCCGTCGATTGTGTTCGAACGCGCCCGATCGCGTTCAAACGCACTCAAAAAAGCCTCTTCTCTGAATTTACAAACGTGACACAGGCATTAGAACGTGGGCGTTTGAACTCGCTCGACCGCGTTCCAACGCGGGCATTCACAAGGGCGTTCAAACGCGACTCCACCTACATTCAAACACGACCTACATGAATTTTATTTTAATAAAAATAAACACCTAATGCAATAAGAAAAGATTCTAACTAAGTGTATCACACCATCTCCAAAAGGATCAATCTCATCCTCAAAGTGCCAATCTTCCTCATAGATGAAGCGCACCATTACCGCATGCCTCTCGGGTTCCACCACCGTCGGTCTTGGGTTTTGTAACGGAGGTGGGGGATGATGTGTAGGCATAGGTAAGAGGGGATCATTGACACTCGCATGATGCACCTAGACCTATGGGGTATCTATTCGATGAGATCCCACCTCTGGTCCTTCTTGAAGCTCCATTCGTCGTTGAGGAGATAACGAACCCAATCGGTTTATGACATATTTCTTAAAATTATTGTGATCCTTTTGAATTGTGTCAACTCTATGCAACAATGTTTGAAACATGCCCCTAAGTTCATTCGCCAAAGCCCATATTCACACCCATGGACGTTGGTTGACTCGGTCCTACCATGGTCGCTCCAAAGGAATTGACCTCATGGTTAGGGTCATCGTGGATTAAGTCTTCCCTTGTCTGTGTGTTCTCTATAGATCTCCTTGTTGATGTCATCTTTCTTGTTTCATCTATTAATGGAGGTCTGAGGTTCGCTTGCTCTAATACCAGTGATAAACTCTGGTACCAAATTGATGGGTTCTTGTACCAAAAGATAGGTTATGGAACAATTCCTTTAAGATCTGAATTTATTATAGAAAGTAATCCGTGCAATCGTAGGAAAATATTCATCTGATATTCTTCTATAGTTAAAAAATTACGAAACCAATTAGATTAGATTCGTAACTTCCTGATATACAACTTTTGTATTTACGCCATTTACAGATTCGAATTACAACAGGAACAAAAATACGGAATAGCATGGGTGATGGTGGTGGTGACAGGTGGAGTGGATGTTAGGGTTATGAATGGCTATGGAGATGAAGGTGGATGGTGGATGTGATTAAGGGATATAGATGAAAGGAACAAAGTGATCGAGATCCTAAAGAAAAGGGGTGGCTCAACAGTCGACGGAGATTAGAAGTTTGGAGAAACCTTACCAACGGTAAAGGTGGAAGGATGGTGAAGGGGGAGGAGGGAGAGAAGATAGGAGGCAAGAAATCAATAATCCAATAGCATTATGAATTTGGCTGCCATCCACATATTTACAGAGGCTAGCCAACAAGTCCTAAAATAATAAGTAACCCTAATTCGAGAGGATTCCCACCGATCGCATTCGAACCCGTCCGATCGCGTTCAAACGTACAAAAGACGTTCTTTGTATGTGCGAACGTGATGCAGGCATTCGAACGCGGGCGTTCAAACACGCTCGACCGTGTTCAAACACGCATTACGCGTTCTTTGTATTTGCGAACCTAATGCGAGCGTTCGCAAAGGCGTTCGAATGCGACCCATGTTGCGTTCGAATGCGACCCATCCTTCTTTCGAATGCGACCTACAGGAATTTTATTTTAATGAAACTAAACAACTAATGCAATAAAAAAAGATTATAACTAAGTGTATCAGTGCCCTCCTCCCACATTCAAACGCGACATACCGAAACCTTATTTTTTCTGAATTAAATAACTAGTACAATAAAAAAAGACTCACATAAGGTGTATCACCTAGTGGGCTTAGCCAGCGGATGGTTGGGTGTAGGTGAATGTGGCGGTGCGTATACTCAAGATGAAGCCCAATGTGGGGCAGGGGTTGTGCTCTAGGATATGATTAGCTCCTTGCTAGAGGCAGCGTGAGAACCGACCATTGGAGAGTCAGCTTTGTGGTCGAGAGGAAGGCCCTCTAACTCAATCTGACACATACCATGGGCCACAACTGAATTGAGGTGGAAACGAACTCGCTTGAGTTAGTTTAGATTGTTAAGAATCATGTTAGTTGCCCTTGAGGTCATATGCAGCTAGTTGGTGAGTGCAATGCTCTACTCATGTCTTTTGCAAATGGTCGATTAGTACATATTAGGGGAGAGGTGTATCGGGTCTGGTGTGATTGGGTCTAACAAACCCCATACCTCCTCGGTTGTGTAACCTTATTTTTGCAGATGCCTTGACCCAAAAAAATGCAGCTAAATCAAGCTTTCTTTAAAAAAAATAAAACCAGATCAATCCATGTCCCTAAAATATAGGAATAAGAATTACTTATAACCCCACCCTCAACATTGATGCTTGAGGGTTTAAATAACATCTTGCACTTGTGATAAACTATTCCTGTGAAGTAGAACACCTCTATGTTTGGTCGCACTAGAGTTACAGATCAATTTCTCAAAACAAGTGACGTTGGTGGTAGATGAACTGTTCAACTCCTCCAATGCTCTCCTCAAATGAATTAACTCTCCTCATACTTTGATAATAAAAAATTGCTCTAAGGAATTTTTAGAACTCTCTAAGTATAAAACTAGCTCCCTCTTGAGTTTTATTGAATTGTGTCACTTCATTTGGCCTTTGATCCTCTTTTATATGGATTAAAAAATCCTTAGTTCGTACTATGAGAGTTAGAATAGGAAACTTCAAGTCTGAAAGTGTTTCAAAATTTTCCATATTCAACTCTAATTTGTCGGTGCACATAGTTTTCTTAAGTAATTAATTAATTGCTTTTATGTGGCAAGGTGCACGCCCATGTACACACTTCCACATGTCATATCTTGATCTTACATCAGTTTTGGATTATACATCATATTTCAAGGGTTTTGTGTCTGCTAACTTGCCATTATATAACATTACACTTGCACCCTTTCCTCTCTTCTTCATTTCGTTTAAGAATTTATAACCAACATTCATACTTATGTTCTCTTTACCATTCCGGTCAGGTACATGTTTGGTTTAGGAAAAGAGATTAGATAAGAGTGAAAAATCTAGGGCAAACCCTAATATAAACTATACAACCTCTTAAGTGAAGACTTAATAGTAAATAATGAAATATAAATCATAAGCAAGGCAAATATGCGCGATTTACATGAAAAACTCCAAATTAGGGTAAAAACCATGGATCATTTTTATTAGGATCAAATCAACCACTAATAAAAAGCAAATACAAGAACCGCTGAATCCCATAGCTAAGTAAATTTATACAATCCAATCTTGAGTATAATCTTGATATTTAAAGATCTCTTGTTCACTAGATTCTACGATTTATTGTTTTACGTGATTGATTGAAATTGTAGGAACTTGTCTCAATAATCCTCGAGACAATGAGTTGTATCAACGAACAATGATGATACGATCAAGAAGAATCCTTAAGCACTCAAATCTTTTATCTTTTTTTATCAATGAAGAACTCTCAAACAAAAGCTTGTTAGGGCTTCAACTCTTATTCTTCAATCAAATCACCCTCTTTAGGATTCAACGATTTATATAGGTTGGCAAAATAGATGAGAAACCTAATTCAAGTCATTCCAGGATAATTAGTTTTTGTAGGTGCGTTCAAATGCCCATTCGAACACCCTTAATAATATGTGCTCAATAGGCCAAGCTATTCAAACACCCGCAAGAGCTAATTGAATGCCTGAAGGTCATTTCTACTCTTGGGTAGATGCATTCAAGTGCCCGTAGGGCCATTCAAATGTCTAAGAAAGCCGATTGTTCTCGGGCTCATGTAGTCGAACACCAAAGATATGTGTTCGAACGCCTAAGATGTTATTACAAACCAGACATGGATGGATCAAGATGTAAAAAAATTATGATATTCTTGCATGTGGTAGCATCAAAAGTTAGGATTCTAATTGCTTTAATTTTACATAAATCAAATATTAATATGAAAAGTTAAAAATAAAATAGTGAAAGCTTGTTAGAATAGGACAGATAAGTAAATATCTGACATTGCAGCGGTTATCAGAAGTTGGCGGATGGCCAAGAGTGGTGGTGGACAACCGTAGAGTAGGGTAGCTACTGGAAGAAGACGGTGGATAGGGTTTTGAAGCTTAGAAGAATTCTACAATTAAGGTCCACTCCTACGAAGATAAAGATAATCTAATAGCTACAATAAAAAATAAAAATGAGATAATAAAATAACTAAAGTGAACGATCAATTTCATGATGATAACAACACGTGACCACTCCTATTTATAGGAGTAAAGTCCTAGCAAATCGGATCTACATATAGATTACCCATTTTATTTGATATTCAAAACAATAAGCAAATCTAACTAACTTAACTCAACTTGACTAACTCGGATGACTTAACCCACGTGGTAGGATCATAATAATCCACCATGCTTCTAACACCTTATCCTAGTATGCAAGCTGGATTTTATGGCCATGTCGTGCTCATGGGTCCATGGGTCTACATGTAGGTCTACCTTAGTTAGTTGATGCAAGTCCACCAAGTTGTTCCACCAATTCTCCTCAAGCTCGTACTTGAACCCCAAGTCGCACTAATGGGTTCCCAACTAGTTCATGTGAGGTGGTCAAGCCAGATCTCAAAAATTCAACATTGCCAGTGCTCATGGATCCGCAAGTGCACTTCATCACTCAATAGCCAAAACTCTAATCCTAGGGCTAAAAAGTATATTTCAAATTAGGACATCGCTATGGGTTGCATGGGCACTAACAATAGTTGGGCAAGGTTTCTGATGGGTGGCAGTCGGCATACAATGGGTCATCGCAACAGTGGAGCGGCGGTGGAAGTTGAAAACTGAGCTCAAGCTCAAGTTGCTGTAGCAACAGCCATGGTGCATCGCCGATGGGTCCATCGGGGCTTGGTGGCTACGACTGGTGGTCATGGCGCTACTAAAGTGGAGAAGAGGCGGTGAAGCCACCTAATGTTGCTTGGCTAGAGCGATATCGCTGCAAGCGTGGCCATCAGGTTTGGCAATGCGACGGTCTTCGACGGTTGTGGTGGCCACCATTGGATGGCAATCGGCCCAAGGAAGCTTAGCGTGGCTACCAGTGGTCACTAGAATGCCAAACACGAGCCCACGAAGCTCGGATCTACTATAGTGGAGAGAGTCACCGTAGGTGGTTTTCCAATCGTCTCTCATAGCTGTCGCCAACCTAGCTCACTTGCGGGGGTCTCATGGAAGGAACCAGACATGGCAATTTGGGCCAGGATCGCCTAGATTATCATTGATGAAAAACTAGGGTTTTTGGCCCTAGCTTCCACTGCTAGTGGGGAAGACAACTAGGAAACCATTACTATGGGCGGCTCTAGCATGGCTACAGCAATGGCTAGGGTTTGTAGTGGTGGGAGGGGCCTCCACTGCTATCGGAGGAGGGGTCTAGGATGCGATTTGGGCCAACTCGTGCCCTCCCTCATGGCTTGGTTTATTCTCATCGTGGGGGGCTGTTTCAAACATGGCTAGCGGTGCTAGCAGTGTAGGTGGGTGGTGCTAGGTTAAGAGGGCTGCCACCAAGGCTTGTATAGCCTTTTCCATCCTCTTAATACTCTCCGTAGTGGATTTAGTGACCTCCTAATAAATTCTTTAAAAATGCCTTCGTCTACAGTGGCCGCTCATCATCGATGGTAGCTACAAGACAAATTCCGCAGGAATAGAGATGAATTCTTGGTCCCTCGTGGTTATTTTTTTCTTGTTCATTTTGGATCGCGTATTAACTATCTCCAAGGAACATTGACTCTAATACTAATATACCAACTAGATCTAGACTAATATGGATGCAAGAAAATTATGATATTTTTTTGGTGGTAGCCTCGGAAGTTAGGGTTCGAATAACTTTGGTTTTATGTAAATCTAAGGTCGTACTAAAAAGTTAAAAATAAAAGAGTAATCGAAGGTCAGAACGGGGCAAAATTATAATTATATGTTACTACGACAGTCGTCAGAGGGTGGTGGACAGCTAAGAGTAGTGATGGACGACCGTAGAGTACGGTGGCTACTGGAGAAAGATGGTGGCTAGGGTTTGGAAGCTTGAAAGGATTCTATAGTTAATATCTACTCCTATGAAGATAAAGACAATCTATCGATTATGATAAAAAATAATGACAAGATAATAAAATAACTTAACTCAATGATCAATTCTATGATAATAATCAACTCATGACCACTTCTATTTATAGGAGTAAAATCCTAACGGATTGAATCTACATACAGATTATTTAAAATTTAAAACAATAAGATAAATCTACCTAACCTACTCAATTTGACTCAACTCAACTTAGACTCGCCTGACTTAAACCCATATGGTCGAATCGTAACAAATGAGCTACGGCTCTTAGGCATGCATGTTCAAATAACGAAGGGGGCCATTTAAACACCTAATGCTAGCTTCTATCTTCGAGATAGCGCGTTTGAAATATGCGTCCAAACCCCCCCCCCCCCCCCCCCCCCCCCCTAATGCAGAAAGTCTAAAGGTAGGTAAAATGACGTTTTTGTTGGGCTTTAATTTGCTAAATTTGAGTTGACATATCTGCCTAAGAATGTGTCAAAATTTTCTTCTAGTTGACCCAGTCGAGTACTTACACCACTGGCATCCTCAACCTCTTCAAATTCATGCTCAGCATTGGGATCTTCAGCACTTACTGATCCTTGAGAGAGTCAAGTAGAGTGAATGTTGCTCCTACTGAGCATAGCAAGTCCTAATAGACCTAAAGGATGGACCACTGACTAAGAGAAATTGATGGTCACTCCTTTCGAATACAAAACTCTATGATAAAAGTTTTGAAAGGCAAATGTTCCACTAAAGCCAAAGAATTTGTAGCAGCCTTAATGCATCGAAACATCACATCAGGTAAGTCAACTAGAACACCAGTGCCAATAGCATGTATTAAATATGCACAATCCTTATCAAGTTGTGTTTTATGGACCTTGGGGGTAATGTTAAAAAAGCAAATCAAGTTCAAAATTCAATACTTTTTGGATAAAAATGCATAACTAATCATGTTTCTGTCCCACACTACATTGGGCCCCACAATCTCCTTTACCACATCTTGAATATCCGGTCTATTGTTATGCTCGTATGGTTATCCACCGTATGGACGTGAGAGATTGAAATAAAATTCCCTCGCTATCTCAACACATGCTATCCCAAAAAGTTTCATAACATTCAACAATTGTCTCCCCCTAAAGTACATGTCCAATCCTAACTCTAAAAATTTAGAAATTTAAACTGGCCGTGCAGCAAGCTTACAAAGAACTTTTGAAATCTTTCTTCATGAAGTGAACCTTGGTCCTTTAGATGAAGATCCACCTCGACCACTTCTGCCAGAGATTAGGGTTGTCTACCCAAGTAAGAGCTTTTCATTTTTGGATGCTAACATTTTTGTCCAAGGCATGATCCTAATATATGAATGAGTAGAAAATAAGGAACTAGAGAATACAAACAATTTAAGTATGTTCATGCATAAAAATTGAACAAAAAATGAACTAAAAATGCCCAAAAAATCCCCCAAAACATGAAGAAAGTCTAATCTTAGGGAATAAAAAATCAATGACAATCAATCATAATTTATAGTAAGATACAATCGAAATCAACCCTTGTAGAAAAAGAATATTTGGGAAACTATTGTTATCAAGGTAAAACAAATGAAAATAACAAAAAAAAACCCCAAAAAAACTGATGCAATTGAAAGAGAGAGGGAAGAGATCTTACCCTTTAAAGCAAATCTAAGTATAAATCCGGCAAAGATTGTCCAATCCAATGGGAATGTGCAACGCAAACGGATGTTGAAAAAGCTAAAGTGCTTGATTGTCAAGAAAATGGTGGAGCAAAAGAGAGGAGGAGGTGAAAACTTTAGGAAAGAAGTAAAAATAAAAAAGAATGACTGCACTGCGTCTAGGTTATTTTAACCCCATGGCATTCGAATGTCCGATTGGTTATGGCCACCATCCTCGCGTCCACCGAAACATTTTATTTTTAAATTTTTTTTATATTATGTTGTTTTCTTAAATAAACCATAAACTACATTCTAGAAATTTGAAAATAAAAATAATCAATAAATCAATTGAAGGCAAGAAGAAGATAAATCCAAAAAATAATAATTTGTTCTTAAACATTAGAATTCAGCCCTAAACTGTATTTCAATCAAAGATTTAAACACTTGCATAAGTCTAATCAAGTTAAGTCTAAATAAAAATTACTCCTTAAGCTCTAGGATTTGTTATTTATTTTTTATACTTTAATCAATAGCAGATTTTGCTTGTTAAAAAAAAAGAATGATAGAGGCTTATTTTCGTGTGAATAATTAAATTTTAATGAGAATGTCAGACTGGACAATTGTTAAACAAGACGACTTTCACCCTTGTCACTAGGTGGCCTTTTCTACTGAACTACACTATCAAACTGGACAATGTAAATTGTTTATTAATGTTCACTAAAATAGAGGATTAGGAGAGTACAAAGTAGATGACCGCCCAAGATAACTCATGTCTATTATGTTTAAATCAAGAACAAATATGAGTAGATCTAAGTATCCAATAAAAAGTACAAATTCCTCAAAGTCAATTATGGATAAAAAAAAAATAAGAGAAATCTTGCCTACCATGAATTCGAGAATTGTTCAAGGTCAAAAATTAAAAGACTACAATCCATAATTAAGAAGATCAGTCAAAAACTAAAACACACCATTTTTTTGCATAAAAATAGAAAACAAATAAAAAGTGCAAAATATCTAAACTCCTAGAGATTTCCTAAGATATTTAAATCTCTCGACATCTAGATGTTTGGTGAAAATATCACTAAGCTATAACTTTGTTTGAATGTATTATTAAGTAATAATTTTTTCTTCTACCAATTCAGTAATAACATGATGCCTAATGTTAATATATTTTAGGTAAATGGCACTCATGTTGTCACGTCATGGTTCCTTGTTCAATCCAATAATCTTTGATTATCTATTTCATCCATATAGCAACTATTTGTGGTTATGTACTATATCTCTATTTGTGATTATGTACCTAGAACAAATTCTAATACTAAAAGATATATCTAGCCTAGTAGATATCTTTGTAACATTATTTTGTTGGTAATTAAATGAACAAAATCTTATATAGATTGTGTAAAAAGCATGATATAAAAGATCAATTTAAACAAAAATTTTGTTCCAGCATTTCGGAGGATAGTGATACGATCACACCTCGGGCAATGGAGCTCTGATACCAGATTGATACGATCTCTCCTTTGGGGCTAAGGATCGATCTCTTCCGTATTCTCAAATTTGGACTGATCTTACACGGAACTTTGAAATAAGGTCTCGAAAGATACCGCCATCGGATCAATGTGAAATATTGATATGTTGTCGCCCTTGAAAAGAGCTTTCCAAGAAATCAAGTTTCAGGCGAATCGGAGTTGGGGATCTCGAGATATTGTCCATTTAGTGGACGAACATCAGGATGCTCTATTTTGGATCCGTGGATGGAGGCACGAGATCCTAGGTAATGGTGGTTGGTGGAGGACCGACGTTAATGGGGTGGCACCGGTGAAAAGGTTGTGGTGAAAGGGTTATGGGTGATGGAAAGGTTAGGGCAAGTGTTGGGCAAGTGTTGGATAGATTGGAAGAAGGGGGAGGAGAGGGCCACCCCTAAGGGACTAGGGTGATTGGCCGGTCGAGGGAGGTTAGCAGCGGCGTCACCAGGGATTGAGGGAACGGGAGCGAAGAAGACGAAGGAGGCAAGGCAAACTCAATTCTCAATAATCAATAATAATTTTGGTTGCCCTACACATCCTTTTATAGGCTAACCAACAACTCAAATTAACCCTAAAACACAATTTTCGCCGACCGCGTTCGAACTCGCCCGACCGCGTTCGAACGCACCGTGTTCGAACGCACGATCAAACGCGCCTCTCGGTATTTGCGAATACGATGCAGGTGTTCACAGTGCGTTCGAACGCACAGTGCACTCTCTTCACCCACGTTCACAACCCCGTTCACAAACCGCGTTCGAACTCACTCCACCCGCGTTCGAACGCAACTTATAGAAAACTTATTTTAATGGAAATTAAACACTAAAACATAAAACAAAAACACTCCTAAAGTGAATCCATGCTCGAGACAACGTCGGTGAAATCCGAATCGTATCAAATAGAAGCCAACATTAGGCATTCGAAAACACATGCTGGAGAGCAGTAGCGCATGCTGTGTTCAAATGCATATCTCTAGCATTCGAATGCATGGACCTGAGAATAGTCAACCTTCTTAGGCGTTTGAATGCTTCTATCCAAGAGCATAAACAACCTTTAGGCATTCGAACAGCCTAGCTTGTTGAGCACAACTTATTAAGGTCATCCAAATGGCCCTTCGGGCATTCAAGCAAACCTATGGAAATAGGTTATCTTGGACTGATTTGAATTAGGTTTCTCGTCTATTCTACACACCTATATAAGTCCTTGAACCCTAGAAAAAGCTGACTTGATTGAGGAACAAAAATTGAAGCCCTCGTAAAGATTTTATTGAGAGTTCTTCATTGATCAGTAAAGATAAAAGATTTGAGCACTTAAGGATTCTTCTTAATCGTATCATCATCATTCGTTGATACAGCTCATTATCTCGAGGGTTACTGAGACTAGTTTATACAATTTCAAGAATCAAATAGACCAATAAAATCAACCATGTGAAGCAATTCATTGTGGTATTTAGCGAATAAGAGATCTTTAGGTATAAATGTGGAATTCAACAAGTAATCTATAAGCACTCTTGTATTTACTTTTTATTAGTAGTTGATTTGATCCTAGTGAAAAGGATCTATGGTTTTTACCCTACTTTGAGATTTTCCATGTAAAGCTCACTGTTTCAATTGCTTACCATTTATCGTTTATTAATTACTTGTTAAGTCTTCACATAAGAGGTTCGTATAATCCATATTAGGGTTTGCCCTAAATTTTTTTAATTAGGACCAAAGCAGGTCTTTCTTACTTTAGAAAGAGATCTTTCAAAATATAAATTTTCCTAGGAAAGGACAATCTACTATTAAACCACATTTCCTTAATAGATCTAATTATTCATACTGAAAAGCTAAAATGCAAGCTTTCTTAAAGTCTATAGATAAACGAGTCTAGATTTCGGTTGTTTATGGTTGGATGTCAGCACTATGGTAGTTGACCAAAAAGAAGTTGTCAAACCGTTGGACATGTGGATAAATTGGATTATGAACTATGTGGTTGGAATAGTGAAAAAATTAATGCAAAATTTAGTTGTGTTTCTCCTAATGAATTTTATAGAATTTGCACTTGTAAAGTTGCTAAGGAAGCTTGGGATATTCTTGAGACTATACATGAGGGTACTCCTACTATCAAATTATCCAAGCTTCAGAGGCTTACGACTAGATTTGAAACTTTCCATATGGATTAATATGAGTCATTAAATGATTTTTACCTAAAACTAGTGACATTGTCAAATCTAGCTTTAACCTAGTAGAAAAGGTTCCTAAAAATTGGGTTGTTAGAAAAATTCTTACATCTTTACCTAAGAGATTTCTATCTAAGGTTACTACTATTGAAAAGAGTAATGATATTGATGATATTAGAGTTGAACAACTAGCCAGGAATCGTTAGATTTTCAAAGCTACTCCTTATCAGCCCAGAAAATCTAAAGGGGTTGCTTTAAATCCTATCCAAAATGTTAAGGATGATAGCAATGATGATAGTGATCTTGATCTAGATATGATGACTCTCTTTGTTAAAGAAGTTTAGAAAATTCTATAAAAAGTCAAAGAATGTTTCGATTAAGATCAATAAGTCTAAGCCTCTTGACAAGATTAAGGAGCCTAGTGCTCCTACTCAATCTGTGAACTTGAAACAAAAGGGTAAGGTTTTTAGTGGTGGTGTCCAATGTTACGAATTTAAGAGTTTTGGACATATTGCATAAGAATGTCTAAACCGATTGAAAAGAAAAGGCAAAGCAATGAAAGTCACTTGGGATGATTTAGATGAGTCGGGTGGTAGTGATTTTGAATGTGCCCAATCTTGCAGGTTGTGTTTGGCTTTGACCTAGCTCAAGTAGATGAGGTGCATAATTATTTTAATTTATGTTAGTCATCTTATCCATTTATCCTTGTCAATTTGAACTTTATTTAATCATTTTTAGAGGATAACTTACTAGTTATAATCATTGTTGTAAATTAATTTTGTAGCATTTACTATATCAACTGTTTCATCTAACAATTCTTGTAAGAATGTGAGCACAGATGAGAAAAAAGACGGCGATAAGGACATGAAAATTCAAAAGATGTATGATGAACTATACTAGAAGTTTTATAAATTGAAGAAAAACTGCATAAGACTTCTAGCAAACTAAAACTCCTAGAATCTAAAAAAGAAAAATTATAGATTCAACTGAATAAAACCTTAAAAAAATTGAAGAAATTAGAAGAAGATAAGAAAGAGCTTAATGATCTTCTTGAGAAGTCTAAACTAGAAACAGAAAGACTTACTAAAGAAGTTACGTTCTTAAAAGGAAAAACCAAGCTAGACTAGATCTTGAATGCACAAATTACTGAGAAAGAGAAGTATGGTACTAAATATACTAAAAATTTGAGTAAAACTGATATAGTTTTTGTTTCTATAAACACTCAAGATCTTTCGAGAAAAAAATATGTACCTACGACTCGCAATATTCCATCAAATCTAATGGTTATGAAATAAAACAAGAAAAATGTACTTTCAAATTTTAGAAATAACACTCAGGTTAGGAAACCTAAATCCGTACGTATTTGTTATTATTATAGTGTTTTAGGCCATATAAGACCAAACTGTTATGCTTCGAAAAATATAATGTTTACTAAAGTTGGTGTTAAAACTAGACAGGTGTGGATTAGAAAAATGATCTTAAGTACTATGTTGTGCATACTGCTCTTAAAACATTGAATTCAGAAATATGATACTTAGATAGTGGAGGTTCTAAACATATGTCAGGTGATAAACTCTTGTTTCAATCTCTTGAAAATTTTGAGGGTGGTCGTGTGACTTTTGGTGATAGTAGCTCTACTAAAATTAAAAGAAGAGGCTGATGTTGTGATCACTCTTAGTGTACTAAGATTAGAAAATGTTCTTTATATTGAGAGTTTGAAAGCAAATTTCTTAAGTATCAGTCAAATATGTGACCATCATTATAAAATACAGTTCTCAAAATGTTAGCATGTGATTGTAGATCATAAAGGAAATATTGTGATTCATGGTGTTAGAACTATAGATAATTGGTATGGTGTTTTTCTAAATGCCCTCGTGAAATGTAATTCTGCATCTTTGGATGATTATGAATTATGACATCAAAGGTTAAGTTATGTGAACTTTAATGTCTTATCTAAGTTAACAAAATTTGAATCTATTAGAGATATACCAAAATTGAATGTGAAAAAGAAATGAGTATGTTGACCATATCAAATAGAAAAACAAAATAAGTCCTCTCATAAAAAATTGACTCTTTCGCTACCAAACGACCTTTGGAATTGATACATATGGATCTGATGGGCCTAATTAAAACTAAAAGTATTGGTAAAAAGAAATATATTTTTCTTTTGGTAGGTAATTTTTCTAGATTGACATGGGTCGCCTTCTTAAGAGAAAATTTTGATACCTTTGATGTCTATTAAAACTTTGTGCTTGCGACTTCAAAATGAAAGAGATTTTAAGATCGTTAAAATTTGTTCACATAATGGAAAGGAATTTGAGAAAAAATAATACATCATTTTTTTTTATTCCAATGGCATCAAGCATGAATTTTCTACTCCAAAAAATCTTTAGTAGAATGGTATAATAGAGAGGAAAAATTGTGTTAAGCAAGATATGGCCGGAGTTATGCATGCAGAAAATGTCCCTCAAAAATTTTGGGCTAAGGCCGTGAATACTATATGTATATGATTATTTGACTTTATTTTAGACTTAGAATAGAACAAATAACTTATGAAATCTAGAATGGAAAAAAGCCTAATGTGAAACATTTTAGAGTTTTTGGTAGCAAGTGTTATCGTTCATTATTTTCTATTATGCAATTCACTGTGGGATTTAGCAAACAAGATATCCTCAAATATAGTTGTGGGATTCAATGGTTAATCTATAAGTGATTCTTGTATTTCTTTTTATTAGTGGTTAATTTGATCCTAGTAAAAAGGATCTATGATTTTTACCCCAATTTGAAGTTTTTCATGTAAATTTCACATGTCTGCGTTGCTTACTATTTATCATTTGTTATTTATTGTTATGTTTTCACATAAAAGGTCATATAGTACATATTAGGGTTTGCTTTAGATTTTTCAGAGAGTTTTAATTTGGTTTTCTAGTGTAAGTTGATTAGATCTCGGAAGAGGTTTTTAATTTGATAGAGTAGGCTAAGGTAGGATATGGTTTAAAAAAAGGCTTGGTTAGTATGGGTTTAGGTAAAAAAAAAACTCAAAAATATTTTAGTAATTTAATCAGTAGAGTTATATAAACTATAGGTCTGCATTAATAGTAGTTGGTCAAAATATATAGAAAAAAGGAAGTGCTAAATTACAAAATCCCGACGTTTCTAATAAATTACTAATGAAAATGTTAGGTGTTATTAGAAATTGCCTTTATATTTATCAACTCTTATAAAACATACGACAACAAATGAATTATCACGAGGAACATATATAAATATCATAACAAATAACCTAATCTATCCTAGTTCACTCTGGTGCAAACCCGTCGGATCTCTCCATCGCCGCCGGTCTTCACCCCAACTCGCCCAAGCTTAGTGACAGCAGCCACGAACGCCTCCTCGAATGCAGTCTGGTTTGTGGCAAAAAAGTCGACGGTATCACGCGACCGCTGGTCAGCGAAAAGAATCTGGTCTGAGGCTAACAACCCCATCCCTTGCTGAAGATTGAGATAGTAAGCATTGTCAAACTTGAATGGAGTGACAGAGTCTAACATGGCCACGGTTGAGGGACTATAGTTGAGTGGGCAAACTTGACGCATCTGGAGCAGTAATGATTGGTTCATGGGCGGGTTAAATTGCAGTGGCTGCTTGAAATGATAGATCCGACGGACGAACTTGTCACAATGGGAGACTCCAATTGTATGGGCCCCTGGGAAATACCTCAAAAAAGATTATTGGATGCAAGCCTATAAACCAAGAGTCTCTGGTAATCAAGTCAAATAATTATGATTGGGAACATGCTTGCTAATTTTAAGTAGGGTAAAGAATACTCTAGCTCGAGATTTAGTCAGTATTAGTTATCGAGAAAAAATTTGTAAGAAATAAACTGATCAATCAACGGACTTTCTGTACTCACTTCAGTTAATGGATGCATGTTTGGACTTTCAGTGAATATATATATATATATATATATATATATATATATATATATAGATATAGTAATACAAGAGAATATAAATTCCAATTTATATTCCTCTCGTTGCCGGGATATTTATCTTTATGTTATTCTTTTGAATAATTGAATAAAAAAAATAGTTTTGATGGCCCTTTTACAGTGCGTATAAAGGATCTTTGAGCCTAATTGAGTAAATTAGCGAAATTGGCCATTGGAATTTTAATATATAAGAATTAAAGTGTCACTAAAGGATCTATATGAATTTTGTTTCTATTAGGATTGACTCAATGTATTCGAGTATTCTAGGAAATAGAGAAGTGGAGAGATGGAAAAGGTAGGAGCTGGTGGTGGGTCCAAATAAATTTTTCCCTTAGGAATTTGCTTATTTCCTTTGAAAAGTTTTACTTTTAAAGTAATTTTCAAACAATTAGGAAAATATTGCTACGAGCCTAAAATTTTCTAAGGAAATCAACTTTCCTATAAATTCTTATGAAAGTTGTGTATCCAAACAGCCCTTATTTAGAACAACTCTTCGAAAACAGTGTATAATGTAGCTTTATCCCCTTTCCCTAGATAGCCTAAACCTTTGTATGTGAAGATTGGTATACAAGAAATTTCTTAGTTATTGCTTCGTTGTTCAACTGTGCATTGAAAACCCATATATCCAAATGGTGAAAAGCACTTGTCAATAATATATGACCTACCTGAGAGAGCAATCATGTCGATCTGAGCTAGTCCATTGATAGCAAACACTGCATTGAGCTCATCCAAATTAAAGCCAGGGCCAGGAAGCCTGTGTTTGACTATGGCTTTCGTCGAAGTCTTGCCGTCCAATCTTCCAAGCTCGACCGGATAGAATGGCCCTCCAGTCTACAAAACCCAAGATTATAATTTACTTGTTAACTATCTGTTAGAATTAATATAAAAGATATAATTCTATCAGCTCAAGTTTTTGTGAAGATGGGGTATAAATCCTACAAAATCTTCGGGAGAAAGGTAAGTCCACACTAGCTTTAATTAGGGGGTTTAAATGAATGACAAAATATAGTTCCACATTAACCCTTCTTATATTGCTAGGAGATTCCATGCATGCACCTCAAACCACATGATACGTCTCCCATTTACTTAGAGATTTGGTATTTATTTTACCATTTTCACAAGATGAGTACCATCATTCTCACAAGAGTGAAGAAAAGTCTCATGCAGCAAGGAAGTCATTACTTGGTTTGGAGCACATCCTACGTTAGAAATAGAAAGCTAAAAATTATTATATGCAACTGCTTAAATCTCTAATTTTGAATCTCAGAATAAGTGGTAATATATGAAAAGAGAGAAACTGCTGTTTTCTATAATATTTTTTAACTTTTTTTAGAGTAGGCAATGAGTTATATAATATGTTACGTTAAAACAAAAAGAAAAAGAAGAAGAAAAAGAAGAAATTAAGATGCAAACAAACAATAATACCAGGGATACCACATCTCTAGCTGCCATGGCAAGTATATCAGCACAAGAAACTTTGTTGGCACACTGGGGATCACTGTCCACAGCCACCTTCGCCTTGTTTATCATATCCAAAGCGTCCGGCGAGAGCGTCGAGTCAGCACCGCTGTGACTCTCATCGTCGCCGTTCGCTGCCACGAGCAACACTGAAGCATCGCAACCCTGCCAACATATATACAACAATCTCTAGCAACTAAATTTCTTGTATCATAAGAGAGAAAATAATTTCACAGTATATTAGTCTCGCATCATGATGACCCTACTCGAACGAAGCAATCATGGAAGAAGAGCCTAAGAGTTCCCGGTGCGGCTGCGAAACTCTGTTGCACCTTTTGGGCAACGACTGCGCGAACGATGGACTCGACGTTCGGGCAGATGTTAGCATAATAATTCTGACTTAGTTGAGCAGTTGATTTAGATGAGAAGAATAAGAGAGACAGAAGGAGAGATGGGAGAAGGATATGCGAGTTATCCATAGATTTATTCTGACATCTTAAACTGATACAAGAGAGAGATATATAGGTGGGGTATTTCCTGCACTTATCCGTGAAGCTTATATATATATATATATATATATATATATATATATATATATATATATCAACACTTCAAGGAAGGATCATTTGGAAGGAATTGGATTCTTCTTGTTAATTATTATATGTAACTAAAATCGTGCCATGATATATGCCCGAGATGGTCCTACATATATATATCCAAAGTCCTGAAATAGTTGAGAACTTGCATTGGCATTATGGCGTACGATACGAGTGACAGAGGTAAGTGGGTTTTGCTTTACCGTTTGTTTGCATTTTGTGAGTGATGTTCACTTGTCGGCGTTAAACTTATAACCAATTATCTCAAGGGATAGTGCACTCAAGACCCTAGTCATATAGTAATAGTTCTTCTCAAAGAGAATTGCTCGAATTGGATGGACATATATAAACGTCAGGTTTAAATTTTTTCTTTACAAAGCGGCATCTCCTTTTCTTAAATTAATTTGCAAAAAGGACATCTTTAATTGTTCACTAATTGGAAAGGATATTCTCTGTATAATATTGAAGAAAACGCCCTTCAGGCTAATTGCTTTTTTGCAATGTAGGATAGAGAATAGGGATCCGGGAACAAGTCACCTTTGGCTTTGGTTCATTAAAAAGAAGTAATCATAGTATTCCTTCTAGCTAAATTTAATTAACTGGGAGGTGGTTCTTGAAAGTATAATCGTTTGAAGGAGTCTACTTTTCCAATATGTCACAGTCAAAAAGAGGTAAGACTGAAATCTTGGTAGTAACTTACAAAAGACTTTTTGAGCTGGACAAATTGGGCCAGCTAGCTACCACTATATTGCTATGTAGATTCACTGCATTAATGTTGCATAAACAATAGGCTTGCTAGTCTTATATATACTGGACTGTTCCAACTAACAGTCGATAATTTTGAAATTAAATGAACGGAATTTATGGAATTTTTCGTGAAAAAAAAAAGTTAGAAAACTTTTGAAGGGTAGGCATCCTTGGTAAGCATCATCTATTAAATAGGTCAAGAAGATGAGAAGTAAAAAGATTAATGTTCATTGTTGCAGCATGGATTTTGTCATTGTCAAGCCACAACTAAGATAATCAACTTACACATAATCTTACTGAAACAAAGATTTTATGTTACAAACTTTCTACATTATGTCACACAGTAATTAAAATACAATAATTGAAAAGCCTTTTGAGACTTCGCTAGCCTTTTTGTTTTTTTTTTTGGTCATTACGAGTAATCTTCACTTTGAGGGCACTCTAACAACTACCAGTTAGTTGAGTTTGCAGTGAGACTGCTAGTTATGGCCAGCTGTTTACAATTTCATGAGCAAGAGATTGCACATAGCATTATGTTGTCTTCCACATGGATACACAATGACCACCCGACAACTCATTTGGCTGATAGCATTCAATCAATCCATCCCATATACAAATTGCTTGTCCTCACTTAGCAAAACCAGTGATCATGTGGATCCAAATCACGATGCTTTAAAGCACCAAAATAAGCTCCAAGAAACAAGCCCTGAGCTGCTGAGCCTACGGCTGAGGACCTAAGGGGAAAACTTATGGGATACGTATAAAATAGTCATAAATCATATCGGTATTTATATTCTTTTTCTTTGAATATTGATAT
This sequence comes from Typha angustifolia, assembly GCF_048772165.1. Classification (NCBI taxonomy): domain Eukaryota; kingdom Viridiplantae; phylum Streptophyta; class Magnoliopsida; order Poales; family Typhaceae; genus Typha; species Typha angustifolia. Next base: position 10,251,362 of record NC_133253.1, on the reverse strand, counting down.
AAATACAGGTAGTGTATTTAATACTATATCAGCTGAGTGCAATTATGGGTATTGATCAAATATCAGATATATTAGTATTTTTTTTCTAAGTATATACAAATATATGACATGTTTTATGTGTTTATTAGTCAGGTAATCTTCGTTGGATATTTTGCACATCTTCAAAATATCTGATTTTTGAAGATGTGGTAAATGTAACTATGTTAGTTGGTAAACAATATTAAATATAAATAAGTCGATTAGTAAGTGATATTAATTGATCGCTGACAAATCCATTTTATAGATAGAAATCTATTAATACTAGCAAATAGTTTCATTAAATGAGGAAGACGAATGAATGAATAGAAAGGAGGAAGATGAAGATGAAGAATGTGTCAACGAAAAGAAGAAAAGAGAAAATCTATATTAAGAATTGGTTAGATTAATCAGTCATATTTGTAAGTATTATATTAATTTAAAATAATTTTCAGCTCTTTATATCTCAGAAAATTACCCAGCCAAGGAATACAAAGAACATGCAGCCTTTTTGTTAATTTCTACAAAGAAGCTCCTTGGTCCTCCTTTTGGTTCTAGATTTCTAAGATGACTTACCTCACACTAGAACAAGCAGCCTATCGGTTGTTATTTTGCAAAGCTCGTTATGATTAGTTGGCTCTTTCTCAGCTCCTGAAAGATTGTCTTGAGAGAACATTTCTTGTTTTGCATATTTTATGATTTGCAATACTTTTCAGTTGTATAGATTGAGATGATATGTATTACTAAACACATCTATTAAAAAATATTCATTCAACAACACATCATGTATAAAACAAATTTATTTGTAAAAGCATTATAGTTTGAGCATTTCTTCATCCGTATTGTTTTGATCTTACTCTCCGACAATCTCCTCACAAAAAAAAAAAAAAAAAAACCAATTAAGTGCACTTTTCATGCAAATCACCCATAATTGTAAGATATATTTTTGTATAATTAATTGTAAATATCTGTAAGGTTGCATCCCCTTGCCAACGTACATCTAAATTGAGTGTTTAACTCGGAAGATTGTTAAATTTCATGTATAGGAAATGAGGTAAGATAAGATTTTGCATCACGATATAACCTACATAATTCGTCAATCGCCAACGTACATCTAAAATGAGGTATTGAAACTTAGAAATTTGTGACGCTTCAAGTATTGGAAATGAGGTATCGAAACTCAAAAATTTGCAACACTTCAGGTATTGGAAATGAGTTATCAAAAGATAACTCCCTGATTGACTTGATAAAAGTATCAAATGATTACACATGTATAAATCTTCTAGCATGAGCATAATTCATGCCTATGAACTTGATCATAATTTCATCTCATTATGTGATCTATTGTCTACCATGAAGCGAGTTAATCTCCCTAATCGATCAGATCATACTTCCATCTATCTACATCGTTCCCCTAGTCTCTAGAAGAATTATATTCAATATCTTCGCACTAGCATAATACTTGCCGAGCCACATATTTCTCCTAATGCCATTTCAAAATCTTTGGCCTATTGGTGTAACTCTAGAGTACCTACTATCTAGGAATGGTTTGCAGAGCAAATTGAACTTGGTAATTACTTGGTTAAATTTCCGTCAAGACAGTGTCTTTGGGATGCTGCGATCAAAGGGTGTTATCCTCTATATGGTGGTTGTTTCAACATTAAACATTGGTCGCTTAATTCTGAAGTTTCCTGTAAATCTGAACTCTTCTTCTGCATTTGGATTTCTCTATTGAATCTACCTCTTTTATGCTAGAGCAATGATATCGTTAAGGATATCATTAGGACTTTCGGTGTCATAAAGGTTCTATATCTCAATGCTATATTGATGTCTAATCTCGCTCGTTTTCAGGATTTATCTCTTGCTCTGACTTATCTACTGTTGGCGGTAACAATCTGATTCCAAAGAGTCACAAAAAATCCGATCAAATTAAATTAAATAAACTTACAGATTACAGAATATAAAATTCTGAATAGTCGAGTCTAGTGTTGAATACTATCTCCTTAATACCAATTCGCTTTCCACCAATTACTTCTGGAACAGTAAACGGTCTCCCAGGATACAACGGATTAACTGTTTATCGAAGGGACACACCACTTCGAAAAAATTAAAATTGGACTTGACCCGTGCGTGTGAATCTGATTTATTTGAATAGTCGAGTCTAGTGTTGAATACTATCTCCTTAATACCAATTCGCTCTCCACCGATTACTTCTGGAACAGTAAAGGGTCTCCCAGGATACAACGGATTAACTGTTTATCGAAGGGACACACCATTTCGAAAAAATTAAAATTGGACTTGACCCGTGCGTGCGAACCGAGCCGGGCCGGACGGCACGCATATGTATGAGTTAAGTTGCATAGTAATCTTTACCCACAAAATAAGTACCCCTTTTGGGGCCCAAAGCCCATAAGAAGTTTGTTACTTATATACCATACTAACATTTCTCAAATATCCAATATGGTACTAAACTTACTTTCCCATTGCCATGATACCCACTTTAGAGCCAATTTTCATTCACTTCTCTTCATGGATTTGACTAAGTGAATATTTGACAATAAAGTACACTTTGAGCTAAATTAATTTCACCATTAAACCATCATTAATAATGTGTGGGCCCCACTTAAAACTTAGCTCAAAATTAATAAAAAAATTCATGTCAAATACATGAAATTACCAACATCTGCCATCCTAAAGAATGTATTTGTTTTTGTTGCTAGTCATTGTCAAGATTTGCAGTTGGGTCCAAGGTGTCATTCATCCTTCTCTTCATTCTCCAAATGATTCAGAGGAGTGGTGGCATTGGAAGATAACGTTCTATTTTATTTTTTTAAAAGTTCTATTGAATATCGGGTGGCTTATTCTATAGTGGTCAATTCCTAGGAAGTGTGTCTCTGACTCTAATATTATTAATTGATATAAATATCTTTCTAATTATTAAAAATTGGCTCAAATTCAGTTTCAACAAATTTTTAGCAAGTATCAGCATTTCTGTGCTGCACGTTTGAACGAGCCCTAGGGGCGTTCAAATGCCCCTTTGGTTCTACTGTATTGATATTGGGCGTGTTCGAACACACCCTCAAAGGCGTTCAAACGTGACGCAAAAAATCCTCATTTCTGAACCTGACTATAAATACTAAAGAGGGTTTTAGGGCTTGGTAGTTGAAAGAACATTTATAAGAGTTAAGCCATCATTGTATTGAGAGTTATTTGAGTTATGAAGGACATCTTCTTGGGCTTTAGCACTGGTATGAAGGGATTTCAGGTTTGGAGGCCAGAATTGAGGAAATTGATCATCAGCAGAGATATTATATTTGATGAATCATCCATGCTGAAGCAAAGTCAAGCATCAGATAGCTCGGTTGATGACAGTGCTAAAGATGTTCCATGGCAGGTGGAGTTTGAGGCAGATTCAAGTCCACCACAAGATATACCTTCAGAAGGGGAAAATGAAGAAGAAGAAGAGTCAAATTTGCAAGAGGATGACAGTGTGAAGCCAGAAACTGATGATCAAGACTCCATAGTAGTTAGAAGGCTAAGGAGGAAATCAGAAGGCTGGCACGTTATTCTGATATGTTGCCTATGCTCTTCCGGTGATTGATGAAGACTTTCCCACTTCCTTCAAAGAAGCCATGAAGAACACCGAAAGAGCAAATTAGAAAGGGATAATGAATGATGAAATAAAGACCCTTCAGAAAAATAAAACTTGGGATTTGGTGGAGCTCCCTAAGGGGAAGAAAGCAATTGGGTGCAAATGGATATATGCCAAAAAGGATGATCTTCAATCAAAAGGTGGGGTCAGATTTAAAGTCAGATTGGTAGCAAAAGGGTATGCTCAAAAGGAGGAAATTGACTATAATGAAGTGTTTTCTCCTGTAGTGAAACACTCCTCCATTCAGATTTTCCTAGCTTTGGTAGCTCAGTTTGATCTTGAGTTAGCCCAAATGGATGTGAAGGCCACCTTCTTGCATGGTGATTTGAAGGAGGACTTAGTTTGCAAATTGAAGAAATCCTTGTATAGCCTGAAACAATCTCCTAGGTAGTGGTATAAATGGTTTGACCAGTTTATACAGAGGCACAAGTACAAGCGAAGCCACTATGATCATTGCGTGTACTTTAGAAAGCTTCAAGATGGATCCTTTATCTATTTGCTTTTATATGTTGATAATATATTGATAGCATCTAAGAGCAAGGTGGAGATTGATAAATTGAAGCTCTAATTGAATAAGGAGTTTGAAATAAAGGATCTAGGAGAAGCAAGGAAGATACTTGGCATGGAGATTAGAAGAGACAAAAAATTAGGGACAGTATGCTTAACTCAGGAGCAGTATTTGAAGAAGATATTGCAGTGGTTTTAGGCTCATTTTAGGCTCAGTGTAGCTATGTCACCCACTTCAGATGCCGAGAGAGAGTCTATGTCCAAGATACCATATGCAAATGCAGTTGGAAGCCTAATGTATGCAATGGTGTGCACTAGGCTAGATATTTCATAAGCCATTAGCATTGTTAGTAGATATATGCATGCTCTAGGAAAAGAGCATTGGCAGGTTGTGAAATAGATTCTGAGATATATCCATGGTACTGTGGGTGTTGGACTAAAATTTGTAAAAGATGATAGACTTGGTCTACATCTTACTAGATATATCGATTCGAACTATGTAGGTGATTTGGATAAGCATAGATCTACTACGGGATATGTTTTCACACTTGCTAGAGGACCGATGAGTTGAAGGTCTACCTTACAGTCGACTTTTGCTTTATCTACCATAGAGGCAGAATATATGGCAGTGACAGAGGCTATAAAGGAGGCTATTTGGTTGCTTGGTCTGACGGATAACTTGGGTGTATACCAAGAGAAGGTGGAGGTACCTTGTGATAGCTAAAGTATAATTTATTTGGCTAAGAATCAAGTTCATCACACAAGGACAAAGCACATTGATGTCCATTTCCATTTTGTGAGAGAAATTTTGGAAGAAAAGGATATTTCACTTTGCAAGATTGGAACCGCTGAGAATCCGGCTGATATGTTGACAAAAGTAGTGACTAAAATCAAATTCCAACATTGCTTGGATTTGATCAATGTCACTCACTGTTGACCAAGTTTGGTTTGGCGTCTCAAGACACAAATTTGCAAGCGGAGCACCTTTTGGATGATTAAGTCACTTTGGGATGGTGAAAAGTGATTTGCTGAAGTTTTGAGTTCTTCGCCAAGGTAGAGAATTGTTAAAATTGGCTCAAATTTAGTTTTAACAAATTTTCAACAAGTATCAGCATTTCTGTACCGCGCGTTCGAATGAGCCCTAGGGGCATTCGAACACGGGCTTTAGATAGAGAGTAGTCTGTGATGTAGGCGTTCAAACGGCCCAGCCACGTTCGAATGCGAGTCAACCCGAGAGTATAATTTTCTGCAAGCATTCGAACGGTCTAGCCGCGTTCGAACAAGAGCCAACCTAAGAGCAGCTATTTCTACAGGCGTTCAAATGGCCCCCTCCTACGTTCGAACGCCCCTTTGGTTCTGTTGTATTGATATTGGGCGTGTTTGAACGCGCCCCCCAAGGGAATTCGAACGCGACGTGGAAAACCCCCATTTATGAACCTAACTATAAATACTAAAGAGGGTTTTAGGGCTTGGTAGTTGGAAGAATATTTATGAGGGATTTGAGAGTGATTTGAGTTGTATTGAGAGTGATTTGAGTTGTTAAACTCTTTATAAGTGAGGGATTTGCATAGTAAAGAAGATTACTCCGCCCGTAGACGTAGACACATCACCGAACCACGTAAATCTTGTCTCTCTTTCTCTCTATTATCTCCATTGTTTCCATTATTGGTGATTGCTTGCGTTAGGGTGTTTAATTCATGATTAGAACATGTTTAGAGCTATTCTATCACCATTAACATCTCTTAGGAGTTTTTCACAAGCATTGCATTGGTTTCCTTTCTCTATTCCCATTTAGGATATTTGGGGTGAAGGTCTTACTTGCACTTCCTTCACCCATTTGGGCATTTTGCACAACACTAACCCCACGATCGACTCTAGTACAAATCTACAAACAGAACTAGATTCTAAGACATGAGCTTGAAGTTAGGGTTACTATGGATTGTCAAGGTTAAGGTGCCACTTGATATCCAATGGCCAGATGAACGTGTGGTTTTTGGATTGTGATAGACTTTGGATTGTAGACAAATCTATCGGAGTGGATCATGAAAAAGGGTAGCCAAAGCGAGCATGGTGGTGATTGGCCAAAGGTGGATATCAGTTTAGTCAATAAGGAAAGGGATAGAGAAAAAGTAGGGTTGTTCCTTAGGGTCAAGGGATGCAGCTAGATAAGGTGGTAGATAGTGGTGATCAGCCTAGGCGGTGGCTAAGGTGACCACAGCTTGGAGCTAGTCCAAGAGAAGGAAGAGGTCAATCTTTCAAAAATTATTCAATAATCCAAGATAATTTTGATTGAGGGCGACTACATAACTTATAGTGGCTCCCTAATCGACTTGATCAACCAAGCCAATCTTAGCTTGGGTCAACCCAACCCAACCCAAACTAGATCCTAATGTAATAAATCAAAGTGTTAGGTGCGCACCACAATGGATTGGTAGTTGCCTAACCCAATTCATGATGTAAATCAGGTCAAATCGGATCTCATCATGAAGACATTGGATTCGATGAATTGAGTCTAGTTATCTTAATTATTATGCTTATGTAGTTTAGTTAGAATCTAAGTAGGTTAGAGTTTATTTCAAGAAAATATTCTATAGATATTTATTAGTTGACAGAATATTATAAGACCACTTGTAATAAATTGAAGACGTCCTGATCTACAACTTTTATATTCATTGTTTCTCTAGATTAGGACTCGATCTGTAGCATAATAAAAAAAACATTCTGAGAAGGATAAGGAATGCTAATCTAACTAAGTCATGTTTATCTCTAGGTTATGTTTATTTTTAATGTAAACCCTCAAGGCAAGCCTAGTTAAATCATATAAGCCAATAAGGTAAATTTAGTTAATTCATTTAAGCCTCTAAAGTAAGTTCAATTAAGTCATATAAGCCTCTAGAGTAAGTCCTAGTTCGAGTCTAAGGCAAGTCCTAGTTCGAGTCGTATAAGCCTTTAGGGCTAAGTTCGAGTATGACTCATTGTACCCGACCTCTATATAGAGAGGGGCTGGGCTTTATTCATCCAAGCATCTAAGCATTGAGAATCAATTAACTTTAGTTATTTTCTTATTCTCACATTTATCATTTTATCATAGTTGTTAGATCATCTTTATTTTTCTAGAAGTAGATCTAATTTAGAAACTCAAATTTTACCTCCAACCCATAGCCACCATCACCTCTAGCAGCCACCCTACTATACGGCCGTCTATCACCACCCTTGGCTGTCCGCTACCCTCTAACGACTACCGCAACGTCGGATATTCACCATTTTGCCCGGTTCTAATCTTGCTCCACTAACTTAATTATATTTTTTTATCTAGACATTCGATTGACGTGAAACCATAGCCATTAGAACCCTATCTTGTGAGAATATTACCATCTAAATTTTCATAATTTCTCATACCAAAATCAGTCCAGATCTGGTCCATAATAATTCAGCTTGTCGACTCAAACAAGCTCGATTTCAACTCTTACAAATAATCTAATCCTAACTTGACTTGACTAGCCTAGCCTTAAGAGTTTAGGTCTAACTCCTTACGTAATTTCTAAAAACTACAGCCAATCACAAGAAGGTATAAAAAGCTGAGTTGGACGTGAAGCTTCTCGGCTTCACCCTCGCGATGGGTACCCGTGCTGATGCAACTAACCTCTCGGCCAGCTTGTAACAGACTACCACGTTTCCATCACCTTATCCCCAAGATGTGTAATTGATGGTTTTACCTTCAGGGTTCTTGGCTCTCCAAAAGATGGTGGACTGGATAGTGATGTATAGTCGGCCCCAAAAGCGAATGGCGACCTTCTCTTTTTTATTAGTCGCCCATCATCGAAGCTCATCGACCCTATGCTGCTTTGATTAATGACTGTCTCTAGGTCAATCATCTCCTTGAGCTTCGGTGATCGAATATTATTCCCAAGTTGAGCTACCAACCCATTGGATAGCTTACTTGGTAACTCAAACTAGGAAAAACACCCGGTCACAAGAACAGTAAGTACCCCATGTCTTTCTCCATCTCTGACTATTGCTATCTAGCAATTCTTCAAGCTAGCAGTCAAGCATTTTTTGCACTCCGACCCGCTAACTTTTAAGGACAAAAGTTGTCAACTCAAGTTGGAAAAAATACTCCATTTCCTATGTCATTGGACTCTCTTAGCTACTCGTTGGTTGGAGTCAATCCCTTCTTATAGCTCTGCAGTGTGAATGGAAGTTCACCACCCCATGCAGTCCCTAAACTACCTCTGGCCCTTGGTTTCCCCAAATTGCCAATGCTCTCTGTGTCCTCGATACCCTTGCTTCCCTCAGATCCCTTCCAATGGGCCTTTTTGGATTGGGGTAATACTTGATCACCATGGGTTTATACCCAAGCCATTTCATCCCAGTTTGATTAGATCACTTGGTTTTAGGGTCCAATCTTGATCTAAGTCAACTATGCCAGTCTCTACCTTGGTACCCTAAACTAAAAACAGCTAACGTATCTCGATCCACTCATGCTCGGGTGATGGGTGGTCAATTTTAGTCGAGATGATCACTTCCATATGGTCTAAGCTCACCTTCTCCAATCCAAGCTTAATCACATTTGGATCCCTTATGTAGCCTCTCCTCAAGCCTGAGTAACCAAGTAAAATGTGGCACAATTGTTCCATCCCTTTGTATTGGAGTTCAAGGCAACTGATGATATGAACTGACTTGGGGTCGATCCAAAATGCGAATAGTTCTACACAGTCTAGGGAGAATATTCACCGAATATTTTCTAAATATTAGAAATTTACGAAACTAGTTGGAATAGTTTCGTAACTTCCAGATCTAGGTTTTTAATATAACAATCCTATACAAATTAAGATGATATCAGGGTCTAATCTGGATAACAAGAAGAGGATAATGTCGGTAGTGAGAGTGATTCAGCTTGTAGAGGGTGAAGGAGATGGAGTATATGGTTGATGATGGTGGTGATGTGGTAGACTGATACTATAAAGGAGAAGATAGAGGAGAATTAGGCATGTCGTATGGGACTAGGAGGATCAGCAAACAAGGGAAGTTAGAAACTAGACGAGACCATTCCAATAGGAGAGGTGGTGTTGGTTGGTGAAAAGGGAGGAGGGAGATTAAGGCCGGTAACCAAGTTGAGACAGGAGATACTAGGGATACAAGGGCAAAAGCTAATTAATCTTTTATTTCAAGCATAGCTAAGATATAAGCCACAAGGCTCTATTTATAAAGATTAAATCAAAAGAATCATAAATAAACTTAACTAAACCACTCCATCATACTTCCAACCTCAAGGTGTCCATGGTAATTTTTAAACCTTCCTTCACTCTCGAACTTCATGCCCTCAATCTCTACATTTGGCATGTCTACTACGTGGAGGGGGGCATGGTGGGTTCTGCTCTAGGACCCATTGATTTGAGCCATAATCCTTCTTACCCACGGGTGGCAAACCGTAGCAATAGATGGTTTTGTCAAAGCCCTGGGCATTGGATGAGGTGGGGTTCTCACTAATGGCTCATCATCTTATTGTGTGGCTAGGCCTTTGGGTGTGCACCCAAGGGGTGGTCCGCCCCAAACTCGAGGGTGTTTCCATCTACAACTGATTTGGTGTACTCTAGTTAGACTATTGTGGTGTATGTGGGTTCTACTTGGCCTAGCTCATGGATGGGTAACAATAGGTCTTCATGGTGTAGGGGTTGTACCTTGATGAGTGGAATAGCAGTGCTTGGAGGAGCCGTCGGTGGAGGTGTACCTGAGATGTGTAACAACCCAATCTCAAAAAAAAAAAAAAAAAAAAAAAAATCATGGGCACGACGCGACCGGCCACACTGTGGCCGGCCTCGTGCCCATGCCAGCTGCTCATGCAGCTTAGTGGGGCGCCACGCGCCTGCGGCCAGCTGGCCGCGGTGGGCCCCGGCGCCGCCACTACTCCTCCTCCACCGCCTTCCCTCTCTCTCTCTTTAAATCTCTCTCTATCTCTCTCTCTCTCTCGAGGCTCTCTCTCTATCTCTCTCTCTCGCCGAGGCCGGTCGTCGCCGTCGCCACCTCCACGAGCGCCGGTGAGCTCCTCTCTCTCTCTCTCTCTCTCTCTCTTGCCCGTGGGTGGGCTTGTCGGAGCCGAGCCACCGGCGAGAGGCCGGCCGCTGGCTGGCCAGCAGCGGCCGGTGCCCTCCCCGCCGGCCCGGGTCCGCAACCGCCTCCCTCACCTCCCCTCTTTCTTCTCTTTCTCTTATGTTCTTCTTCCTCTTCTTCTTCTTCTTCTTTCTTTCCTTCTTTCTTTCTTTTTCTCCTTCTTCCTCAGCTCCTCTTTTCTCTTTCTGCACAGTGTTGGGCTCGGCCCAGCACTGTAGCAGACAGTGCTGGGCCGAGCCCAGCACTGATGGCAGTTGTAATTAATTTATTAATTAATTAGTTTATTTATGTTATTTATTTAAGTATTTTGCTTCTTAATTAATGCAAATAGATTATTTAGACATTAACTATTTTAATAATATTATATATCCTTCAATGTATTTTTATTAATGATAATTTTTATAATTAATGATTAATTAGGCATAAATATAGGTAATACTTATATTTATTTATTTACTTACTTATATGTATATTAGATTAATAGATAAATTTGTAAATTATAATTATTAGATTTATATTCTAATATTCTTATAATATACATTTTTAAGTAACTCTATTAATTTATTATACATTATTATTTTGTAGCAAATAAGATAATGATTACATAGTCCCTAATTAATCAAGATATAATTTAATTATAATTAGATTTTTATCTATATTTTATTTATAATTAAAATCTAGCCAATCATAAAAACAAGTAGAAATTCTAAAATCTAATAAATCATCATATTTTACTCGAACTGATTATAATGGGATAAACAACTAACTTTATGTTACTTAAACATTTTCAGATCCCGAACCCCCTTATTTGAGACCCCGTGGACCTTGCTAGCGATGAGTGTCACTCGATTACCTGACGGACGTGAGAGATGCGTGGTTTGTATCTTCTGATCAGACTGTGAGTAGTCTTATCCCCTAGATCCCTTTCTCAAATTAGGATATATTACATATTATGTACATGCATAATTTTGGCTTCCAGCATGATTATATGACTTTATATAGAGATGATTTCAGTCAAGCATATTTTATCATGCATTTGATTAGACTGATCTGGGATATGAGTACATTGGTGATATATAGAGATGATTGGAAATGATTATGCTGTTATGATTTTATGTCGGGATGATTTCTATCATGAGTATGCATGTGGTAGATTAGCATGAGTATGCATGTGTTAGATACATGGTTGGAGTTTGCATTACATCATTTTGCTCTTGATTCCTATTCCACCTAAATTCCGGTTATGCATTTACTTGTTATTGTACTGGATATATGCATATGATTTGTCATTTAAAAAGGAAAGCATGAAATGTGATTGATAGGATAGTTGATAGAAAGCGTGAGGATACCCGAGTGGGCGCGAGGGTTAGGACGCGCTTGGTGGATGATTGATCGCTCGACATGGTCGCGATCCTGTTGGCCTTACGTCCGAGGTCGTTAGTCTGTGTGCGCAGCAGACATTCGGACACATGCCGTTCGCCAGGGCATATGTGGCGAGTTATCCTCACGAGATTTCTATCAGCTAGAAGGGTGCCCGGTCTGGATGGATGTTGATACCCTACCGGATGGCAGGGTATGGTTATATTTGAGATACTCCTTGCGGATGGCAGAGTATGCTCTGAGCCTTCGGGCATGATGTTGAGACCGGGTACCGGGTGTTGACTATGCACAGTGGTCTAGTATGATGATATTATACCGAGATGTCGGTGATGATCGTGATGTTGAGAAATGCATATGATTTCATTATCATTCGGTTACCTGATTATCGAGTGGTCAATATGCATCATATATGGTTGCATTTGATATCATAGCATAGTCATGATCGGCATGCATCATGTGTCATATTTGAGAGAGAGTTATGATGATAGATGACATGGAGATTTGTTTACTCATGGTCGAGGATTATATACTTTTATCAGTTATGACATGTTATCTTCTTTTCATTTATATATTATTGAGGATACATTCATATACTCATTCATGACATGATACTCTTTCTAATTCATATTATCCAGTACATGATTTACTCTCTGTTTGGCATCACTGATTCGGGGTAAGGTCTATTCACTGAGCCTTTTGCTCATGACTCTCTTTATTTCTTTTCTAACCCCCTCAGATATGTGGTACGTGATAGCGACTTGAGAAGATATTTTAGAGCGATGATGAGGTGAGCTATAGATACGAGATGGTATAGATGATAGTTTATATAGAAATCAAGTTGTACCAATATTTGATATTTGTACTCTTTTGTATTAGACAATGATTTGTATAATACAGGTCGAATCATAGTGTACCCTTGTATTAGTTATTTTAGTTGTATCTTGATAGTTTATTGTGGCCTGTGTGGGTCCTGCCAGATTATGTAGCGGTCTAGTGTATATTATTGTGGACTTTGATATTCATATGTTAACAGGTTTATTTGGTTAAGAGTATGATTTATTTGGTGATGGATTATATGATCATGGATATGTTAGCATGTGTTATTTGATGATGTCATGAACGTATGTGCACAGGAGTGTATCTGTGCGTGACGGGCCCCGCCCGACCTGTCGCGTGCGCCGCGCGTGCCGTGTGGGCGCGTGTGCGTGCACGTGCCCGTGCCGGGCGAGGGCGTTACAAGATGGCTTGTCGGGTTGTGATGAATTCTAAAGCATCCACATTCCTTTGTGTAATAAATAGCAATTATTGCATCATGCTTTCCACTGTTGTGGAGGGTACGGAGGAAGATATCCAAGCTAAAATATTGATGCATGCATATTTGGGTACTTCCATGCCGAGGATGTTATAGGTAGACGAATTCGTTAGAAAATATTGTGTGCACATCTACACATGACTTTTTAGATGAGAGGTTAGTGAGGAGATTGGGTTTGGATGCCGAACTGACCACGGGATTTGACGTTGCTATTGGAGACGGCACGAAGCTTAAGATGGAGAGCTTGTGTCGCCGGGTCGGTATACGAGTGCAAGGACAGGATATTATTATCGACTTGTATCCGTTGGTGCTACAAAAAGCGAGCATTGTCCTTGGCACTCAGTGGTTACATAGTTTGGGACCCGTCACATTTGATTTCCGTAGCATGTGAATGAAATTTAAATAAGAAAACAAAGATGTGTGGCTTGATGGCGTTCGGTCTTCACTGATTTCTGCGATGCAGCCTATGGTGGGGCTGCCTTATGCGTATGATTTGGCCTATCTTCTTCAGTTAGAACCAATAAGAGATGAGCCTCAAACGAGTTCAGGTACTATCATTGAATTGCCTAATTTATTAGATAACTTTTCTGGACTGTTTAAGGAGCCACAGGAGTTGCCACCGAAGTGAACGACGGACCATCGCATAGAGATTGTACCCGGGGTTGCATCGGTAAATATGAGGCCATACCGGTATCCACATGTGCAAAAAGAAATTATCTCTAAGATGGTAGCCGAGATGTTGGAGCAAGGCCTCATACAACTAGGTCATAGTTCATACTCATCTTCCGTACTATTAGTGTAAAAAAAGGGATGGGACATGATGTTTTTGTGTTGACTATCGGGCACTAAATGCTATTACCGTCAAGGACCAGTATCCTATTCTAGTTATAGAGGAGTTACTAGAGGAGCTTGTAGGGGTGATCATATTCAGCAAGCTTGACTTGAGGGCCGAGTATCATCAAATTAGAGTTTACCCGGTAGATATGCACAAAACTGCATTTTGGACTCTAAACGGGCATTACGAATTCCTAGTGATGCCTTTTCGTCTCACCAATGCTCTAGCTACCCTTCAAGGCTTCATGAATGATATATTTTGGCCTCTATTGCAAAGGTATGTCTTGGTATTTTTTGACGATATTTTGGTGTATAGTAGGACTGAATTGGAGCATTGGCAGCATTTGGAGGACGTGCTGAATTAGTTGAAGCAAAATCAATTAAAGATCAAGAAGTCCAAGTGCCTATGGGGAGTATCACAAATGGAATACTTAGGCCACATCATTTCAGCAGATAGTGTAGCGACGGATCCTCAGAAGATTGCCTACATAACCGTTTGGCCTATTCCTATTACTACCACCAGATTGAGAGGATTTTTGGAGCTGACCGGATACTATCGCCGCTTCATCGTCGGATATGGTAAGATCATTGCTCCTCTCACTTATTTGTTGAAGAATGACTCATTTAGATGGACGGATGAAGCCACTATAGCCTTTGAAAAACTGAAAACAACAATGACAACAGCGCCTATTCTAGTGCTACCGGACTTCACCAAAGAGTTCATTGTGGAATGTGATGAGTCGGGTGTTGGCATATGAGCTGTACTAATGTAAGGAGGACGTCTCATTGCTTATCTCAGCAAGACTTTGTCATAAAAATCTTAACAATTATCGACTTATGAGAGAGAGATATTGGTAATTCTGCATGCGGTGACAAAGTAGAGATCTTATTTGATCGGTAGACAATTCATTATACGAACCGATCAAAGGAGCCTTCCATAGTTTATGGGACAACATATACACACTCTAGCACAGCAGAGATGGGTCACAAAATTATTGGGGTTTGATTATGAAATCCAATATAAGAAGGGAACGAAAAATAGAGCGACGAATGCACTATTGCACCAACCCAATACCACCGAGCTTGCAGCCTATTTTTCTCCTACCTTTTCCTTCCTTGATGAGTTGAGGTATGTACGTACATCTGACCCATATATTTCGAGATTGTTGCATGAGGTGTTGGATGATTCGGAATGCCATCCTGAGTTGAAGAATCGAGGCGGTTTGCTGCTGAACAGCGGATGAATTCGAGTGCCCGCAAATGATGGATTGCGATAGAAATTGTTGGAGCATTTCCACCTAACTCTAGAGGCTGGTCATCAGGGTGTGTTGAGGACTTATAGGAGGATATCTTAGAGTTGGACGTAGCCAGGATTGAGACGAGATGTGAGGAGTTTTATCCATGCTTGCGAAGTCTATCAAAGGGCTAAGGCAACCACATTGAAACCGCTGGATTACTTCAATCTTTACCTATACCGGACTGTGTTTGGGAAGACATTTTTATGGATTTCATAGAGAGTCTTCCGCTGGTACGTGGTTATTCCGTTATTTTTGTGGTGGTTGATAGATTGAGCAAGTATGAGCACTTTTCGACATTGTCACATCCGTTTTCAGCCAAGTTGGTGGCTGAAATTTTTGTTAGAGATATTGCTCGGTTACATGGCATGCGACGCATGATTTTCTTGGATTGTAATCGTGTATTTATGAGTGACTTTTGGACAGAGTTTTTTCAGATTGCAGGGGTCTCGATTGAACTTCAGTTCGGCCTACTATCCACAGATGGACAGCCAAACTGAGGTGGTCAATCGAGGCATTGAGCAATATTTGAGGTGTTTTGTTGGAGAGATGCCGAGACAATGGTTGGAGTTCTTACCATGAGTGGAGTGGTCTTACAACACTGCCTATCATAGCAGCATTGGCATGACTCTATTTGAGGTGGTGCATGGACGCACGACTCTAATTTACACGCTTATAATCTAGTGGCATCTGCAGATTTGACGGAAGTGGACTTAGCTTTGATAGATAGAGACGCCACATTGAGGAGGTTGCATACTCATCTTAAACTTGCTCAAAACTACATGAAGCAAGTTTATGATCGTAGCCATAGGGAGCAGGAGTTCGACATCGGTAGTTAGGTGTTTGTGAGGGTGCAACCGTATCGATAGGTGACCTTGCATCCGATGCATAACTAAAAGTTAGCTCATCACTACATTGGACCGCTTCGGGTGTTATAGCGTATTGGTCTAGTTACATTTCGTTTGGAGCTGCTGGAGGAGTCGAGAGTGCATCCTATCTTCCATGTTTCATTGCTGAGAGAGAGGATTGGAGATCATGAGGTTGTTGAATCAGTTCTACCGGAGCCATTGGAGGAGACAGAGATCATAGAGCCAGTTCGTGTACTTGCTAGGCGTCGACGACAACATGGTACCAGATTAGAGATGGAGATTCTAGTTGAGTGGCTTGGCAAGCCATTTGATGAGGCAACATGGGAGTTAGAGACTAATATTTTGGAGTGTTTCCCCGACTTTTCACCTTAAAGGCAAGGTGGGGGAAGCGTGGTGGGCTGATACACTTAGTTATCTTTTTTTATTGCATTAGTTATTTATTTTTATTAAAATAATTCTTGTAAGTCGCATTCGAAGGCAGGTTGGGTCGCATTCGAATGCCCTTGCAAACGCCTGCATCAAGTTCGTAAATACAAACAATGTGAAAAGTGCGTTCGAACGTGATCGAGCAAGTTTGAACGCCCGCATTCAAACACCTACATCGCGTTCGCACATATAGAGAACGTCTTTTGTGCGTTTGAATGCACTTGGGCGCGTTCGAATGCGATCGACGGGAATCCTCAAGAATTAGGGTTACTTATTATTTTAGGACATATTGGCTAGCCTCTATAAATATGTGGATGACAACCAACTTTATTATGCTATTGGAATATTAATTTCTTACCTCCTATCTTCTCTCTAGACTCTCTTCCTCCTCTCTCTTCACTATCCTTCTACTTTTACCGTTTGTAAGATTTCTCCTAACTTCTAATCTCCCTCGACTGTTGAGCCACCCCTTTTCTTTGGGATCTCGACCACTTCATTCTCTTTGTCTATATCCCTTAATCACATCCACTATCCACCTTCATCTTCATATCTATCCATAACCCTAACATCCACTCCACCCGTCACCACCACCATCACCCACGTTATTCCGTGTTTTCATCTCAGTTGCAGTTCGAATCTACGAAGGATGTAAATACGAAAGTTGTAGATCAGGAAGTTACGAATCTAATCCACTTAGTTTTTAATTGTCCAAATACAGAAGAATATCTGACGAATATTTTTCCACGGTTGCGCAGACTACTTTCTGAAATAACTTCAGATCTTAAGGAATTATTCCATAGCCGATCTTTTGGTACAGGCTTCCAAAGGTTGGTGAATAGTGTGGAAGGCGAGCAAGGATAATAAGGAGACCAAGGTAGAGAGGCACTCGACTATAATTGCCTATGTGCAACGTTAAGAGACAAAGGCCATGAATGAGAGCAATGGAGAGAAAGAGAGAGGGGAAAGACTAATTAGATCAATTCCAAAACATGACTTAATTAGGGTTTCACTCTACATATATGTTAGAGGTTAACATGACTTGACTCAACTATTTGACTAGGTTAGGACTCAACTAAAGCAACACATAAATTAGTTTGGACTAAACCGTATGTAATAAGCAATGGACTTAACTCAGACTTGACTTAATCGACTCTGGACTCGGGCTAACAAATACTCAACTTGGATTATAATAGAAATATATACTAGATCATTCAGATGTGATTAGGGGTGAAAATCTGTTAGATTAACTCTGACCCAACTCACTATCTGACTGATCCTTATTGGATTTGGGTAAAATGTTCCTACTCGAGACATACATGAATTTAGATACGAATAGGATTTAAGAAAAAAAAATGAATACAAATTTGGATACAGATAGATTTTCTATAAAAGAAACTCGAATACAAATATAGATCAGGTGTAATTTTTTGGATATAGATACAAATATGAGATATCCGTTTACGTGCATATTTTTTTAATAACTTATAATGTTTAGTTTGCTTATATAAATGGTGAATATCGATATAATTACTAATAATATGATATATGTTGTTTGTAGAGATTGACTTTGTTAATTTTATATGTATTTGTTATGTAAGGATTTTTTTTAAAACTCTTAGTATAATGTGTTAGTTGTGTCAAAAAAAAAATATATATATCGTAATTTGTTTAGAATTCGATTTGTATCCATTTAAGATCCGATCGTTTATTGAAAATAAGCATAGGAAAGTAAAATATATTTAACCGTTCTTTATTTTTTTTCTTGCATAAACACCTTTCAAAAATCTCAAATTTATTTATATGTCCCTCTAAATTTGATATTTATATATATACCTTTCAAAACATACAGTGTCTTGCATGTATCCACTTTTAACTTTTATTTTGTATGAATATTTCTTGGAGTTAACTTGTAACAACCTATCCCAAAAAAAATTTGCATGGCACGACGTGGTCGGCCACAATGTGGCTGGCCTCGTGCCATGCTGCTAGCGCGGGCTGGGGGTGCCACTCACCCTAGCCGCTGGCCCAACCAACAAGGCCGGGCCAGCTAGCTTCGGTGGGCCCGTCGGCGCCGCAACCGCAACGCCGATGCCCCCACCGCCTCTCTCTCTCCCCCTTTATATTTCTCACTCTCCTCTCTCTCCTTTCTCTCTCTCTCAAACTCTCTTTCTCTCTCTCCCACTATTACCTCCATCGAATCGTCGCTGCCGTCGTAGCCACGGTGGCCAATGTGAGCTTCTTTTCTTCTTTCCTCTCCTTCTCTCTCTCTCTCTCTCTCTCTCTCTCTCTTGGGTTCACCGGAACTGACCCACCGATGAGAGGCCGGCCGTTGGCTGGCCAGCAGCGGCCGAGTCCCCTCCCTGCTGGCCTAGTCCCTCACCTTCTCTCTTTCTTCTCTTCTTCTTTCTTCTTTCTTCTTTCTTCTTTCTTCTTTCTTCTTCCTTTCTCCTTTCTTCTCCCTCAGCTTCTCCTCCTCCTCTTTTTGCACACTGCTAGGCTCGGCCCAGCACTATAGCAGAGCATTGGTAGCATTGTTTTATTTATTTATTTATTTATTTAGTTTATTTTAGTTATGTTTATTTATTTAGTTAGGTATTGCTTTCTTAATTAATGTAGATAACTTATTTAGACATTAATTATTTTAATAATAATGTATATTCTTCAACATGATTATTGTTAATTATAATTAATTAATGATTAATTAGATTATAAACTATTACACATAAATATAGGTACTTATATTTATTTATTTATTTACTTATATGTCTATTAGATTAATAGATATATTTGTAAATTATAATTATTAGATTTATATTCTAATATTCCTATGATATACATTTTAAGTAATTTTATTAATTTATTATATATTATTATTATTCTGTAACAAATAAAATACTAGGATTATTTAGCTATTTATTTATTATTTTATCGAGTCATAGTCCCTAATTAATCAAGATAGAGTATAAATTATAAAATTAAGTATAATTAGACCTTGTCTATACTTATAGTTATTTAGCCTTTTATTTTATAATTATATATTTAGAAATATTCTTATATAAAAGGAGATAGACCTCTTCTTTTTATACTATAATTAGCATTTTATGATAACAGTAAAATTATAGTATTTGAATCGTATTTATAATGTAGATCTAGTTATGTAATCAAAAATAAAAAGAAGTGATTTTAAACCTAATAAACCTTTATATTTTACTTGAATTAATTCTAATTAGATAAACGACTAACTTCATGCTACTTAAATATTTTCAGATCCCGAACCCCTTATTTGAGACCCCGTGAACTTTGTCGATGAGTTGACGTTTGATTAACGAATGTAAGGGATACGTGGTCCGGGTCTTCTAATCAAATGTGAATAGTCTTATCCCCTAAACACTTTTCTCAAATTAGGCTATATTATATATTATGTACATGCATGTTTTGGTCTCCAACATAATTATATGACTTTATCTAGAGATAATTACAGTGGAGCATATTTTTATCATGCATCTAATTAGGCTGATGAGTATGATGATGATAAATAGAGATGATGAGAGATAATTATACTATTATAATGTTATGTTCAGTTGATCTATAGCATGAGTATGCTTATAATAGATTAGCATGAGTATGCATGTATTGACTACATGGTTGGAGACTGCATTGTATTATTTTTCTCTTGATTTCTGTTCCACCTAAATTTTTGTTATTCATTAACTTGTTATTGTACTAGATATATGCATATGATTTGTCATTTAGAAGGAAAGTATGAAATGTGATTGATATGATAGGTGATAAAAAGCGCGAGGATACCCGAGTGGGCGCGAGGATTAGGACGCACTTGGTGGATGATTGATCACTTGACATAGTTGCGATCTTATGGCCTTATGTCCGAGGTCCTTAGTCTATGTGTGCAGCAAACATTCAGACACATGCCGTTCGCTAGGGCATATGTGCTCAATCTGGATGGATGTTGATACCCTAGCGGGTGGAAGAGTATAGTTATATTTGAGATACTCCTTGCGGGTAGTAGAGTATGTTTTGAGCCTTCGGGCATAATGTTGAGACTGGGTACCGGGTGTTGACTGTGCATAGTGGTCTAGTATGATGATGACATATAGAGCTGACATTGATGACTGAGATATTGAGAAATACATATGATTTCATTATTATCCGATTACCTGATTATCGAGTGGTCAATATATATCATATATGGTTGCATTTGATATCATAGCATGGTCATGGTCGGTATGCATCATGTGCCATATTTGAGACAGAGTTATGATGATAGTATGACATGAAAATTTGTTTATTTATTATCGAGGATTATATACTTTTATTAGTTATTAACATGTTATCTACTTTTCATTTATATATTATTGATGATACATTTATATACTCATTTATGACATGATGCTCTTTCTGATTCATGTTATCCAGTACATGATTTACTATCTGTTTGACATCATTAATTTGAGATAAAATCTATTTACTGAGCGTTTTGCTCATGACTCTCTTTATTTCTTTTCTATCCCTCTCAAATATGTGGTACGTGATGGCGACTTGAGATATCTCGAGAAGATATTTTAGATTGATGAGGTGAGCTATAGGTGTGAGACGGTATAGATGATAATTTATATAAAAGTTAAGTTGTATCGTTATTTATTATATTTGTACTTTATTGTATCAGATGATGATTTGTATAGTCAATGTCAGATTATAGTGTACTAATGTATTAGTTATTTAGTTATATCTTGATGGTTTGTCGTGGCCTTTGTGGATCCTATCAGATTAGGTAGTGGTCTAGTATATATTATTATGAACTTAGATATTCATATGTTAACTTGTTTATTTGGTGGATAGTATGATTTATTTGGTGTTGGATTATATGAGCATGGATATATTAGCAGGTTTTATTTGATGATGTCATGATTATATGTACACAGGAGTGTATCTATGCGTGACGGGCCTCACTCGTCCTGTCACGTGAGCCACGCGTGGTGGACAAGGGCGTTATATAACTACCATTAAAATTTAAATAATTTAGACATAAAAAGACCTGACCATCATTATTCTAGTTTTTATAAATCTTCTTAGTTTAGGGTATTTTTATCTTTTGTTAAAATATTTGAGACTAACTAAAGTGTAATAGCTCAGCACTTAAAAAAATGCCCAAAATTATTTACCCCCTATACAATACGTTACTAAATCAGTTCCTACACTTTTTGACTAAGTGAGATTCATTAGATTTTTCATCCACTATGAAAATTACTAAAATACTCTTTATATCAAATATGACAAATAAATAAAATTATCAGAGTATCCAAATTACTCTTCTTACTAATTATATTGTCTAATAAATATAAAGGGGCATTCTAATAATTTGGACAAAGCTATGTTAAGTAGGTTGAATCTCATTTTAGTTAGAAGTACAAAGATTAATTTAATAAAAAATAAATAAATATACAAATGATAAATTAATTTTGGACATAAATAAAAGAATAAAATATATTTAATTCTAAAAGATCATTAAGAAAAGGAGGGGTTTGTTCTCATGAATCAGAATGTCGACATTCTCCCAGAAAGCTATGTTTAGCTTTGCCCTTTACGGCCATAAAGGCATCCGACTAGTCGAAATAAAAAAATGAACCAAGCATAACCTGGAGAGCGGAAAAAACCCACCTTCGGATTATGTCCACATGAAAAGAGAATTAGAGATAAGCACATGGTCACTGCACGTGCATTTTGCACCTCTCACGTGTCTGACGGCTCTCCTCCATTCAACGTCTACCACATGTCGACGGCGTGGAAGCCGAGCTAATTCGTTCTGGACAGCGAAATTATTCTGATGGGGCCCACTATAGAATTATGCAGCAATCCTGACTGTTTATTTCATCCTCTTCTTCTGATCCAAACATTCATCCGAGAGTTACAGAGCCTTTCCAAAAGTCGCAGGGAAGATGGATTTAATGCGCTGTCAGCTTACCGGAAAAAGGCCCATGATACCGAATTGGATGGCTCGGAAGACTTATGAGGCGGTAAGGTTGACTTTAATATCGTGTAATTATTAAAAAAAATTATTTTGTAATTTGATGACTAGACTAAATAGTTTAATATAACTTAAAAGGAACAATTCCACAACATGATGACTTAAAATAATCTCTCAGTGATATTTAGTTCCGAGTAATTACTTTGACTATAACTTAAAATCTATCTAAATAATTTAATATATTAACTAGAGCTCGGTGGGAATATAAATGCTTTTACGTAGTTTATATCCGGTTGACGGAAATTTTGAATTATAAAAAATAAATTGGATGGCTCAGATTCTCCTCTTTTTCACAAATATCTCATTTACGATGGACCGTGACGCGGATAGAATTTCCGAGTGCCGAGATGCAGAAGCTACTGATTGACGGTTCCGATGCTTCAGGTTGGAGAACATCGACGGGAGATATTTTCCCGCATGAACGTTCTATGCGGTAGTGGTTTACATTCCAGGTACGGCCTTCACTATTGCTTGGTCGGATAGCCTGCACCATTAAATGCAGAGATTTTCTACATTCGATTCTTGGCGAGCTATGAATGGCGAATATATTAACTGCAGAAATACAAGAGCAACTAAAAGCTTTCGATAGTTACTTCCTGCACTTTGAACTTCAAGAAATCCGCTTTCCCACTTCCTTAAAAGGTAAATAGATGATGTAATATATTTTAGCTCAGGGTTTAATTTAAAAAAATTAAAATTTAGCTCAGGGAGCTTTCCATTTAACTTCAAAAATTTATTGGGTTAATCTTTTCTTTTTCTTCTCCGATCTCCGCTTTCTGTTCCACTGATTCGCGGCATCCCTTAGCGATCGAGCAGAGAGAGATAGAGGGAGGAATACTCGTTTATAAGGTGAGAAATTAAAGGTTAGGGTTCTTGCGGTGGGATGTCGGAAGAGAAGCCTCCGGTGGAGCACTGCAAAGGCGTCAATGGCCTGGAGAAGGTGGTTCTCAGAGAGGTCAGAGGAAGCTCTGCTGAGGTCTGATTCATCTCCCTCTCGATGGTCTATTCTGTTTCGAACGCTATGTCTTCGATTTCGGAACCTTTCTGAACAATTAGATCAGAATCGTCCGGCTTTTGGTCGATAAAAGATAGATCGGATCGAATTTTTCCGGATCTGATGTCATTTCTTGAAACCTTGATTTGTTTTATGAAGATTCTTTGATCTTATGGACTGAATCTGTCAGTTACTTCTGGTCGTTTGATTTGTTTTTGGTGCTTTAGTTGGAAACCTTCGGAAATGATGCATTTTGGATCCATTAGATCTGTCTGAGCTACATATCATTCTGTCTGATACGTTGATAACTTACGGATTTGCGAGCCCCATTATCTGCCAAAGTTGTCAGCTATGAGAATTGTTGTTCCTGAGCTTAGGCGCTGGATTTAAAATTGTTTGTCAATTCTCTGAAGAAACAGTTTTGATTGAATACTTGTCGTGTTCAGAAAACGAATATGATAAAACATTACTGAAAACATCTTTCATCGGTCCCATGCCAGAGAGAATAGATGCCTGTAGGGAATATTTTGCCTTGTACAATCTAAAGCTTTAATCTACGGCACTTTATGTCAGGTAATTTTGGTTCATAATTTGGTTTATTATAGAAACACAAACTTATCTCTGATCCATCGTCATTATCTTTTTTGCACTGCAATATAAGTGCCTGAAACTGACCAACATTGGTCCATTCCATAAAGGTGCAAAATGCAAAGATGCTAATTGAGTTTAGATCCCTGTACTTTTTCTATTGGGAACAGTGATGGTTTCTGAGCACCTTAAAACATGTGAGCATAGAGATGTTTCCTTGGAATTGTTGAGTTACAAATCAGAGGCTTTCTTTTATTTTGCTGTTATTGAAGCATTTCAGTTTCTTTGAAGAACTCTCATTAATGTGTGAAATGCATCAATCTACTGTCTCTTCCTTGATGTTGGAAATAGTATATGCATTTTTTTAGGGTCTTAGACAGCTTAATTCAGACCCTGTGGTTTTAGTGCTCTTGTTTACACCTGGAAAATTATGTATGGTTAAGAGCATCTCCACTTTTATCCTTTTAAAAGGAGAAGCTCACATGCATAACATTTGAACAAGCGACTGATTTGTAGGTGATTATAAATGAAGTTATTTGTTAGTGGCATTGCATATAATTATTGTTGCATAATATTGGGAAGGTTTCTAAAAGATCATATAACATATACTTCTTTTAGATTTAGACTTAGTTACTAAGTGATCTTTCTTTTCATAACGTGTGGTTATGTTAAGGCTTTGATACCAAATGATAAGCTCTGATACCAAATTGATAGGATCTGGAACGAAAAGATCGGCTATGGAACAATTCTTTAAGATCTGAATTTATTACAAGAATCAGTCCGCGCAACCGTGGGAAAATATTCGTCAGATATTCTCCGGTAGTCAAAAAATTACGAAACCAATTGGGTTGGATCAATAACTTCTTGATCTACAATTTTTGTATTTACGCCCTTTGCAGATTCGAACTATAGCAGGGATGAAAACACGGAATAACGTGGGTGATGGTGGTAGTGACGGATGAAGTGGATGTTAGGGATATGGATGGATTTGGGGATGAGGATGAATTATGGAAGTGATTAAGGGAAGTAGACGAGGGAAACGAAGTGGTCGAGATCCCAAAGAAGATGAGTGGCTCGATAGTTAAGGGAGATTAGAAGCGAGAAGAAACCTTGCCAACGGTAGATGTGGAAGGATGGTGAAAAGGGAGGAGGGAGGAGTCTAGAGAGAAGATAGGAGGTAAGAAATCAAGAATCTAATAACATAATGAAGTTGGTTGCCATCCACATATTTATAGAGATTAGCCAACAAGTCCTAAAATAATATGAAATCCTAATTCTAGAGGATTCTCGTCGATCGCTTTCGAACGCGCTTGATCGCGTTCGAACGCACTCAAAAAGCCCATTCTTTGGATTTGCGAATGCGACACAGGCGTTCACAAGTGCGGGAGTTCACAAGGCGTTCACAAGGGCGTTCGAACGCGACTCCACCTGCGTTCGAACGCGACCTACAAGAATTTTATTTTAATGAAAATAAAACTAAGTGTATCAGGTTATCAAACAATTATAACACGTGGATATGGATATAGCTATTTCACAAGAATATATATGTGTCGCAAATGAATAATCAACAGACGATGTTTTTCCTACAAATGGATAGCAATTGTGTCATTTGGTTGTGTAACAAGGAAAATGTGAAATTGTTAAATGTGGATGATTTTTTTTTCTTTTGTGTGTCATGTGATAGAGCTATTTGTTTGGGGGCAATGGTATTTGCATAAGCACATCTCCAACTTATCCATAAACAGAGCTAACCATTTGTAAGAAATTGTTAGTCACCAATTTAAGAGCATAAGAAGTAAAATTGAATCCATAATAAAGAGTTGATTTGGAGCAAATCCTAATTTGGTACTTCTCTAAGTTGATAACATTTAGACCACGCAACTCGTAGGCCAATCCTCCCCTACCCCTCAAATTTAATTTAAGTTTAATAAATTAAAATAAAAGTACCTAAATTTGGTGCTCGCAACTTTGTCGGTAAATCGGGCTGATTAGCGGCTTTGGGTCACTGTCGCTCGTGCTGAGGAGCTCTGTGATTAGCCTTGTGCCATAAATGCCTTTAGTGGGAGCTTTCATGGCTCAGACCACTGTGTAAGCAACCTCCATCAACTAGAGTTCGAAGTATCTTTGCTTCCTAGGATACACATCTAGGTGTATTTTAAATACTTTCATATACTATGAGGGTCCAACTAGAAAATTAGTGATATTACAGGTACATAGTTCTTTGCTGTAAGTTCGTTATAACTATGACAACACATATATTATTGCACATATTAGTGCATAGATGACATTTTAGAACAATTATCTGCTATGGAGTTTGATTGGAAGGGTATAATAAGATGGTATGATGATTAACTTAGATAAAATTGAAATGAGTAGTAATGAGTAGAGACAGTAGGCTGTCGGTAAGGGCATAACTTACTTTTGCTCTTATCATGCATAGTTAAATTCTTGTTAGGAGTTACTGCGCTTTTTCTTGCTGCCTATTAAAGACCTAGTGCATTGATAAGGCCCCATTATCAGGGAAAGCATATGAGGTGTTAAGCAGATCCATTTATATTTTGAAAGAGAAACATCTTGAAAGTCATGGCAAATCTTAACCATGTCTTTGAAACTCAAGGTAGATCAACCAAACTTGAAAACATATTTGGAGTTCCTTGTTGGTAACATAATGTAGCACAATGTTTTAAAAGGCAGTGCACACACCCACATAAGCAACCACATACTCAGAAATGCTGAAATAGTTCCTTGACTGAGCATATGAGCCACATTGACATAGGGCTTAGGCTCAGTCAAGCCATAGAAACATACATGAGCACCATAAGCTATTGCCATAAATTTTAGGTATTTATAAGCAAGTTAAGCATAAAATATATCTGATTAGCTACTTAAGTATTTGGATGTGAAATTTTAGATGCTGCGGATTATTTATTTTCATTTTAGTAGTTCTAATTCAATAATTATTTTAAAATACACTTCAATAATTTATTGGTATACTGCATATCTGCTTGCATACCACATGTGTGCTATTTGGTGTCTTGACCATACCGGGGGAACTTTTTCCTTTTTTGTAACAATATGTAGCATAGGGAAAGAGGAAAAGAGAACTAGAGAAGTTATTTAACTATATGTCTTTCCAATAGATTCTTGTGCTCTTTCAGATATTTTTGTTTGTTTTTCAGGTTTATCTTTATGGAGGACATGTGACATCGTGGAAAAATGATCATGGAGAGGAGTTGCTTTTTGTAAGCAATAAGGTACCAAAGTTTTTTAAGTTACCTGAGTAATGTTGTCCAACAAGATGACTTTGCAACAATGATAACAATAAGAACATCCAAGTCTTTATTCCCAACTAATTGATGCGCTCTCCAATACATGAATTTATTTGATTGATTTCATGTATTAATTGTAACTCTTTCTTTAACAATTATTTGTTTCATTGGTTTATTTTTTCACCACCTTGATTTATGGGCACACGTGTAGGCACCCAACTTAAAGTGGCCTCTTGACCTCCTATCAACCTCATAAAGTCTTTTAAAACCTTGATTAACTACTGGTGAACTAAACTGCTACATTGGATGATATTTTACTTACTTTAATCTGCAGAACATGAAGAGAATAGTGTAAGATTGATAAGGAAAACAAACACTTTTCTTGTATTCAGTTATTCTGAACAGTGTTTCTAATTAATATTCTTTACTTTTACTTTTCTTGGGACATACCAATTGGCAATTGCTGAGATGCCTGTGTGGGAGTTAGAGATTAGAGATCATGGCTTAATGACCAACTCCATTATTTCTTTCTTTTCATGTTTTGTGACTGCATTAGCTATGTGAAGAAATAAATAACATGAAATAGCATTCAGAACATACACTTTGTCACAATTAAACAACAGAGAGCATAACATTCATTATTACTTGTGGCTTTCTAATTTCTTTCTCTCTTTGTGCCTCTAGTTGGAGTACATTGTATAGTGGACCTTACAAACTCTGTTGTTCTTGTAGGGGAACTTTATAAAATTATTAATATGAAAATAATGATTAAATATCATGACAAGAGTTAAAGAATAAGAGATCAAGGTGTATTAAATTGGCATCATTTATGTCTAATTCTACATATGCATGTTGTTTCATTTTCTTTCATGTATTCATGTTAATTATTTATACATATGAACTGAGGTGCAGACACAGAGAAATGTCTATGCATTTATCCTCTCACAAACATAGTTGCACTCAGGCATAAATGCAAATTCATATGTGCACAGTCCTATCATAGATTTTGGTGAATTTAGTACACATGTATCATGCATGTATTATTTGAACATTACTTCCAAAGTTGTTTTTGCTTCATTTGTTTTTTCATATTTACAGGATTCAGTGTTGTGATTCAACATTCTTTTCGTGGTTTTCTTGGTATAATTGAAACTAAGGATGAAGGTCTTTTTTTCATTTAAAGGATCTATACCACTACCACAAATTGGCCACCTCATTTAGCTCTTATTTTATCATGGCAGAGTCACATACAAGAGAAGGGAGGGCATGGCCCCCCTGAATTTTAAATTTTAGTGCTATTTTTTAAGCTAAGACCGTATATAACTTAAAATTTATATATTAGATATATTATTTCACACCCCGCCGCCCCCATTATAAATTGAAGTCTAGCTCCGCCTTTGATTTTTATCTAAATTATGTACTTTCTTTTCCATATTTAGAATAACACTATAGCATTATCAAATTTTACCTATAGAATGTCAAAACGTAGTTAATTACTTAATTAACATGAATGTTGGTAAAGTAATCATGTAGATATGTTAATGTGTCAAGGACATTGCTTATGCTTATCTAAAATTGGGCTATCTAAATTATGTACTTTCTTTTCCATATTTAGAATAACACTATAGCATTATCAAATTTTACCTATAGAATGTTAAAACGTAGTTAATTACTTAATTAACATGAATGTTGGTAAAGTAATCATGTAGATAAGTTAATGTGTCAAGGACATTGCTTATGCTTATCTAAAATTGGGCTCTAGGTGGCTTATCTTTCACATTCCTCTAACTAACTTAGGAGATGTGTCATCTGCTTGTACTATGCTTTTGAAAAGTAAAGTTGAATTTAATCCAATAGTTTGACGTGCGTATTGATGATTACTCTTTGTTTAGTCAATAACCTGTTTCATTTTTTTCCTTTGTTCACAATAGGCTATCTTCAAGCCTCCAAAAGCTATACGTGGGGGCATCCCAATATGTTTTCCTCAAGTATGATGTTTTTTTATTGTTAGATTTCTAGTAATTTTCTTTAATTGGCTTTATCATATGGATTGTGGTAATAACTGTTTTATTTCAGTTTTCCAACATTGGAAATCTTGAACCGCATGGATTTGCAAGGAACAGGATATGGAGTATTGATAATGATCCACCGCCATTTCCAACCACTACCTCTAATAGAGCTTATGTTGATTTAATCCTTAAACCATCCGAAGAAGATTTTAAGATCTGGCCTCATAGGTGTGTGTGTGTTTACATTATTTGCATGTTAACATTGTCCTATTATTAATGGAGTAAGAAATTAAGATTCCGTTGTTCTTCCATTTTCTCTTTGATTGTCATATTTTTAGTTTCCCAAAGTGGTATGCTAATAAGTGAGACCGACTTCTGCATTCGCAGGTATGAATTTCGTCTAAGGGTTATATTGGGACCAGGAGGAGATCTAATGTTGATATCACGTATAAGAAATACCAATACAGATGGAAAGTCATTTTCCTTTACTTTTGCATACCATACATATTTTTCTGTATCAGATATCAGGTGAGTTTTTCAATTCTTCATTTACAAAGTACAAACTATACTTTTGTACTTAATGTAACCTTGTAAGTTGTGTTTTGAGAGATCACTTTGCAGTAATTTCCATGGTTTGAGATGTCGGTAAATACCTCTACAATATCCATATCAATCATTACTATTAAAGTTATTTGGCTATATTTTATTTATTTATTTATATATATGGTGACTTTGTATAAATAGGGTCAAGGCCCCTTTTATCATTTCATGAAATAGATTCACCAAAACCTAGTGCCTACCAAGTGTTCGACAGAAGTTCACTTGTCCCTAGCTCTTTCATTTAGCAGCACTATTCAAAGTTTTCGCTCACCAGGTGTTCGACAAAAGTTTACGGTGCCAAGTGCAGCAAGAACACAGTAGCAGAATTGTTTTTTAGCAAGTGCCCACATACTGTTTAAGGAAAAGTCCACTGCGTTGAGCCCTCAAGCTTTTAGCAGAACTATCCAAATTTAACATTTATTTGGTAGCATGTTAAGGTTAGCAGTATTGTTCACCAGGTGTTTGATGAAGGCTTGAGTTAGAAAATTTCGAAACACCCTCAAGCTGTTTGATAGGTTCTTTTCTAATGGCATCTTGTGTTTTGGTCAACTGTGAGAGTCTTAGCTTCATTAATGTCTCTATTAGTGCCCGTGTTTTCTCTAGTATGACAAAATCTTGGATTTTTTATTTTGGTGCCTCACATCATATGATTGGTGACTCGTCCATTTTCACTAGTCTCAACCCTGTCCTCACTGCTCTTCCTTATGTTCATATGGCTGATGGGACTCATTATCTCATCTTTTACATTAATTATATCAACCTGATCGCAGAATCTACTAGTCGTCTTACTTTATCTGATGTCTGGCTTGTTTCTTGTCTTACAATGAGCTTTATTTTTGTTACTTAGCTTTTTGATTCTGGTTACATTTTGTCTTTCTCTTCTACTTCTTGTGTTATGTAGGACACATCAATAGGCCAGAGGATTTGAGATTGGTAGTCAAATTCATAGGCTTTACTATTTAGACTAGCTTCATCTTCCTCCACCTAGTCCCACTATTTGTCTCGTTACTCTCTTATCTCCTTCCGATCTGTGGCATCGATGTCTAGGTCATGTATCGAGTCAACATCTTAAGACATTATCTAAGTCTAGATCTTTATATAGTAGTCATTTTTCTTATTTGTCTCCTTCTATTGACTATAAGTTGGCAAAACACTGGGCCTTTTCTTTTCCTCTTAGTGAGAGTATCTCTAATTCACCTTTCGATCTTGTGCACTGACATTTGGGGTCTTACTCCCTTTTCTTTTGGTCTTGGCTTTCTCTATTGTGTATATTTTATCGATGATTTCTCTTATTTCATTTGGATTTACCTTATGTATCAGCATTCTGAGGTTTGTTAAATCTATCGTGATTTCTCTTCTATGGTGTGTACTCAATTCAGTCGATTTATTAAGATCTTCCAATCTGATGGTTTTTGGGAGTACCTTTCCTCTATGTTTCGTTTTATTCATGCTTCTGTTGGCACTCTACCTCAACAATCATGTCCTTATACCCATGTTCAAAATGGTGTTGCCGAACTGAAGCATCGTCATTTTCATGATATTACACGTGCACTTCTCTTTGAGACTTTTGTTCATTTTTATTGGGCTAAGACTTTTCTTATTGTTCTTTATCTAATCAATTGAACTTCATCTTCAGTTTTTGGTGGTGTGACCCCCTACGAGCGTCTCTATAGTACTTCACCAAATTATGGTTATCTTCGTATTTTTGGGTGCACTTGCTTTATTCTTCTTTCTCTAGGTGAACGCAATAAGTTGTTTCCTGGAGCAGCTAAATGCGTCTTTTTAGGATATAATCTTGAGTGAAAAGGCTATTATTGTTATGAAACTTATACTCATCGTCTAAGGATATCATGTCATGTTACTTTTTTAAAATAGATACTTTTTTTCACCTCCGATACTTTGGCTTCCTTAGACTTATCTTGTCTAGATCTCCTTATGTCTATCCTATCTTTTGTCCC
Organism: Typha angustifolia; assembly: GCF_048772165.1. NCBI lineage: Eukaryota > Viridiplantae > Streptophyta > Magnoliopsida > Poales > Typhaceae > Typha > Typha angustifolia. The sequence continues at coordinate 10,219,500 of NC_133253.1, read as the reverse complement.
CTCAGATGTCTCTGCCTCAGCCCTACCATCTGCCCCTCACTTGCCTAATTCTTCTCTATCCATAGACACTCCTTTACTATCACTTCCACCTACCACTCTAGACTATTCTCTTGATGAGGTTCTAGCTTTTCTAGAAGAGTTCCTTTCTTCTATGACAAACTTCCCATACTTCTACACTCGTAGGCTGCGTCCCTCTCCTACAGCTAAGCCTCATTTTATTGGTAGTATCCTCTATTGTGACGGCTCTTGCAACCGCTCGTCGTTATCTAGAGTGTGAGCATTGCACTCTCGACTGATATGGTTTTTAAATATCTTCCTTATAGCCATTCACTCCACCCCTCAGCTCAGGTCATATCGTAAGGTCGTCTAGGTTCCACAATGGCAGTAGGCTATGACATATAACCCTTCAGCAAATGCATACTTGGGATGTTGTCCCCCGCTTGCCCGACATCATGTCTGTCAACTGCAAATGTATTTTCAAGGTCGAGTATCAGCCTGATGGATTCATTTTTAGGTAGAAAGGTTGTTTGATTGCTTGGGCTTTATTTAGGAATAAAGGATAGACTACGAGGAGACATTTGCTCCTATTGCCAAGATGACCTCTGTCCATACTATTCTTATTATTGCTTCCAGTGGCTAGTGGCCTCTTCATCAGATAGATGTGAAGAATATTTTTCTTAATGATCTTCTTGATGAGGTGTACACGAATCCTCCACCTTATTTTCCCTTCTTTCCCTAGGTTATATTTGTTGACTACGACGAGCTATTTATGCGCTCAAGCAAGCTCCTTGTGCTTGGTTTGATCAATTTTTTAGCATTCTCATAGCCTACGGATTCAAAGAGAATCCCTTTGAGCCATCTACGTTTTTGTGATCTTCTGCTTAGGGTCCCGGTCCTTATGTATGTCGATGGTATAATTATCACTGGAGATGACTCAGTTGGGATCCTCTCTCTTCTGCAGCATTTTAGAGTCAGTTTGAGATGAAGGACCTTGGTCATCTTTGGTACTTTTTAGGTATCGAAATTGCTCAGTCATCTCATAGTCTTTTGCTGTCCTAGTAAAAGTATATAACAGACATTCTCAGTCGTACTATTATCATTGACTCGCCCTGCTGCTACTCGAGTCGAGCTTCATGTGATGCTTCAGCTTGATGACAGTCAGCTTCTTCTAGATCCAACTAGATATAGTCAGTTGGTCGGGGAAATCGTTTATCTAACCATTATTCGACCTGATATCTTTTGTTACTCAGTTCATGTAGGCTCCTCGAATTGCCAAATATGCTGCTCTTATGCATATTTTTCGATATCTTTGTAGCGTCATCACCCGCACTCTTTTCATGCTAACAACTTCCATCTTAGCTCTACGGGCTTATTTTAATGTAGACTATGCTGGTGACAAGTCTTATCGTAAGTCTACAACTGGCTTCTGTATTTTTCTGGGACTCCTTAATTTTCTAGAACAGCAAGAAGCAGAATATGGTGTTTCTCCCCAATACTGAGTTAGAGTATTGTGCTATATGTATGTGGCTAAGGAGATTGTTTGGTTTTATTACCTTAGTGATATGGGTGTTTCATGGCCCCTCGCAACTTCTTTTTATGTCGACAATAATAGTGCTAAGAAGCTCATTGAAATCTTATTTTTTATGAGAGGATGAAGCATATTAAAGTTGATATACACTACACTTGCTAGGAGTACCAAGCTGGCATCATTTCTTTCTATCGCCTTAGTACTGAGGAGTAGATTGCTAACTTCTTTACGAAATCTATTTTTCTTCCGCATTTGGAGCAAACTTTAGTTTATGATCTACGTTGAGTTTGAGGGAGATTTATTAGAGTTATTTGGTTATATTCTATTTATTTATTTAAATATATGGTGACTTTATATAAGTAGGCTAAGGCCCCCTTTATCATTTCATGAAATAGATTCATCAAAATTCTCTCTTCTCCTCTCTTCTTTCCAAACCTATTCTAGGTATGGATCTTCTATTGTTACAATTACCAATTCTATATAGGGGCTAAAACTAGGTGATCCCTTGGTTATGACCTAGTATTAATCATTGACACATTACAATGAAATTTTTGTGATGCAGTCTAGATGGGGATCAGATCATAAATTCTATTCATCTTGAATCCAACTTGGGATATCAATTCTAAATAGGGGCCCTCTTTTTCTCTCTTTCTTGGGTGATACATGGTAGATCCAATGTAATGAAGCTTCATTGAAAGTTCAATATTGCTCTTACCACTTTCACTCTTCAAATTTTGTGTCTACTATTTTATGAGTGCTCTAAATTTTCTTATTTATTTATTTATATTTTTGAACTTTTGGGATTTTCCTATATTATTTCACTTTTTTATAAAGAAAGTAATTGAAAATATAGTTCAAAATTACAATGGTGATTACAGTGGCCGATACAATCATGGCATATTATCTTTTGACTTTCTTCGGCAACTAATACATATATTGATACCGATACTTAGAACTTCCTATACATTAGGTATGAATCTTTATGTTAATGAATAATATTGAAACAATTGAAAGAACTTCCTATTCAAGAGGCAAGCTAATTGACACTTCTCTAATGGCATTCCTTTGACATAATTGTTTATTAGATCAATTGAGTTATGCTGAATTATCCATATCGGATATAAATATGGTTCAGATACGACATTGATATGTATTGAATATGGTGTAAGAGTTTCCAAATAAAAATTATAGGGGATAATTCTCTTTTCACCTCCTGAACTATCATCTGTTTTTATAATGACTTTTTGTAATTTTTTTTGGTACATACTGACTCCATGAACTATTAAAAATATTTTATTTGACGCATTTCGTTAGTGTTTCGTTATCTATTTCCATCCATAAGTTGTCATGTGATGGTCACATGACAACTAAATGGCTAGGATACCCTTCTATACATGTGATACTTAAAATAGCCTTTTATAATGACCAAAATATCCTTAGATAGCTAATTAAAACCCTATCTCCATCTCCAATGCTATTTGACCCCAATTCTGATCATTAGCTTTGCCATGTAACTATCCTGCCATTATAAGTGGAGAGGTAATTTGATCAATTCACTTATTTCGTCGTTTGACATTAGGAGGGTGAAGTATTTGTGATAGTTCAGGATATCAGTATGTACTGAAAAAAAGGTCAAAGAATCATTATAGAAAAATATGATAGTCTAGGGGATAAAAAGGAAATTATACCAAATAATAATTATAATTGTTGAATATGGCGTTGATACGACACCATTATAATAGGATATTGTTAGGATAAATTTTTTAAGTTAGATTTGGATTTAGTGGGTTAGGTTCGATTAGGGGGTGTATTCGAGCCTAGCTCTGATTAAGCTTGAATTAAAAATAATTTTGAGCCTAGATTTATGATCAAGCTTGAATTGAAATTATTTCAATTCGATCTAATCTCAAGCTCAAAATCGAGTTAGAGCTTAAATGAACTGATCAATAAACAATTTCAAGCCTTAATCAATTCAAACTAAATTTTGAGCTTGATCAAGTTTGATTTAGGCTTGAATCAAACTTAAAATAAGTCCTAATTCAAAATTATAAACTAATGGAAATATCCACATATTTAGAAAAGATTTGATATGATCAAAATTTGGAACTAAACTTGAAGATCAGGGTAAATAATAATCCACTTAAAGTAAAATTTAAAATATAACAAAAGTATAGCATTGTATAGAAAGTATTACTCACATTATATATATATATATATTATATAATATTTTTTAGCCTTATCAACCTTATCGAGCCTATTTTGAAGATCAAGCTCAGCTCAACTCAAATTTGAGCGAGCTTAATTGAGCCTTATCGAGTCGACTTGATTATTTTGACAGCCCTACGTTTGACGTATAAATGGGTCTGCACCTGTTAACTACACATTAATAGTTAAATAAAATTGAATTAGAAAGCCGTACTGTTCTCACATTAGTTGACTTGAGAGCAGAAAAATGTGCCTTAACCTCCCTCACTCTTACATTCTGGAGGCAAAAAATCTTTCTGCTCTCTCACGCTTTGATGGTAGAAAGCTTTTCACTTCTCTCTCATGCTCCAATTATATCTTATGAATACCAAACTACAAATGTGAAGAAGGTCTTGAATTGATACATCTGGTGAAAGCTGCATAATTTCAAATTGAAATCTGAGAGATTCATGATACACCACCCTTAATATAAGAACTAAGTGGCTGAGGTACATCATTTATGCAGAAGTTAGTATAGAAGTAAATCTTCTAAATGATGGGATCTTAAATTCACTTTCTGATGTATGAAGAATTACCTCAGGGAGGGCAAAAAAATAGTGCATTTTATTGGTACTTATTTTCCATGAATTGTAAATAATGGCATTACTGTCTGCAAATTATATTCCATGTGAAAAACAACACAGAGTCCAGTTGCTATTCAATATTTGGACGTCTGTGGTGACTGGCAAACCAGTGATGTGTTCATGCAAATGTATCTCCAAGTTATAAATGAATCTAGATTCCTCTTGTTTGATTCCATATTGAATTTTCATCTTAAGCGATCTGACTTTTTTGATCCTTAATTTCAAGTTGATGTTTCAGTGAAGTAAGAGTAGAGGGATTGGAGACTCTGGATTACCTTGACAACTTACAGGAAAGGGCACGTTTTACTGAACAAGGAGATGCAATTGTATTCGAATCAGAAGTAAGTAAACCAGCAAAATTGTTTTATTGTGATTCTTGTTTTCATTCTGAATATTTTATTTTTGTACAGTTTGACAAAGTATATCTAAGCACACCAGCAAAGATTGCAATCATAGACCATGAAAAGAAAAGAACATTTGTCTTGAGGAAGGAAGGACTCCCGGATGCAGGTTCGTCTCGTACTGAATGCTGATATCTTCTTCATTTATATAATATCTAGAAAATTGATTTCTTGAGGAAAATTCTGAGGAAATTATTTATCAGATCTTGAGGAAAATCCTGTGTGACATTAACTGTCAGATGTACAAGATCTTCATAGCTGTTGACAACAAATTATTTTCTTTTTCTGTCTTCCTGCAGTTGTATGGAATCCCTGGGACAAGAAAGCCAAGGCAATGACTGATTTTGGGGACGATGAGTACAAGTATATGGTTTGTGTAGAGGCTGCAGCTATTGAGAAATCCATCATGTTGAAGCCTGGTGAGGAATGGAAGGGAAGGTTAGAACTATCAGCAGTCCCCTCCAGTTACTTTAGTGGGCAACTGGATCCGCAAAGGGTTCTTCAAGGTTGAAGCATATAGTTCTTGGTCAAGTGATTCAAAGGTAAGCATTTATTCCAAATATAACCTAGTTAATGAATTGCAAATAACATAGTTGTATTTGTTGATCCAAGTTGAACAACTTAGTGGCAACATACAACTGATGCAAAAATGGTTCAGCTAGAACCAAGTTAAGGTTTTGATCTTCTGGGCAAAGTCAAAGTTAAAGTCACAAACCAAGTCCATGTCTGTTTAGGAAAATCAAATCCTACTAGGTTTAAAAAATCGATTAAGAATCAAACTCTGAACATTGAAACCATGCAGATGGAAATCTGAATACTACTCTAACTATGAAAACCAAACTCAAGAGCTGAGAGAAAATTCAAGTAAGAATAGAATATGGAAAGCTGGAAGGAAAAGTAGAAGCACATCAAACACAATAATAATTTAATTTTAACGTGGAAAACCTCTTTAGCATTTAGAGGAAAAAAATCGCAGACCCGCCTAAAGTCGATCAATCTGATTTCACTAAGCAATAAACCAAAACCTATAAACTCTTCCAAAAATTTAATGATTGAGTGTTTTAAGTAAGGTTTTGAACATGAACAATCTGATTAATTACTCTTGTGAAAAAGATCGTCTTCTTTTAGTAAGCACTCGATTGATGGATCAACCTTAAATGCAAGTGCCAATGTGGTGGTAGATGTCGATAAAGATGACGTCGTTTCAGCTTCTCTAGTACTGTTGATGATCAGTAACTGTAGCTCCAGTATCCAGCTAGCTTTTAAGTCTCAGACATATGATAATGACTCTCATAATTGATAAGAATTATGCTTCATGGAGAATCCTAGAACTCATAGATAATTTACTTTAATTCTCTTGAGTTTGAGGCCTTCCTCTAAGTCTCTGGATCACTTATATAGAGGTGGGACATATCATTATTTTAATAGGTTCAGAAATTTCTTAAATTTGAATAGGTTTCAGAAATTTCTGTTTCTGAACTGTACAAACAGTTCAGATGCTGTTTCAATGACCATTCGGATGCCACTATCTTGCGCACATTGTTCAGATGCCATTTGAGTGTCGTTCAGACGCCATTCTGTTTTGCACCTACAGTCTGGAGTCTGTTCTTGTCATCTGGACGCCAACCGGAACATTAACTCTGTGGCAGTGTCCACACATCGTTTGACTGCCATTGGGATGCTTACACCCAGCACTGTCATGTGCACGTAGTTTGGCTTGCGGGTGGACACCACTCACCTGAAATTGTAGTACATGTTGAATTTCAGATTTTTGCTTCTTTTCACTTGAATATTCAATTTCTTTGCAAGTAACATTCTTCCATAATTTATGTATCTTGATCGTACATAATTCCTAGATTATACATATAAAAGAATTTGCCATATTACTAACAATATATATAATCTGCGTGTATATATATATATATATATATATATATATATACATGCATTTCAGTCAAATTATTTTTGGGGTAGGAAGTTTAAAAATAACCATTAGTAGACAGTATGATAGTTGTAAAATAAAATTACAAAATCTATTTATATGAAACTTAAGAAAGGACAATAAGGTTAATTTTATTAACTCTATATTTATCTCTTATTGTTATCTAATACATCAGTATATTTATTCCTTTCTTTTCCAACCAAACACTATGGATGCATTAGGTTGCGGAGTAAGGAATAATTGAGATTGGAATAAAAGGAAGAGCTATTTCAAGATAAAAAGAAATTTTTATCCCAATTCCTCATTAGGTGTTTGGTTGGGAAGGAGGGAGAAGTGCCGAGATAAAAATATAGGATTAGATGATGTTTGATTGTTATAGTTGGAATAAAGATCAAATTGATCTTGTTCCTTTTTTTCTAGTTTAATGTTAATAGAATTTTATTTTTTATTTTTTAAGATAGGAAATAGGTTTAAAATTATATACAAATTGTAATTTTATAACTTTTATATTATCATATCATGATTATTTTTAGAATCTCTAGCCAAAAAATAATATAATTTAATTCACCATATTTACAATATATAGATACTATCACAACATCAAGAATGGATATCTCATGTCAAAACATTTTCATTACAAACTTATTCTAATATATTATATTACAGTTACATTATAATTCGGTAATTTGGTAACTATATTATAGTTACATTATAATTTGATAATATATTTTAATATATTATTAGAGAGGGTAATGAAACACCTATCTCCAAAAATCACGTGTTTTTCACGTGGAAAAATTTACGTAACTCTCACATGATCAGTCAGTGCAATATTCTCACAAAGTATCTAAGATAGATCTATATCATAACAACATAAGCAAATAATCCGGAATTACAAGTATTACAAGTCTCAATAAGTTTCTAGAAATACATGTTTATATAAAAACTTAAAATATAAAAACCCTCGCAAAGGCTATAGTCCAACTAGGAAGAAAAAAACAAACAACACTAATAAGAAAATAAATCTGCTACTCTTCGATATTCGCATCCTCCATATTTAACTTTGAAATGTGTCTACTAAAAAGGCAGTGAAAACACAACCTAACAAGTATAATCCAATAATAGTCTATGAATAATGTATTGCATGATAAATAGAAATGCATACCTATAATTATCAACATATTGAGGTACACGTGTATAATGTAATTTATAATAAATTTTCATTAACTCATAACACATAAGTGCATAATATCATCATAACTCAATGTGTCATAATTTACATAGCAACTATGTCAATGATGTCATAATCCACATAGCAAACATTATAATAGGGAGGACTAGTCATCTAGCGGTAATATCGCCTATACATGCCTGGCAACGCTGCATATGACCTGTTATCTATAACTATCAAACTAAGTACCATAGTCGTAGGCCCATCATCATTAACATTATCATCGTTCTAGTAAATCATCGCACAGAACAGAATCATTACTTGTATCCGAATCATCGCACATAGCAGAATCATCGCATACAACAAGAAAGAGATCATAGCTCAATTTACGCCCTGATCCTACGTTATCGTGTACCGCTAGAGTTATAACTTTAGCTCTCAAATATCTTTCTACTATCATCCTAGTCTAATATCCAAACAAGGCAGTGTAATCACCTGAATGCTCCACCAGCTAATGACCTCAGGTGTAGACCGCTAATATGATAATACTATATAATACGTTCTATCTTTAACTCCGGGCTGAGTGGGTAAGAAAGGCATTGCCTAGTTGGGACTAGATTAATAATGATATGTGCATGTGGTGTTATGACTTTTATTACTTTACATCATGATCATCAAGATAGCATATGTCATAATTAAGTATGGAGTCTATTATGAAATAAGCGATAAATAATAAATAATGCATGTAAAAGTAGTCAATAATGACATAAAAAAATATCATCACAACAATTACATTATTCATAGATTAACATAGGATTTAACTCGCTTGAAATATTTTTAGAATCTGACTAACTCTCCTCAACAATCGGACTCCTTCTGAATCTCGAGATTGTCTTCGTACGAAATCAATCTACCAATATGGTAAAAATAATTGTGACATAAGTAAAAAAAAACTAATAGAGGTTTGAGCAATAAGTTAGATTATACATTGGTGCTAAGGTTTTCAGATCATCTTGCTATGGGTTAACCAAAGACTATAAAATCGAATCTAACATCCAAGTTTATGCTCTAAAGGGTAAACAGATTTTGATCCAAGGTCAATAGGGCCACTTCAACTCAATGATTTTTGTTAATTAAGAAGTGAAGAACATTGAAAGATTGGTACACTAAATTCGAAGCACCAATATAGTCAATAAGAATAATGGAAAGGTCAAAGGAAAGTTATGAGGTAATGGTACTCATTGTGTTTAACGTATTATAAGGCTACTGACATAACGAGGTTCAAGAGGTAGGTGACATATTACTTGAGTATCATCCTCAAACTCTTCAAAGAAGATTGACAAGGTAAACATGAGCTCTCCTTATGATTGCTATAGTCTAAGGTCTATTGAAGCATTAAATCCTATACAACAGTATTGCATAAAAGTGACAAGCTAAAGGAAGTCGTATGTATAGACAGTGAGCAAATCTATTTAATTTCAGAAATTATACGAGGCTTAGCATAGATCTTTAAGCATTTCTAGCAAAGTATTTCTTGTTGGGCACAAATTGTTAGGAAAAAGCGATGAACCCCATGAGTCTATCTAGCATGTTCAATTATTATATAAACAAAGGGTATGTTCTCAACTATACTATACATATTTAGTTAAATACTGCTACCTACAAATCGGCAATCTTCACCTTCTACTCAAGTCAATAAAGAATAAGAACAACTAGACTGTTTAAACATATCAAAATGGCATAGAACAAAGGATGGTATGAAGGAGGAATTTTCATGTGCAAAATGATCAGTTATCTTCTATATGGTAAGGACCTAAATAACAACATAAAGAACAAATTATTATAAAAAAAAAATAATTCTACTAAAGAATAAACAAAACCCCCTACCAGAATTTGTATGACTAGATTCTAAAGTGGAAGCTTGGCATGCAAATAAAATAAGATACTAAGAAGTGTTCTTCTCATTCCCAATCCTTGTTATAAAGTTAAAAGAGCTGTGTAAAGATGCCTCTTCAATCATTTAATTCAACTTTGCTCCTTATATTGGCAATTTTCTTGTCCATTAGTTAGGGAAAATAAATGTATTTTGTTCTTGTGTGACACTACTTATGCAAGCTAATCTTTCTGTTTGGTGCTCGTCTAGGGAGCTTATGGTAGAGAGGCAAGGGACGGTCAATCATGGGTGTTTGAAAGGCTTGTAGTGGGCCAAATAGAGCACTAGAGTTCATCTGCACTATGAGGGGAAAAAAAAAAATTGGAGGAGTAATACCTAATTCACAATTTGATCTCTCTTTGACATATGACCAAACACTTAGTAGGCATGATTCTAGGATGATGGTTGGGACTGCTTGCCCTATCTTTTACATTAAAAACTTATTACATCTTGGAATGAGAGAATTAAAGAGAAATTAATAGAAAGGGAAGTGAAGGGGAAAGAGTAAACGTCATCGACATTCACCATTGACAAAGGTAAAAGAAAATAGAAGTAGTTGTGAATTAAAAACTGCTCATCAGAACTGAAATCCAATAGGAAATGTAGATATAGAGCATACCTGTGGATGAAATGATGTGCCCTGCGAGATCCGGGGAAGTCCAAACCATTCACAATCTCCTCTGGACATTCACGAGTGAGAGAGAGTTGAGAGTGGAGAGGGAGAAGATGAGTAGGTAGGAGATAATGAAAAGTGAGGGTCAGTTATAAGATAATAAATTTTATATTTATAGGGGAGGGTGGAGGTTAGGTTTTGTTTGGGTTAAGGTGACATGAGAAGAGTGGGGAAGAAAAAAAAAACTGTAGAGCTCATGACTAGCACGCGCTCTCTCTCTCTTTTCTTTTTGGTTTTGGGTGTTCAGGTAAATTGGTCATTTGCATTTTGGAGATATTCTAAATTTTATCCCAGCTAAAATCTAGGATAAAGATATCTGGATAAATGTCATTTATACTGTTTTCTTATTCTATATGCTTATCTCATGTGTGGCGTAGGTTTCTAAAATAAAGGGGGTTTATCTTAGATAACCCCCTTTATTCCACCCTAGCAAATGAATCCGAAAAAGATTAGGATAACACCATTTATTATCCGATGATAAGTTCATGTTTTATCCCTATCCTAATAATTGTACATAATAAAGCAAATAGGATAGAAAACTGCACACAATAAAGCAATTCCGTTTTCACTTGATATGGTGTTTGGAGGCCAGGATGAGAGAAGATTTATTGATTTCTTGACAGGAAGAGAAAAAGTGTGTTTAATGTTTGGCTCTGATAATTGCCCTATTGGTTCTATAAATTCCTATCAGGTCAGGGTCGGTCGGGATGAGGACATACTTAGACATCTTCTGATGATGGCCTTGTTTCCATTTGTCAAGTTGATAGTAGGTTGCTGCTATCTATAAATTAGGATCAAAACAGCGGACTTGCTTCCATATAAGCAAACAACAGTGTGTGATGACATGTAATAAAGCAAAAAATCAGGGTCTAAAGTTCAAAGTTACCTACTTTTAATGTCTTGACTTAATTACTATCTTCCCTCATAATGGTACCTTGACGGTGATTCAGCTCCAAGCATATCAAGGCATGCAAATACTCTACGTTTTTCTTTTACCTCATTTAATTCTGGCTTATATAACATGTTTGTCAATTGCTGTTGCAGGTCAACACTGTTTCACCTTGGTTACGGACAGCATGGCTTTTTTATGAGAGTGCAATATACCAGAAGTCTTTTATTCCTTTTCCTCTTCTCTTCTGTTTGAAGCTTAAGGTTTGGTCCTAAGCATCCCTTACCGGTGCAATAAGACTTGCTATCTTAGTACAATTCAAGATCTGTCATGAAGAAGTGAGTCAGCCGTCTTGCAATATAACAAGCAACCTGTGGAATTGAGCATATTTCTTTTTTCTTTACCGCTATATAACATAATTTGTGATAACTATTTGAGGCATGTGAAATTTCAGTTGATTATTTCATTGTGTCTTGGCTAATACACGCCATGTGATATGATATTTAGTTTGTTTAACTATGATACTTATTATATAATAAATGCTTCTGTTCTGTTTGTCCTTTATTGCTGATGTACTTGCACATACATTCTATCATATTGGAACTCGTAGGAATTTTTTATTATCAGTAAATTGAGCTTATTCTTTTTAAATTTGATAATTCGAGCTGTTTCCCCCTTTACTCAAAAATAAAGAAAAAGGAAAAAAGAATACAAGAGAGGAAACTTGATCAGTTTCCCCCCTCCGATCCTTCTGATGTGTGTATTAGGTAGCATACCAAAGGATTTAATAGGTTTGAACATTATACCTTTAACATGGCAAATATTTCTGAAATCCTTTATCAAAAAAGCCCTATATTTCTGGGTAATTTGTACTGAAAACATGGTGCTGTTTTTGTTTTTGGCTCGACTTGCTTTTACGTTTTCTTTGCATGGCATACTTTTTCTTGTTATCTTTTCATTTTTGTCTCGGGAGGGCAACGTGTAATAAATATTTGTTTCTCTCTCATATATATTTACATAATTTGTAAATTAATTGCAAATTATGTTCAACAAATCAGTCTGATGTTTTAAATATATTATTATGTTACTTTTGCATCACAAATTAGGAATCAAATAAACTAACTATAAAATTTACGAAAATACGTGTATTTAATTACTGTGAATTACATAATAACTCTGTGAAACAAAAGTGTAAGTATAAGTGTTCAATAATTATGAATTACGAAATAAAATTATGAAATCAACAAAAAAAATACAAGTGTGGATGTAACATAAGTCAACTATTAACTATGAATTTTGTTCAATAATCTTCAACTACTAAATTAATAATATGATACTAGAAATATACAAAATATACAAACTATGAAATTCAGAAACTAACTGCCAATTAAAAGAGCACAAAGATTGAACCCCTAGATGTATGTTTCACCTAGAAGCACTTCAAGTAATACTTGTGAACTACAAGAGATGACTGTTAGTGCATTACGTAGTTCCTGTATTTTTTTCCTTCGGCTTCAGGAAGAAGAAAAGAATATTTAATTAATATAAAAATACTTGCATGTCCAATCAGTTGGTCTTAAGGAATGAGAAAAAAGAATTTTATATTATGATAGAAAATGAGTGTAAGATGTATTTATTGTCCCTAATAAATGTTTAGTACAATTCTCTTTTATCTTTTTACATGAGTTGTGAGAAAAGTTGGAAGAAATAGAGTGTGGTTTTGGTGCAGATCACCGTATATTTCTTAACAGTGAATCTTAAGAAATTAGATACATCAAATATCAAACTTATCACAACACCTCTTATTACTAACACTACAGTAGAATAGCATGTGACTAACGGCAACCTAATGAGACTATGCCCAATAGAGTGCAATGTTTATAAAACACTTGCCACAATATTTTGGAAAAAGGAAATGACATAAATGCAAAACTAGCAGAGTTGTACATTTAAATATATCTATATTATATGAAATGTAGAAAGTAAGAAGAAAGAAAAATTATCACAAGCAAAGCAAAGAAGATAGATTTTACGTGGTTCGCACATCAATGAAGATCTCACTGATTTCACTATGTCAAAAAAATACAACCTAGATCTAAGAACTTTGCATTCTTCTCTTTTCTCTCTCTACGAAACTCTCTAAATTTTCACAATGTTCTCATGCTCATACAACTTTGTTAGATTTAAGTTATATATATAGGTTTTAAGAAAACTTAACCCAAACCGTTAAGGATTCGTTGGTGCATTTAAGTGCTTACAGGCACGTTCGAGTGCCCCGTGATGAAGTAGAGAATTCTTGATGATATATTCCAATTCTTGAGGAAAATTTGCTCTTTGGACCGAATTATTAAATAACCTATTTATGAAACTCATTTAATTTTAACTCGTTTATTAACTGCCAACTTATTTATAATTCAATAACTCTAAATGATCTGACAATCGAATTATAACCTAATTAACTTATTTATTAGATAAATTAGCCCATTTATAATATAAATAAACTTATTTATAATTTAAATAAATCTAATTATAATCTGAATAATTTATATTAATCTAAATAACACATATAACTTGGTAACCCTTTATTACTTGTGTAAATTGTTTAATAAATAAATTATTTGTGTTATTTTGAATTTGACCCAACTTGATCTGATTGGACACAAATCGACTTGATTGCCACCTCTAAATTCAATAAGTAAGTCTAAGATCAAAGTTAAAAATACTTCACGGATATTTTAATAATTTAATTAATAGAGTTTATATAAACTATAGACATTAGTGATAGTCAGCCAAAGTAAACGTAGGGTATTATATAAAAATGATAAGAACAGACGAGGGATTTTATTATAAAATTGTCAGATACAAAATACAGACGTTATTTCAAAAAATTTCTTAATAAGTCATGTTTGTATGTAATTTTTTTAACGTTTTTTTTAAGGAGGGATCAAAATAGGACAAAGCCCGAATCCAATCCCATTGATTCTACCGGTAACTTTTTTCTTTTATTAAATGCTCAATAAATTAGTTATATTCATATTGGCTTAAAGTTGACCCAATTAGAATCCAATATGATAGTGCGAACGCCACCGACGGACGTGGTTGCCGCATTAGACGTCGTCGGCTGGGAGTAGCAGACTTTGATGAGTTTATGGTAGCTGTTGTTTCGATAGTGGTTCAGTATGACATGGACAGATAAATAGTTGAAGTCGTTTCTTTTTCTGGTCACCTAATTGTATATAGGCTTTTTTTCATCTTTAAAGAAAAAGGTAAAATGCAGAATGGTACTATAGAACTATAGAAGCACACTGGTAGTGCCCTAAATAGGAGTTTTTGATCAAATTGGTCCTCCTCGGAAACTTATTTACCCAAATAATTTATCCTAAATACTAAAATAAATTTGGTTTTAGACATGTTAGCTGCCCCTATGGAGTTATGGTTTCGACGTAAAATATACTGAACTTACCTTTGCCCCCAGTAACTTGTGAAATAAGAATAAATTTATTTTAAAATAAATATTCTTATTCTGATGTATAGTAACTAAATAACATCTTATATTTGTTTTAGTATAATAATTCAGTATTCTTTTTCATCTTATTTTGTACAACTTAAAAAAAATAATTTAATAAAAACTCACAATTATTATTTTGTCCGTAGTTTAGATAATATTTAATTATATATCACCTCAACTACGATTGAGATATCTCTCTCTATTATCTCTTCTATTAGAACCCTATCTCGTGTGGCTAACACCATCTAAATTTTTATAATTTTCTCACATCTAGATCAGTTCAAATCTGGTGTGTAACATTATTGACTAAGTCAGTTTAGTCAACACGGCTTAGAAATCCTCGTACTGGGTCGAATCGAATCGAGCACAGATCACATTAGTAAAGTCTTACCAAGATTCGAATAGTCAAGTCCACTCTGCCAACTAGTACTATCTAATCACCATGCCCTCTAGATGGAATAATGCGAGCTGGACCATTTGGTGCTTAGGCATGCCATAGTACCTAAAAAACTACTCCACTAGGTAGGTCTAATCTAGGGAGTCTCCTCTTAAAAATTTTAGAAAAGCAAGCTTAACGATCTGAGCTTGGATCCCAAAACGTGGCTTGACATCGCAAACCAAGTGACCTTATGGTCAATGTTAGTCATGTGGGTCATAGTGTAACATCTTCTACCAAGTTATTCAAAATATTATATGCATGCGTAGTATTGTAATATCCCATACTAGAATATAAAAAGATTATGTGCACGTGAGGGGCACATGCCACACTTCCCCACTCTCCCACATTCTCTCCCTCCCTCTCTTCTTCTCTCTTTTCTCTTTTTCTTTCTCCTTTTTCTCTCCTATGACTGCTGGCTACGCGCTTTGATTCCTGTCACACCAAAGCACCGTCTGAGGACGCTGACCCCATGGAATGACTCGTCAGAGCATCCTCTTTAACTAAATTCATATCATGTGAGGATGATCCGTGACCAGAGTTGATTAACTTGGAAGCGATGTCAAGCAAGTGAATTCTCTATAGTCTAAGAATAGTGTAATATTGAAGTAATATTTTACTTTATAAATTTATCACATTCATATCATACATAGGTAGGTGTTTATTCACTATTCAACATAATTATATTTAACTTATTACTTTATAGTTATTCATGGATTGTTGGGGCATTTTCTAATTGTGATATCTTCGATGTGCATGTTCTTATGATTAATAATGTTAACCACTGTACCATTTGCACGTATCACCATGTAGTTAAGTTTTATTTCGGCAATGCTTGTTTACCTACTTAGCTCAAGTTTAAGGGGGCAAAGTGTGTATATATATATTATATATTAGTCTATGCCTAAGGTCGTGAGTTCAAGTGGGATTATCAAGCACTGTGTGCACCGCAACGTTGCCAAGTATAAAGATTAAATATTATGTGATATAAAATTATGATTGAGAGGTAAGGATCGTAGACCTAGTCATACCTAATGACGTAAGGTTAGGATGTCTATGAGCAATGAGCTCTTATTTTTACTGTGAGCGATGATTCCGCTATATGCGGTGATTTTGTTATGTACGATGATATAAGTTTACAACTAGGGTCCTCCACATACAATCAATCATATGCAACGTTGTTGGCATGTACGTGCGGTATTACTGCTAAATGTTTATCCTTCCTTAATATTTGAGATAATGTGTGAGCCTATATTTATTATATGGTGGATAGCTCTTTGAGCATGTTATGCTAATTAAGACTATGGCGCAGTATGAGTTTGATATAAATAATTTGATATTTTAAAAGATACATATCGTGTTCTTTTATTAATACATGTGAGCTATTGATATAAATATGTTGCATGACCATATTACTATGATCATGTTGGCATACATATGTACAATGTGACATCCTTCATTATTCTATTTTTAAACTATAGAGATGTATACTTGCTAGGTTTTATGCTCACCATTTTTTGGTGAAAATATTTCTCAGATCAGTAGATGACCCTAAATCTATAAAGAAGCTGGTGAAGATTTGATTATATTTTCTTTATTTATTTTAGTATATTTTATATGAATTTTAGCCCCTACATGGGCATTTGTCTTGATAAGGTATATGGATATGTACTTTGAGGCTTGTTGGAACTTTTGATAATTTAGACTACATTTAGCCTGTTTTATTTATAAGAATACTGAGTTTTGTCTTTTATATTATGTACAAACATTGACTAATAAGTCACGTGGAAACCACATAGATTCTACCTACACGAGGGACATGTGTACTTGGAGGTGGGTGTTTCACATAGGCCCACGAATTTGGCTCATGTCATGCTCGGGCTGCATATGGGTTCAGCTTAGTCAGCTAACATGGTGTCCACTAGATCATTTCTGAAACACCCAAACCTCCAAATACACGTGTAAACCGTGTGGGTAAATCCTCCCACGCAGTGCATCACGATTTGTCAGTACAAAGATTTCACAAGGCACACAACAACACAATTTCACCATAAATAAACTCAACTAAAAGAGTCCGGATACAAGTTCCACAGACCACAACAAGCCTTCCAAATATACATCCAAAATACTATGCTAAAGTCCAAAATACAACATCGTCATCACACCCTCGTAGGGGCTTAATACAACTAATATATGTACTGAAAAAGAAAAGCAGCTACTCCTCGCTACCCGCACCTGCGTCCCTTAGCTCTGAAATAATACCGCCACGAGGGGTGAGCTTACAACCCAGCGAGTAGGATCCATACAATCTAAAATAATGACATCACATGTGTATATCCAATGTATGCCTATATTTGCTAACGATAACGATATGCTTATTGAAGTGACTTACCACAATTTACTAAGTCAATGCAATTGATAAAGATTACCAATCACTATCCTGGAACATGCTAGTTTCTAAACGTATCATGATAAGTTCACACAGATATAAAGTTTGATACAATCTCTTATTCGTACACATCTCAATCATAGGTTTTACATGTTATGCATAGCAATAAAATAGCAGTTTAGTCATCTCAGGCCTACCAAAGCATTAATCATACTTATCATCGCTCATCGAGCTATTCACCACACAGGGTAAATACTCTCAAGAAACAATCATCTATCACATAATCATCCATCATCTCATACATCGAGGGGGGATATATACACATCTAGCGGTAATGTCACCTACACGTGTATGGCGACACTACATGTGACCGGTTGTATGTGGCCATCAGACTAAGGACCCCGGTCGTAAGCCCATATCTCACTCTCTCTAAATCATCACCGCCCTTGGCGGGAGAATCGGAAGCCTTCGGCTCATCAACAGACGCCCTAACCCTGTATCGTTGGGTACCGCTAGAGTTATATCCCCGCCTCATAATCATATTCTTCTATCATCATAATCTAGTCTTAACTATGCAGTATAACTACCTGAATGCCACACAGGCTTCCCGACCTCAGGTGTAGGCCGCTAATAGTATAGTTATATAAGATACACTCTACCCTTAACCCCGGACTGAGTGAGTAAGGGTATAAAGCATGTCTATAAGAGTGGTGCAGTGGTGCAGTGTCTATGAGTGTATAAAGCATGTTATAGTCATCATGATCATTACATTCTATATTCACAGCAATCATACATCTATGCAATAGTATACCATACAGGACACATGTAAAGCATTATCGCACTAATGTTTATGCTACATTAACATTCTCATAATGTTATGATGAGCAAGTTATCAATAACCACATATGCAAGGATATAACATGGTGTACTAACTGCATGTATTAATACTGACATTTCCTACAGTGCCATGACAGGTATAATGACTGTAATTATATAATTCTAGATTTGTATAACTCTACTCACCTGGGGGGTCTCCATAGTATGATAAAACTCGTCAGCTAGCCGGCTCCTCCGGATGCCCAAAATCCTCCTCACGCGGTGTCAATCCTATTAATTCACGCAAGTAAGCCATACGTAAGATTAGCGAACTAATAGAATTAATTATCTTATTAACGCATTTATGTTTGGTAAAATACAAGAGTTAAGGGTCTCCTAGGATTCTTATGTTATCCCAAAATTCACATGATACTAGATTGTCATTACGAGGGATCAAGCTAATCAAATCAGGTGAAAAAGATAAACATGGTTATAGGGTCCAAATGGCCCCAAATAGGCTAGGCTAGAGGCAATGAGTAGGCTCAAACCCAACCCAAAAAGCGATAGGGCCTTGGTGGGCTGGGGGCCCAGCCACAACCCACCAAGGTTGGAATAGTGGGCTACAGACTGCAGCCCACCCGGATCCAAGGCCAGGTGGGCTACGCCCTACAGCTCACCCGAGTCTAGGTGGGCTGCGGCCTACAGCCCACCCAGATCGAGCTGGTGGGCTACGGTCTGCAGCCCACCCCAAAATCGGCTTAGTGGGCTGTAGACCACTGTAGCCCACTAAGAGGGGAATGGGTGGGGGATTAAACCCCCACCCCTCCACTCCATCTCCTCCCGATGGAAGGAGGTCGAGGCGGTGAGAGGAAGAGGCCGGCGGTGCAGCACGAGGCTGGCGGCGCAGCACAAGGCCGGCGACGGCCACGAGACCGACAGGTAAGTGAAAGGAGAAAAAGGAAATAAAAAGGGGAAGGAGGTGGACCTGAAGGCGACGGCCGCGCTCCATGGCCGGCGGCCATGGGGAGTCCATCCTCCCCCCATCACCAAGGGCCCGAAGCCCAGAGATGGCTTCTCTCCCTCCACCGGGGCTTCTCGGATCGGCGGCTAGACGCGAGGTCGTTGGCCGCCGAGGGCTCCGACGACGGCGAGGGAGGGGGGTTTTACACTATCAAGATTAATGGCATGGGGGAAGGCTTACCGGGGTTTGGTCGGCGGGCTCGGCAACTCTCGGTTTGGCTTCGGCAGCAACGGTACTTCGTCGCCTCCGGCTCCAGCAATCTGCGAGAGAGGGAGAGAGGTGAGGTAGAGGAGAAGATGAGAGGCTGGAGGTGGGAGGGCTGCGGTGAGGGGAAGAAGAAGACAGAGGAGGTGGGGAAGGTGGCGTGCACGGCAAGGGAAAGGGAAGAAAGAGGAAGGGAGGACGCTGGGGGCAGGGTGGCAGGTGCCTATGACGCACGCGCTCGGCGCGTGCGTCACGGGATTTTTTTTTTTAATTTGGGGTGTTACGATTTCACCCATCATCCTTAAGCGTGTACTTAAATCAAGTCATGCTCATAGGCCCTAAACTAGTTCACACGAGGTGGTCAGATCGGTTCGCAAAAAGTTGGCTTGCCTCAAGATTTGTCCACTTTGTCCTCTCCGTACAATAACTTAACCCTAATCCTAGGACTGATTTAGAATTCAACTTAGGGGCACCGCAATAGGTTGCATGGGTGTCGACAGCTAGGTTCAGTCATGGGTTGTTGGTAGTCAACCTTCAATAAGTCATTGCGGCATTGGAACGCAGACAATGGAGGGAGATTATTCTCTATGGGCTAGATGATCTAAGATTTGAGTATGTTCTTCCTTTGGAAGTTAGGAATCTAGCGCAACTAGAACGATAGAATAAGGGATAAAGACGAAGAGAAAGAAGTGGTCAAGATCCCAAGGAAGAGGGAAGACTCGACAGATGAGGGAGATTAGAAGTTAAGAGAGACCTACCAATAGTAGAGGTGGTAAGTTGGTGAAGAGGGAGGAAGAATATTAGGGTAGAGAGAAGATAGAAAGGCAAGAAACCAATGTTTCAATATTTTAATATTTCATGGGTTGTAATCTAAAAATCTCCGTCCAAAAGTCGCTCATAAATACATGATTATGATCCGAGACAATCGTACATGATATGCCATATAACCGAGCAACATTTCTAACAAAAATTTTAGCCACTGACTTGGTTGAAAATGGATGTGACAAATCAGAAAAGTATGCATACTTTCTCAACCTATCAACCACTACAAAAATAATAGAATAACCACGTACCAGCGGAAGACCTTCTATGAAATCCATAAAACTATCTTCCCAAACATGATTTGGTATCAGTAGAGGCTATAGCAATTCGGTTGGTTTCAATGTGGTTGCCTTAGCCCTTTGATAGACTTTGCAAGCACGTACAAAACTCCTCACATCCCGCCTTAATCCTGACCATCTGCAACTCTAAGATATCCTCCTATAAGTCCTCAAGACACCCTCATGACTAGCCTCGGGAGTTTGGTGAAAGTGCTCCAATAATTTCTGCCGCAATCTATCATTTGTGAGTACCCGAATACATCCACGGTCAAGCAGCAAGTCGCCTCCATTCTCCAAATCTGGATGGCGCTCTAGATCATCAAACATCTCTTGTAACAATCTCAAAACATCTGGGTCAGATGTATATGCATACCTCAGCTCATCCAGAAAAGGAAAAGTGGGAGAAGAATAGGCTATAAGCGTAGCGGTATCGGGTTGGCGTGATAGTGCATCTGCCACTCTATTTTTCGTTCCTTTCTTGTATTGAATTTCATAATCATACCCCAATAATTTTATGATCCATCTCTGTTATGCCAAAGTGTGAATACACTGTCCCATAAAGTATGGAAGGCTCCTTTGGTCGGTTCGGATAATGAATCGCCTACCGATCAAATAAGGCTTACATTTTATCATCGCATGCAGAATAGCCAACATCTCTCTCTCGTAGGTCAATAATTACTGAGAATTTTATAATAAAGCTATGCTAAGAAAGGCTATGGGATATCCTCCTTGCATTAGTACAGCTCCTATGCCAACTCCCGACGCATCACATTCCATAATAAACTTTTTATTGAAGTTCGGTAGCAGTAAAATGGGCGTCGTCATCATTGTTGTTTTTAGTTTTTCAAAAGCTGTAGTGGCTTCATCCGTCCATCTAAAAGAGTTCTTCAACAAAGAAGTGAGCCGTTGTAGATTGGAGATTTGAAAAAGATATTAAAAAGAAACAATTGCTTAATTATAGTATTGATTTCGGAGTTTGTATTTTTTGTGGTAACTGTGTCGAGTATTGTCCAACAAATTGTTTATCAATGACTGAAGAATATGAACTTTCCACTTATGATCATCACGAATTGAATTATAATCAAATTGCTTTGGGTCAGTTACCAATTTCAATAATTGGAGATTACACAATTCAAACAGTTATGAATTCGACTCAAAGCAAAATAGACAAAGATAAACCTTTTGATTCAAGAATGATTACCAATTACTAAGATTTTGTTTTGATATAAAATCAAAGATCCAAGTTTTTTATTTTGGTTAGTCAGTAATTACAAATAAAAATTAATAACTAATGATTGATTGCTGAGAATGACTGTTTAATTTAAACTGAGAATATATTTTTTGTGATGTGATGATTTCGAAATAGAGAATTTAAACCATGATTATAAATACTCTTTTCTTTTTTCTTTTGGATAAAAAACAGGGATTGGCCTTATAATTTTATCTATATCTACATTAATCCAGATAAAATGGAATACAATTAAGGGCAGCGATCTTGCCATACCCAACGATGAATCGGCAATAATATTATCAGCCCTAAAAATCCTCCCAATCTTGTGGTGGTAGTAGGAATAAGCCATGCGATCATGCATGCCACCTAGGGGTGAAAACGGATCGGATACGAATCGGATAGTGCTCAACCCATATCCGGATCCGTATTTTTAGTTCGGATACGGATTCGGATACGGATATTAGACGGATAGTAAAATTTAAAACCATATCCTGATTAAACGGATACGGATAATTTTCGGATAAAAGATCGGATCTTAAACGGATATTAATTAAATTTAAAATAATTATAATATTTTATTTAAATATAATTAACACAAAATTATTAAGAGTTTTACAACAAATTTTTTTTTTGTATGTCGAATATATAAAATTAGAGAAATTAATCTATATAAATAATATATAACGCATTATTAGTAATAATATTAATACTTACTATTTAAATAAGCAAACTAAAAACTGTAAATCATTTAAAAAAATATGCGGATAAACGGATATCCGATATCCGTATCCGAATCCGAAAAATTTATCCGATCCGTATCCGAATCCGTATCCGAATTTTTTTCAAAAATTCTATCCGTATCCGAATCCGAATCTGAGTCGGATAGAATTTTTTTATCCGAATCCGATCCGAGTCGGGTCGGATAGCGGGTCGGGTCGGAGTTAATCCGACCCGTTTTCACCCCTAATGCCACCTTTTGAGGATCCGCCATTATACCTTTCGACCTAAATACTCCACTTGTGGTACTCTCCATAGGCACTTGGACTTCTTAATCTTCAGCTGGTTTTGCTTTAATAAATTCAGCACATCCTCCAAATGCCGCCAATGCTCCAATTTAGTCCTGTTATACACCAAAATGTCATCAAAGAATACCAAGACATACCTTTGTAGTAGAGGCCAAAAAATATCATTCATGAGGCCTTGAAAAGTAGTTGGAGCATTGGTGAGACCAAAAGACATCACGCGAAACTCGTAATGCCCGACTGGAGTTCGAACTGAAGTTTTATGCACATCTGCCGGGTGAACTATAATTTGATGATACCTAGCCCAAAAGTCAAGCTTGTTGAATATGGTCGCCCTTGCAAGCTCGTCCAGCAACTCCTCTATAATTGGAATGGGATATTAATTTTTAATGGTAATAGCATTTAGTGCCCGATAGTCGACACTAAAATGCCATGTCCCGTCCTTCTTTTGCACCAATAGCACAGGCGATGAGTAAGAGCTCTGACTTGGTTGTACGAGGCATTGCTCTAATATCTCGGCTATGATTTTGGAGATAACTTCCTTTTGCACATGTGGATACTGATATGGCCTCACATTTCTCGGTGCAGCCCCGGGCACAATCTCTATACGCTGGTCCGCCGTTTGCCTTAGTGGTAACTCTTTTGGTTCCTTAAATAGTTCAATAAATTTATCTAATAAATTAGACAACTCAATGGTAATATCGGGCGCGTTAGAACACGGTTGGCAAAAATTTAGTGTTTCTAGGGTTAATAATTGTCATTTTTTAATTGTTTAGTTAGCCTCTAAACATGTGGATGGCAACCATGGAGTGATTATTGAATGAATTAAGTTTTGCCCTAGTCTTTTTCATCTTCTTCTCTCTTGGTCTCTCGCTTTCGGGTGTCGCCGCTTCTAGCCTCCCTCGACCGGCCACTGACCCTAGTCCCTTATGGGCAGCTCACTCCTTTCCTTTCTTCCAATCTATCTATCGCCTTGTCCTAACCCCTTCCATCACCCATAACCCTTCCACCACCACTTATTCACCGGTGCCACCCCATTACTGCTGGTCTACAACCACCCATCATCATGTAGGATCTCGTGCCTCCATCCACGAATCCATAGATGGACTCTCTGACATTTGTCTACTTCTTGGATGATATCTCGAGATCCCACCATTCGATTTCCCTAAAATTAGATTTGTTGAAAGCTCTTTTCTAGGGTTACAACATATCAACATTTCATGTCGATCCGACAACTAAATCTTTCGAGATCCCTTTCCAAATTTCCATGTCAAATCTTGCCCATATCTAAAAAAACAAGATAGATTGAGCCTTAGCCCAAGGGGAGATCATATCAAATTTGGTATCAGAGCCACCATTTCTCAGACACGACCAAATCTAATTTTAGGGTCTCTTTCTCGAGACCCCATAACATTTGTCTACTTCTTGGATGATATCTCGAGATCCCACCATTCGAACCTTAGCCCAAGGGGAGATCATATCAAATTTGGTATCGATCTCGTCTCAAATTTCCCAAGTTCAAAGGTGGTGATCCAATCGATTGGTTGTATAGGATGGAACAATTCTTCGCGTACTAGGGTACAGCGAAAGAATATAAGGTGATGCTTGCGAGCTTTCACCTTGAAGATGTGGCGCTTCATTAGTTTCGAGCAACCAATGCCCTATGAGATGATTGAAACTTGGGCCGACTTTTGCACCGATATTACGCGGCGATTTGAGGCATCAAGGTATGAAGACTTCGATGCTCTCCTCTCAAAGACGGTGCAAAGGACCACGGTTGGGGCATACTAAAAAGAATTTGAGAGAATAAGTAGCTGATCTAACCACCATAGACGGATCAATAACTTCGCAGCACCTTCATCTCCGGGCTGTGGGGAGACATACAAGCCGACGTGAGGGCTTTAAGGCCTAGAACCTTAAAGGAGGCCTTCGAAGATGCAGTACTCATGGAAGACAAACATCGAGCCATGAAGTTACACCTCAAATAGAGTTGGATGAGTCAAGGAAGTCGCAATCCAGTTCAACCAACCATAGCGGCAGGAAATGTTACCGGCGTACCAAGAACCGCTACTGTAATAGTGCCTCCTTGAGCACCCCTGAAGCCGCGCCAAAGACTTTGCGGGTGAACAGTGTAGTCAAGAAAACCACAGTAAGAATCTTGATCGACACCGGGTCCACCCACAACTTCATTGATAAGAGGCTTCTTAGAAAGATTGGGCTCGAGTCGGAACCCACGAACGGGTTCGATGTGATGATTAGAGATGGCACCACATTACGGGTAGATTTTATTTGTGGAGGTGTGGAGTTGAAGGTGCAAGGCTAAATTTTCACATTTGATCTTTATCCGTTGGCCTTGCAAGGTGCCGATATTATCTTGGGGACTCAATGGCTTCAAAGCTTGGGCCCGTAACATTTAATTTTTTAAACTCACACTTACATTTCAGAGGAATGGTCGAAGAGTGCTGCTAGATGGGAATCAACCACGGTATGGGACGACGTTGCAACCGCTATTGAGACTTCTATGTGCAGGGGACCGAGCTCTACTCTTACAAATGGCTGTTGCTGAATTAGAATATCCACAATACCCGCTGACATGCAGGAGCTGCTGCAGGAATTCAGGGATCTCTTTGAGGAGCCTCGAGGACTGCCGCTGACCCATCGGCACGACCATCACATTTAGATCATTCCAAGGTCTGAACTAGCAAAAGTTTGGCCATATCGATACTCACATGTCTAGAAGGAGGAGATCAGCAAATTGGTGGTGGAAATGCTAGAGCAAGGGATTATTCAACCGAGTGGAAGTGCCTACTCATTGCCGGTGCTGCTGGTTCGAAAGAAAGACGGGAGTTGGCGGTTTTGTGTCGACTACCGAGCCTTGAATGCGATCATCGTCAAAGACCGGTACTCAATACCAGTGATCGAGGAGTTGCTGAACAAACTTATAAGGTCGGCTTACTTCAGCAAACTTGACTTAAGAGTAGGGTACCATCAAATCCGCGTCGACCTAGAAGATGTGCACAAAACGGCATTTCGGACTCACGATGGCCACTATGAGTTTTGAGTCATGCCATTTGGGCTCACCAATGCACCGGCTACCTTCTTCCAAGGGCTGATGAATGACCTTTTTCGCCCACTCTTGTGTCGATATGTGCTCATCTTCTTTGACAATATTCTAGTGTATAGCAGGAATTGAAGCGAGCACTTGCGGTATGTGCATGAGGTGCTGAATATCTTGCGACAAAACCAGTTAAAAGTCAAGATGAGCAAGCACCTACGGGGTGAGCCATGAGTGGAGTACTTGGGTCATATAATCTCAGTGAGAGGAGTGGAAGCTGATCCAAGCAAGATCAAAAATATGGTGGACTGACCGATTCCCACTAATTAGTGGGAATTGAGGGGATTCCTTGGGTTGACGGGGTACTATCGGCGATTCATTGCCAACTATGGCAAGATTGCTGTCCCGGTGACCTCCTTACTCAGAAAAGGAGGGTTTCAATAGATGAGCAAGGCGACGAAGGTTTTCGAAGTATTGAAGACAGCTATATATACAACACCGATTTTGGCTCTATCAGATTTCAACAAGCCCTTCATGGTGGAATGCGACGCTTCGGGTGAGGGCATTGGAGCTGTTTTTGATGCAATAGGGCAGACCCGTGGCATATATGAGCAAGGCATTGTCGAACCAGTCTCGACAGCTATCTACCTATGAGCACGAAAGGCTAGCAATTCTACACGCCGTCACCAAATGGTGACCCTACTTGATTGGCCAACGATTTACTATCCGCACGGACCAGCGTAGCTTACCCTACTTCATGGAGCATTGTGTGCACACCCTAGCATAACAATGATAGGTCACAAAACTCCTTGGGTGTGACTACGAGCTAGTCTACAAAAAGGGGATCGAGAATCGAGCGACCGATGCCCTTTCACGCCAACCGAACACAAGTGAGCTCGCTTCCTTTTCAGCAACAACCCTTCCTCTATTTTCATATATGTGGAGAACTAGTGCAGAGGATCAAGTCATGGAGGAGCTTGAGTCAGAGTTCAATGATCGCTTCCCTAGTTTCACACCTTAAGGATAAGGTTGCGGAAGCGTGGTGGATTGATATGATTCAGACTTCATCGATGTCGTCTTGAATATGGAAACACTTTAGGGGTGTCTTTTATTCTTGTTTTAGTGTTTATTTCATGAAAAAATAAGTTTTATGTATGTCGCGTTCGAACGCGGGTGGAATGCGTTCAAACGCGCTTGCGAACGCCTGTATTAGGTTCGCAAATACAGAGAATGCAAAATGTGCATTTGAACGTTAAAATCTACTAATTTTAGGGTTAATAATTATTATTTTTGAATTCTTTGGTTAGCCTCTAAAGCTGTGGATAGCAACCATGGAATCATTATGGAATGAATTAAGTTTTGCCCTAGTCTCCTTCATCTTCTTCTCTCTCGTTCTCTCATTCCTTGATGTCGCCGCTTTTAGCCTCCCTTGACCGGCCACTCACCCTAGTCCCTTAGGGGCGGCCCACTCCTCCCCTTTCTTCTAATCTATCTATCACCTTACCCTAACCCCTTCCATCACCCATAACCCTTCCACCATCGCTTATTCACCGGTGCCACCCCATTACTGCTGGTCTACCACTATCCATCATCACATAGGATCTCGTGCCTCTATCCACAGATCTATAAACAGACTCCCTGATGTTCATCTACTTCTTGGACGATATCTCAAGATCCCACAGTCCAATTTTTCTAAAATTAGATTTGTCAAAAAGATCGTTTTCAGGGCTACAATATATTAAAATTTCATGTCGATCTGACGGCTGCATCTTCCGAGATCCATTTCCATATTCTATGTCAGATCTTGTCTAGATCTGAAAAACGGGATAGATCTAACCTTAACTCAAGGGGAGATCGTATCAAAGGTATGTATTGGTATTCTTTGATAATATTTTGGTGTATAGCAGGACTAAAATAGAGCATTGGTAGTATTTGAAGGATGTTCTGAAGTTGTTGAAGCAAAAGTAGCTAAAAATCAAGAAGTCCAAGTGCCTATGGGGAGTACCACAAGTGGAGTATTTAGGCCACATTATCTCAGCAGAAGGTGTAGCGGCGGATCCTGAAAAGGTAGCGTGCATGACCGCTTAGCCGATTCCTACTATCACCACAGGATTACGAGGATTCTTGGGGTTAACCGGATATTATCGTCGCTTCATCGTCAAGTATGGCAAGATCGCTACTCCTTTCACTTTTTTGTTGAAAAATGACTTTTTTAGATAGACGAATGAAGCCACTATAGCCTTTGAAAAATTGAAAACAGTAATGACAACAACGCTCGTTTTAGCATTACCAGGCTTCACCAAAAAGTTCATTATAGAATGTGATACATCGGGAGTTGGCATAGGAGCTGTTCTAATACAAGGAGGACGTCCCAAAGCCTTTCTTAATAAGACTTTATTACAAAAGTCTCACCAATTATCGATTTACGAGAGAGAAATGTTGATAATTCTACATGCGGTTACAAAGTAGAGGTCTTATCTGATTGGTAGGCGATTCATTATCCGAATTGATCAAAGAAGCCTTCCATACTTTATGGTACAATAAATTCAAACTTCGGCACAGCAGAGATGGGTTTCAAAATTGCTAGGGTATGATTATGAAATTTAATACAAGAAAAGAATGGAAAATAGTGCGGCGTATGCACTATCACGCCTACCCGATACCGCCGAGCTTGCAGCCTATTCTTCTCCTATATTTCTTTTTATTGATGAGTTGAGGTATGCATGTACATTTGACCCAGATATTTTGAGATTGTTACAGGAGGTGTTGGATAATCCGGAGCGTCATCTAGAGTTGGAGAATCGAGACGATTTGCTACTAGACTACGGATGCATTCGGGTGTTCATAAATTATGGATTGCGGCAGAAATTATTGTAGCACTTCCACCAAACTCTAGAAGCTGGTCATGAGGGTGTCTTGAAGACTTATAGGAGGATATCACAGAGTTGCACGTGGCCAAGATTGAGGCTAGATGTGAGGAGTTTTGTCCGTGCTTGTGAAGTACGTCAAAAGGCTAAGGCAACTACATTGAAACCGACCGGATTACTACAGCCTCTATTGATATCGTACTTTATTTGGGAAGATATTTCCATAGATTTCATAGAGGGTCTTTCGCTGGTATATGGTTATTTAGTTATTTTTGTAGTCGTTGACAAGTTAAGCAAATATGTGCACTTTTCTGTATTATTACATCTATTTTCAGTCAAGTTAGTTGCTGAAATTTTTTGTTAAAGATGTGGCTCGATTACATGGCATGCTACGCATGATTGTCTCGGATCGTTATCGTGTATTTATGAGCGACTTTTGGATGAAGTTTTTCAAATTACAAGGGACTCTATTGAACTTCAATTCAGCCTACCATACATAGACAGACGGCCAAATTGAAGTGGTCAATCGAGGCATTGAGTAGTATTTGAGATGTTTGTTGCAGAGATACCGAGACGATGGTTGGAGTTTTTACCATGAGCGGAGTGGTCTTTACCACAGTAACATTAGCATGACTCCATTTGAGGTGGTGTATGGGCGCACGACTCCGACATTACGCTCTTATGATCTAGTGGCATTTGCAAATTGGACGGAGGTGGACTTAGCTTTGATGGATAGAGACGCCACATTGAGAAGGTTGCATTCCCATCTTAAACTTGTAAGAAATAGATGTCGACAATTTTACTTAGGAATTGTTGTTGAAGTTTAGGCAATACATGAGGCTTTGAAGTGATTAAGGAACGATGACAAAGGATACGTATGGATTAAATAAGATTCTCAGTTAATGGACAATATTCTGAACAATGTACCTTATGCTATAGACGCCATCGTAGATGACATCTATACATTTATTTCTCACTTTCAAACATGTTAAGTTACTCATATTTATAGAGAAACCAGTAAAATTGCTGATTTGTTAGCCAACTTAGGTAGACAAGAAATTTTTTGGTTATACTTTGGAGGGATTTTTTCTGAGAAGCTTTTGCAAGCTTTTGATTTCTGATGCTAGTGGAGCATTCTGTAACAGAACTGGTCAGTATTTTAGACTTTTATATATATATATCTACTTACGTGGATAGCGTTATCTCATAATTATTCTGTCATCTGATCCATTTGCCCTTATCCCCCTCCTATTCCCCCACCCCAAAGAGGAAGTAGAAAACTATACATCTGAAATTCCACGGTCCAAGAAAGCCAAACTAACTGAATATATCATAACTAGTCCTCATATGCTGCTGTTCGATTTCGATCGGATGATGTCTTGCCCAGCCACACCGATACCATCCCCAAGGATTCCTTATTCTTGGAATTATGGGAGGATAAGTCCACCATCTCCGATTGCTGTAGTATCTCCCACATCACCTGCACGTCTTCATACTCGCAAGTTTGTACATCATCATGAAGCTTAAGAATCCCAGTATCTGCAATCCCCATCAACTTGCCATATATTATTTACATACATATATATATTCGACATCAATTCAATTTTCGGTTTTGCGACTAACGAGCTTAAGGAAAAGGGAGAAAAGGATCGATTGAGGGGGCGATGAGCTTACCGCCCTTTGGGGTCTTGCCACGGGATGCCATCGCGACCCACGCCCTCTTCGTCCGCGCCGCTACCGCTTTCTGCCACCACTCCATCCGCTTACCCTCACAACTTCTTCTTTCACTACTCGCAACCCAACAAGAGCGGAGGACGAGGAGGAGGAGGAGGAGGAGGAGGAGCCGCTTAAATTACTCCGAGCGGTGACACCTACGCGTTCTCAGCTCTCTCCACGTTGCCTCGTTGCTCGTACCAGGCGCCCCTTCCTCCCTGCTTCTCTAGTCTTTCTCTCTCTATTTCTAAAAAAGCTCTCTTACTTTAGCCGGTTTTCCGGGCTCTGCCACCGACACGTGGAGGTATGTCGATGGGATTTCACACTTTCACACTATGTAGGAACCTCTTCTTCTCGGGTTTGAAGCACGTGCGAAATGGCACGATGGCGGGCACCGACGCTTTGGACAATCGGACGCAGAAGACCCATGTTTTTTACGACTGGACTCTCCGCATTGGAACACGTGGTGCTGCGCCATTGGCTTTTTAGTTTTGGGATCGTTGAGGCTACGGGAGGTAGGGGATAACCATAAGATGAACCAGATCACGGATGGTACTTTGGGTTTAAATTTTATACAGTCGTGTGGCCCACATCCAAGCCGTTTCGAAAATATCGGGGTTCAGCTTTGACCTAACTATTTTAGCATTTTTATGGTATATTATCACTTACTTTATTCTTTGTATATAGCGGGGGGCACCTTGGCCCATTCTGGGATTTTATTATTGAATCCTCTTTTTTAATAGACATGTCTTTATTAATATGCTGATTTGCATTAAATGGTGATAGAGATAGAGATATAGATTGAAGTGGGTCTTGGATGGGAATTCTAGCACCCTTTTTTTTTTTCATCTTTCTGCTTGTATATGCTATTAAATCACATGACGTACTGCTAAATTTAGGAACTTTTATTGTAATTTGTGGGGTTTGGTCTTAGATACTGTTATGAACCCAATGTGGCCTACTCTACCCTCCCTTAGGTTGAGGATGTTGAGAGTCTCCTGCTAATTATGTACTCAGGTGCTTAAATTGATTAATGAGTCTAGTTGAGTATTAAGTCATTTAGTTTAATCTTCAGATGTATTATAAATTTGAGTACTACTTGGTCTACCCAAGTGGCTTAATGTAATCAGAATTCGAGTTCGAGTTTGGTTTGTATTAACATCTATATATATATGTGGAGAATAACATCCTGATGTTTATCAGATCATAATTGAAATTTATCTCTAAAACCTAATCTCCTTTCTTCTCTATTTCATTCTTCAAGCTAAGTTGATCAACCTTCCTTAAAGGCCAATGCTTCTCCTCCCTTTCCGACTGCTAATCACCCTAGTTCCATAAGGCTAGCTCATTTCTCCCTCATCTTTCCCTCTAAATCTCATATCTATCTATTTATCATTATCAATACACTATGCCATTCTCATCACCATCATTAAGCTACACCACTATTACTATGCACCCAAATTGCAACATCACCTTCCAGACACACCACCCTTAAATTAAGTCACTATTATCATTGCCTTACTGCATCTACACCACCACCTGCCACCACTCCACTCATAGGCATCCCTAAACTACATCTAATCTCAGATCCAAACCCTAGCCACATCCTACCCCCTAGATGTCCCATAACAACATCATTGTCATCATTGCCACATCAAACTAGTCACAAAATCGCATAATTTTTCACCGTTGATTCCACCACCAAAACCGTTAGTCTAAACCTTTATCCCCATCATTCTTTAGCCATCATATCCCCTTCTAATCAAGGACATACTAAGTGGTATCAAAGCCACTATTCCTTAGACCACCATGCCTACCAATTGATCCATGGCTTTGCGTCCACACACAGGCACCTCAGCAAAGATGGAAACGAAAACATTTGAGGGGAATGATCTGGTCCCAATTCACTAGCAGTTGCCTCGCTTTGATCTCACTGGGACATTCAGATCTAGTCTAGATGATAGCCACTTTGATGGAATCACAGTAGGCTATACAAGCCTCCATTGAGGCCTACACTCAAATTTTTGTTTGCTCGCAATGGAACCCCTTAGTAATGGAGCTCTATCTTCGTAACGAACCCCTCCACCTCCACCATCATGTGATGGAGGACCACTGAGGCATACACCACAACCAAAGGAGCTGTTGTTGCCCCCCTTTGATACATACCGGCTTGACCTAAATCAAATTAGATTTCGAACAAAATTTGTACAAATTTTTCAAGAGAGTCTTCAGTAGATCTGGCAGTTAGATTGATATAAAATTTTGATAGGTTGTAGCCTTAGAAAATATTTCTAACGAATCTAATTTCTCGTAGATCGGATGGCCACATTAGAAGATACTTTTAGAAAAGTGGATGAAGGTTAGAGGATCGACTTTGATACCAAATTTACGAACCAAATCTAGACCAATTGGAAGTAATAAAATCATGAAAATTTAGATAGTGGTAGCCTCGTGATTTAGGGTTCTAGTGGATCTAGTTTCACATCAATCGGATACCTGAATGAAAAGATATAATTAAAATAGTTGAGTAAGATCAGAATAGGGTAGAATGGTAATTATATAACATTGCGACGGTCGTTGAAGGGTGGCCGACGACCCAGGGTGGTGGTGAATGGCCATAGGGTAGGGTGGCTGCTAGAGGTGATGGTGGCTATGGGTTGAAGGTAGAATTTGAGTTTCTAACTTAAATCTACTCCTAGGAAAATAAACTATAATTAACTTACTTCTACTTCAAAATTATCTTACTCTTACTTCTAAGATAAACTCAAGACTAAAATAATTTCTCAATGCTTGAATGCTTTGATGAATAAAGCTTAGCTTTCCTATATATAGAGGTCGAGTATATTGAGTCATACACGTACTTAGCCCTAAAGGCTTATATGATTTGAACTAGGACTTGCCTTAGAGACTTACATGACTTAATTGAACTTGCTTTAAAAACTTACATGATTTAATTGAACTTGCTTTGGTGCTTTACATGACGTAACTAAACTTACCTTAAGAGCTTACATAAGATATAAACATAAATCAACTAAAAGATAAATAGACTTGATTTATCGAGCCCAATGTCCTTATGATTCGATCTGATTAGACCTGGTTCATATCACACTTTAGCAACAAGGCGTCCTGAGATTGGCACTGAACCACTTCGACCCCTACTAGAATGGCTAGTGGATGATTTCGTGGAGTGGGATGAATATGAGGATTCGATACCTCAATGACCTTATCCTTGAGCCATTACTATCCTTTCACTATATCTAAGTAGAACTAAGAAGATAATGTTGGCAGTAATAATCTGATTCCAAAGATTCACAAAAAATCCCATAAAAAATAAATTAATTAATTAATTAAACATACAGATTATAGAATATAAAATTCTGAATAGTCGAGTCTAGTGTTGGACACTATCTCCTTAAGACCAATTCGCCCCCACCGATTGCTTCTAGAAGAGTGAATGTCAGTCTCCTAGGATACAACAACTATCTTGCACTCGAAAGGAAGCAGCTATTCTAATACCTTGTTGAATTTGAATCATGTTGTGCTCTCTCTCTCAAATGCAGACTCAGACTTAAGACTCGACCTAGACTTAGAAGGAATGAACTAAAATTCTATGTGTAAAATTATGCAGACTGACAACCTATTTATATAATTAAACAGGCTCGACGAAAGGATGCAAATGGTCACGAATAAATGCACCATTTCGGGTCTGAAACTAATTAACAGTTACAACGTGAAGAGATGCACCATTTCGGGTCGGGTTCAACCAACTAACTAAACTGACTAATTAACTGTTCATCGAAGGGACACACAACTTCGACTTCGAGCAGGTTCAACCAACCAACCCGAGCCAGACCAGATTTGAATACGTATCAAGCAAAAAATTAAAATTAGACTTGACCCGTGCGTAAGAACTGAACTGAGCCGAGCCGAGTCGGGCTGCGTGAGCGTGTGAGTTAAGTTGCATGGTAACCTTTACCCATAAAATAGGTACCATTTTTGGGGCCTAAAGCCCGTAAGAAGTTTGTTACTTATATACCATACTAACATTTCTCAAATATCCAATATGGTACTAAACTCACTTTTTTTTATTTCTCATTCATGATACCCACTTTAGAGGCAATTTTCATTCACTTCTCTTCATGAATTTGACTAAGTGAATATATGATAATAAAATACTCTTTGAGCTAAATTAATTTCACCATTAAACTATCATTAATAATGTGTGGGCCCAACTTAAAACTTAGCTCAAAGTTGATAAAAAATTTATGTCAAATACATGAAATTACCAACAAAGAAGATCTAAGGGAAGGATCTCCACCAACAATACGCTTTGACCTTAGATTTACCGTCCAGTCGAGCTAAAACCAAGGTGCTGCCTGGCTGCCCTAGTATGAGCAATGGCTCCTCCACCTCCACCACCTATAGAGCTCAAAGAAGACGTGGAAGAGCTCATGGACCCACGTCTGTAGAGTCCGATCTTTCCATACCAACACCAAGAAAAACTAGGGTGCACGACTCTAGTATACAATCAAATGGGCAGCGGTGATTCCTAGCTTCAAGAAGGCTAATAATATAACTGGGATTGGACCTAGTTGGTTCAAGAAGGCTGCTGCTATTTCTTTCTGGCATTCGAATGCCTACATACATTCATAAATATAGTGGACGTGTTTAGCGCATTCGAACGCGTTCAAATGCCTATATATGTTTATAAATATAGTGAACATATTTAGCGCATTTGAACGCGTTCGAACGCGATCGGCAAATCTACATTCTTTCTAGGGCTTTCTTTTGACTGTTTTGTTTGTTAGGTTAGTCTCTAAATATGTGGAAGGCAACCTTATGACCCTTATTAAATGAATTGAGTTTCTTCCCCAAGTCTTCTCCTATACTTCTCTCTCGTTCTCTCCTACCATGGCTATGCTATCTCTAATCTCCTCGTCTTGCCTATTCTCCTAAACCTATAGTAAAGGCCCTTTTCTTCCTCATCTTCTACTCTTCTTTATACCCAAATATTTTTCATTGACATCAAGATCACATCAGTGGTATCAAAGCAAGGTTCTCGAACTCATGACCACCACGAGAGCAATGGCCAATTGATGCACCGCAATGGAGGTACCCATGGAGACCGAACCTAATACGCCCTTAATGCTGACGGGTAGAGCGGATGCGAGCACGAGCGCGACCTTGACTGGTTCAGCACCTAATATGGATCCAACCTTAGTCTCCCTCTTCCAACAAACAATGGATCTACAACTGATGCGGCAAGAGGAGATGAGAGGCATGAGGGAAGAGTTGTGGAACCTCGCAGCCAATTTGCACATGATAGAAATTCCAACGCCAACAAATCCAACTATGATGGTGTTGCCTCAACCCAGAGCTAGGGAAACCCTTGCCCAAAATGAACCCTTGCTACCACCACCCAATGGCCTTAGAGGACCTTACTAAGGCCCCTATTATCTACAAAGGGGTGCAGAGCGAGTGTGTCCAGATCTAAATCCCAACAGTGCCGAGATGGATGCAGGTTGGCCGAATCGGGATGATCTCGGTTGGCACCACGAGAGGGATGATCGGAGGCGCTGAGAAAATGATGTGCCGATTCTATATTTTCCTACCATTGGACCTGAACTCATGTATGATGTGAGGCGCAACAATCCTAGGTGCAAAAGAACGGCAAGGTTTGAGTTCCCTAAGTTCTAAGGAGGTAATCCTTTGGATTGGATTTTTCATATTGAACAATTTTTTATGTATCAAGGAACAACGGAAGATGCCAAGGTGTTGTTGGCAAGCTTCCATTTAGAAGGCGCAGCATTACATTGGTATCAATTTATGAGCGCACACCAAGTGTTCGATGGATGGCCGACATTCATAAATGCCTTATCTAAGCACTTTGTAATTGTAGGATTTGAGGACTACAATGCCACTCTATCAGAGCTTGTCCAAAAGATGTTGGTTGCTGCCTACCAGGAGGAGTTTGAATCAGCAATCGGTGCAGACCATAATGGCCACAAGAAATTCTAGTTGGCACTTTTATTTTTGGGTTACTTGAGGAGGTCCGAGCTTATGTACTTTCTCTACAACCCGGGATCTTGAGCGAGGCCTTTGAAGACGCCACTAGGATGGACCAGAAGCATCAAGCCTTGAGGAATGCTAACAAGCTCGGTTGGATGATGTGATTTGGACTACATTGAGTCATCTCAAGCATACGTTCGATTGTTAAGTCCTCCGTCCTCCTTGGGATCTCAACCAACTTCTCCCTCCTCTTCCTTATTCCCTCAACACCACGTGCCACACCCAATCTATCACCATTATCATCTCTTTCCCCATCATCACCATCACCCACCCCCTCCACCTTCACCCCACTTTTGCATTTTTTTGACCCAATTGTAGACAAAACCTGCAAAGGGTATAAATACCAAGAACATATATTAGAAAGTTACGAATTGACCACCACTAGTTTTGTAATTTTTGGACTATGAGAGAATATTTTAAGATTAGTTTTCTCTGATTGCACGGACTATTTTCCTACATTCGAGTTTGATCGGGTAGTGGATGCTCAGTTCATATCAAGTAGTATTAGAGCGGTCGTTCCTTGGACACCATGCCAACAACTAGATCTATGACATCAAGACCCAATGAAGGCACTCCGCTAAGAGAGAGGCCATGGAGATTATCAGATCGGAGGCCAACTGAAACTCACTGGTCGAAAATTCTCCAACGACCTCAACGGTCAACTCAGATTTGATCAAGATGTTTGTAGACATAATGGAGACACAACAAGCATCAATGAAAGCTATGACTCAAGTTCCCCTAAGCGCACAAAGGGGTATGGTGGTGACCAAATTTCCTACTCGAGCCCGGGCTATGCCACCAATAGAACCACATTTTTGCCAAGGGACACCGCCTCCATCATTCCATACTAGGCAGGAGGAAGATCATGAAGACCCCATGGGTGGTCACGTCAAGAGGTCCTTGCTGCTTACGCCGACCAAAAGGCGCAACGCACCACTACTAGTTTTTCACCACGACTGAGCACTAGATCTACCTCTCCATAATGACGATGATGAGTGAGCGGATTACGAAGAAACTGCGACCCCTCGACACCATCCTAGGGATGCTGGATTAAACCTAAGGGAAAGAAGGCCCAATTGACATAAAGAAGAATGTTACGTCGTGTAGGGACTGTTCGCCTCAATTTCCCATCCTTCAACAGAGGAGATCCATCGATTGGATTTATCGAGCAGAGTAATTCTTCAAGTACCAAAGAATAGCTAATGCACAAAAGGTGTTGTTAGCATCCTTTTATCTTGAAGACACCGTCATCCAATGGTACCGGACAATGAATCGAGCTCAGCTCTATCGAACGTGGGAGGAGTTCGCTAATGCTATTTGCGTCCGATTTGGGCCCTCCAATTATGAAGATTTTCAAGCTGATCTTACAAAGCTAACCCAAAATACTACGGTGAGAGCATATCAAGAGAAGTTTGAGCATGTTAGCAATCTAGTGTGGGGCTTGTCGGATTCTTAACTCAAGAGCACATTCATTAGTGGTCTTAGGAGGGACATTCAAGCTGAAGCGAAGGCTGCTTGACCAACAACATTGCTTGAGGCTTTTGCAATAGCTCAATTGATAGAAGAGAACCTTCGAGAGTTGGTTAGTGGCAAAAAGGGCTTGGAGCACCACAGAGTTAAGAGGAGTGCCTCGGCAAACTGTAGCCACACATCATGTGTCAGTAGCTCCACCAAAGACAACATGTGCAAGATTGCCTCCACGACCACAACCAGAGGTGAAGGGACATTCCCGAACTACCATAAGGAGACTTACCCCAACCCAAGTTGAAGAAAGAAGAGTGATGGGTTCTTGTACCAAAAGATCAACTATGGAACAATTCCTTAAGATCTAAATTTATTGTAGGAAGCAATCCACGCAACCGTGAAAAACTATTTGTTAAATATTCTCTTGTGGTCAAAAATTTACAAAACTAAGTGAGTTAGATCCAAAACTTCCTGATCTACAACTTTCGTATTTACACCCTTCACATATTTGAATTGCAAATGGGACGAAAATATGAAATAACATAGGTGATGGTGGTGGTGACGGGTGGAGTGGATGTTAGGGTTATGGATGGGTATGGGGATGATGGTGGATTGTGGATGTGATTAAGGGAACTAGACAAAGGGAACGAAGTGGTCGAGATCCCAAAGAAGAAGGATGGCTCGACAATCGAGGAAGATTAGAAGTTAAAGAAACATTGCCAATGGTAGAGGTGGAAGGATGGTGAAGAGGGAGGAGGGAGAGAGTCTAGAGAGAAGATAGAAGGCAAGAAATTAATAATCCAATTGCATTCTTCATCATCATCATACTCTAATTAGGGTTTCCTCCATATATATATAGAGGCTCATCTTAGGGACTCATCAACTAAATTAAACAACTCTAACAAATCCTAACAAATCAACTGCTAAGTTAAAACCCTAACAAAACAACTAAACTAGTCTTCCTTATCTTCTCCGATTAACTCTCGGATTAAGCTTACGTTTTGTCATAGATAGATTCTGAATCTGGAGAAGTCATGAATATCAAAGTTGTAGATCTAGAGATTGGTGATCTTATCCAACTGGTTTGATATTATTTTAATATGTGGAGAATATCTAACGAATATTTTCCCACAGTTGTGTGAACTGATACTTGAAATACATTGATATCTCACAAATATTTTCCCACAGTTGCGTAGCCTATCTTTGGTTTTAGATCTTATCAAACTGGTATCAGAGCTTATGAAAGAGCTAAAGGGCTGTGTTTTTATTATGATGAGCGATTCACTCTAGGGCATAAATGTGCCCAACCGGTGGCCACAGTGATGGTGTTGGACGAAGTAGAGGATGTGGAGGAAGAGGACATGGCGGAAGATGAACTACAAGACTTGGTGGAAGATTAGGAAGCCTTGGAGAGTAGCGAGGAGGTTCATGCCAAGATATCAATGCATGCCTACGTAGTGCTAATGAACCTAGAACTTTTCGGGTTGATGACACCGTGAAGAATCAAACAATGAGGATCCTCATCAACACCAAGAACACCCAAAACTTCGTAGATGAGCATGTGGTCAAAAAGATAGGAATGCCTATAGATGCTACCTCTAGATTCGATATAGCTTTGGGAGACAGCACAACTTTTCGGGCGAACGACATATTCTGAGGAGTTCTTTTGAAGATTTAAGGCAATTCTTTCACCTTAGATCTTCACCCCTTGGCCTTATAAAGAGCACATTATATTGGGGACTCAATGGATGCAAAGTTTGGGCCCGGTGACATTTGACTTCTTAGAATTGTGGATGGACTTCGAATAAAGTGGCAAACGAGTGTAGTTAGATGATACACTTAGTTAGGATCTTTCCTTATGCATTAGTTATTTATTTTTATTAAAATAAAATTTCTATAGGTCGTGTTTGAACGCAAGAGGGGTCGTGTTCGAACGTCTTTGTGAACGTCTGCATCAGGTTCGCAAATACAGATAATGTATATTGTACATTCGAATACGGTCGGGCGAGTTTGAATGCCCGCGTTTGAACACATGTATCATGTTCGCACATCTAGAGATGGAGCTTTTTGTATGCGTTTGAACACGATCGGGCACGTTTGAACGTGATCGAGCGCATTCGAACGCGATCGATGAGAATCCTCTAGAATTAGGGTTTCATATTTTTTTTAGGACTTGTTGGCTAGCCTCTATAAATATGTAGATGACAGCCAACTTTATTATGCTATTAGATTATTAATCTCTTGCCTCCTATCTTCTCTCTAGACTCTCTCCCTCCTCCCTCTTCACTATCCTTCCACCTCTATCATTGGCAAGGTTTTTCCTAATTTCTAATCTCCCTCGACTATCGAGCCACCCATCTTCTTTGGGATCTTGATCACTTTGTTCCCTTCATCTACTTCCCTTAATCACATCCACAATCCACCCTCATCTCCATACTCATCCATAACCCTAACATCTACTCCACTCATCACAACCACTATCACCCACGTTCTTTCGTATTTTTGTCCCAATTGTAGTTCAAATCTGCAAAGGGCATAAATACGAAAATTATAGATGAGGAAGTTATGGATCTAACTCAATTAGTTTCATAATTTTCTGACTACTAGAGAACATTTGATGAATGTTTTCTCGCGGTTGCGCGGATTGCATCCTACAATAAATTCATATCTTAAGGAATTGTTCTGTAGCCGATCTTTTGGTACAAGAACCCATCAATTTGGTACCAGAGCAAGGCGAACCTCAGACCTCCATTAATGGTTGAAACAAGGAAGAAGACATCAACAAAGAGACCTATGGAGAGCACACCGACAAGGGAAGACTCAATCCACGATGACCCTAATCGTGAGGTCGATTCCTTTGGAGCGACCATGGCAAGACCGAGTCAACCAACATCCATGGGTGCGAGTATGGGCATGTTCCAAACATTATTACATAGAGTTGATAACATGCAAAAGGATCACAATGAATTTAAGGAATATATCATGAATTGATTGGGTTCGTCATCTCCACAACGACGATTAGAGTTTCAAGAAGGACCAGTAGCGGGACCTCATCGAACCAATACCCCACAGGTCCAGGTGCAACATATGAGTGTCAATGATCCCCCCTTACCTATGCCTAGACATAATCCTCCACCTCCATTACAAAACACAAGACTAGCGGTGGTGGAACCCGAAAGGTGTGCGACATCGGTAAGCTTCGTCGATTAGGAGGATTGGCACTTTGAGGAGGAGGTTGATCCCTATGGAGATGGTGATGGACGTGCTCGAAGATTTAGAGAGGGTGATCAACCTACACAAAGGTTTAGATCTAAACCAAGAATCTTTCGCGAACCCGACATCGCTATTTAGGGGAGAACGCACGCTTGGACTTTCCAAAATTCTAAGGCGGTGATCGAACGGATTGGGTGTTTCAAGTTGAACAATATTTTGATTATCAAGGTATAGCGGAAGATGTAAAAGTCTAGATGGCAAGTTTTCACCTCCAAGGAATGGCATTGCATTGGTATAGATCGGTTATTCATGGAGGTTGATTTACCGGATGGGCTAAGTTTTATAAGAGGATTACACGCAGATTTGAGATAGTGGCATATGAAGATTTTGCTACCACATTAAGCAAGATGGTTCAGAAGACGACCGTATTGGAGTACCAAGCTGAGTTTGAAAGAGTTAGTAGTTGTTATAAGCCATCGTGGCCCAAACAAATATTGATGAGTACATTTAGTTCAGGGTTGTGAGAGGAGATACAAGTGGATGTTCGTGCTTTATGTCCTACTACTCTTGAGGAGGCTTTTGAGAAGGTCGTGAGGATGGAACAAAAGCATAAGGCTCTAAAGATGGCAGCAAAAACCAATTGGGGCAATCGAGATGGGCGGTATGCACTAGAACGTTGGCTAGAAATTCTACGGTTTCAAAAACAGCGGCTGCGAGCACTAGACCACGACCACTTTTAAGACCTTCTTCCGATGTTAGAGGAGGCAGTAGACCCCCCCGTTCAAACTCTCAGACCTGCCTAGGTGGAGGAGCGAAGAGCGAAAGGCCTTTGCTTTTGATGTGATGAACGTTTCACCCCTAATCATTGGTGTTCTAAATCTATTGGGAGTGTGATGCTTATCGACGGTCTTGAGGAGGATGATGAGGTTGATGATGAAGAGTGTCCAGAGGAGGTCCATGAGGAGGCTGTTGTAAAGGGTGTGGAGGAAGATATCAAAGCTAAAATATCGATGCATGCATATTCGAATACTTTCGCGTCGAGAACATTATGGGTAGACGAATTCGTTAGAATGTATTG
Source organism: Typha angustifolia (assembly GCF_048772165.1). Lineage (NCBI taxonomy): Eukaryota > Viridiplantae > Streptophyta > Magnoliopsida > Poales > Typhaceae > Typha > Typha angustifolia. The sequence continues at coordinate 10,176,949 of NC_133253.1, read as the reverse complement.
TGTGCACATCCTCATCGATTCGGGGAGTACCCACAACTTTCTAGATGAGAGGTTAGTGAGGAGATTGGGTTTGGATGCCGAGCCGACCATGGGATTTGACGTTGCTATTGGAGATGGCACAAAGCTTAGGGCGGAGAGTTTGTGTTGCCGGGTCAGTATACGGGAGCAAGGATACGAGATCATTGTGAACTTGTATCCATTGGCGCTGTGAGGAGCAGGCATTGCCCTTGGTGCTTAGTGGTTACAGAGTTTGGGACCCATTGCATTTGATTTTCGAAGCATGTGGATGAAATATAAATAAGGAAACAAAGATGTGCGGCTTGATGGTGTTCGGTCTTCGTTGATTTCTATGATGCAGCCTATGGTGGGGCTGCCTTGTGCGTATGATTTAGCCTATCTTTCTTAGTTAGGACCAACAGGAGATGAGCCTCAAATGAGTTTATGTACTACTATTGAATTATCTAATTTATTAGATAACTTTTCTGGACTGTTTGAGGAGCCGCAAGAGTTGCCACCGAGGAGAGCGATGGACCCGGGGTTGCACCGGCAAACATGAGGTCATATCGGTATCCATATGTGCAAAAAGAAGTTATTTCAGAAATGGTAGCCGAGATGGTGGAACAAGGCCTCATTCAACCAAGTCACAGTTCATACTCATCCCCCATGCTATTTGTGCGAAAAAAGGATGGAACATGGCGTTTTTTTATCGACTATCGGGCACTAAATGCTATTACCGTCAAGGATCGGTATCTCATTCTGATTATCAAGAAGTTGCTGGATGAGCTTGCAGGGACGACTATATTTAGTAAGCTTGACTTGAGGGCTGGGTATCATTAAATTACAGTTCACCCGACGGATGTGCATAAAACTGCATTTTGGGCTCCGGACGGGCATTACGAGTTCCGGGTGATGCCTTTTGGTCTCACCAATACTCCAGCTACCTTTCAAGGCCTCATGAATGATATATTTCGGCATCTATTGTGAAGGTATGTCTTGGTATTTTTTGACGATATTTTGGTGTATAGAATGACTAAATTGGAGCATTGGTAGCATTTGGAGGACGTGCTGAATTTGTTGGAGCAAAACCAATTGAAGATCAAGAAGTCCAAGTGCCTATGGGGAGTACCAAAGGTGGAGTATTTAGGCCATATCATTTCAGCGGATGGTGTAGCAGCGGATCCTCAAAAGGCTGCATGTCTGACCGCTTGGCCTATTCCTACTACTACCATCGGATTGAGAGGATTTTTGGGCCTGACTTGTTATTATCTTTGGTTCCAAATCCCATCAATTGGTATCAGAGCTATATCAATTTGGTATCAGAGCAGGCGAACCTCAGACCTCCATTAATGGTTTAAATAAGAAAGATGACATCAACAAGGAGACCTATGGAGAGCACACCGACAAGGGAGGACTCAATGCACAATGATCCTAACCGTGAGACCGATTCTTTTAGAGCGACCACGGCAGGACCGAATCAACTAACATCCATGGGTTCTAATATGGATGAACTTACGGCATGTTCCAAACATTGTTGCATAGAGTTGACAACTTGCAAAAGGATCACAATGAATTTAAGGAATATATCGTGAATCGATTGGGTTCGTCATCTCCTCGACGATAAACGGAGTTTCAAGAAGGACCAACGGTGGGACTTCATCGAACCGATACCCCACAGGTCCAGATGCGTCATATGAGTGTCAATGATCCCCTCCTACCTATGCCTTCACATCATCCCCCACCTCTGTTACAAAACCCAAGACGCCGGCGGTGGTGGAACCCGAGAGGCATACAGCACCGGTGTGCTTTGTCGATGAGGTGGATTGGCACTATAAGGATGAGGTTGATCCATATGGAGATGGTGATGGACGTGCTCGAGGATTTAAAAAAGGTGATCAACATGCACAAAAGTTTAGACCTGAACGAAGGATCTTTCACAAACCCGACAACACTATTCGGGGGAGAACCGCACGCTTGGACTTTTCAAAATCCTAAGGCGGTGATCCAATGGATTGGGTGTTTCAAGTTGAATAATATTTTGATTGTCAAGGTACAGAGGAAGATGCAAAAGTCCTAATGGCAAGCTTTCACCTCCAAAGAACGACATTGCATTGGTATAGATCGGTTATTTGTGATAGTGGATTTACTGGATGGGCTGATTTTTGTAGGAGGATTATACGTAGATTTGGGATAGTGGCATATGAAGATTTTGCTGCCACATTAAGCAAGATGGTTCAGTGGACAGCCGTATTGGAGTACCAAGCTGAGTTTGAAAGAGATAGTAGTCGTTGTGAGCCACCGTGGCCTGAACGGACATTAATTAGTATATTTATTTCAGGGCTGCAGGATGAGATACAAGCGGATATTCGTGCTGTATGTCCTACTACTCTTGAGAAGGCCTTTGAGAAGGCCGTGAGGATGGAACAAAAGCATAGGGCTCTAAAGATGGTAGCGTAAATACGAAAGTTGTTGATCAGGAAGTTACGAATCCAACCCAATTAGTTTCGTAATTTTTTTACTACCGAAGAAAATTTAAAGAATATTTTTCCACGGTTGCACAGACTGATTCCTATAATACATTCAGATCTTGAAGGAATCTTACCGTAGCCTATATTTGGTTCCACATCCTATCAATTGGTATCAGAGCTATATCACTGGAGTATGATTATAAAATCCAATACAAGAAGGGAACGGAAAATAGAGCGGCGGATGCACTATCACGCCAACCCGATACTGCCATCCAGAGTTGGAGAATTAAGGCGGTTTGTTGCTGGACCGTAGATGCATTCGGGTGCCCGCAAATAATAGATTGCGGCAGAAATTATTGAAGCACTTCCACCAAACTCCGGAGGCTGGTCATGAGGGTGTCTTGAGGACTTATAAGAGGATATCTCAGAGTTGAACGTGGCTAGGATTGAGATGGGATATGAAGAGATTTGTCCATGTTTGCGAAGTCTGTCAAAGGGCTAAGGCAACCACATTGAAACCAGTTGAATAATTACAGCCATTACCTATACCGGATCGTGTTTGGGAAGATATTTCTATCAATTTCATAAAGGGTCTTCCGCTGATACATGGCTATTTAGTTATTTTTGTGGTCATTGATAAATTTAGCAACTATGCGCACTTTTCGGCATTGTCACATCCATTTTCAGCTAAGTCGGTGGCTAAAATTTTATTAGAGATGTTGCTCGATTACATGGCATACCACGCATGATTGGATTGTAGTTGTGTATTTATGAGCAACTTTTGGACTTAGTTTTTTAAATTATAGGGGACTTGATTGAACATCAGTTCAGCCTACCATCCACAGACGAACGACCAAACCGAGGTGGTCAATCGAAGCATTGAGCAATATTTGATGTGCTTTGTTAGAGAGATGTCGAAACGATGGTTGGAGTTCTTACCATGGGCGGAGTGGTCTTATAACACCGCCTACCATAGCAGTATTAGCATGACTCCATTTGAGGTGGTGTATGGATGCATAGCTCTAATGTTACGTGCTTATGATCCAATGGCATCTCCAGACCAGACAAAAGTGGACTTAGCTTTGATGAATAGAGATGCCACAATGAGGAGGTTGCGTGCTCATCTTTAACTTGCTCAAAATCACATAAAGCAAGTTTATGATCGTAGCCATAGGGAGTAGGAGTTCGACATCGGTAGTTGGGTGTTTATGAGTGCAACCATATCGATAGATGACCTTGAGTCTGATGCGAAACTAGAAGTTATAGCATCACTACTTCGGTCCGTTTTGGATGTTAGAGCATATCGGTCCGGTTGCATATCGTTTGGAGCTGCCGGAGGGGTTGAGAGTGTATTATGTCTTCCATGTTTCATTGCTGAGGGACCGGATTGGAGATCATGAGGTTGTTGGATCAGTTCTACCTGAGCCATTGGAGGAGATGGAGATCGTAGAGCCAATTCGTGTACTTATTAGACTCTAACGACGACATGGTACTAGTTTGAAGATGGAGATTTTAGTTGAGTGGCTTGATAAGCCATCTGATGAGGCGATATGGGAGTTGGAGATTGATATTTTAGAGCGTTTCCCTAACATTTCACCTTAAGGGTAAGGTGGGGGAAGCATGGTGGGTTGATACACTTAATTAGGATCTTTTCTTATTGTATTAGTTGTTTATTTTTATTAAAATAAAATTTCTATAGGTCGCGTTCGAACATCCTTGCGAACGCCTACATCAGGTTCGCAATTATAGAGAACGCATATTGTGCATTCGAACGTGGTTGGGCGAGTTTGAACGCTCGTGTTCGAATGCCTGCATCGCGTTCACACATCTAGAGATAGAGCTTTTCATGCGTTCGAACGCGATCGGGCGCGTTCGAACGCGATCGACGGGAATCTTCTAGAATTATGGTTTCATATTATTTTAGGACTTGTTGGCTAGCCTCTATAAATATGTGAATGGCAACCAAACTTCATTATGCTATTGAATTATTGATTTCTTGCCTCCTATCTTCTCTTTTTAGACTCTCTCTCTCCTCCCTCTTCACCATCCTTCCATCTCTACCGTTAGCAAGGTTTCTCCTAACTTCTAGTCTCACTCGACTATCGAGTCACCCCTCTTCTTTGGCATCTCGACCACTTCGTTTCCTTTGTCTACATCCCTTAACCACATCCACCATCCACCTTCATCTCCATACCCATCCATAACCCTAAAATCTACTCCACCCGTCACCTCCATCAACACCCACGTTATTCCATATTTTTGTCTCCATTGTAGTTCGAATCTGCGAAGGGTGTAAATACAAAAGTTGTAGATTAGAAAGTTATGAATCTAATCCAATTAGTTTCATAATTTTTTGACTATAGGAGAATATATGACGAATATTTTTCCACATTGCACGGACTACTTTCTGCAATAAATTCAAATCTTAAAAGAATTATTCTGTAGCCAACCTTTTGGTACAAGAACCCATCACATCGATGGTGGTCACTAGCGACTGAGCAAACTGGCGGTGGGAGGCAATATGGCATCGCCTCACACGCACCCCATGAGTACCCAAATTTGGTACCCACGATAAGGGGCTGATGTGGGAAAACTTCCTGAACCAGTGGTTGGCAACCCAAAGTCGCTGGTCAGTGAAGTTCTCTGATGAAAATAACAATAAAAAAACTAGGATTTATCTATGAATTACTAAGCAAAAATCAAATTAATTTTAAGGGAAGATAGAGGCTGACCTGGGGGTTGGAGTGGGGTTTTGATTTGGTCTGTCGACGCTCCAGTGATTCATAGCCCTCATCAAGTTCTTCGGCGGCATAGAACAGAGAAATAAGAGAGAGGAAGGAAAGAGGAAGAAGAGAGAGTGACTGCCAAAAGATGAGGTCGAGAGGTGGGGTTGGGATTTTATAGAGACTAGAGGGGAGGGGGACGGGGTGGAGTTAGACTCCACTCCTGCGCCTTTTTCTCCCACCTCTTGGAACTAACTGCTAGAGGTGGGGGAAAGGAGGAAGGAGTTAGTGCACATGCCAAGCACGTGCGTTGCAGTTAGAGTGCACGAGTGTCGCACGTGTGCGAATTTTTTTTAAGGTTGTAGGTGTTACAACGGCTATGGATGTGTTACAAACTCTTCACCATCATATTTTGGCACACCTTGCTGAGCACCGTGTGGAAGTTGTCGTACTCTATTTGACCAAACCATATGCGCAAGTTATCAATGAACTCGACCCAAGTTCGGAATTGATGGTAGGACCGCATCGAGCAGAATTATTGTAGCGGTGTATCCTCAAGATGGAATGATGCCATGACCACCTTGTGTTCTTCGAGTGTCCCATGAAACTGGAAGAACTACTCCACCTTGAAGATCAACTCAAGTGGATCACCTTCGTTGTGTATGGGGAAATCAAACCTTGCGATTCAACCCTTGAGTGTGTTCTACTAGTTTGGGACGAACCCAAACCCAATCAATGCAGGGGTGCGTGCACTAGAGTTAGTGCGTGCCTTCGTGGTTTCTTCGACTCATACTTAGACTCGAGTCAACCCATGGGTCAACTTCTTGGCTTATTAGAAGACCTTCTTCTTCCCCCATGCAACCCTAGCCAACCCCAAGCCATGGGTCTCAGCTCTAGGGGGCTAGGTAAGATCGACGGCTGCGATGTTGAGGAGTGATTATAGTGGCTCATCACCTCGATTCGAGTAGCGAGCCTCGACGTAAAAAGCCGAACTAGTTGCTCATGGTTATGGTTATCATTTCCAGTATGAGGCACTCCATGGTTGAGGGCAGATTTGGACTTAGCCGACCACTTGAGCGTCAAAAAGTTTTGGGGTAGCATCCTTTTGCTCTTCTTTGCATATGAAGGACTCCATGGTTGAGGACGGATCTAGACTTGACTAGCCACCCAAGCGTCGAAGAGTTTTGGGGGTCATCATTTCCAGTATGAAGGACTCCATGGTTGAGGGCAGATCTGGACTCAAGTAAGCTATTATCAATGGTGGGATTATGTTCATAACAAAAGGTAGGTGAACTTCCATAGGTTGTTGCATCTCCATGGTATTAGGTATAGGAGACTCATATTGAGTGGTGATGCAAGTTGGGGCAATATGGTACTAACGTAAGAAGAAACCAAGGTATGGGCAACTTTAGGCAAAGAAGTGTGATGTTTCAAGATCATTTCCTCATTAGGGTTGGTGGGAAAAATCCCACCGTTGGATGTATTCTCAAGAATAGGCAAACTCATTAATGACTTCATTACTTGGTTCGTAGTTCAACCCATTCGGTACAATAGCCAAGGTATTAATTTGCCTAGTGAAAGAGGCAAGCTGGTGGACATGGGGTAGCAAGTGCTTAAATTGCTTTTACCTTTCCACAAATGAGCGCTGCTTGAGGCATCAAGTGGAGGTCAAACTACCTCTACATGTCAGACATCGTCAAGAATTAAGTGATCGCTTGAATCTAGACTGCCAATTGAGATGACTAGCCACAACTTTGCCCATGACCTCCTTGGTGATCACCCCTATGCTCAGTAAGGTTACCATTGTGCTTAGCATGTGAGGTGATAAGAGGTTGAGTCCTAGCACTGGTATCCTACGCTAGTGTATTCTTCAGGGTGAAATCTGGCAGGTTGACTACACCTTAATCTAGGGATCAAACATACCAGGGGAAGGCATCCCTCTCAGGGAGGACGGCAAAGTTAGCATTGATTTTTTGCCTGCATAGCGGTAAGGGGATTAGAAACTAAACCTTTCTCGGGAACATATGTGTTATGATGCGAATCGAGTAAGATCGGATCACATCAAGGGGAGATTAGAAGGATTGAGTCTAATTATCTTATTTTCTTATTTGGTTTAGTTAGAAGGTTAGGATTTTATTTAATTAGCTAAATCCAATTCTGCGCAGTTTCAGGAAAATATTCGCAGAATATTCTACAGACGTCTGAATAATATCAAATTAGTGGGATAAGATTGCCAACTTCTAAATCTACAACTTTTGATATTCACAACTTCTCCCGATTTGAAATCTATATATGGCTAAACGAAGGATTAATCTGTGAAAGATAGAGAAGGCTGATTTAGTTAGTTAGCTAGCTTTATCTTGTTGTTTGAATTTCAAATAAATCGGATAATTCGCATGTGGATCCGATCCGCTATGGATTTTTACTTCTATAAATAGGAGTGGATATGTATTGATAATTTTATGGAATTGAATGGAGAGAAATCTGAGTTTAGTTAATTATTATTCTCGTCCTTATCTTTTTTTCATTAGCCGTTAGATTGTCTTTATTTTCATAAGAGTAGATCATAACTGTAGATCCCCTTCAAACATCCAAACCCTAGCCACCTCCTACCTCCAGCAGCCACCCTACTACATGGCCGTCCACCACCACCCTTCGACGACCGCCACAACTTCAAATATTACCGTTTTGCCCTCCCTGACATATCTCCACTATTTTATTTTTATCTTTTCATCCCAACCTCCAATTTAGGTGAAATTAGAGCCATTAGAACCCTAACTTGCGAGGCTACCTCCACCTAAATTTTTATAATTATCCTATGGACACATCGTTTCAGATCTGGTCCGTAACATGTTACCACCATCCTCAAGGCAGTCAAAGCAAGCCATCAGTAGATGGCCAATCTAGCTACAACGAAAACACACTAGAGAGAGATTTTCTTAGGCAACAGCTTGTACAACTAGCTCCCTCCATAGTCGAACGAGGGTGGATTGCTTCAAATGCTTTAGAAGATCTATCTCCACACATACCCAAGCGAACCACCCACTTGTTCTTGCCAAGGTCTAACCATCTACTTTGACAGGCATCCAATATCAAAAGCCACATGTAGAAGGAGATCTTGTGGCCATTACTCATTTGGGGGCCCAAGAAATTGAATACAAATTGGAGCAAACTTGATTTCTTCCCTAAAGAGTTAAGAACTTGGCCGACATGGTATTAGGTCTAGCTAGCACAAGTCCTTCGAATACCCAAGGACCTTCTGTGAGGACATTTATCATGCCTCCTTCAAATGTGAAGAAGCTCACTGCCATGTCAAGCACCTATGGCATCCCTATAGGCTTCCATTCTCTAGTAGTCTCCTTAATCAAGCAGGAGAGTGACGATGGTCTGCCGAGAAACTTACCTATTAGGTTAACCTCCATTCACCTTATTTTCCTTGACTCTATCCACATTAAATTGAATAGAGGTGGACGAGGATTCTTGTATCTCTACAAGATAACACTATAGGCTGAGGTGTTGCCTCTTTAGCTCAAGACTTGTGAAGCTTGAACAGTTGTGCCCAAGAAGATGGCATAGGCCATGCTTTTACTGTAGGTTTCTTGGAGATAGGCGCCTAAGGGAACCATCTAGAGGATCATGTTGTTTATTGCACCCACAGTGAAGCGAAGGAACCACCACAAGTGGTGGTAGTTGGTCATTCAGAAATCGCCTTCAAGTCGCCATGTTGTGATCTTGATTCCAATAGGAAATATTTGGGCATGAAGGAGAGTAGAAGAAGAGGAAGACGAGGGCCTTTCCTAAGGGTCTAGGGGATAGGTCAGTCGAGGAGATTAGAGGTGGCGTAACTGTGGTAGTAGAGAATGAGAAAGAAGGAGAGGAAAAGATTTGGGGAAGAAACTCAATTTATTCAATAATCATCATAAAGTTGTCTTCCACATATTTAGAGGCGAACCTAATAAGCAAAACAGTCAAAAGAAAGCCCTAGAAATAATGTCAATTCGCCGATCACATTCGAACGTGGTCGAGTGCGTTCAAACGCACTAAATACATTCTCTGTATTTGTAAATGTATGCAGGAGTTCGATCAGGGCGTTCGAACACAACATCAAATACAATAAATATGTTTTTTGTATTTGCAAAATACAGGTGTTCGAACATGGGCGTTCGAATGTGACCATTACAAAAAAATTTGTTCCAGAAAAAAAAAAAAACTCAGCTCGAGATAACTAGGTCCAATTCAAGTCATATCACGCCAATGTTTCCAAATAAATGCTAACCACTGAACATCCATCAGCTAAATATCACATGTTGGCATTTAAAGCTTTAAGAGCAGTATGAACATAGCATCTAAGATTTGATTTCCCAATACACTCTTAGTTTTTGCACCATAAATAAATAGATGTTTGATTCTTTCTAGCAAGTTACAATGAGGTCTTATATGTCCTATTTTACCATAATAGAAACAAGTAGGAATGAACCTTGGTTTCCTCACCTTAGTTGACGAATTGATACTATGATTTACCTTCCATTTTTGAACATACCTAGCATCCTTTTTATTAGTGGTGACTTGATACCAAGTCTAAATCGATATGTCAAAATCTTATTCACCAGCACTCTTGAAAACTTGTTAGAAAGTTTAGTTGATGCAATTGAGATAGTAAAGACTACAAAATTTTCGTGCATAGTCTTATAATCTGTATTGCCTGATTCATTCGAGTCATTACAAGTAACTTTGCATAGCTTTTTCTTTCCTCGTAAGTCAATTTGAACATTCTTGAACTATATGTCCAAAACCCTAATATTCACATTAACTTTATTTCCTAGACCCTTATCCTTAGATTTGAACCCTAGAATATTTGATTCAGAATTAGGTCTAATAATACCTTTATGTTTGTCAAAAGCTTTATTTTTGTTTATATATTTTTTTAAGAAAAGTCAGTTTCTCAAGAAAATTTTAAAATTATTCACAATCAATGCCATCATATCAGGATCAAATTCCCTTTCCTCATCAGACTTATCATTGTCATCTTTAATAGTTGACATGGCAATGCCTTTTGACTTCTTTGTTTAATGTAATACAGATTAGAAGGTTCGCAAATGTTCAACAAAATGATTCAGCATCCTTACTTTCTTCTATGACTACAACTTTTGCCTGAAACATTTCAGACAAAAATTTGAGGATTTTCATTAAAATCTTGTTATATATCAAGAATACTTTCACCTAGGTTAAACTAGAAGTTACAATGTCACTCAACCTAGCATAAAGGTCATTAAATGCTTCATACTCTTCCATGCAAAGAGTCCCAAAATTTATGGCTAGCTTTTGAAGCTTGGACAATTTAATTAGCAGTAGGGAACCTTATGAGTAGTCTCAAGAATATTCTAAAGTATCCTTAGTAGTTTTATAAGTACAAATTTGTCTGAACTCATTGGGGGTAGTCCCACTAAGATGGTATTTAGTGCCTTATTATTCCAACCTGCATTGTCATAAACTATTTTATCCTATATATCTAAGTGCTTTTCAACTTCCTTGTCACTAACAACCATTAGGGGAGGTGAATATCCATGTTATATTTTAAGAAAGCTATCATCCTATCTTTCCAATATAGATAATTGGATACATCGCATAACTCTATGCCTTAAGGATCTCTCCTAAGGGAAAATAGATTTGCTCTAATACTTATTAAAAATACCTCAAACTACGTTAAAAAAAACTATAGATTCAAACTAAATCAAAACCAATTACAAATAAGAAAAATATAATTTATAATATTGACTTACCAACACCTATTAATATCAGCACTCTATGTGATACATGTTACTCACAAGATATCATAATTTATTCTTTTTCATGATAGGTTTTCAATATTAGAAACCCTCGAGATTTATTCACCTTCTTTATATCTCTGAGACAAGTCCTTCTCAATGTAGAGAACAAGCAACATGAAGGATGAAGACCTTGAAAGACTCCATCTAAAGTTATGATGTTCTTTCAAAAGTTATTCAATAAATAATCATAGATGGTTGCTCTGGTTGGTATAGGGTAAAAGATTCAATAGATGGATCCCAGAGAAAAAAAATTATCGACATCATTCAAACTTTGGAATGACCCAACTTCAAATCCTATCTCTTCTTTTCTTTCATGTTAATGCATTTGAACTTGGATGAGGACTTCTGATGAACCAAGGATCATGTCTCCGTAAGGTAACTTGAAAACTTTTCTGAAATTTGGAGCTGTTCAATTAGATCTCCATGTCATGCATATATATGCTCATTTTACATAATCTAGGCATTTAATAGATTATTTTGTACGTATTTACTAACCTAAATAAACCTTACAATGATTATAGAGTTATGCTCTAATTTTTAGCAATCAAATTATCATAATTGAGTCCCAAAAGTCATGACTTATTGATATGGAATATAATTATAATTATTATTATTTATTTATTTCATAGTGTATTGGTTATTGTAAAATATCTGAATTCTTTCCATTATCTAATTAAATTTGAATATGATTTGGGTCCTTACTACATAATCCGATAACAAATGGATTGGATATGAATATTACAATTAACTATCCATTTAAAATTAGATTCTTTTTTGGAATCAACAAAATTAGAAGGATATGATTCCAATCCTTGTTTATATCCAATCTAAAATTACACCTGTGGTGCCTTCTTTAATTGCGTAAAAATATAAAACATGCACATATTTAAGTAAGTCCATTTCTAAAACCTATCAAAATATCTTAAGCTTAGAAATGAGGGAGACTACTGATAAAATATAAATATAAAAATTAGTATTTTTCAACGGCTTATGTTTTTAGAGTAGCTTGTAAATTTACAAATCCTACAATTTTAAAAAATATTATTAAATATAAAATCCATTAATTTTCTTTTTGTGGGCCTACCATTTAATGATGGGTTTAGCATCTGAATTAGTTAGTTTGGACATAGCATTTCGACTTCTTATTTCTTGGACAAAAAGATGTAGCACTCTCACCAACCATAACCAGTTCACATGTACATCTGGGTGGTGTTATTCTCATATCCTCTCTCTCTCTCTCCCTCTCTCTCTCTCTCTCTCTCTCTCTCTCTCTCTCTCTCTCTCTCTCTCTCTCTAAGATGAAGAAGATGAATGTGATATTGAGGAAGTGCAAGAGCCTCTCAAAGCAGCTGAGTAGGTCTTCATCCTATAGTAGCCTAAGGTCCAAATCCACTAGAGAAGAAGATCTCTGGGATGGAACCATGACAACCAATGACGAGGTGGTGGTCTACGTAGGAAGCTCAAGGCGACGCTATACAATAAGCTCGAAACTCTTGGATCATCCGCTGCTTAACGCACTCATCGACCACTCGAAGTTAATTTCAGACAGCAAGATATCAGTAAGATGCGAGGTTGTGTTGTTTGATCATATATTGTGGATGTTGGAGAATGCAGACCCTCAGGTTGATGTGGATGATGCTACTTTGCAAGAGTTGGCACAACTTTATGCATATTAATTTATGACATACTAGACAATTGTGATTATGTTATAGAGTGATTTATTTTGGTTTAAGTTGTTTGTGTGGAATTATTTGCTTGCAGTTTTGTAAGAAGGATTGCAGATTCTGAATGTAATAATACTCTGAAACCCTCGAACTTAGTTTTTCAGTTTCGTTATGATGCTTAATTTTTTTTTTTTTTTTTTTTTTTGCTTTAATTTTCTTCTTCTTGACTCTTGAAGTCGGCAGACTAGGTCGCTTTTAATTTCTACATAATTTTGAACAAAATGAGGATGAGGAAACCCCAACAACACTAGAATGAGACATCTTAACAATCTTCCGACCCAGCTTTAAGTAAAGTGCTTACCAAGTAGTACTATATTGTCCGGTCCCATGGAAGTTAATAAATATGAGATGTGCTTAGATGCCAAGAAAGACACATCTTGCTTTTCCTATCAACCAATAAGTTACTTACAATGCGAGAAATGGGTCTGCTAAATCCACCAATCCAAATTGACCAAACGAATGGACTCGGGAGAATCGAGCAAAGTCCAGGAGAAGGCTCAAGGTTCCGGAGGTCCGATCCATCCAAAATTATTGGAGGTGGGCAGTGGATCGAATCATGTCAGTGGATCAGATTTCGTATGTGGATCAGATCGGACAACTCGATTGATGGTATTTGAGGGGACTTGGAGTGGGTTTATGTCGAGAGTGGGGTTTGATAACCTCACACCTAACGGAGATCTCAAGGGGGCCAAAGAAATATGATTGATCTATTACGGTAGCTTTTTTTACGAGATATGATCAATCAGTTCAATTTCGATCTAGGGCCAGAACTTTCGAGAACAACTACAGGCGGTCTAGTCATCCAAAATATCTGAGATTTTTATGGGTTGTTCCTCTTGAAGTAAGGGATTCAATGCAACCGGGAGATGACAATGGTAGCGGGATAGACGTGATTAGTGAAAGATGGAATAATGGTTAAGATATTGGGAGATGATAATGTCAGCGATGGTAGAGATAGAGCATTAAACTAGATAAAAGGATAGAGGGTGGATTGATCCTTGATAGGCAAGGGGGCACGGTCAAATTAAAGGAGGAGGGAGACGACGTCCGGTGATGGATGCCAATGGAGAAAGAAGATAAAGGTATAGGAAGGGAAAACTTTAATAATTTATCGATAGTTCAATAAGGTTGCCTTAGAGGCTAACCTAATAAGCAAAGCAATCAAAAGATAAGCCTAGAAGCTAAACAATTAAAAGATTGCGTTAGATCCCTTACTTCAAGAGGAACAACCCATAAAAATCTCAAATCTTTTGGACGGCTAGATCGCTCGTAGTTGTTCTCGAAAGTTTCGCCCTAGATTGGAACTGAGCTAATTGATTGTATCTCATAAAGAAAGCCACAGTAATTGTGGTATCAGAGCTAGGCTAATCTTGGATGAACCATCGATGGCGATGACTCAAGCAATAACTACTAGAAGGCAAATGGAAAATTTAAACATAATAGAGGAAGGCACAAACATCGAAACACCAAGGCGTGAAGCACGAAGAACAAATCCTCCTCCGAAAAGTCCAATGACTGTGGAAGGCCTCACGTCCGCATTAATGGCTGCCTTGGCACCGACCAATATGATCCTAGAAAGGTTGGTGTAGACTAGTGTTGCGGTTCTTGATTTAGGGGCATAGTAAAACCGTTTCAATTTGTATTAATTTTTATGTATGTTTTAGGAAAATAAAATAGTTTCTGGTAGGTGCGTTCAAACGCAAATAGATGGCATTCGAATGCGGTCGTTCAAACGTCTGATCTTGCGTTCGCACATACAGAGAACGCGTTTTGGCTGTTCGAATGCGATCAAGGTGCGTTCAAATGCACAACAGGAAAGTTGAATTGTGAAAGGGCTTGTTTATGGTTAAGTTGAGTTGTAATTGAATTTGTTTAGGGTTTTTTAGATGTTTGGCTAGTCTCTGTATATGTGGAGAAGCAGTCTCTATTGATTATTGAATATTGGAATTGGTTTTGATCTATGCTTGAGCCATCTTCTTCCTCTTTCTTCCTCCTCTTTGGTATCCAACCCAAGTTCTCATCTAAGGCCAAGATTAATCCTCTATCGCTTCTCTCTCCTCTCTGTAGCAACCAGCCATATCTAAAAGTTCCTCCCCCCCTCCCCTCTCATCTAGTTTCAAGCGCTAATCCATCCACTATACCATAATCTTTTTCCATAACTCTAACCATGTATTCTACGTCCATCCTAACCTTTAGTCACTATTTCATACGCAACTTTTGATCTACTCATTCCGATCATCGTGATTTCAATTATACTAGATTTCTAACTCATAGAGGAACACCATATCTAAATCTTAGATCAATCGAATGGTTAGATCGATCCCAGTTACCTTCTCACCAAAGGCAACTGTAACAGCTAGTGATGAGAACAAGGAAGATCACTGCACTACTCGCAAAGCGATTTGCGGTTTAATGTTAGAATGTGACAAGACCTTAACACATCGACGTCAACCATCGGTTCCTACTAGCTCTACTGTGGGTCACATCATCCACAACAACCCTAGGCCAGTGCAAACCGAGGAGAACCCTAGGGCACGGGTGTAAACTTTACATGAAGATAATGAGGAGTGGTTGGAGTATGATGAGGTGAAATGATACACCTTGCTAGAGTCTTTTCTTATTGTATTAGTTATTATTTTTATTAAAATAAATTTTTTGTAGGTTGCATTCAAATATGGAAAGGAGCATGTTCAAACGCCTTTGTGAACACTTGCATTAGTTCGCAAAAACATAGAACGTGAAATGTGCGTTAGAATGCTTGTATCAGTTCGGGCGCATTCGAACGCCTACGTGTGAACACCTGCATCAATTTGTATCAACAAAGAATAAAAGACATTCTTTGTGGATGCGAATTGATGCATAGTCGACCCCATTTAAACGTAATCGGCGGGAATCCACTAGAATTAGGGTTAATAATTATTATTTTGGCTTATTGGCTAGCCTCTATAAACATGTGGATGACAGCCAAAATTATTATGATGAATGAATATTAGTTTTTATCCTTTTCTATCCTCTCTCTAGTCTCTCTACCATAATTTCTCTCCTCCCTCTTCACCAACCAGCCACCTCTACCGTTGGCAAGGTCTCATCTAACTTTTAATCTCCCTCGTTTGTCGATTCCTCCATCCTCCTTGAGATTTTGACCACTTCTTCCCCTTCGTCATTATCCCTTAAATTATATCAACCTTCCACCCTCATCTCCATTATCATCCATAACCCTAACATCCACTCTACCCGTCACCACCACCATTATCCTCACTATATCATATTTTCGTCCTAGTTATAGTTTGAATATACAAAAGTCATAAATACAAAAAAAACGTAGATCAGAAAGTTACAAATCGATCAACCTTTGTTTTGTAATTTTCTAATTATAAAAGAATATTTGGTGAATATTTTTCCTCAATTGCGCGGACTGCTACCTACAATTAATCTAGATCTTGAAGGGATCATTCTGTAACCTACCATAGAACATCGGTGTGATTTCATGTAGTGGAGAAGGGATGCATATCGATAGCAACAACACCCTCTCATGGCTTGGCCAGGTCAAGGCTACGATCCTAACAACGACTTCAATGTACGGGGTCAATTGTTACGTCTTAATTTTTCAAAATTTCAAAGTGGTGATCCTCTTAGTTGGATATACAGAACTAAGCTGATTGACCGTATCTCGTGAAGAAAGCATCCATAATAGGATCACATTGGTCGGATGAGAGTAGATTGAAGAATCTTGGGGAGGAGAAAAAAAAACCTCTATACAATGAGGTGCTTTGAGAGAGTTCGTTTTAAGAAAACCCTAAAGTTTTAGGGTTAGGGGAGGCAACACAAAGGTGAACCGATGGTTGCTTCTAGTGCGGCAAGCAAGGGCATTGGGCTTCCTCATGTCGCATAGTGGTCTTTGCTATAATTGCAATAGATTTGGTCAACGAAAGGCAAGCTATAAAGGAGTCAAGATGGAGGAGCAAGGGGTATCTATTATAAGATCATCTTGGGTTCTTTTATGAGCGTTAGAGGAGATGAGGAAGAACAAGTTTAAGCTCCATGCCTAACCATGTAGATGTAAATTATATTTGTCCTATTTAAAATTATAACAATATGATAATTATTTCTAACGATGAGTACATTGGTCAAAAACTCTAAATTTTTCTAACTTTCCAACATGGTAGGCATGCTCCAACTTAAACCCTTTACAAAAAATCGGGATCAACCAATATTCCACGTGGTTGACAAAAAGAATGACGTCATAGCTCCTATAAAAGTAATAACAATTAAAGTCATAGGTGGATATTCTAAAAAGACACTAAATTTAATTAATTAATCACCATGATTACAAAGAGCCTAGAAACATCTGAGTTTAAAATGTGTACAAGGTAGGCCATGAAGCCCGTGGTCCAATTACAACCATAACCTATGATATGAGCGGCATTATTGAGCCAATCCACAACTTTATTGGCTTTGTGATAGATATAGGAGATTGAATAAGAGGGAAAGAGGATGAGTAGATAGTGAGAGTCTTCAATCACAGAAGCCATCATCTAAAGGGCACAGTGCACACCATTTAGAATGTGCACAGCAATAAAGAATTAGATTCTACAAGAATGAAGGTCCTCTATTCTCTAATAGCTAGGAATGGCTCAAGCAGCGTGACAACCTCAGCTATAAAAGAGGACCGAAAGATGGCATGATGAGAACCAGCAAGGATGGCACAATATTAAAGTGAAGAAAGAAACTGGCAGCTGCTCAAGGCTAACAAATCTTAAAAGGATCTATCAATGTTGAGTTTAATCATATTAGGTGTCAGCGGCTCCCATCTAATAAGATGAGACACTTTGAGGTATAGGCAAAGAATGGGAGAGAGGGTTTCAAAGTATTCATAGGTGAGGGCCTGCTTTCTCCTAAACAATAGTTATGTACACAAAAATAGCGTTGAATCTATTTTTCCAAATATGCTATAGAAGGACACCAATGACAGACAACCAACACTAACACTCGGGTTTTGAGGAAGGATGAAAATGTCAATGATCCAGACCCCAATTATCCAATCAGCATTAATCGACCTAATGGGCCAAATGTTTTCCAAGGCCGCCCATATATCCCTAGTAAAGGAGCAAAATAGGAACAAGTGAGAAATGAATTGCTCGAAAAATCCATAGCTTGGACAATTTCTATTGGACCCAACCCCCCAATGTGGCTAAGTATTGCTAAGTTTGGGAGTTTGTTCCTGAATAATTTATAGAGAAAAAGATTAATTTTACGTGGGACACACATAGACCTAATCATTAGGCTTGACCTGCTCAGGCCCGGCTCGAACCCACCTAATTTTAATAGGACTAAGTTTGGTCTAATCCCGATTTAGGCTCACCCTAACTCGAGCCCGAAACGGTAATGGATAGCAAGGGCAGATCTTTGCCAACCCGACCCTGTCTAAAAAACCAATCCACTATGCCTGCCTCTGGCCCTGCTCGTTATGTCCTCCCATCCTATGATTTTTTAGTCCCACGTTGAATATTTTGTTTATTAGATACTACTATATGATTATGTACCTACTAAAAATAGCTAAAATATTTTTGTGGGAGGCTTGTTACAGTTGGCCCTTTACAATATGATATTTTTTATGACTTGGCTTGTTATGCCCAGAATGAGCTCAATATCTCACGAGCTAATGGGCAAAAATAGGCTGAGAACAAATGCTTAATCTAGTCGACTTGAAAAGTCTCGTCTGATCCGTCTGATGATCCGTCTGATGATCATCTCTAGATATGAAAAGCTCCATGTGTTTCTAATTGGTCCATGGGTCGGGCTCTGCCGGCTCAAAGTGTTTTAGATAAACATAGATCGGCCTTGTAGAGGGTTGACCCATAGGATTGGGCAGTCCCGGCCGCCAGAATGGAAAGATGAACCTCAAATCACAGGTTGGTATTCAAGTAAATAAAGTACCTTGGTATCATGTAAGCCAGCTGTGGCAGTAGCACTGCATGAATCGAAGCAGAAGAGGCAGCTTCCTTTTGACCATTGGGGGTCAAATCACCTCGAAAGTGTGATTAATTAGCTCTGCTCTCTCCTTTCTTATTAAAAGAAATAATAATAATAATAAAAGAAACCGTCCGTTATGGACGAATGCCTCAACTATTGCCATCTCAACGTGGGCCCACCTCTCGACGCACCTGATCCAACTCTGCCACTCTGACGAAAATGAACGGTGGATCGGTTAAGCCTTTACACATTCCGACGATGGAGCAGTTGTGGGTATCGGATTCTACCACTAATAGAGAAATGACCGCCAATCCCGGAGGAGGGCCTCCGCATTGTTGATCTTCCCTTCCCAGAATAACTCCGCAGCCATGGATGGAGATGAGAGCTTGAAGAAGAAGGCGGCGGTGGTTGTAGTCGGCGGCGGTATCGCAGGCGCACTCCTCGCCAAGACCATGCAGCTCGACGCCGACGTCGTCCTCATCGACCCGTGCGTGACCTATCCCTTCTTTCTTCGATTATTGCAATGTTTTCGTTTAGATGAGTAGAGAGACATAAGATGCATGTGCTGTCTTTGATTTGTGGAGCATTGTTTCTAATAGGATGTCAGAGTAGTTCCGGTTCATTTGCAAGTAAAGATGAATTTTTGTAGCTGTTTTAATTGTAGGGTCGTTGCGAAGACTAAGTTTTGGGAGAACTGTGGGATTCGTTGATATGGATAGTGCTGGTTAGGTATATTATATTACTTTTTCCTTTCATTGCTTGGCAAACATATGGTTAATGCTGATGAGTTAGTAGAGAAACGTAGGACTTGTTTTGGTCTGTGCAGCTTTTTTCTCGTCATTTTCTCTTAAGAGGTTTTTCCTTTTCGCATAGTGACAGCTTCAGACCAAATTATTGATCCTTTTCCAGATTTAGTTTTGCCACATCCTTCTCTAGATTCTCATGCTACTGCAAGGTTCTTAACAACACAAGATTCCTTTATTCCATCTGCTCGGCATTCTGGTTCTCCTGACAATTTTTTAGTGCCTCAAGATTATGATGTTTCTCCTACTACACATCCTTCCTACTCCTGAAGATCTTCCTATTCCTGATTCTTCTTCAAATCTTCCAGTTGATTCTCCAATTGGTGATCCTTCTCTGGATGTTCAGGCTCATGATCTCACTGGTCCTGACCCTCTTCTTCTAAAAATCTACCAAAATTGCCAAGCACTTTATTTAAGAGATTACCACTATAATCTTCTTATTAGTTCAGAAACTTCCAATTGTGGTATTAAATTCCCATTCTCAAGCGATCTTCCATATACTGATCTTTCTACCCCTCATTTAAATCTGGTTTAGAATATTTCCTCTCAATTTGAACCACAATTTTATCATCAGGCAGTGAAGTATCCCCAATAGAGATCTGCTATGAAAGGCTGAATTGGTTGTTATGGAGGCTAATAGGACTTCGTCTGTACTTTCTTTATCTGTTGGAAAGCACACTATTGGCTGCAAGTGGATTTATAAATTAAAATATAGGTCTGATGGATGAATTGAAAGCCATAAGGCTCTTTTAGTGGGTAAAGGCTATACACAACAAAGGGCCTGCATTTTGTTGAGATTTTTCCTCTTGTTTCAAAGCTAGTAACTATTAAAGTTTTGCTTGCTCTTGTTGCTACTCAACACTGGCAGCTTGCTCAACTTGATGTCAACAATGCCTTAATGGTGATCTTTTTAAGAAAATTTTGTATGGATCTTCCTCTTGGCTATGTTAGTCATGGGAGCCTTCTAAACAGGGGGAGAAGCTAGTTTGCAAGCTCCATAAAACCATACATGGTCTGAAACCAGCTTCGGGATAATGGTACTCTAGGTTTTCTCAATCTTCGCTAGTTGTTCCTTTTGTATATGTGGATGATATAATCATCACTAGTTCCAGTTTATCATGCTATTTCTACTCTTAAGCAATTTCTCTACACTAAGTTCAAGCTCAAGGACTTAGGTTGTCGTAGTATATTCTAGGTCTTGAAATTGCAACATTAGTGTATTGTGTTTTCACAGCACCATTACACTTTGCAATTATTTGAGGATACTAGCTACTTAGCTTGTAAACCTACTATTGTTCCTATGGATCATAAGCTAAGTGCCACTGGTGATCTTCTTCCTGATATCACTCATTATAGAAGACTGGTTTGTCGTCATCTCTGTTTGACTTTGTCTATGCTTGATGTCCACAAGTAAACACAATTCTTGTCTTAACCTCGATTATCTCATCTCAAGGCTGTCCATCATCTCCTTAGATACTTGAAGAACAATTTTTGCCAAGGGATTTTATTCTCTTCTTCATCATTACAACTTTGAGCCTATTGTGATGCTCATTCCTCCTCTCCAGTTCATTTGAAAGCATTTTCTAATGCTGATTGGGGCTCTTGTCTTGGTACTTGAAGATTTATCACTAGTTTTTGTATATTTATTGGAGATTCTTTAGTTTCTTGGAAGGCCAGGAAGCAAACAACCATGTCTGGTGTTTGTTATCCATTCTGTAAGTAAAGATTCATTTTTAATGATGGTTTAGTCATTGGGTCGGTGATGAGTCTGTTAATTTATCCATCCTTCGTTATGATAGATCAGGAAATTGAGCAGATTAGAATAGTTTGCAGAGGGTGTGGGTTTGTAATCATAGACTTGAGTTTTTGTGGTAGTAATATCCTAGTGTTGCTTTTGTGGGTAAAATCTTCCATTCTGAAAGCTATGGGCTAAAGCCCTTATCTTTGCTATTTCATTCATGGTCGCCGTCCAAAATGGTTATACCTTTTCAGTCACTTTGTTGTTCTCAAATGAGGTTGATTCATGTGACAAGGAAGAGGGAAACAATGATGTACATGAGTAAACATCAAAAATATTTAAATATGAACATTTTTTTGACATTAGTACATTAGTATGGTTCACTTGGGATGTTAAGAAAATTCTTTGATCATAGGTATCTTGGATTGAGTATGTATATATATTTCGAAAAAAGTATCAGTAGTAGATACGTACACCTCCCTTGAGTTGCCTTGTTACAAAGGACAATCTTGACTGACTAGCCTGAACCAGTGTTGAATATCATTTATAGGAATAACCTATGCTTGCTTGGACTGAAATATTTTTGGGACCTTTAAATTAATGTCCGTAGGTATATCATACCATGCTCTTGTATGCTATGAAGTCAATGATGCCATAGTTTTCAGTTTCGGCCGATCCCGATCCGGGCCGAAACTAGCTAGCTGCAGCCACCTGCGGTAGTCAGCTGCTGTTGACAGCAGCAACTAGAGAGAGAGAGGGAAAAAGGAAGAGAGAGTGAGGGAGAGAGAGGGAAAAAAAAGAGAGTGAGGGAGAGAGGGAAAAAAAAGAGAGGGTGAGAGAGAGAGAGGGAAAAAGGAAGAGAGAGAGGGAGAGAGAGGGAAAGATAAAAAAAAAGAGGGTGAGGGAGGGAGAGGGAAAAAGGAAGAGTGAGGGAGAGAGAGGGAAAGATAAAAAAAAAGAGAGGGTGAGGGAGAGAGAGAGAGGAGAGAGAGAGGAGAAAGAGGGAGAAAGAGATATTTTTACTTTTTAGGCTTTATATATGAGTAATTATTATTTTTTATTTTTTTATAATTTTTTCTAAATTTTTAAAAATTTCTCAACATTTTTAAATAATATTTAGAATTTTATTTAATTAAATTAGTCCGATCCGATACAAGTGGCCGATATGTATCGTTTTTCCGGACGGCCGATCCCGATCCTGATACCGATTTTTGGAATCTTGAATGATGCTCCAACAACAATGAAAATCAAATTTGAGTCCCACTATTTGGGGTCACTTACAAGATCATTTTCCTTGACCATGCATATTTAAGTAGATTTTAGTAGTAGATATGTACACTTCCCTTGAGTTGCCTTGTTACAAAGGACAATCTTACCTGACTAGCCAGAACTAGTGTTGACTTTCATTTATAGGAAAACCTCTGCTTGCTTGGACTGAAATGTTTTTGCCTTATTGGGACCTTTAAATTAATGTCTGTAGGTTTATTATACCATGCCCTTGTATGCTATGATGTCAATGATGCTTCAACAACTAAAATCAAAATTTGAGTCCCACTATTTGGGGTCACTTACAAGGATTTGAATCAAATCCTGTGCTATGATTTTTTCTCATACTACGTCCTACTTTAGTTTTCATTCCTTCACTCTCTAGGAACCTTTTAATTTAATAATATTTACCAAACAAGGATTTAATATTTGTAATAGGCATGTGTAGGAAGACATAGCTAGTGTCATATAATAGCTGCATCACATACTACTAAACAAATACATTTTCATTCTCCTTGACATCCCATTGTTGTAGAGACAGACCTATGCTGCTGATGAGAGGTGGGAGAGTTTGAAATATCTTCTGGATATCTCAAACTGCCTAATTATTTCCATGTCACACTTAACCTTTTAAGCTGTTTTTGGTTTGAAATTTCATTCGAGATGGCAAAGTATGGCCAAAATTTGATGAAAAACTTAAGTTGTAACACATTATTCAAGGCTGAAACAATCACAAGTTCTAGTTTTGGCATTTATTTTTCACCATAATAAGCTAAAACTGTAACGGCCCCATCCAGCATGGGCACGTGCATGCTCACGCGCCCACACAGCATGCACGACATACGCGACAGGACGGGCGGGGCCCGTTACGCACAGACACTCTTGTGCTTATATAACCATCACCAAATAAATCATATTATTAACAAAATATACCTGTTAAAATATTCAAGTCTACAATAATATACACTAGACCACTATATAATCTGACAGGACCCACACAAACTATGATAAACCATCAAAATACAACTTATAACCACTGACACATGAGTACAATATAATTTGACCTGTATTATACAAATAATTGTCTAATACAGTGGAGTACAAAAATCAAATAATGGTACAATTTAATTTCTATATAAATAATCATCTATACCATCTCAATTTATAGCTCATCTCATCATTGCTCTAAATATCTTCTTAAAATTTCTTAAGTTGCTATCATGTACCATATATTTGAGGGGTTTAGAAAATAACTAAAAAGAGTCATAAGCTAAAGGCTCAGTGAATAAACGTTATCTCGAATCAGTGATGCCAAATGGAGAGTAAATTATATACTAGATAATATGAATTAGAAGGAAGCATCATGGTATGAATGAGCATATGATTATGTCCTTGATAATATCAAATATATAGTAGATATCATGTTGTAACTGATCAAGAACACAATTATCGATAATATATAAACAAATCTCCATGTTATACCATCATTATAACTTTCTTAAATATGACACATATGATGCATGTCGACTATGACTATACTATGATATCAAATGTAATCACATATGATGCATATTGACCACTCAATAATCAGGTATATGATAGATTACGGAAACTAACTAGATGTATCATTATATCAGATGATAATGAAATCATATGCATTTCTCAACATCTCAGTCATCAATATCAATTTTGAATAATATCATCATACTAGACAACTATGCACAGTTAGCATTCAGTACCTGATCTCAAATCCAACCCGAAAACTCAGAGCATACCCTGCCAATTGTTAAGGGTATCTCAATCAAATAATTATACCCTGCCAACCGTCAAGGATATCTCAATCAAATAATTATACCCTACCAACCGTTAAGGGTATCATTATCATCCAGACCCGGGTATCCAACTAGCTAATAGAAACTACATAAGGATAATTCACCACATATTCCTTGGCGAACAGCACGTGTCCGAATGTTTGCTGCGCACATAGACTACTGACCTCGGATGTAAGGCCATAGAATCGCAACTATGTCGAACGATTAATCATCTTTAGGCACGCCCTAACTCTCGTGCCCACTCGGGTATCCTAATGCTTTCTACTAACCATCTTATCAATTAAATTTCATGTTTTCTTTCTAAATAACAAGTTATATGTATTTTTATTCAGTACTATAACAAATCATGCATAATAAGAATTTAGGTGGTAGGGAAGTTAAAAGAAATATAAGATGCGATCAAATCTCTAACGATACATGTATCATATGCATACTCATGTTAGAGATCATCTCAACATAAAGTCCTAGCAGTATAGTTCAATTATCTTTATATATCACTAGTATACTCATATCCCAGATCAGTCTAATTAAATGCATGATAAAATATGCTCGACTAAAATCATCTCTAG
Source organism: Typha angustifolia (assembly GCF_048772165.1). Taxonomy (NCBI): domain Eukaryota; kingdom Viridiplantae; phylum Streptophyta; class Magnoliopsida; order Poales; family Typhaceae; genus Typha; species Typha angustifolia. The sequence goes on along the minus strand of NC_133253.1, from coordinate 10,152,028 downwards.
ATAAGGCCATATAATCATGTTGGAGGCTAAAACATGCATATACATAATTATATAATAGATCCTAATTTAAGGAAGGCGTCTAGGGGATAAGACTACTTACCATTTGATCAGAAGACTCCAACATACTTATCCTTCACGTCCATTTATTAACCGTTATTCATCGCTAGTAAGGTCCCCGGGATCCCTAATAAGGGGGTCTAGAGTCTGAAAATGTTTAACTAATATGAAGTTAGTCATTTATTCGATCATAATCCATTCGAGTAAAAATATGATAATTTATTAAGTTTAAAAGTCAATTAGATTCATAGAATAAATTTAATTGTGATAGTATTAGTATGCTATTACTAATTTATATTTATTAATAAGAATCCTAGTTTGCTAAATATAGAGTAAGTAGCATAGTAATTTATCTCTTTTTGTATATAATTAATGACAGCCATATAAATGATTTATAAAAATATAATTATAAATATAATCTTATTAATAGTTATTTTGCGATACTTACTATTATTTAATTAATCGTAAAATATATGAAAAATAGCCATTATCCTATTATACAAAAATAATATGCAAGCTTAGTATTTCATTTTATATAAAGTAGTAAACAATAATAAGATGCTAAAAACAGTTATATAAAATAAATATAAATATAAGATTATTATTAATAAGGCTACATGTATTAATCTAATAAATAATAACTAAACCATAAATAAAATTTATATGCAAATATATATAATTATAATTAATAAATTATTATACTAAAAATATTTAGCTAATAATTATACTAGTGAGTTTAAATTACCAAAATAATTAATTATCTAAATAAACTAATTTACCTAACATTAGAAAATAAATTATGCAATTAACAGAAAAACAAAAAAACAAAACAGAAAAAAAAAACAAAAATCTCTTTGCTATAGTGCTAGCACTATTGCAGCAAGAGGAGGAGGAGGAGGAAGAAGAAAGGAAAAAGAAAAAGAAAGAAAGAAAGGAAGGAAGAAGAAAAGAGAAGAGAGAGGATGGGAAGGAAAGCCGGGCCGGCGGGGAGGGGCTCGACCGCTGCTGGTAGCCAGTAGCTTGGGTCCGACAGACTTGAGACCACTAGAGAGAGTGACGGAGAGAGAGAGAGAGAGAGAGAGAGAGAGAGAGAGAGAGAGAGAGAGAGAGAGAGAAGAAGAAAGGAAGAAGCAAGAGGAGGAAGAAGAAAGGAAAAACAAAAAGAAAGAAAGAAAGAAAGGAAGGAAGGAAGAAGAAAAGAGAAGAGAAAGAGGAAGGGAGGGAGGGAAAACCGGGCCGGCGAAGAGGGGCTCGATTGCCGTTGGCCAGCAGTGACTGGCAGCTTGGGTCTGACAGAATTGAGACCACTAGAGAGAGTGACGCAGAGAGCGAGAGAGAGAAAAGAAACAAGGAGGAGAGGGGCTCACCTCTGCGGTGATGACGGCGGTAGGCCAGCGTCGGCAAGAAGGGAGAAAAGAGAGAGGGAGAGAGCAATGAGAGAGCGTTTTAGAGAGAGAAAAATCAAAAGGAAGAAAGAGAGAGGCAGTAGGGGAAGGCCGGTGGTGGTGACGAGGTGGGGCCCACCGCAGCAGCTGCCGAGCTTGCAACATATGGTGCCCCCATGCAGTGCCAAGCTGCTTGGGTGGTGCTGCATGGGCACGAGACCGGCCACGTTGTGCCCAAATTTTAATTTTAATGTTTTTTGGGTTATTACAAAAACCATTCTATTTCCACTTAGAAATTCAATTTTTCCTAGGGGTCAGAAACAAAACCAAAACTTTGGACGATAAATGTGGCATTGAATATCTCTCCCTTATGATCTACTTTTAAGAGGATAAGAATGATCCTCCTGACCTTTCAAGCAGATCATGACTTAAACAACATTGGTTAAGTTGATTGTCATATTCCTTGAAATTTCCTGCATCCAATATCTATAGGGGTGAAAACGGGTCGGATTAACTCCGACCCGACCCGCTATCCGACCCGACTCGGATCGGATTCGGATAAAAAAATTCTATCCGACTCGGATTCGGATTCGGATACGGATAGAATTTTTGAAAAAAATTCGGATACGGATTCGGATACGGGTCGGATAAATTTTTCGGATTCGGATACGGATATCGGATATTCGTTTATCCGCATATTTTTTTAAATGATTTACAGTTTTTAGTTTGCTTATTTAAATAGTAAGTATTAATATTATTACTAATAATGCGTTATATATTATTTATATAGATTAATTTCTCTAATTTTATATATTCGACATACAAAAAAAAATTTTGTTGTAAAACTCTTAATAATTTTGTGTTAATTATATTTAAATAAAATATTATAATTATTTTAAATTTAATTAATATCCGTTTAAGATCCGATCTTTTATTCGAAAATTATCCGTATCCGTTTAATCAGGATATGGTTTTAAATTTTGCTATCCGTCTAATATCCGTATCCGAATCCGTATCCGAACTAAAAATACGGATCCGGATATGGGTTGAGCACTATCCGATCCGTATCCGATCCGTTTTCACCCCTAAATATCTACTATCTAGCTACGCTCCTTTCCTCTGGCAGCAGTGTGTGCAATGAGTCTTAGCCCTTAGGTTCTGTCTCTATCTTCCATCAGTGTCTTCTCCCATTTCTTTTCTTCTCCCTACTTTCAAGCTGTGTCAATGGCAAAAAAATGAGATCTCATCTTGACACATTACATGCATGGGATGTAGGGGATGGAACACACTGACTTTGTTACCAATAATGTTGATGCACTGAAAACTTGAAAGGTTAATGCTCGTGAACAACCATTCTCTCTTTTGAGCATGATATGTTTTTCATCTTCTGATAAACAAATTCAATGTGTGATGTTCATTTAGTATCATAATCTTGTGTTCTGTTTCCATCCGGTAATATCCTTTATGTAAATATTAGGAACGAATATTTCGAGATCCCCTGGGCAGAATTGAGGTCTAAGGTTGAACCACGATTTTCAGCGAGAGCATTGATTAACCACACCGATTATTTAGCCAATGCAAGAATTATTACATCAACTGCAGTTGACATCAGAGATAACAAGGTTGTGACATCAGATGGTCATTTCATTGCATATGATTATCTTGTTATAGCTACTGGTCATGCAAATTCTACGCCCAAAAGCAGGAAAGATAGAATCAACCAATTTGAACAAGGTATGTAGAATGAGAACTTGTTTAAATGCTTCTTTGTGCTGATACCCTCTATTTGACCTTCCTTATTTTCCAGTTTAATTATCCTGTTCGCTTTTCTTTTTAATGTTAAGATTTCAATTTTAATACTGTTATGGGTCGTGCATCCGTTCTTGATTAAGCTCGGATGCAGGGTAGCAGTCCGCGCAGTCGGAGGAGAATATATACAAAATATTCTCCCGTAGTCAGAAAATTACGAAACTAGTATAGATCGTTTCGTGTCTTCCTGATCTATATTTTTAATATTCACGCCCTTCACAGATACTAACTGCATTTAGAGAGAAAATAAGCAATATTGCGGTGAAGGTGGAGACGACGAGTGATGGTGATAATGATAATAGATTTGGTGGCACATGGTGTTGAAGGGATAAGGAGGAGGGAGAAGTTGGTCGAGATCCTAAGGAGAAGGGAAGACCCGACAGTTGAGGGGGAATTAGAGATAACCGGCGTTGAGATAACACACGGCTAGAGCTTGAACGAGAAGGGAGAAGAGTTAGAATAGAGAAGGAAGAGAAGAAAATTTAATATTCATTCATAATTCTCATCTAGATTGTCATTCACCTCTTAAGAGGCTAACCTAATAAGCCAAACTAACAAGTAGTAACCCTAGAAATATTGCATTCTTGCCAATCACGTTCAAACGGGGTTAAGCGCGTTCAAATGCGCAAAGCGCGTTTGAGACTAAAAGAAGTTCAACAAATCCTGGTTTCTTCATCCCAGTGATAACTATTAATTAATAGGCAATTATTTTTCTTCAACTTGGGTTTGAAAATTGAAATTTCCTTTTTCATGGTTCTGTCACTTCTGTTTACCTAGGTGAAGAATGTTCCTAGGACAAACAAAAATCTTGGTTTAAATCTTCAATGGCAGATCCAAGTGTAACCTAATCCAATTCTAATCTTTATTTTGCAAGTTGTCATTTTCTTGGGCCTATGGCCACCGCCCCGGCGTTTTGGATGCCTTTTTCTTGTGGGAAATTGAACTAGTACCAATTTATAAATTTCTGCATGAATCAAGATTGAAATTGAGGAAAGGCTATGTTTTCGAATCACTGACTCAAGCAGTCAGGTTTATTATATCAGTCAAGTGAAGCATATTTCTGCTATATGATACTTCTTGATTAGATCGTCAATAATTTTCTTCGTGGCAATACATATTTTTTTCACCTCGATAATTCAATAAGACTAGAATTAGAACTCATACTAGCTTAGTCCATTTAAAAGTAATGATATTGTTTAAGCCATTGTTCTAAATATTGGTATGTGTATTGGTATTACTATTGGCCACAGGAAAGACAATACACATGCGATGAATGACAATACTCATAACAATGTCAAATTTTGGGTCGATCCAGTGAATGCTCATGTTATCATCATCATGACTGATGCAATAAAGGTGGCCAAGAAGTACCCCTGCCAGAGAAAGCTGACACCACCTCTTTGACAGACATAAGCACAAGAGGTGGTAAAAGAAAAAAAAATATAAATAAAAGGAGAGCGGATGAAAAAAAAAAAAAAACCAAAAGATAAAACATAAAAAATTAAGCAACACAGGACTTGATGATAGCCAATATGACCCATATTGCGTTGGAAACAAGGAGTCGATTAAGGAAACCTGCTTTCAAGTCCTGTGTTGGAAATTAAGCAGGTTTCATTTATATTTTTCAGCATAAAAAATTAAGCAACACAGGACTTGATGATAGCCAATATGACCCATATTGCGTTGGAAACAAGGAGTCGATTAAGGAAACCTGCTTTCAAGTCCTTTTCTTTCATTTATATTTTTCAGTAGTTTATGTTTACCAGAGGTTTTACTAGTTTGTTATATACTTTTACTCCTCAGAGCTTTACCATCAGTGCGAGTAGTTTTTCCTCCTTTGCAATTGCTTTAATGATTGGAAAATGAAGTTTTTCATACAATTGCTAATTAAGAATCTAATGATTAGATTATTATCTGCTATGTAAATTTCATCGCCCAATAATATGTAGTTTAGAAACTTCAATATCCGTTAAAATGATCACTCTTTAGGGATCGATCAGATGAGTTTTTTTGTGTTATTGTCTGGAAGATTGGATTTAAAAGTTGCCCAGTATAACAAGATTGGTGGTACTTACAGTGGTGGTTTTGAGTTCATGATTCCATACTAATTAAGTGGCATTTCCTGACAATGGCCTCATAAGTTTAAAAGAACCTGTATTACCTCAGAGATCACATCCCCAATTATTCTGATAGTCTAACATTATAATGATATACCATTCATCTAACATGGCTGAAATCATATAAATGACAATCAGATGGTATAGCCTACTACTACACTTGTTTACTTTGATTACTACTTCATGTTTAGAAATAATGAACATGTCAATATAAGAAAAATTTATTGTCACTCCTTCTGAGAAGCCGTATTCTCTCATCTTGTCCAGGTAATATCTCCAACCTACTGTAGATAAATTAGAAGAAGCACATACGAAAGTTTTTGAACCTATGGAAATATTAAATTGTCTATTATCCAGAATATGACTGATAGAATATAATAATTTGGATCAGAATCGGCCACTAGAAAACATGACGCATTTCGGTCGTATTGGTCACCCGTATCAAATCGAACTATTTTTTTATTATGTAAATTTCTAAATATTATTTAGAAATACAAGAAAGTTTCTAACAATTTAGAAAAATTTTAGAAAAAATAAGAAAAAAAATTAATCACATATAAAACCTAAAAACCAAAGAAAAACTCACTCAAAATCATGATGAATTTAGTAAATTTTTATAATCAAAATTTACTATTGCAGAAGTGAAATGAAGAAGGGGATCTCTCTTTCACCGTTGTTTTGTATTAGTAAGAAAAGTGGAAGTAATGAGTAAGCGAAAAAAAAGAGAAGAAAGAAGAGGAGAAAAACACTTACCCAAGTTCATCAAGGTGCGGAATAGTCAAGGAGGCTCACTAGATTGGCCACCCAATGAGTTCAATGAAATGTGAGGAGAGGGCAGAAAGTGTATGTAAGAGATAGAGGGTAAAAGTTAAAAACTTGAAAAGGATGCAACTGAGGACATCAATTACTAATATTTCCTAGATATGTAATAGATAAAGTGTAAAAGCTAAAAACGTGAAAAGAATGCAAACTGAAGACATCAATTACTTACGTCTTCTAGGTAAAATTCATTTTAGATCCACCTGAATGTTTAAAATAATAATTTTGGCTGTGTTTTGACCGATCTAGTTGATATGGCTAAAACTGGCCAATCCCAGACCAAAACCAATCTAATAGAATCAGGATCCATTATCGCTGATTCAATTAGGGATCGACCAATTTTGCGAACCATGCTTTTAAGAGCTATATGCAGACTGCTTGACAAAAAAAAAATTGCATTCACTTCCATTATTTGCTAGCATGGAGTTATGCCATTATGAGAAAAAGTTATTGCTTTACAAAGCCCATATAGTTAGGGGTGGCAATCGGGTCGGGTTAAGCGGGTTCGGGTCGGGTCAGATTCGGGTCGGGTCAACATCTCGCTAATACGAACACGACCCGATTATTAAACGGGTTGTATTTAGTAAACACGAACACGACCCGTTTATTAAACGGGTAACACGACAACCCGTGTAACCCGTTTATTAAATGGGTCAGGTTAAAACAGCACAACCCGTGTAACCCGTTTAAAAAATGGGTCGTATTAACACGACCCGAATAATACAATAATATTTAATTATTTACTATTTAACCCCATATAAAAATTAATATTTACTAATTTACACTATATAAATAATACATTATACAATAATATCTTTTCAACTCAAAATTTATACAACATAAAAATAATAATTATAAGTATTAAGCCATTAACCCTGCATTCAAACAGAATTTATTATACAATTGACTGGGCTAACACAAATAGAATATTTTATACAATAAACTCTCAGTTATACAAGCCATTAACCCACAAATCCTAACACAAATCCTTAATTACAACTATAAGTCGGTAACAAATCCAACTCCTCAATGATAGAGATCGGAGACTGACGGCGATGGCGTGGTAGATCGATCGACCGACAGCGACGACGATGGGGCGGGCAGGCAGGCGTGTAAGAAGGATGGCGATCCATCGGAGATCTAAGGAGAGAAGCGTGGCGGTGGAGGCGAGGCCTCGAGAGGGAGGATCAGAGAAGATCGAGCCTTAGGATTTCCGTCGGAAGTCTGAGGAGAGGCAAGGCTGCAAGAGAGTGGGAGGCCCGTCGGAGATGAGGAGAGAAGGCTGCGGTGGCGACGAGAGCTTGCCATTGGCGGCGGTGGAGGTGAGAGGGAGGAGGGGAAGAGGTGATGAGATTTCGAAGAAGAAGGGATCTAATGGAAGAAGACCATTAAGCTAATCTAATGGAAGCAAGAGCTTACCGTTGTCTCCACTCTCCACCACCGCCGCGGCCATCATTGCCCTCTCGGTCGGTGCACCATTAAGCGGATCTAATGGAAGAAGACGACGAGGAGACGGCTGCGAGCATGGGTAAGGGCCAAGGGGCGACGACTGCGAGCATGAGTAAGGGCCAAGGGGCGACGGTTACGGGCATGGGTAAGGGCCAAGGGGCGATGGTTGCGGGCATGGGTAAAGGCCGAGGTGCGACGGCTGCGGGATCGGGATTTGGCCGATTTGGGGACTCACTCAACTAGTGTTGAGTATTAGGGTTAGGGTTAAAAACTTTTATATATATATATATAGCGGGTTTGCGGGTCGACCCGACCCGACCCGACCCGTTTACTTAAACAGGTTAAACGGGTCAAGCGGGTCAGTGGTATAAACCCGAACACGACCCGATTAATAATCGGGTTAGGCGGGTTGACCCGTTTATGACCCGAACCCGATTAGACTAAACCCAAACCCGATTAACAGTCGGGTTGTCGTGTCGGGTTATCGGGTCGGGTCAATTTTTGCCACCCCTACATATAGTGGGGCCTAATTATAACAAGGATTGTTCCATTATGTAGTTTCAATAGTTCAGTGCCCTAGTGTACCTTGTTTCTTCGATGTATCAATATTTATGAATATTAAGCCATTATTCTTGAACATTGAAGCCACTAAAGAATTTCAATTAAAGAACTCTAATTAAGAGAAAAGAAGTGATCTACTCTTGGAAGACAATACCTTGTTTCTTCGATGTATCAATATTCATGAATATTAAGCCATTATTCATGAACATTGAAGCCACTAACAAATTTCAATTAAAGAACTCTAATTAAGAGAAAAGAAGTGATCCACTCTTGAAGATAATGTAATGCAAAATGTAGTAGAGAGAAGGAGATGGAGGAGGAAACAAAGGGAGAAAAGGAATGGGGTTTCATATCTTCACCTTTAAAATGGTTTTACACCAATTTTCTCAGAGGAAAGTCAAATATTTCAAAAGAAAATACAACAGGTCTATATTACCTACAATGAAAATAAGCAAAAGACACTCTAAATAGGAAATAAGCAAAACATACCCTAGATAAATAAAAATACAAAATTGATCATAGCCAAATCCTTATAGGAGGAATCAATAACTTTAGGCGCATCCTATGCTGATACAGCCATCGTGTCCTATCAATGATGCCCGTATCATTCTACTCGAGTGGGAGAGAATTCGATCCTATCGAATGTGCTGCTCTGTTGCTTTCAAACTCCTGTAAAATATTAGGTTGATGCCTTTTTAAATCATGGCGATCAAGCCATGTGTTATCAAATGTAGGTCGTTCTTTCCAAGTACAAAGTCCATATAACATCCTGCCAAGGGTCTTTAGGAACAAGTAAAGGTGTGTACAGTCCCGTATTATGTATTCGCTACTTAGCGAGTTGACATGTGTGACATCAACCAACAAGTCTTATAACATCTCTCTTAAGACTTGGCTAGATAAATCAATGTTCCTTAGCTTCAATAGTTTTTGCATACCCAAACTGTTCTGCTAGACCTCCAGCATGCAATTCTCAAATTAAAAATTCCTTTAACGAAGTGCTAGGAATGTATAATTTTTAGGATTTTAATAGATAGCCATCCTGCAAGATGAAACTATTCATCTCTCAAGTTTGCATTTAATAGATTGTAAACTTCATGAAGATTCGGACACAATATGTATTCTGTTTGATTTTATCAAAACTTATTACTTCCGCATTCATTTTTGAAAGAAGGATCAAAACTTATTACTTCCGCATTCTTTCCTTGAAAGGAAGTCACTTCACTGAAGTCGACCAATTTATTAAACTCCACTTTTTAATTACTAAACACACCCTAAGTTTCGAGGCGATCTTCTCCATTTCATTGCTATTTAGAGGCCTATGAGGCCCAATAAAGCACGGACACGGACACGGACACGGGACATGGACACGACACGATACGGACACGGCGACACGGCAAATTTTGAAAATATAGGACACGGACACGGCATAGGACATAGTGAAATAAATAAATAAATAAATAAAATAAAAAATTGATACATCTAAAGTAAAAATTTGCAATCTAATAGCGTTAAACATACATCAAGCTATAAGAACTAAGAAGTATCATTCAAAAAGAAGTACACATCAAGCTGTAAGAACTAATTTAAAGATAATAACAAAATTGAAAGACAATCAAATGCCTCATTGCCTTCATCAACAAAACATGTCCTACTGTCCAAGTAACTGAGTTCCACAAAAGTTTAAAAACTAACAATCATTACAAAATAGCAACATAAGGTAGATCATTCATCTTCAACTGCCTTATTGCCTTCATCAACAAATATTATAGTCTCTAAATCCGGTTCATCAATTGAAAGATCAGCAAACTCCAACATTCCTGCACCATTAAAGGAATCATAAGAATCTCCTCCAACATCCCACATCTTGGTCTCCTCTCTTAAATAATCTGGAGACCTCCTTGATAGAAGGCGAAGATTAGTATGCACATATACTAAATCTTCAGCTCTTTGTGGAGTTATCTTGTTCCTTTTCAATGAATGGATGAAAGAATAAGTGCTCCAGTTCCTCTCACAACCTGAAGAAGAGTAAGGTTGCCCAAGTAACCTAAGTGCTAAATTCTGAAGAATAGGAGCAGAAGCACTATGAGCAACCCACCACATGTTTGGATTAAACTCATTTCTATCTACTATTGAATCATACTCTGTAAAACTTTTGGTTGACGTGGAGAAACTATTATACTCTTGGTATGCCATTTTTCGTTCTTCTGCATTTGGAAATAACCTTTTTAAGCATTTGTTTCTCACATTAGAAATTTCCAAATCCTTATGCGGTGGCACACGATTTGGATCCTCTTGAATCCATGATGAGCTATAATACCTATTAACATAGTCATATAATTAATAAACAATAGCAATGAAAGAACAATAAAACTTTTAATCATAAGATAGAAATTAAATTAACCTTGGATTCAAAGAATGTGCTAAGCAATGTAATGGTGTATTGCTTTTATCCCATCTATCCACTAGGATCTTATGCACCACTGAATAAAAAATAGATTCATCGCCTTCTTTCTTGTTTTCATACATAAATATGATTGTCTTCACCTTTTCAATCATGGTATCCCACATTTCATATATCAAATGTAAGCATGGTTTATCTGTGTCTGCAACCCGTAGCATACTGTATATAGGCTCTATGAAAGCAAGTATATATTCAATTTTATCCCACCAAATGTCATCAAGGACTTTATCTTTGACAAACTGTGCTTTGCCAATATCATCTTCCCTATAAGAACTCCATTTATCACTGATTACCATTGATTGAAGACCCTTCTTGATCTTTCTAAATCTTTTTAACATTATAATCACCGAAGCAAAACGAGTCTCCGTAATAGCAAGCAATTTTAAGTTGACAAATTCATTAAAAATAGCCAACCTCATTGAATGCTGCATGATGAAATTTTTTATGCACATTACATCCCCTGCAATTACTGAAATCCAGCTACACTCATCAAACACAATCTCATTTGCCTCGGTGTTTTTTGCTGCACATATATTCTTCAAAGCTAGGTTGAGAGTGTGAACTACACATGGAGTCCAAAAAATATGAGAAAACCTTGCTTCAAGAAGCATCCCTGCTGCCTTACAAAAGGTGCATTATCTATAACCACTTGGACTACATTATGAGGTCCAACCTCTTCAATGATTTTAATGATCAAATTAGAGATAAAAAATTTGTCTTTATATTCTCCTTCACAATTCACAGCTCTCAAGAACATAGGCCCACTCTCAGTCACCGCTAAAAAATTTATAAGCGGTCTCCTCTGTGCATCAGTCCAACCATCACATACAATACTCACCCCTTTTTTTCCCCATATGCTTCTAATAGGGTTTAGCAACATTTCAATATTTGCTCTCTCTTGTTGAAGTAGTGTAGTTCTCAACATATTGTAGCCAGGGGGCACAAATCCAGAAATATTATTATTTGCTGCAAATTGAAAAGCTCTAACATAGTGAGGGTTTCTTGCTAGATGAAAAGGCAACCCAGCTGAATAAAACATTCTTGCAATCTCACAATATAATTGATTGCGAGCACCAGAATTAAATGACTTCTCAATAGGTGTCATTCCTGTTGCTCTTTTTTTCTTGATGTCCCTCCCATATCAAAACCTACACCTCCAACTGAGCTACTAGAAAATGCCGCTTGTCCAAATTTTGGCAAAGGAATTTGTTTAGGTATCGAATTTTTAATTCTCATCTCGACAATATCAACAACCCTTTTCATTTCCATAACATGTTCACTACTCACTTTTGGACAACCTCTAATTCCATGCCCACTAATTTTCAGCAAATGAGCCTTTACTCTATAATATGATCCCTTGTAGACTTGTTGACAATAATTACATCTAAAATTATGATTTCCTCCACCTTCTCCCAATTTCTCCATCTTAGTAATATATCTCCACAAGGGAGCATTATCATCCACAGAAGATACAGTATTTTGACTAGAATCAGGATTATTTTCAGTATTCATTTTTCTTCAACCGCAATAAAACTACATTAGTAAAGAGATATGTATTAGCAGATTAATAATTTAACAGACAGAGATTAAAGAAGCTTTAATATAATTTAACAATTTAATAACAGAGACAGCGAGAGAGAATGAGAGAGAGAGAGACAGTGAGACAGAGAGAGAATGAGAGAAAGAGAAAGAGGAAGAGATAGAGACAGAGAGATAATGAGAGAGAGAGAGGGAGGGAGGGAGGGAGGAAGAGAGAGAGAGAGAGACGTGAGAGTGAGACAGTGAGAGAGAGCGAGAATGAGAGATTGGGAGAGAAGGAGGAAGAGACAGAGAGAGAGTGAGACGGCGAGAGAGAGAGAGAGACAGAGAGAGAGTGAGACGGCGAGAGAGAGAGAGAGAGAGAGAGAGAATGAGAGAGGGAGAGAGGGAGGAAGATACAGGGAGAGAGACAGAGACATGGAGGGCAGGGAGGAAGAGACAGAAAGAGAGAGACAGCGAGAGAGTGAAACACCGAGAGAGAGAGAGAGAGAGAGAGAGTGAGAGAAAAGAAGAGAGGGAGGAAGAGACAGCGAGAGAGTGAGAGAGAGAGAGGGAGGGAGGAAAAGACAGAGAATGTGAGAGAGAGAGAGAGAGGGAGGGAGGAAGAGACAGAGAATGTGAGAGAGAGAGAGAGGGAGGGAGGAAGATACAGGGAGAGAGAGACAGAGACAGAGAGAGCATGGAGGGAGGGAGGGAGGGAGGAAGAGACGGAGAGAGAGAGAGAGAGAGAGAGACAGAGACAGGGAGAGAGAAGAACCTGCGTCCTCGCCGTGCTCAGCTCGCTGCACTCGCTCCGTCGGCCGTCGCACTCGCTCAGCTGCCCGTCGCGCCTCGGATTGTCGCTCGGCAGCTGCTCGAGGGTTTTAGGGCTTCGATCGAATCAACTGATTCCGTCGCTCAACAGTGAAGGTAAGGTTTTATTATCGGGTTTGGATCCGGGTTAATAACATTCGATCGAACCCGACCCGACCCGACCCGTTAAACAATATCTAAAATATCGCCCATGTCCCAACAGTGTCCGATTTTCTTTTTTTTTTTTTTTTAGGAAACTCTGGACACGTGTCCCATGCATGTCCGACGCGTATCCGTATCCGACACGTGTCGGACACGGACACCTCTTCCTGGGAGAGGTGTCGGTGCTTCAGAGATGAGGCCTTATACTCAGAACTAGGTCACTTAAATGTCATTGTGATCTTCCTCTGCTTTTAGCCATTTAGATCATGTCATATTCCTCATAGTTGGAAGAATACTTCTGCTCTTAGAGATTAGTTTCTCCGCAACATTCATAAAGCTTTTCTTCTATGTAATTTTATGTGCGTCCAATCTGTAAGAAACTACTATTCTGGGTGGAAAATGGTCAGCAACAACTATTAATATGCTACAAATTGCAGAGCAACCCTTTCTTTTACTTTTTCATGGAAAGAAATGTTTAAAGAACATGGCTTTTTCAAAGTTTCCATGAAACCTCTAACACTCAATCCAGTGGTCTCAGAAGTGTATTGTCCTGAATCTCTGGCTTCAAAATCCTCTTCTACTGTTATATCTGTTAAATTCCAGAGATGGTCCAAAGCATACAAATTCCCCTCTTCTTTTGATTGCTTTGAGCAAGAGATTGAATAGGCATATTCTTTGAGATGATTAAATGGCTAGAAAGATTACCAAAACTTTGTAGAGGAAGTCAATGATTTGTAGGGGCCCTTACTTGTCATGATGGTTAAGGCTTGCTCACGTGTTTGTGTTGCATGGATTTGAGTCATGGAGATAGTGTCTGTGCAACAAGAGTAAGATTATGTCACTTGTACATGCCTTGTCTCATAGAATAACATTTTTATATGGTGATAATTTTGTCCTTAAAACAATATCATTCTGTTTCTCAGCGGACTCTAGTTTGCTTTATTGATATTAGAAATTCTAAATATCTAATGCAAAGACTTGAATCTATAACATGTAAATTTACTTTCCTGAAATTCAGATAACCAGATGATTGAGTCATCAAGTTCTGTTCTGATCATTGGAGGTGGTCCAACTGGCATTGAACTTGCTGGAGAGATCGCTGTCGACTACCCAGACAAGAAGGTTACGGTGGTCCACAAAGGCTCGAGATTGCTGGAATTCATAGGGAATAAAGCTTCCAAAAAGACAATGGATTGGTTGTCATCAAAGAAAGTTGAAGTGCTTCTGGAGCAGTCCATAGACTTAAGCTCTTTGTCAGACACAGAAAAGGTCTACTACACAACAGCTGGAGAAAAAATATCAGCTGATTGTCATTTTGTTTGTGTGGGAAAGCCACTAGGTTCTTCATGGCTACAGCAGTCCATTGTTAAGGAATCTTTGGACAAGAAGGGACGGCTAATGGTGGATAACAAGTTAAGAGTCAAAGGCCAGGAGAAAATTTTTGCAATTGGAGACATCACTAATATTCCTGTAAGTCAGCCCTTTCATCTCACTTTGTTGTAAATATTCTCTTGCCTTTGGGGATTTTATGCAAGCCATGAAATCATAGGGAGCTATCTTTTTATATCAAAAATATTGACCCATACTGGTTCTGGAACAAGCCATGAAATCATAGGGCTCTGGAACAACATGTGCCGGTTCAACATCATTATTTCGGACCATACAGGCCAATTCATAAAATGGGCGTACAGGCCCATCCATACACTTTTCAGATGCCAAGTGTACTATGTTAATACCAGCACAAAAAGAAGTCCTTAGTCTCTAATTCAGAATTTTCTGAGCTAGTAGTTAGGAATATTTGATCGAGATCCATGTTGCATCATATCTAACTAAATCCTTTGTTTAAATTAATATGTAATGTCATGTTAGCATAATGCTGAATAAAGTCTTTTTCTGTTATGTGCACATAAAACTGATTCTACGACATGAAAGTGAAAAGTATATATTTTCTGAGTTTCTTCAATACAACATCCAACGGAGGCAGTAGTGTTGAGATCTAGTTACTGATATGCTGCTGATAGGTGCTTTGTTTCATGTGGACAGGAAATTAAACAGGGATACCTTGCTCAGAAACATGCATTAGTGGTTGCAAAGAATTTGAAGCTGCTGATGCAGGGAGCCAGTGATAGCAAGCTGGCCACTTATAGTCCTTCTTATGAACTGGCAATTGTGTCCTTGGGAAGGAAAGAAGCTGTGGCACAGTTCCCGTTTGCGACCATGATTGGGTGCTTACCTGGCATAATTAAATCAAAAGACTTGTTTGTGGGCAAAACCAGGAAAGAGATGGGGCTGGATCCCTGAATGAAAAGAGGCTTGTATTGTGTGTGGTATGTTAGATGATTACAAATGATCTGGTATTTGTGATTGTCTTGAACTTTCAAAGACCATGTTGTAGCAGATGAAGTGAAAGGTAAAAAAACTGACAGAAGCCTGGCCTTCTCTTGAAATGAACTGTTGTAATAATTGGTTATACCTAATAAAGGTGGTGCTTTGTAATTTTCATAACTGTGAGTTTCGTGGCAATAAACTTCAAAGAGATTGAACAGTACTGTGTTATTTTCCTTGGATTGTTTATTTCATACTCGTGATAAATTAAATAATAATTATGTAAAAAGTCGTAAATTAAAATAGCAAATATGCTTAGTGTTTTTTAGTGATCCATTGATAGGGTCTCTCTCTCTCTCTCTCTCTCTCTCTCTCTCTCTCTCTCTCTCTCTCATATTTGCTGGCCTGTGAAACTCTTGGACAGTATGGACAATAGTTCCAAGTTTATTTTCATTTTTATCAAAATACTCATCAGATAATTTTAGCTTTTTATTGATATATGGAAAATGGAATAAGGAGAAAATTGTGTTTAGTGAAACAGGGCAAGTTCCACTGAAAATCCACCCATGTTTTCCTGAAGAAACATCTTTGGGGGAATATTGAAATTTTAGTATGGAGAAACGCTCGGTGATTCCAATACGAGGGTGCCATTCAAAATGCTGCCAAGATACAGTCATGGCGTACAGGTGGTGAAGAGATCTAGTGAAACCGATGAAGCCACAGAAGCCGTGGATGATCCTTAAGCATAGTGGATATGATTGCAGATGGCCCTTCGGACGATGTTAAAGTTGATCCTAACATGCTCGCAAGCAGCCGGGAGGAATGGAGGTCTGATATCATAAGTAAATTCTTAGGTAGATCTATTCCCATAGATTCTCTAAGTGATATTCTTGCTAGGATTTAGCCAATTTCTGCCCCTTTTTTGGCAATGGATATAGAATTGGGATTTTATTCGTTTAGACTGACCTTTGAGGAGGATATGATAAAGGGTCCTTACGAAGGGCCCATGGTCCATAAGGGGACAGATTCTTAATCTGGAAACTCGAAGTCTTTATAAATATTGTTATCAAACTTGGCATGCCATTTTGAGTAGATGACAAATTACGGTGTCGCTTGCCAGAGGAAGATTTGCTCATATGCGTATTGATATTGATCTTGCCAAGCCTTGAGGCAAGCCACCTCAGGGGGTTATAGGCATGAGAAAGGTCCAAGTCAGATTTTTTTTATGAGGACTTGCCAAATTTCTGATTTGCATGTTGTAGGGTTGGGCACATAGTGTCAAACTATCCTAATCCGCCAAAGAGGAAGGTGTCATAGGCTGCGGAATGAGATGAAATGCACACTGACCAGGCAAGAGGCAAAGGTAAGTAACCAGTGGGTTCTACTAATGGTGCCTCTAAAAGGAAGAAAATGACGATGACTTAAGGGTTGGTCGTGGCTAAGGGGTAATCGGCGAGGTGGATAGAGCAAACTGCAACTGCTTGCTATTTTAAATTGTATTGAAGCATCCAAAAAGGATGCTTTATATTCATTGCAAATAGTTCAAGTTCATTTCCTGCTTTAACATTATTATGTTTGTATTATCAAAGACTAAAAGAGTACTTACTAAGGTTATCGCTATTGCTAGAAGGCTGGGCCGTCGTTGGAGCGTAGAGGCTATCTCCCTGGGGGGATCCTAATGATAAGGAAGAAGGATGAGATGAGGGTTTCACCATTCTACAACTATCAATCCCTCTAGGGAATAGTCTCC
Source organism: Typha angustifolia (assembly GCF_048772165.1). NCBI lineage: Eukaryota > Viridiplantae > Streptophyta > Magnoliopsida > Poales > Typhaceae > Typha > Typha angustifolia. The sequence continues at coordinate 10,134,802 of NC_133253.1, read as the reverse complement.
TTTAAAGATGTGCCCATTTGAACCTTGGTGGAATATATGCTAATTCTAATTACATTATTAGATGTAAGTAGTGGTATAAATTATGTTATTTAAACTCCACTAGTGCACCATGTCTTTTTCCTTGAACCCTTTTTTTTTAGAAATTTAATTACATTATTAGAAGTAAGTTGTTGCATAATTTATATTATTTAAATTATTTAGACACAATAACATAAATTATTTATGTCTAAATAGTTTATGTTATCTAGATGTAAATTGTTGGTATTTTAATGTTATTAAGGACGCAGGGAGAAGAGAGGAGGTAAACCATTTTCCTTAAACCCCAAAGTCCAAGCTTTTTGAAATTTTATTGGTAGTAATTGTCTTATGGGAACTTGGTTATTCTGGGCCCCCATTCATCTTGACTAACAACTACCCTAGAAGGGTTAGGGTGTGTGATCGGCTTGACAAAGACCCCACTAATAAAACTCAGCTATCGATTTTCCCTAATTGTTCTTTCAGACATTTGGAAAGAACTGGGTTTGATCATGCTCTATTAGTGTTTTTACATTTTAATGCCATGCCTAGAACTAATCGTCATTTCTATTTTGAGCATTTCTAGTTTGAATATGAGGAGGTTAAGAATATTGTTAAGAATGAACGGACTCATTCTCCTCTATTTTTTCTTTTACCTTAATTTGACTAATGTTAAGCATAAAATTTGTTACTGAAATAAGCATAGTCTAGGCAAGCTAGAAAATAAGATTGCTGAAGTTAATTTTATTATTTCTGATCTTGAAGCTAAAGATTGTGTTTGGAATCTCCCACAAAAAAAAAAAGGCTGTGAGCTTGTAAATTGCTTATAGAAAGCATACTACTCTTCTTAAGCAGGTGGATCTTTTGAAAAGACCAAAATACAAAATTTTCCCAAATTGCTACGTTGATTAAAAGGTGCCGAAATTTGTATTCTATATATTATCTCCTAATTCTAGTTATTATGTTGATAGCCGGATGGTATTGTGAATGAATTTTTTGAGTTTTATATGAATATTTGAAACATCCACATGTTGAATGTGGATAGTGCAATTTTGCTTGTTTTGCCTTCCCTAGAGCCTCTGAACAATCAAGCTCACTAAGCAATTTACCTTGAAAGAAATTAGAGTTACTTTGTGATCTATATCCAGTAAAGCCTTGGTCCTGATTGTTTACATGCTGACTTTAATAAGAGGTATTGGGATATTGTGGGAAACTCTTTCTATGAGACTTTTACCTTCTTTTAGAAAAATACCTTTCTACCTATTAACTAGGGGAAAACTCATATTGCGTTGACTCCTAAGAAGCCAAATCCTACTATTGTGAACATTTTTTATCCTTATATCCTCATACAATACTATATAGACTGTTAACCAAAGTGAAGCTTAATAGAATAAAGCCCTTCCTTCCTAGCTTAATGAGCATTGAACAATCTATTTTTGCGGCAAGGAGATCAATTCCTTATAACACTATTCTTGCCCAAAAGATAGTGCATTCCATTTATATGGGTAATAGAGAAAACCCTTATATGACTTTAATGTTAGGCATGGAAAATGCTTGATAAGGTAAGCTAGAATGCAATCTTAGAAATAATGAGATACATGGGGTTTGTGCAAGTTTGAGTTGACTATGTTTAAGACGATATGAGTAGTCTCAGCATATAAGTACTCTTCCTTTCTAGGCCTCAAGTTCGAGCTTATATTTTTTCTCCAAGTTTTACATTTATGAGTAATGGTAATGTGTCTCCCTAGATGAAAGGTTCCTATGGCATTAGACAAGGTGACCTATTATCTCCCTACCTTTTAATTCTTATTTCTCAAATTCTATCTGCTATGTTAAACCAAGCAATGAACATTGAGTGAGCTTGAGGGTTTCACCATTTTTAATAATACAAAGATTTGTCACATTATGTTTGTTGATGATATATTAAAAATCACTAAAATTATGCTATTAATTGTGATGCTTTAAATACTATTATGGTTAATTACTTATTGCTTACCAATCAGTGGGTTAGTCACACTAAATTAGCATTACACATTCCTACGTTTACCAATCCTATTATCGGTAAGGACATAGCTGCTAGTTTCGGTATCCATCACGGCTCCTTTACTTTTACTTGTCTAGGGCTATCCATCTAGTTGTCCATGCCTAGGTCATCTAGTTTACTAACTTAGTTAGTAGTCTAGGAGAACCTTGGGGGTGGAAATTGGCCCACCTAACTTAGATAGGGTGTGTTATTTTAATTAAATCTATTATTATTTTCCTTCTATCTTACCTTTTGGGTAATTCTCCTATATTTCTATGATTGTTCTTGATAAGATCAACTACTCTACTAGATTTTTTCTTTAGGTTAAATGGGAAATTTCTCAAGGTCTTCACCTTATTAGGTGAGATAAGTGCCAGTAGCCTTTAGCAAATAGTTAGTTGGAGATCCGCAATCTTTATGACAATAGAGTGAACCTCTCTGGGTTGAGAGCTATGGATAACCCAAATAAGATCTGCATGAAACAAATTCTAAGTCAATTTAGACTTCGTAGACCCTAATGTAAGCTTAAGACCACCAAGAATAAAGCTATGATTTATAAACATTTCCGTAACTCTAAGTTGTCTTAGAGAAGGTATACTCTTGGTTATTAGAGATGATAGATCCACTATCATTATAGCTAATCCTAAATTTTTTTCGGTCCATAAGATCCTCTAGTGTATCTTAGTTTTTAGGTAGAAATGGTTGGAATGCTCAAAAGATGGGTACTTATTTTGGTCCTATCATTTGGGAGATTGTTTATTCTTACCCTATCCTTTCCAATTCTATTGTTGATAAATTGGTAAGGTCTTCTTTTCCCTCAAGTTGTCTCCATATCCTCCTCTATTACTAAATTTCAGTCATATAGTGATTGGATTTCTACCTGGATGGATGGCCTCCACATCTTCCTCTATTCTCTCTTTTTAAGCTAGTCTACCTCTTACCCTTTAGCACGATAAAGTTGAGGATATTTGCCACATCCTTATCAGTTGTTCTACCACAAGACAATTTTAGGCCCATATAGAAAGACAGTTGGATATTAATTTCATATTTAAAGACTCGTGGATAGGAGGTGGCTGGATTAAGGAAGGGAAGAACAGGACCAAGAAGCAACAGCCTTCACATAAGGCATCCTCCTCATGTGTTATGGTACCTATGAAAAAATCAAAATGAAGTTATATTTCAACAAAAATCCTCATACACGTTGGACTAGCTCGTTCACGAAACTCTTGTGCTATCGCATAAGTATGATTCATCCAATCTATTGTTGACTCCTAGCAGGTAAGCACAATGTCAAAATGATGCTTGTGTGCTTTTGCCCAATTGGGGCAAGCAAATTCAACTCTAATACAACATGTTTAGGCTGCTCATGTAAGGGTTGGTTTTGTTTGTCACAACTACTTTAGGAAACCCATTTGAGTTGGAGCTTAGGGATACTTTGCACTTGATCTGCTTCATACTGGTGCACAAGCCCTTCTTAAATATGCTCTCCAAATAGGTAAAGATAGGTATTCCCTCTCAGAAGCTATCATTTTTTAATCTAATTCAAAAATTCTCATTCAAATTTTGTTTTAAAAAAAAAAGATTCTTCGTGACGCTTGTTTTATATCTTTAATGAGCACTTATTATCTTTTTTTACTAACATCTCTTTGAGCCACTGTTATAGGAAGGTTAAATAATCTACAAATTAGTTAGCGCCCTGTGCTCCTTTTAATAAATTTATTATGTTTGTATAGGTGCGATATTACCGAGTGTGTTAGAAATTGTGAGAACAATTTCATAATTCTTATGTCTGTACTTGTATTTGTCCCTCTTGAAATCAAATTATTTGCCGATAAGTTATCACAATATATATAGGAGTCGTTCATTAAAAATATCAATCTCCACATCATCAATAAATTGATGTAAGTGTACATGCTACGTATTTAGCTTCTTGTGTGTGTGTTATGCAACACATCATTGTTTGTACTTGACCAAGAAATTATAGCTTCTCCAAATGGAGAAACATGACCGAAAGTAGATTTACAATCATCTATATCCCCAGCAAAATCAACACCTGAATGTCCTATAGCTTTTATTTCATCAGCTTTACAACATAAGTTTGGGTCTTTTGTACCTTCAATATACTTAAAAAAATCTCTCTTATCCCTTTTCAATGCATTAATCTAGAGTTACTTTGATACCTCTTAATAAGACCTACAATATAACTTATGTCAAGTCGTGTACATCGAATAGCATATATTAAGCCTTCTTCTACTTGTGCATAAGATACACTTAGTTTCTTACATTATTAAGTTTGGTAATCTCCTTTAGATAACTTAAAACTTTTCTCAACTGGTTTTGATATTTGTTACATTTTTTATGTTAAATCTTTTAATGATTGGATCAAGATACTTTTCCTAACTTCAGCAAAGCATTTTTATTATTTTTATACTTAAGACATATGATGCATCTCACGAATTTTTTATTTCAAATTAATTATTATTTCCATCTAATAGAACATCATTAATATATAAATAATTATGACAACATGACTCCCATTTCTCATGAGATATACACCGTGATCTAACTTATTTACAACAAATCCAATCTTTAGCTTTATGTTAAATTTTTCATCTAAAAGTTCAAAAGTTCTTTCAACATCAAATCAAGTAATCTTGCTTGCAGTTTTTTTTAAAAGATCTTCTCGCGTTTTATATTTACCTTTTGTTACCTTTGTCAATATTGTGAAAAAAAAAATAGTTGGAGAATTTATTTGAGGGTGAGAAACGATTTTGATTTTTTTTTGTTTAAATATTTCTCTCAAAATTTGACATACATTATTTCTTGCTATATTGACTTTGTATATATGATTTGATATCATGATTTGCCATAAGACTGCCATATTTGTTATTTTTGTTAAGTTGGAACTTTTTGAAAAGTTTTGATCATATTTTTTTACTTTCTAGGTTTTATTGCAAATTGTCTTGTTTGATGATCATTGTGTTTGAATCTACTTGAAAACTTTAAAAAATTATGTCGACATAAATTGCTTGGAGGTAATTGCAAAACTTAAAGGGAGATTTGCACTAAAAAGTCCCTCAAATTAGTAAAAATTAGCTCTCCTATTATCAAATTATAATTTTAATTCTTTTCTACTAATTTAGTCTAATTTACCCTCTTTCTAGCCCAATGTAACCCAACCATTTAATCTAATCTATTAATCATTTTATTAAATCTCTAACTCATTAAACCTCTTTTCTTTTATCTCTCTCTCTCAGTTATTTTTCTCATTACACATCAAATTGATTTTTCCTCTCATCACCATTAAACCCAACTTCCTTTCTCATAAGTCCGTCTTCCTCTTCTTTATCTTCTCCCACTTCTTCCTCTTCTTCCCTTTTTTGCCTGCGAGTGCTTCACCTACTGCCCATGCCCATCAGAGGTTTCTGCTCTCATGAGCAACTCTCATCACACTCTATTGTTTGTTGCTTTACTTTTAAAATTTTCTTTTCTTTATTCTTCTTGCAAGTTTTGCTCACTATAGACAAATTGAGTCTGATATTTGTTTTGGAACTCATTTGGTCATTTATGATGTTTTATAAAGTAATTCTTCTTGGGTTTTGTTTTCTCCTTTTTTTTATTTTTTAAAATTTTATCATCTAGGTGACCTCTTGTTGATCTTTTTTGTTATGTCTATTTTGGGAATTTACTTTGAAGTGATTTAATTTAATTTGTTTTTATACTAAGCAAGAGTCTATGGTACCTTTTTAATATTCCTTAATTTGCAAAGTCACTTTATTTTGTGAACTTTGTATTAGTGTTCTATTAGCTATAATTTTGTTTTTCTTTTCAATTTTTGTTCATTTTTGTGTTTTTTCAATCAGATAAGCTGTTGCATATAATTTGTTCTTTAACCTAAGACCTAAGTTTACTCTAGGAACTATTAGCATACATTTCCAAATCGCACACCACAACTTCTTGATTCCACCTAAGGAGGTAGAACTTAACTAACTTATGTAAGTCAAAAGTTTATAGATCGATTTGTAGCTAAAGGCGCCGGATTTAGAAACATACCAAACAAGCTTGTCCTGTTGTTATGAGGATGAGAACTTAATTGGATCTGGGCCATCCAGTCAATGATAGAATGAGGAAAGATACCTTTTTATGAGGGCTAATTCCAATCATTATCCAATATGAAGTCACTAATTTTGTTGATATTATTCAGTAGAGTAACCTCCTCCAGACAACAGCGCGATGACCATTTATTATCCAAGATATTAATTGATGCACCATTACCAACGACCCATAAAGCGTTGGAGAAGGGAGCATCCCTTATATGTTTAATTGCTTGTCGAGTTCAAGAGAATTTTGAGAAAAGGAGAGGCTCTCCATAAGGTTGAGTCTTTGAAATACTAGTGTTTTAGAGCTTCGTGAGCATCCACCTAGCAAGTTTCGTTATCAGGTCTTTATTTAAAATGGTCAAATCCTTGATACCCAAACCACCCCTATTTAGTGGTTTACACAACATATCCAGGCTACCAACGAGCAAAGACGGAGTCAGAAGCCAATCGGACTACTCTAATCATTGCTAATTTTGGAGCAGATTTAGGAGGATGTGTTGATAGATTTCATTGAGACTTGTTACAACCTGATCCAAAATCAATACTGGTGAGGAGGAGAATTGGGAAGCTAAGGTAGGGGTTTGATCTACTTTTTGTAGGTAGATTAATGGTGGGAGTGGTTCAAATAGAGGATGAAGGTGTTTTGGGGGAGTTATGAGGGTAGTTTTGCAAAAGAGGCATGTTGGCTATTTGGGGAAGTATTTGGGGCAAAGATGGAAGGAATTTTAAATGTTGGGTAGTTGTTTGTAAGTAATGCAAAATGTGGGGTTAATGGAGGGAAGCCTAGGTTAGCTATGTGCTGAGGGCTATGGAGGCTTAGGTCTTGGGTAGGATTTGTAGATGAGGACGGAGAGTGAGGTGATTGACTGAAGGGAGGTTCGCTAGAGTAAGGAGGGAGAAGCAGCGGAGGGGGATGCTAGGTCGTGTGGAGGAGCTCAACGTGGGTTATTGAGGGGAAGAGAAGATGAGGACAAAAGATGGCTCAAAGTGTAACACCAAAAAAAAAAAACTGATGCATGCGCCAACCTAGCCTGCCCACCGTCTTCTCTTCCTTATTCTCCTTCTTCTTCTTCTTTCGTGCACACCATCGCTGCCACTCCTCTATTTCCCTTTTCACCCCACCATCTCTCTCTCCCTCTCCTCTCATGCTACCAACATTGGAGTCGACGAAGCCTCAGACCTGGAGCTGGCGAAGCCAAGTCGTAGAACCCTCTCCATAAGCCCCTACCCCTTGTTAAATTTTAGTAAATCGATCCCTCCCCCTTGCTGTCGTCGGAGTCCTCGGCGGCTGACGACTTCGCGTCAAGTTGCTGGTCCAAGAGCTTCAGTGGAGGGGAGGAGGGGAGGAGGGGAGAAACCCCCTAAATGGGCTTCGGGCCCGTAGTAAAGGAAGGGAGGGACCTCCATGGCCGACGGCCATGGAGTGCGCCTCGCCGCCCCGTTGGCCACCCCGGCCACAGGGTGAGCTGCTCCCGCTACCCCGTAGGCAGGGAGGACAGACGGCAACTCCACCGCGGCTCAAGCTATGCCCTGCCACCATCGAGCCGAGGCCTTTTCCTCCTCTTCTCCTCTCCTTCCCTTCGGTTAACCACCCACCTCGAGTGATGGACGTGGGCCGCCAGCCTCGAAGGTGGGCTACCGATGACATGGGCAACCGACAGCATCGGGGCCTCCCCCACTTTGTCTCCTTTCATTGGAAGGAGATGGCGAGAGAGGATCCCTTGGTGGGCTACAATTTAGACCGCAGCCCATGAAGCTAGTGGGCTGCAGTCTAAACCGTAGCCCTTAGAGCTAGTGGGTTGCGGTCTGAATCACAGTCCATGGAGCCCGTGGTTGCAGTTTGAACTGCAACCCATGATCTATACCCACCTTGCCTTGTTGGGTTGGGCTCGAGCTCAACCCAACATCGCACCTATGCACCAACCTAGGCCCAATGGGGTTATTTGGACCCTATAAGCCCCATTTCTCTATTATCACCTTGTTAATTAGCCTAACCACTCCCCTAAAGATAAATTCTTATTACCTAAATAGTGTCAATTTTATGATGACATGGAACTCACCATAGGGAACCCTTGACTCATGTGATATGCCTAAACCTAAATTCTCTAATAAGGTAATAATTTAATCAATTCGCTAACCTTACATATGGCTTGTGTGAATTGTTAGGATCGATACTGCGCGAGGAGGATTTTGAGATTTCGAAGAAGCCGGCTAGTTGAGGAGAATTATAGTACTGTGAAGATCCCCAATTGAGTAGAGTTTATATGAGTTTAGAACAATGTAGTTGCTACTATTATACTTTTCCTAATGTTATAAGAATGACAGTGTTAACACATGCATTTAGTATAACTATTATGTTTCCCAGTATACGTAGTTGTTGATCATATACTTTTCATGATATTGTAGGAATGTTAATATTAACATATGCATTTAGTGTACCATGATGTATCCTGGCACGTGCAGTTGTTGATAGTATACTCTTCATGATGCTATGGGAATGTTAATGTTAGTATATGTATTAGTGTAATTATGATCTACATGTATCCTAGTGTGAGACACTCTTGTATAAATATCTATAGTGAATATAGAATATAATGACTATGATGACTATGGCATGACTTATATATCCACAGATACTACACCACTTCCACATATCATTAGTAGTCGTGTTCTAACTAGGCAGTGCCCTCTACTCGCTCAGCCCGGGGTTAAGGGTAGAGTATAACGTATATGACTTATACTATTAACGGTTAACACCTAAGGTTGTTAGCCTGAGTGGGCAAATTCTTATATATTAAGTCATGGATCTTATCAGCACTTTTTCAATTTTATTATGGCAAATCAACACGTCCAAAAAAATTATTAAGGCATGGACTCAATATATTGAACTTAAGCATCATATAAAGCACTGTAATTTTAACGCCTACAAAAGACTAATTAGTTCAAAGTTACTAATAGGTTGATGACATGGATGTTGGCAATTCTCCAAACTATGTAAACTAAATTAGACCCAAACCCAAACTGTGTAAACTAAATTAGACCCAAACCCAAACTGAATACCAAAAGGGATCTAGTTTTGCCATGTCAGAATCCATCTTAGTAAAATGCCGAATTGATTAGCATTTGACCTAGAAGATAAATCATTGGCAAGTTCAACATCTTTTTTATAGGTTATATGGTTGATCTTATCAATACTTACTAAGGCACGAAATACTAAACTTAAGTATTAGATAAAACACTATAATTTTTAGCACCTCTTAAAAAGAAGAACACTAAAATGTTTAACATTTTATTTGATAGAAAATAGCTTTTCATCTTATAAGTAAAACACTAGCAAATTAAATTTTTACCATCATATTAAAGATATGGATGATAATCTAGTAAAAGTAAACCTCTTTTGACAATTTGGGTGAGATCAATTTCAATAGATAAACGTGGAGGTAAGGGCTAGTTTGGTCAAAATCTCCCTGCTATTTGCAAAAGTCCCAAATAAATGAAGGACCCATCAAATGATTGAGTTATTGACAAAACTAGGTCTATTTTTAAATTTATTTGCCCAAATAGATAACATCCAAACTTAAATATTAAAAGAGTATACTCGGTTATATTGGCTCCACTCATGACATTGGGTTCATTGTGATGAGCTTATTTATTTAATTTAATTTTTGCTTGAAGAAATAAAAACTTTTTGCTCGCGTGCGTTCAAATGCAAAGGATTGTTTCGAATGGGCCATGAGAATGCTTGCACGCGTTCACAAAAACAAAGAACGTGATTTGCACATTCGAGCACGACCGTTTGAATGCCTGCACACATTCGCAACGATAGAGAACGGTATTTGTACATTCGAACACGATTGGGTGCGTTCGAACACACCGCGACAAAAATTGTTAGTTTGTTAGGGTTTTAACTTGGTTGTTTGAGTCCCAAGGGTGAGCCTTTATAAATATATAGAGAAAACCCTAATTGGGTTTATCTGATAATTGGAACGGCATTGTTGCCCTTATCTCTCCTTCTTGGTCTAGCCATTGGCACCCTCTCCCACCTCCTTCCTTCCATCGCCTAAGTCCTTGGTCAGCTTCCTCTAACTCCTAATCCTTCTCTTCTATAATAACTTCTCGCCCTTCACACTAAAAGAGCTCTCCTAGCACATATCTAGTCATTAAGGGGCTAACAAGCTAGAGTTCATCCGTTGGAAAGCTCTCTCCAAAATCAAGCCATCCAAACCCTGTGATATTAGATTTTTTGGAAAGCTCTCTTCAAGGGCGATAATATATCCAAAATTCAAAAAGATCCAATGGCTAGATCCTCTGTAGTTCCTTTCCAAAGTCACATCCTTAAACTGGTGCAGAATCGTTACTCTTCGGATCAAGTCATCTTGTAAAACTAGTATTAGAACTAACGTTCCTTAGACCATTATGGCTACCACAAGATTGAACGCAGCAAAGCAGACGAGTGACCAAGGCTTGGAAATGGACCACATGGCTCCATCAAGATCGCCATCGCCACAGAGGTTGCGAGGACGAACGGAAGACCTTTCTGATCTCTCGTAAACCCTAGCAATCATGGCACAAACGATGTTAGAGATCAAGGCAACCCTAGTGGACATAAACCAAAATCTTCCAAGGTGTACACCTAAGCATATCAATCATGGATAGGTTAATCAAGGCAGAATCCTACCTAAAAACAACAAGGAAGATCCAGCCAGGGCTGCAGCTTCTATGGCTCCGCCACCAGTTGCTGCCTAATCAGATCGTCGACCTCCACCTCATGATCATTATCAAATATACGAGGATCGTCCCTTACCACAAGATCGGGTCCAGCAAGGACCGATCCTAGCAGCACTATGGTAGCAATGCGATGAACCATAAGGGCGCTGCACCGATTTGCCACCCTTGCACCCAAGGGCTCTCATGGCCCCATACCCAAAGGAGGAACCTTGGGAGGTCTATAATGTCATAGAATGTATAATAGATGCATGTGTTAATACTAACATTTCTATAATGTCATAGAATGTATAATAGCTACAACTACATTATTCTAGACTTATATAAACTCTACTCACCTGGGGGGTCTCTAAACTACTCTAGTTCTCCTCAGCTAGCCAGCTTCTCCGGAATCCCAAAATCCTCCTCACGCGGTGTTGGTCCTATTAATTCATGCAAGTAAAGCCATACGTAAGGTTAGTGAATTAATAGAACTAATTATCTTATTAGAGAATTTAAGTTTAGGCATATACATGAGTCAAGGGTCCCCTAGGGTGAGTTCAATGTCATCCTATAATTCACACTATTTAGGTGATAATAATTTGTCTTTAAAAAAGTGGTTAGGCTAATTAATTAGGTGGAATAGAAAAATGTTGCTATAGGGTCCAAATGACTCCAAATAGGTCTAGGCTAGAGTGTTGGGTTGGCTCGAGCTCAACCTAGTAAGGTAAGGGAGGCCTTGGTGGGCTGTAGTCCAATTGCAGCCAACAAGGTTAGCTGTGGTGGGTTAGGGGGTCCAACCACAACCCACCCAAATCTTTGGTTTAGTGGGTTGCGATCAAACCGTAGCCCATTAAAGGCTTGGGTTGGTGGGCTGCGGTTTGACCAAGAGATGGGTGGGGGTTAGTTTAACCCCCACCCTCCCCTACCATCTCCTTCGAAGGAAGGAGATAGAGTGGGAGAGGAAAGGGGCCTGGTGTTGCCGATAGCCCACGCCGCCGGCAACCCGCCCTCGAGGTCGGCGACCCTCACTGGGGGGGGGGGATGGCTAGTCGAAAGGAAGCAAAGCTAAAGAGGAGGAGAAGGGCTCAGCTCGGCTCGATGGCGGCGAGCGTAACCTGAGCTGCGGTGGAGTCATTGCCCGTCTTCCTTGTCTACGGGAGAGCGAGAGTAGCTCGCCCCACGACTGGGGTGGCTGACGAGGTGGCGAGGTGCACTCCATGGCCGGCAGCCAAGGAGGTCCCTCCTCCCAACACTACGGCCTGAAGCCTGACTAGAGAGGCCCCCTTCCATCGGAGCTCTCGGATCGGCGGCTAGACGCGGAGTTGTCGGCCGTTGAGGTCTATGATGACGACGAGAGGGAAAAGGATAATTAATGAAATTTAATGGCGAGGTAGAGTCTTACTGGGGGTGTCGTGCGATTGGCATCGTTGGCTCCAGCATCGGCAACCCGAGAGAGAGGAGAGGGAGGGAGAGAGAGATAGCAGGGTGGGAAGAAGAAGAAGAAGAAAAGGAGAAGAGAAGGATGGACTGGACGGGGTGGCAGGGGTGCTGGGACGCACGGACGTGCTCGGCGCGTGCACAGGTCCCTCCCCTTTTTTTATAATTTTTAACGTGTTACAGGTGGCAAGGAGTGAAGGAAGGCAGAACTCGAGATCGAGCTTGAGTTGGTGCGAGGGCGGCCATGATGCGTGGCCCTCGGCGGCTGCGGAAGGGACTAGGGGCCCTACTACGAGGGAGTAGCGACGGTGAAAAGCTACGGTGGAGCCACTCCGATGTAGGGGTAGCTTCCCATGGCTGTGGCTGTTGAATTTAGCCACCCAACCATCGCTAGCGGCTATGGCGGTCATCACTGGCCGATAGTTGGCCCGAGGAAGTTGGCCGTGGCCACCGGTGGGCGTGGGAGCATTGCACCCGTGGCCACCAGCCTCGAGTTTGCTACAGCGTGAACTACCATCGCTAGTGCTCTTCCAGCTAGTGCCGGTGTGAACAGTGTTTGGGGCTTGGGTGTGGGGGGGTCCTATGGGAGGGAACGGACGTGGCGCCGGGGGTTGGGAGCGACTGAATGGCCGTCGGTGGGAGACTAGGGTTTTCAACCCTAGCTCCCACTACGGGTAGGGAAGATAGCTCAGGGGCCATCTCTAGCGACTGCCTCGGTGTTGATGTGGTGACGAGCTCGACCTGCAGGGATGGAAGGCGTTCTTCCTCGATCAGAGGAAGGGTTCTCGCCGATGGTTGGGTCTCCTCTCCACCTCCTTCATGATTTGAAGTTAGTGGCCGTGGCTAGGCTATTTCTGATCGCTATCCAGATCTGACACCTTGAGGGCAAGGTGAACAGAAGTGTGGTGGAGTGATACGACTCAGTTATATTAGCTTCACTCGCGACATTAGGTCCATTGGGATGATCCGATTTACCTAGTTTAGTTTTGGTTTTTGCTTGAAGAAATAAAAGCTTTTTGCCGAGAGGCATTCTAATGCAAAGGACCACGTTCGAACGGGCCATGCGAACGCCTATGTGCATTCACAAAAACAAAGAACATGTTTTGCGTGTTTGAGTGCCTACATACGTTCGCAACAATAGAGAATGGTATTTGCGCGTTCGAACGCGTTCAAACACACTGTGGCAAAAATTGTTAGTTTGTTAAGGTTTTAACTTGGTTGTTTAGATCCCAAGGGTGAGCCTCTATAAATGTGTGGGGGAAACTCTAATTAGATTTTTTTGATAATTAGAACGGCATTGTTGCCCTTATCTCCCTCCTTCATACTCTAGCCATTGTTGCCCTCTCCCACCTCCTTTTTTCCATCGCCCAAGTTCTTGCTCGGCTTTCTCTAACTCCTAATCCCCCTCTTCTATATTAACTTCTCCTCTTTCACACGAAAAGAGCTCTCATAGCACCTATTTAGCCACTGAGGGGCTAACAAGCTAAGGTTCTTCTGACTTTTGGTCACTATTCAGTCGATATCTTAAGATTTAGCTATCCACACTCTACGATCTTAGATTCATTGGAAAGCTTTCTTTAAGAGAGACAATATGTCCAAAATTTAGCAAGATCCAACGGCTAGACCCTTTGTAGTTCCCTTCGAAAATCATGTCCTCAAACTAGTCCAGAACTGTTATGTATCGGATCAAGTCATATTTTACTACCTGTTGAGCTTTTACTCATCTAAAAGCAAAGATTAGCATTTTTTAAAGTAAAATGCTAATAAGATTAGCACTTTTATTAAAACAATATTCTTTACCAAGTTCTTTTAGTCTAAGGTCTTTACTTAGAAAAATACTAATAATATCAGTATTTTAGTTTTAGATAAATAAAATGCTTAACTGTCAAGCATTTTACTTAGAGCTATAACTAAATAGACCTCTTATGATATTTAAGTTAGCAAATGATTCAATAAGAATTATTAGTTTTCTCTCCTAATCGACGGTTGAGATTAAATAATACTAAATAAAATTAACTAAAAGTACCTATGAACCGAAAGTATTAGTAATATTTTATTTCTCTCTCTTAGCTATTTTTTTAATAAAGAAAAAAAAATAATAAATGGATAGAAGTCGTTACTCCTACCATTAAGGAAATAGTTATAAAGATAAGCAATAAGAGAATACTTAAATTCTAAATATTTTTATCAATTAATCTAGTTACATATGTAAAATATCTTATATACCCTTTAATTTATTAACAGATAAAAATTAATTTTATAACTAATTGGTTAGTATGGAATCATTACTCATTTAAGTGTAGGTTAAATAAGAGCTACTTTGTTAAAAAAAAATTTCTCCAATGATTGGACTGGTAAAGAGCCGTTGATTTCCTTAGGCAGCTTCTGTTGCTTCCAACCGTTGGAGATAAGTCAGCGTCCTTCCTTTCCACGTGCGTCTCGCGTGTGCGACCAGCTCCAACGGTCGCCTACTTGCATTCTCGCTATCACATCGCTTCACCCATCCCCACTCGGCCACTCCCTTCTCCTCAAATTCGAGGCCAAAGTAATCCATGGCCCTTCTCCTCCCTCCTTTCTCACACAAAACCCCTCCCCGAAACACAAACTCCAAATCCATCAAGAATCAACAGAGGCGCCCTTTTCTGATCCCTCTCTGCTCCTCTATCTCCTCCTCTCAAGTCCCCGATGAGCCGAAGAAGATCTCGAAGCAATCCTCGTGGGAATCGAAGGACGCGGAGGGAAACGACTACTTGTATCGCCTCGGCAAGGAGTCCGACAACATGAACATTTCTGTCGGTGCTCGGAAGGGGGTCATCGATGATCTCTTCGTGGGGGAGTTCCTCGGAAAAGATTGTAAAAACCTCTCTCTCTCTCTCTCTCTCTTTGTTGCTTTTAGGAGGATCTTTAGGTTCCTTTTTTTAATGAATATATGTATGTATTCATTTATTTTTATTCCTGCGCCATTTCTTTGTTGAATGTGTGCAGCGGATATTGTGTTCGACTACCGGCAGAAGGCGACGAGGTCTTTCGAGTACCTCAAGGGTGATTACTACATAGCGCCTGTTTTCCTTGTGAGTATATTCTTAAAAGGTTTTTTTTTTTATTTTCTAATTTGGAGTTCTTGTTGGTTCCTAGTCTAATTTCTTATCCATGATTTTCTGCTGACATATGGAAACTCACATAGATGATACTCGAGAAGAAAGTAATGCAAGTAAGAAAATTTGCAGAACAATCCTATTATAAACAATGACAGAGTAAAAAATGGTCCAGGTTTTAATACCATTTGAGGGTTGGCGATCAACATTGTCACATAAGCAAGCTAAATTATATAATAAGGCCTTAATCACAGTTTTAAGAGTTCCATAACCTATTTATACTTGGGCAGAATGTGATTGATTCGAGAGTATTGTACTATAAGGAGGAAGGCATATAGGAACTAGTGTTAAAATAAAGGTTTTCTGTGGACAAAATTGGATCGGGTAGCATTACATCTTAAACAAACTAGCTTATAAGGGAGTATAAGAGTATGTTTTAATGGTGGAATTTAGTGGGAATAGGATCATTGCATTGGCAAAGACAAATACATATCTCGTTTTTCCTAAAAGTGTCTAACAGCACAGGTTCTCTTAGGAATACTTTGAGAAGGTTTGTTTTCTTTTAGATGATAGAGAACATACAGTGCTCCTCTGTGGTTAAAGCTTTAGTATGTTGTAGCCGACAGAACTGTTCTAGATAATCTGGATAAAGTTATGGATGCCTTAAACTGGTCCATCAAAAATAAATCTGGATTTCTTTCTCACTTTTCTGGTTTAATATAGGAATAGTGATTTTATATGATAATGTAGATATAAAATTTATTAGCTTAACTCTTTATTGTGACTGCATTTTGCATGTGTACAAGGTGGATTGATATTTGGACATACTAGAAAAGAGAAAAAAAAAATGAAGTTCCACATGAGGTATGTATTTAGTAGTGATGTGTAAATAACTATTAAAGTTTGAAAAACTTAAAATTAGCAGTCCTCACTTCATCCAAGAGGAGATGAGGCATGTTAGTGGATTGATATTTGGACATACTAGAAAAGAGAAAAAAATGAAATTCCACATGAGATATGTATTTAGAAAAAAAAAAACTATTAAGTTTTTAAAAATTATAAAAATTAGCATTCCTCACTTCATCCAAGAGGAGATAAGGCATGTTAGGGAATCAATCAAGCAAACTCTCAAATTTTAGAACTTTGGAAAGGCTTGGAACAAGTTGAACTAAAGTCGATCAAACCTCTTGGGAAGGTTAACCGTAGACTTTACGACTATCTATTATCAATGGATTTTCTAATGTTTTCATGTAGAGAGAGACCTCTTATTTACACTAAGGATGATGCTGACCTTAATAGAAAACCTGAGGGTTATGTTTATTTAATCATGTGGTTAAATTTCTCAACGTAATTGAGATTTAACCAAAGATCACACAAGCTTGGAAGAAATTTGCTTAGAAAATTCTAATGCACATTTGTGGATTGTTATTGTGGAGATCACATTAGCTTCTTCAAACCCCCTTTGTTAAAAAACTATCTAAATATTTAAGTATTTATCTAAATATTTAAGAAATTGCTTTGTTTCTTCAAGCCACCTTTTCTGGGTGGAAGATTTTGTAAACCCATTGAAGACAAAAGAAAATCATAGATAGATTGTGGATATGCATAATAAAGATATTTTGATTGTGATAGGTGTGACTAAATGATGACAATTAGATGAACTTGTCAATCTATAAACGCATGTTCCCAAATCATAGACTGATTGTTGATATAGAGCATAATAACAATATTGTGATTGTGATGGGTGTGACTGATATGATGACAATGATGATGAACTCGTCAATTTGTGAACGCACGTCCCCAAATTTCTAGTTGCCTATAGACTCAAGTCATTTTTTCATATGAGTATAATCACGTTGAGCATGAGATTGTTCCTCTCCATTCTTGTGTTTGACAAATTCTATTTTGTATTTTCTAATCCTTGCCTAGTGGCCTTGATCTCGAATGACATGTATAAAATTTTCCTCCTATGTAAAAACAATGTCTCTCTAAGAAAGGCTATGTAGTATAGACGTATATCTCATCTCCATCATCACATATAGCCTTAGATTGAGTCTCATTATTATCACCATGACCTCCATGGTCACACGACCATCATCACTGTTAAGATAATCCAACTCAACTAATAAATGGTCGCGAAGGTAATCCAGCTTGACTAGTAACCGATCATGAAGATGATCTAGCTAGATTAATAGTTGGTCATGAAGGTCCAACTCGATTAGTACCTCATCCAATACCCAAATGACTACTACTAGCTTGGTATTTATAGGTTTGATTACCTTTGATAGCTCTATCATGAGATGATCAAGTTCTTGATTTGCGTGTTTTTATGTGGATTAAGAAAAACGTAGTCCAATTTCTTTCACACTGTGATAAAGATAGTTTTTGACTTGAAATCTTATTTGCTATTGATGTCAAATTTGGTGCCTCCTCCCATCTATAAATAGGTCACCATTCAGTTGGAGTGTTATGAGATATAGTTGCAGCAACTTTAGCAGTACTGAATTGCCCAGCTCTTAATCTATATCTCTCCATCTAAAATTAGAAATATATTATTACATACTGATTATATTGAAACTTAAAACTTGAAACAATACTAACGCCCATCATCTCTTCCTCACTCTGTATCTCTCTCTCTCAAACTCTCTTCCTCTTGCCAATGCTGCCTTGCTGCTATCATCGTCGTTGTCGCCGCCGTAAGGTAAGCCTCCTCTCCTCTTCTCTTTCTGAAACAACCAAACCTCCAAATACACGTGTAAACCGCGTGGGTAAATTCTCCCACGCGGTGCATCACATGACCTGTCAGTACAAGGATTTCACAAGGCACACAACAACACAATTTCACCATAAATAAACTCAACTATAAGAGTCCGGATACAAGTCCACAGGCCACAACAAGCCTTCCAAATATACATCCAAAATACAATGCTAAAGTCCAAAATACAACATCATCATCATGCCCTCGCAGGGGCTTAACACAACTAACAAACATACTGAAAAGGAAAAACAGCTACTCCTCACTACCCGCACCTGCGTCCCCTAGCTCTGAAGATAATACCACCACGAGGTGGTGAGCTTACAGCCCAGCGAGTAGGATCCATACAATCGAAAATAATGAAATCACATGTGTATATCCAATGTATGCCTATATTTGCTAACGATAACGATATGCTTATTGAAAAGACTTACCACAATTTACTAAATCAATGCAATCGATAAAGATTACCAGTCACTATCCTGGAACATGCTAGTTCCTAAACGTATCATGATAAGTTCACACGGATATAAAGCTTGATACAATCTCTTATTCGTACACATCTCAATCATAGGTTTTACATGTTATGCATAGCAATAAAATAGCAGTTTAGTCATCTCAGGCCTACCAAAGCATTAATCATACTTATCATCACTTACCGAGCTATTTATCACACAGGGTAAATACTCTCAAGAAACATTCATCCATCACAAAATCATCCATCATCTCATACATCGAGTGGGGGATATATACACATTTAGCGGTAATGTCACCTATATGTGTATGGCGACACTACATGTGACCGGTTGTCTGTGGCCATCAGACTAAGGACCCCGATCGTAAGCCCATATCTCACTATCTTTAAATCATCACCGCCCTCGGCGGGAGAATTGGGAGCCCTTGGCTCATCATCAGACGCCCTAACCCTGCGTCGTCGGGTACAGCTAGAGTTGTATCCCCGCCTCACAATCATGTTCTTCTATCATCATAATTTAGTCCTGACTGTGCAGTATAACTACCAGAATGTTACGCAGGTTTCCCGACCTCAGGTGTAGGCCGCTAATAGTATAGTCATATAAGATACACTCTACCCTTAACCCTGGGCTGAGTGAGTAAGGGTACTACTGCCTAGTCAGAATTCGACTACTAATGATAGGTGGAAGTGGTGCAGTGTCTATAAGTGTATAAAACATGTTATAGTCATCATGATCATTACATTCTATATTCACAGCAATCATACATCTATGCAATGGTATACCATACAGGATACATGTAAAGCATTATCACACTAATGTTTATGCTACATTAACATTCTCATAATATTATGATGAGCAAGTTATCAATGGTATATGCCAAGATATAACATGGTGTACTAACTGCATGCATTAATACCGACATTTTCTACAGTGTCATGACAGGTATAATGACTGTAATTATATTAGTCTAGGTTTGTATAACTCTACTCGCTTGGGGGGGTCTCCACAGTATGGTAAATCTCGTTAGTTAGTCGGCTTCTCCGGAATCCCAAAATCCTCCTCACGCGGTGTCAATCCTATGAATTCACGCAAGTAACGCCATACGTAAGATTAGCGAACTAATAGAATTAATTATCTTATTAGCGCATTTATGTTTGGTAAAATACATGAGTCAAGGGTCTCCTAGGGCGAGTCTTATGTTATCCGAAAATTCACATGATACTAGATTATCATTACGAGGGATCAGGCTAATCAAATCAGGTGAAAAAGATAAATAGGGTTATAGGATCCAAATGGCCCCAAATGGGCTAGGCTAGAGGCAATGGGTAGGCTCAAACCCAACCCAAATAGCAAGAGGGCCTTGGTGGGCCTAACCACAGCCCACCAAGGTTGGATTAGTGGGCTGCAGCCTGCAGCCCACCTGAGTCTAGGTGGGCTGCGGCCTACAGCCCACCCAGACCGAGCTGGTGGGCTGTGGTCTGCAGCCCACCCCAAAACCAGCTTAGTGGGCTACAGACCACTGCGGCGGCGGCGATGGCGACGGGCATGGGCAGCGGCGGGCAGCGCTCCATGGCGACGGGCATGGAGATGCCTCCTCTCCTCAAAGAGGGCCTGAAGCCCAGAGTGGGCTTCTCTCCCTCCACTGGAGCTTCTCGGATTGGCGGCTAGACACGAGGTCATTGGCCGCCGTGGACTCCGACGACGGCGAGGGAGGGGGGTTATACTACAGAATTTAACTCGAAGGCTCTCGGTCCGGGGCTTCGGCGACTCCGGCGTCGGCAACCACGAGAGAGAGGGAGAGAGGCAATGTGGTGGAGGAGAAAAAAAATTGGGGGGGGGGGGGGGGGAGGATCGTCGAGGTGGCCATGGAGATGCCTCCTCTCCTCAAAGAGGGCTTGAAGCCCACTCTGAAGCCCACTCTGGGCTTCTCTCTCTCCACTGGAGCTTCTCGGATCGGCGGCTAGACACGAGGTTATTGGCCGCCGTGGACTCCGACGACGGCGAGGGAGGGGGGTTATACTACAGAATATAACTCGAAGGCTCTCGGTCCGGGGCTTCGGCGGCTCCGGCGTCGGCAACCACGAGAGAGAGGGAGAGAGGCAATGTGGTGGAGGAGAAAAAAAATGGGGGGGAGGGGGAGGATCGAGGTGGCTGTGGTGATGGGAAGGAGATAAGAAGATGGGAAAGGTGGAGTGCACGGCAAGGGAAGGGGAAGAAGAAGAAGAAGAGAAGGGGGGGCAGAGTGGCAAGCGCCTGTGATGCACGCGTCACGAGAATTTTTTTTTTTTTAGTTTTGGGGTGTTACACTTTCTTCTCTCGTCTCTCATCTCTCCTCTCTCTCCTATCTTCTCTCTCTCCTTTCTCTCTCCTATCTTTTCTCTCCTCTTCCTCTCTTTCTCTCGAGTTTGTCAGAACTGAGTCGTTGACAAGAGGCCTGTCATTGGCTGGCCAGCAATGGCCGAGCCCCCCCTTCTCGACTTTCCTTTTTCTTCTTCTTCTTCTTCTTTTCCTCATTTTCTTCTTCCTTGGTTCTTCTTCCCCTACTAATGTACTATTGGGCTTGGCCCAGCACTGTAGCATACAATGCTGACCAAGCCTAACACTATAGCAAAAGGTTTCTTTTCTTTTATAATTTTCTGTCAATTATGTTATATATTTTCTAAAGTTAAGGTAAATTAGTTTATTTAGATATTAATTATTTTGATAAATTACACTCACTAGTATAATTATTAATTATTTTTAGTATAATAATTTATTAAATATAAGTCTAATGGTTTAGCCATTGTTTATTAGATTAATACATATAGCTTTAGTGATAATAATCTTATATTTATATTTATATTTTATAGAATTATTTTTAGCATCTTATTGAAATACTAAACTTACATATTATTTAATAGGATAATGACTATTTTACATATAATTAATGATTAATTAAACAAGAGTAAGAATCACAAAATAGTTATTAATAAGATTATATTTATAATTATATTTTTATAAATCATATATATGGCCATTGTTGATCGTATACAAAAAAGAGATAAATTATTATATATATAATTAGTAAACTAGGATTCTTATTAAATAAATATAAATTATGGTAATAGCACATTAATATTATCACAATTATCATGTGAATGTAAATAATTTTAAACTTAATAAACTATTATATTTTACTTGAATGGATTATGATCGGATAAATGACTAACTTTATATGACCTAAACATTTTTAGATTTCGAACTTCTTTTTCGAGACCCCGTGGACAATGTTAACGATGAGTTGACACTCAGTTAACGGATGTGAGAGAAATGTGTTTTGTATCTTTTGATTAGATTGTGAATAGTATTATTTCATAGAGAGTTTTTCTCCATATTAGGATATATTACGTATGTATATGTATTCTATTTTGGCCTCTAGCATAATTATATGATCTAATATAGAAATTATTACAATCGAGCATATTTTATCATTCACTCAATTATTATGTCTTTATGGATATAAATATGGTGATGATATGTAGAGATGATTGGAGATTATTATATTATTATGTCTTTATGCCGAGATAATCTCTAGCATGAGTATGCATGTGTTTAAATATATAATTGAAATTGTATTGCATCATATTCCTTTTAACTTCCTCACCACCTAAATTCCCAAGTTGTATAATCTATTATAGTATTAGTTAAATACATATGATTTGTCATTTAAAAGGAAAGTATAAAATTTGATTGGTAGGATAATTAATAGAAAGCATGAGAATACATAAGTGGGCACGAGACTTAGGACACTTTTGGTGGATGATTTACTGCTCGATATATTCGCGATCCTGTGGCCTTATGTTTGAGGTCATTAGCCTGTATACATAGCAGGCATTCAGACACATGCCGTTTGCTAGAATATACGTGATGAGTTATTCTCACATTGTTTTTATCAGCTAGAAGAGGTATCTGGTTTGGATGGATATTGATATACTCTTTGTAGATGGTAGGGTATGATTGTGACTGAGGTACCCTTAGTAGATGGCGGGATATGCTTTGAGCTTTTGTGCATGATAATGAGATGAAGTACCGGATATTGATTATGCACAGTGGTTAAGTACTAACACAATTACATAATAAAAAAAAATTAGCATATAAGACATTTATTAGTTTATATGAATATGTATTATATTCATATAGTACATGCCATATACAATGCATTGAATCTTTGGAAAATTAGTATTTTGTGATTACACACTTAGTCATTGTGAGTTGGAGCTTCATATGGATCATTCACCTGTTTGTGTGCCTAGATGAATTATCCTAGGGTTGTTGTGGGGTTGTATGAGTCTAACAACAATCAAGAAGTGCGATAAATCTATCCATCAACAAACCTTAGAGAACTGTGATAAATCTATTAGGGTAGATCTTGTAGATTTAACTTTTAGCAGTTCATCTTGTACAAGTATTTTTAAGTGTGACATATGGCATTTTGAGATAAATTGGTGATAGTTACCACACTCAGAATCTCAAGTGCCACTAGAAAACCCTTGTCGGCAAGGTATATCTTGTTGATCGTCGGCTTCTAGGCTTTTGGCACAATTTCTTATGCCTTGTGTAATACCAGGCCATGCTGGTCTTTTCATCCAGGAGGAAATCTGTTCTTAATTTTACTTTCTTCAATTTATGTCTTTTCTGTCCCATTTTTCTGCAATATATGTTTTTTATGCCAACCTATTTAATGATATTGTTAAGTTCACTATGTTGATCAATGGATTTTTTCTACAGGATAAAATTGGTAAGCACTTTACTCTTGCATAGGAGTTTGCAAGTCTTGAAATTTGGTGAGGTACTACAAAACTGAAAGGACAACCTTACTCTCTGACATATTCTTCTCTTTTCCATTTTTTTCCTCAGTGTTTAGGAGCTTTAAGGTGAACTGATATATTATTTGCTTTACAGAAGTTTCTTCCAGCACCACTTGTGCTTTTCAATATTGAGATTTATGTTTTTAGTTCATTACTTTTTCTTTTGTAGTCCTTTGAGGTTTAACTAGGTCCAACTGTTAAAACTGGTTCAGTTTGTCTTCATCATGATTAATCTTTGCCAAAAGGAAAATTTGGTAATTGCTCCTTGGTTGTCTGAGCTCAGACAACGGACAGTAATGCACTTTTTCCTACCTACTAATCAGTCTATTAGGTTTCATCTCGAAAATGTCTTAGTCGATCATTAAGTTCAGCTAAATATATTCCCAGAGCATAATCAAGAAAAGCAATCATGGTGATGATTCAATACTTTTAAAGTATTAATTTGGTGATATATGTGGTTCGTCATTTTCTTGGAATTGACACATATCATATTTCTTTAACACTGTTGTTATGAATACAAATTGGGCAGACCTGATTTTGTGTTTGAATGGATCCATATGAATTAAAAATGACTTGCTTAGACTTGAACAAGTCCAAGTATTGATATAGGACAACTAAGTGAATGCATAACTAATATGAAGCAATAAAGTAAACAATTATATGCACCTGAATATAAATACCAAATAGTATGATGCAAACTGAGATTAATAAATAGTAATTCCAAAATATTGCTACTAAAATAAAGCAAATTTCACTTCAGATGCTAAGGAATAACAAGAAAAGGTAGCTGGTGTGATCTGAAAATCAGATTCAAACATCACAATGTCAAAGAAAGAACAGTATTAGTAGTTTCACACTTTGTGTCGCTACAAGAAATGCATATAAATGAATGCATCACTAATATGAAGCAATAAAGCAAACAATAATATACACATGGATGTAAAGAACAGTATTAGTAGTTTCACACTTTGTGTCGCTACAAGAAATGCATATAAATGAATGCATCAGTAATATGAGGCAATAAAGCAAACCAGTGATGGCCGTGCCGTGCCACCATCGGCACTGCATGTCGCGGTCGGCACGGGGCGTGCTGAGCCGGCACGCCCCCCCCCCCCCGTGCTAGTGGCACGCCCCTTATAATGTTTTTAATAAATTTTTTAAGATATTTAGAGATGTTTCTGGGTATTTGGTATGTCAATCTTTGATTTTTTTTGTCTAAATATATGTATTAAAATTTAAAATCTACATTACAATGTTTTATTTTAAGATTATTTTTGTAAATAATCTACTTTATTAAAGATAAAACAATAGTTGAATATAAATATTATTCAACACATAATATGATTGAATACATTCATTAAAATTAATATTAATGATTAAACACTCCATAATATGATTTAATACTCCATAATATAATTGAACACATAATAACATTCAATACATAATTGATAATAGTTCAATAATTAAAACTAATATCTAGTTGAACATAGAATGACGAGGAGGATCAAAGACTTTATTTGCTAACACAAGAATAACATGGAAATATTGCGTTAAATACTGTCGATATTCTTCAAAACTTATCCACTGATAATATTGCTTATTATCACGTCTCACATAGTTTTCATAGAAATAAGAATTTTATAATTCTTCGATGATATGATATGGATATTGAATATATACGGGAATGACCGGCACAGGCACATGCACACCATAAGCATATGCAGATTGTAGATATGGAGTATAATAAGGGTGTTGTGGCTCTGGTGGGTGTGATTGATATGATGGTAATGATGATGAACTCATATCATCCTGTGGGCGCACTTCTCCTGATGTTCTGCTACCTATGGATTTAAGTCCTTTCCTCATTTGACTATAATCATATTGAGCTTGAGATGGTCCCTTTCCTTTCTTCTGTCTCTGATAAATTTAGCTTTATGGTTGTCTAGGTCTAGCAAATGAATTGTCATTCCAATTTTAAAAAATGACAAATAATTTGTCATTTTAAAAATGACAAATGACAATAATTAATTGATGAAAATAAGAAAAAGTTAAAAAAATGAGTTCTACATGTCATATCATGTTTGTTAAGAAAATAAGTAAAGTTGATTTGATAAAAATTGATGGAAATAGAAAATTTTTAAAAAAAAAGTCTACATTAGCACATGACCGGCACGGATCGGCACGGCACGCGTGTCGGTTGGCACGGGGGTGTGCCACTGGCACACCCCGTGCCAAGTGCCGTGCCTCTACTGGCACGGCCATCCTTGAAGCAAACAATGATATACACATGGATGTAAATACTAGATGGTATGACAAAACTCAGATTAATAAGATAGTAATTCCAAAATATTACAGCTAAACTGAAGCAAATTTCACTTCAGATGCAAAGGAATAACAAGAAAAGGTAGCTGGTGTGATTGGACACCCTTCTGATCTGAAAATCAAACTCAAACATCACAATGTCAAAGGAAAAACAGTATTAGTAGTTGACACTGTCTCAGCTACAAGAAATGCATATATAATATCCAAAAGAAAATAAGGTTGTTTCTTATGCGTCAAAACAGTAGTTCAGTGTTTGCCAATGGTTACAGCCAATTTTGGCATGGTTAAAGAGGTTATCAGGTACTCTGATTGAGATTTGCAAAATCTGAATTGGCACTGATTTCAGCTTCTAGCAACTTCTTCCTTTTGATTTGTAGTATTCTAAAGACAGGACATACCTGTCACTCCCAGATTGTTCTAGAAGTAAAACAGAACAAAGGAAAGGAAGAGAATGAAATAAGAGAAGGGAAAGAAAGAAGAGGCATCCAGATTCCTCCTAGAGGGCGTTACACCATGGTTGTCTTGTGTGAAGGGCAGAAAATAAGATGCATTACTTCTCATGTGTTTCACTCCTGTCAAAATTTGAAACATCAGGAGTATCTTTGATATTATTTGAAGGCATTTTTTTGGTTCCTTACCTCACGACACCTTTGATTTATGAAAATTTGCTTCCCAAGAAATTTAAACCTGTGCAATCTAACCACAAGAGAGTAATTATGGGCTCAATCTGATACAAAACAACTTAGTTACCAAAACAACCAATTTAAACTAGAATAAGCACATCTAAGACTATGTTAGTCTCAAATCAAAGTAAAATTAACTTTGAAAGTCCAAATCAATTGAATATGGATTCTAATACCTAAACAAGTTATGTTAGTCTCAAATCAAAGTAAAATTAACTTTGAAAGTCCAAATCAATTGAATATGGATTCTAATTCCTAAACAAGTTATGTAAATTCATCATCAATCCATACTCTTAGATCTTCTTCCATTACTGGAAATATGCGTCGAATTTTCTGCAATCTCGATCAGGTCTGCTAGGTCAACTGTTCTTTGTTAATGCTACTACTATGGTGCTAATACCAACAACTACTTATACATTTATCTCCGAAACTGCTAAGTTAGGATTGCTGACAACCAATGGAGAATAAAAATTGCTGCTGATAATCAATCCTTTTATTAAGGACATTATATTAATCTTTCTAGTCACTGAACCTTTTAAATTCCTATAAGTTTCTACAAGAACTAACATCATATGAACCTGCCCTTTAAATGACAACAAATCTCAAATCATTGATTGCTGAAGTGTCTACTGCTGCTTGTGAATACCTGCTAGTCTTGATGCAAATTCATTCTATTAATGATGAATACTTTGTGATTTAATCGTAAGATGAATCATTGTATAGGAGATAGGAGAGAACTTAGGCATATGGCATGGAAGTGTTGGCGTTATTTAGGTGATACTGAATTAGTGGTTTGTGGGAAAGCATCTTTGGGAGTTAACAGTGGGTGCAGCTTCCAACAGATAGAACTATAGTAATGTTGTCTAAATTAGTTCAGAGCTTCTGTACTTATCCAGGATGAGTAATATATACTTGCAAACCCTGCTTTTAGTTATGTTTGTTGATTAGTCAGGTTTAATATTCCACCGTCATATTTTTAATTAAATATTATCTTTTTTGCAGCATGTCACCTTGTGAAGAACTACATTGCACATCTTCTTAACATCAAAGTCCCTCTGATATTAGGTAATATTGTGATAGAAAAGGAGATGTTTTCTTTTTGAGTCTCTTTTGCATTTGAAGAAGTCTTATTTGTTTAATGTCTTGAGTTTAAATATGATTCTAGATACTTATATAGGAAGACACTTCCTGATTTTTCAAGTGATATTCAAGTTACACTTCATTTACAGAAAATTTCAGATTGCTGTAATGCTGCAAAAATGACCTTATAAAGGTAACTCTAAAATTTAGACTTTTATTATGTAGGTATTTGGGGTGGGAAAGGCCAAGGAAAAACATTTCAAACTGAACTGATATTTCGAGCAATGGGAGTTGAGCCAATCATTATGTCTGCTGGGGAGCTTGAATCTGAGAGAGCAGGTTAATATGCACTTTCCATATCTTTTTGAATGCACTTTGATGGGAAAATCATTTGATTGGTGACTTATTTCATTAATATATTTTCCACCAGGTTATCACTAATTTAGTATGTTGTTCAATTTCTTTTGTTGCCGAATGCTCTTTTAAATGACTTAGATTGTAATAGATTCGTAGAGGTTGCTCAACGTGGCACTGAAAGAATATTGAGTGCATAAATGTTTTGTAACACTCAAAAAAAAAAAAAATTATGTTCAATGATGCAGCTCGGGATAGAACTAAACATAGAATTTTTGAAGGCAATGTGGAGCAGTCTAACCGTTGAAATGATCTAAGATTCGAATATGTTGTTCTTTTGGAAGTCAGGAATTTAACACAACTAGAATCTCGTCAGTCGGATGGGTATATGGTGGAAATATTAACCAAAGGTCAGGAGGTAGCAGGATGAACGTGGATGATGAAAAATAGTAATATGGTTAGGGTTAGTGTTATGGAAGTGGAAAATAGCTATTGGTAGATGGGATAGTACTTTGAGCAAGTCGAGGGGGGAAAAGGGGGCTTTCGGGTGGAACTGATCGCCAAGACGGAAGAGGGAGAAGCGATGAAGCCTCGGCTGTGGGATGAAACTTGGTGTGGATCCCTAGGGGAAGAGAGGAGGAGGGAGAAAGTTGGCTCTAACGCGGACGGACTATCCGACCAACTTTGATGGACTTGATTCGGTTTGCACTTTAATTATTGCTTTTAGCTTTTTAAAATTTTAGTTGCTTTGAGATAGCCAAGGGTCTCTTTGCTTTGGGATAGCCAAGGGTCTCTTTGCTTTGGAATAACTAAGAGTCTCTTTTTGGGGAAGCCATGAGACTCTTTGGGTTAGTTGAAGAGTCTTTTCTTTCTTTGATGCTTTGTATTCCAGTCACGGGGTAACGGAAGGATCAAGATAGTTTCAGTAGCCACCTATATATAGGTGTGGTGAGCACTCGTTTTGGGCAGCGAAGAAAATAGAACATTGAGCTTGAGCTCCTTACCTCCTATCCTATCTTCTTTCTCACTTTAATTGTCTCTCCTAGGCTTGGCCATGGAAACCGCCTTCGTCTAGCCGTGCCACTCTTGTCCCTGAGGGTCTCTTTGCTTTGGAATAACTAAGGGTCTCTTTTTGGGATAGCCATGAGACTCTTTGGGTTAGTCAAAGAGTCTTTTCTTTATTTGATGCTTTGTATTCTAGTCATGGGGTAGCCGAAGGATCAAGATAGTTTCAGTGCCACCTATATATAGGTGTGGTGAGCACTCATTTTGGGCAGCGAAGAAACTAGAACTTTGAAGACGGAGTACCATTTTCGCCGTGTCGATCTATTTTAGGATTTGATTACTATTTGGGCTTTCGTGTTTTCTCCGGATTTTATTCTAAAGATTCGCGGCCATCATGTTCCTGGATCGGGGCGTGACACTCCATGGCAGCGATCACCCTTGGATTAGCTTTAGATCACGTGATCACCATTGTCCGAGGAACATTAGTTCTGATACCAATATTACGAACCAGATCTGGACCAATCTAGACATAAGAAAATTATGAAAATTTATATAGAGATAGCCTCAGAAGTCAGAGTTCTAATGGATCTAGTTTCACGAGAATCCGATGTCTGAATGAAAAGATAATAATGAAATAGTGAAGCAAGGTCAAACAGTGCAAACGGTAATTAACCGATGTTGCGGCGGTCGTCGAAGAGTGGCGGACGGCTAAGGGCGTGACACTCCATGGTAGCGATCACCCTTGGGTTAGCTTTAGATCACGTGATCACCATTGTCCAAGGAATGTTGGCTCTGATACCAATATTACGAATCAGATCTGGACCAATTTAGATATAAGAAAATTATGAAAATTTATGAAAAGATAATAATGAAATAGTGAAGCAAGGTCAAACAGTGCAGAACGGTAATTAACCAATGTTGCGGCGGTCGTCGAAGAGTGGCGGACGGCCAAGGGCGTGACACTCCATGGTAGCGATCACCCTTGGGTTAGCTTTAGATCACGTGATCACCATTGTCCAAGTAATGTTGGCTCTGATACCAATATTACGAATCAGATCTGGACCAATTTAGATATAAGAAAATTATGAAAATTTATATGGAGGTAGCTTTAGAAGTTAGAGTTCTAATGGATCTAGTTTCACGAGAATCCGATGTCTGAATGAAAAGATAATAATAAAATAGTGAAGCAAAGTCAAATAGTGCAGAACAGTAATTAACCAATGTTGCGGCGGTCGTCGAAGAGTGGCGGACGGCCAAGGGTGGTGGTAGACGGGCCAGGTAAGTGGCTGCTGGTGGAGGAAGATGGCTAGGTTTTGAAAGATTGTAATGCTTCTACGACTATAATCTACTCCTAAAAAGATAAATGTGATCTAACGGCTATAGTAAAAGATAAGGATAAAAATATTAAGGTGGCGGACGGCCAAGGGTGGTGGTGGATGGGCCCGTAAGGTAAGGTGGCTGCTGGTGGAGGAAGATGGCTAGGTTTTGAAAGATTGTAATGCTTCTACGGCTATAATCTACTCCTAAAAAGATAAAGGTGATCTAACGGCTATAGTAAAAGATAAGAATAAAAATATTAACTTAGCTAAAATCAGATTCATTCAATGATAATTATCAACACATGTTCACTCCTATTTATAGGAGCAAAAATTCCTAGTAGATCGTATCCATATTTGAGTCACGACGTATGAGACACAAATTTGATGACGGTGAATCCAACTACAGATTTTTGTTGTAGGGATTTCGGTGAATCCAAATTATGCAAGAAATGTGGCATCCTTTCCTTGCCCCAGATTTGAGAATCCAACTACATATTTTTGTATTAGATAAATAAAGACATAAACAGACTGTTTATGTTCAGTTTGTTTATAATCTAATACAAAAATTTGTAGTTGGATTCACCGAAATCCCTACAACAAAATTATCAGTTAGTATCCTTATTTTTCCGCATTCTTTTATGGTATCAGAGCTTTGTTCACTTGTATTAGATTGTTCGAACTAGTTTATGTTTAACCGATAAAATCTAAGGAGAAACTTGTCCAGTGGGAAGAAGGTCATAGGCAAGAGGCCGACGTACCTAAGTACCAAACAGAGGCAAATATCCTAAGAGGAAGGTTTACTTATCCTAGTTTGTATAGTCTTTTATGAGTAATCAGACTCCTACTAGTAACAATATCCCCATTAATAAAACTAAAACTATATGTATTAATCTAATAATAGTACATAAACAATAGATATATTTAAGGTTAAATATATTTTACCTTCCTATACTTATGCTTAAAATTACTTTACCCACTGTATTTTAAAAAGTTTCAAATCAGTTTTTATACTTGTGACTAAAGTGAGACCGTTCGCTTTTCCATCCAAATTAACGGAGCATGCCCAAAATATTTTAACAATTAAATGGCAGGCTGAATTCCCTCCACTTTTAATCTTTTATGGACAAAAATGTCCTTCACCTCTTATTAATCATTTCTTTCTTTTTAAAAAAATACTTACATGTTTTCTTCACTTTCTAAATTGTGCTAACTATGTATTAAGTTTTATTAAACCTAGTTTTTTATGAAGTTTAATAGTTATATCACATCTATGAACAAGACAAATATAGGGTTAAGAAAATCAGATAAAAATCTATCTATTTTGCCTAATAAATACGATTGGGACATTTTGGTCATTTGGACGTGCTCCATTAATTTTGATAAAAAAAACTTATGGTTTTAATTTAGTTATAAGTATAGGAATTGATTTGAGACTTTTTAAAATATAAGGAGAAACTAATTTTAGGCATAAGTACAGAGATATAAAATATATTTAACCCATATATTTATTTACAAATTTTAATAATTATAATTAATTAATAATTGTACTAATTTAGTTAATAATGTTTGTATGTATAATTTTAAAGTAATTAACTACCTAATTAATCTAATTTACATTAATAAAAGATAATTAACTAAATAAGTAAAAGAAAAGACACTACTATAGTGCTAGGCTGAGGCCAGCACTCTTGCACTAGAGAAAGAGAAGTACAATAGAATAGAGAACAAGAGAAGAAGAGAAAGAGAAGTGAGAGGGATGGAAGCCAAGCTAACGTGGAGGGGCTCGACAACTACTTGCCAACTAGTAACCTGCTTCTTGTCAAAGGCTCAGTTCAAGCGAACTCAAGGTCGAGAGAGAGAAGAGAAGACAAGAGAGAAGGACGGAAGAGGAATAGAGAAAGAGAAGAGGAGAAAGAACAAGGAAGAGAAGAGAAAGAGAAAGGAAAGGGACGGAACCTGGGCTGGCAAGGAGGGGCTCGATAGCTACTTGCCAGCTAGTGACCGGTTTCTCGTCGACGGCTTAGTTCTAGCGAACCTAAGTATGAGAGAGAGGAGAGAAGAAAATAAAGGAAGAGAATAGGAGAAAGAACAATGAAGAGAAGAGAAAGAGAAAGAGAAAGGAAAGGGACAGAACCTGGGCTGGCAAGGAGGGGCTTGACAGCTACTTGCCAACTAGTGACCGGTTTCTTGTCGACGGCTTAGTTTTAACGAACCTGAGCACAAGAGAGAGGAGAGAAGAAAATAAAGAGATCTCGTTGATGACTTCAGGGTGGCGCGAACTGATGGGCAAGCTCATCGGCAGCTGGGAGTGAAACGAGAGAGGAACCGAGCAAGTTAATGGAGAGAGATAGAGAAAGAAAGAGAGAAGCGTGGGAGCGGGCTATCGGTGACGAGGCCCACTACAATAGCTGACCTAGCCTGGTTGTGCGAACTAGCGGCTAGGGGCGCGTGGCGCCCCGACATGCCTTATGGCAAGTAGGTGAACAATTGGGCATAAGGCTGGCCACAATTTTGCCGATCACACCTTGCCCCAAATTGATTTTTCTTTTGTTTTTTCTTCTCTAAACTATTACAAGATGGGGCAACATGTGCTTTCTAACTTCAAAACTAATTTGAATACAAGATGCTATATTTTCTTATCTTCCAGTCTAATGTTCTTTTATATGGTTGATACCATCACTTATTTCCTTTGCATTCTACTTGCATTTGACACGTTTTTGTCTTAGCTAATGGCAATACAAAATTGTCAGCTAATGTTAATGTCTTGTGACTTTTTATTTTGAGCTATTTCAATTTTCAACGTAAATGAAACCTAAACAAAAATTAAATTCAAAGCATAATTCAGAAAATATAAACTAAAAAAGGCAAAATAATTTTTAATTGTCCTCTTTTCCACTCTCTTTCTCCTTCTCTCCTTTCCTCTCAAAAAATTGCCAGAGAACAGAGGAGTCTTTCGACTCCCTCCCCTTTTTTATTCTCTCTAGCCTCTCTCCTTTCTTCTCTCTTTCTTACTATCTTTAGTATTTTTCTCCCTCTCTTTCTTCCTTTCTTGTCCTCCCTATCTCTCTGTTACTGTAGCAAAAATTGCTACAGAACAGAGAGAGAACGGGGCAGGGCCAAGAATCACTCTCCCTCTAGCCTCTCCTTCCCTTTCTTTCTCTTTCTTCCTCTTCAGAACAGCCTCTTTATAGAGGAAGGAAGAGAACAAAAAAAAGAGAGAAAAAGTAGATGCTAAGAGAGAGAGAGAGAGAGATAGCAAAAAGAAAAAGGAAAAAATATGCACGGAGTCACCAGAGGCTGGGGGAGTCGGATCTTTGTTAGAGAAGCTTCATCAGACATCAACGAGGCCAGATTAGCGTCGAATGGCTTAGGAGAGAGCAAGTGGGGGGAAGTGAACACGAGAGAGTTTCTCTTTCGCTAGGCTTGGGGACATCAATTATGATATCCTCAAGTCAGATAGCTTGTTATAGATCAAGTATTGGCCAATACCATACCGATTCCAAGCATTGATCTTGATCTTGGATCCTAGGTTTCACAATCCCAATCCTAATCTCGAGTTCTGGAACCTTGGCGTACACTTTATCTATCAAAGTAGATGTGCTTATGCTCCTATCTATTGACTTATATTTTACATTCTAATTGGAAGTAGAATTTTCTTGTATGTGAAGTTCACTTGATACTACAATTGGTAAAGGGTGAAAAAGTTTGAAGTTCATTTGACACTACAATCGGTAAAGGGTGAAAAAGTCTGATTCACTTTCTGATATACTAGAATTCTAGATACCTGGTCATAGCTTTAGTTTATTCTTTTTGCAGGAGAACCGGGACGGCTCATACGTGATCGGTATAGAACAGCTTCTCAAGTGATCCAAAACCAAGTTAGAAGCTTTTATCATATTTATATATGTTCTACTTCTATATATGTTTAGCAATCATGTGCACTTCCAAATTTTATTTGCTTATTTGCTTTAAGATTTTAACATGCTGGAGAGCTCATGGTATCTTTGATAACTATTACTTGATATTATCTAAGGCTGGGTAGTTTTAGTTAAAAGAATTGAAACCCTGTTACGAGCATCATATAGAATTGTTGGTGCCTTGGTGGTTCTAATTTTTTAATATTCTTATCAAGCCATCTTGATGCAAGGAGTCTCTTGTAATTGTTGAGTGAAATATCATTTTAAGGTAGCCAGAAATGTGCACCTTTAGTAGGCAATGACAATTATGAGAGAAAGAAAACACAAGATTCTAAATATCAGTTTTCAGATAAGAATTGGCAACACTCATGATGTAGTTGCTAATAAGTATTTAAATCCTCAGTCTTTCTATTTTCAATCTCTGTCATATTATGTGAGTTGATCTTGTCATGCCTCGATCTGGGAACATAATGGCTGGGAATCTTTAGGATAAAACTCAGAGAAAACATGAAAAGCCAAATAATAATTAAATCCTAAAATAGATTGACACAGCGGAAATAGTACTCCGCCTTCAAAGTCCTCAGTAAGCGGCTTTTTTAAATTCCTACAAAATAATAAGTCCTCATAAGCTAGACGTCCAAAAAATTTTTAAATAGTCGATCCTTCTAGGATCGTAGTAGATATTCTGCAGTGCCCTACCGACTTTTCCACTAGCCGTTGAGTAAGATTAGAGTCACTAGAACGAAAATTCAGGAATATTTTTCATAATCCTGCTAGAGTCACTTAGTAACATGTCGCAACGTTACATTTCAAGAATCATTTTCCTGAACTTATCTTCTTGAAAATAAACTAAGTTCTAGATTTCACTTTTATCAGTATTCAATTATACTAATTCATTCTGAATCTCATATTTCATATATATATATATATAATATAAATCATTCTTAATAAGTTATAAAACATAAAAAAATAATAATCTAACATTTGATCTTACAAATTTCACATCTTAAAAGTAATATTTTATTTGTGATCATCTTCAAAAATCTTTCTTTTTAATAAAGATCTCTTATATTTTATTTACTGAAAATAAAATTTATTAGCATAAATATTTGCTCTAATGTTTACTGAAAATAAAATATAATATTAAATATTTTTACATATCCGAAATTCCTTTAAATTGAAATATTTCCAATTTATATATTATTTTCTGAAATAAAATAAATATTAATTATTTTCAGAAATCTGAAATTATAAATAACAAAATCCTTTGTTTATTCTGAAAATAAATTTAAATAAAATACAAATAATCTTGACATTTCTAATTCTTTAAAGAAAGTTCTTTATAACGGTGAATTTCTTAATTTTCCTATACATGTTGCATAATTGAAATCATCATATCATAATTTTATCTCACAAAATTAAACAGGATAAGAATAAATAAAAAATATATTTTTTTTATTTTATCAATTCTATTTTAGAATAATAAAATTTTTATAAAATATGAGTAGGAACTTGCCTTGATAGCTTAATCCAAAAATAATCTAATTTTCACTTTCTAATTGTAATCTGCATGGATTTCATTGCGCTCCATTATTACCTTATCTTTCATTTTCTTCTCTTTGGTATGATAAGCTCACTTTCTATCTATTCTTTATTCTCTATTCTCTTCTCTATTTCTCTATACGTCTTCATCTTCTTTTCTTTTTTTTTCTCTTTTCTCTAATCTCTCTCAAGAATGATTTTTTTCCTCCTAATCTCGATTACTGTAATATAGTACCGCCCCTACCTTCTCTATTAAAATTTCATCTAAAGTTTTCTTCTAGGTCCCCTTTTTATAGTTTAAAAAATATAAGTCCTATTAGAATAAGAATTCTAATATCTTGAAGATATATCTTAAAATTTAATTTTATTTAATCTGAATCCTAAAATATAAAGGATAAAACGAAATTCCTCATTGTCTAAATGTTTATTTCTGTTTTATTTATTTATTCGTTTATGTTTTAAAATTCCGAGTTGTTACAGATCTCCTTGATTTTTTTATCAAATGTGGAAAGGACAATGCAATCAGTAGGCTATCATTAGGGCCAATAGTAGTTTATCTGTCACTATCGAAAGACTCATCTTAGCCTCTCCTTTCGTCGTAATCTCCTTTCTCGTATGACACCTAACTAAAAGTTATCTTTGTTATACAATAGTCTATCCTCCACCTCTTTAATCCTTGGTTGAAAAGTATTCTTCATAAAAAAGACGATTCAAATCAATTATCTGATCATTTTCGATCTTTTCAAATTTTTCTCCCTTAATCTCATTATTATGGCAAAACACTAATATCTCTAACCTCTCCATTGTCAATCAATATTGTGTTTTTGTCAAAGTTCCTAGTATCGGGATCGGGATCGGGATCGGTATCGGCCATATTGGCCATTCGTATCGGATCGAACTATTTTTTAATTATATAAAATTCTAAATATTATTTTAAAATACAGAAAAATTTAGAAAAATGATAAGAAAATAATAAAATAAAAATTACTCACATATGAAGTCTAAAAACTTAAAAAATGTATTAACTTACACAAAATTTAAAACTTTGATGAATACCGAGTTGGTTCTCGTAAATTTCTATAGTCTTCATCATCATAATCACCATAAGTTTGTAAATATTGATGTCTAGGGCCTGATACTCCAAAAAGTGATTCCATCGTACTATGTCATATTGTATGGATCTTGTTGTCTGACTTGCGTTTGAGGAGGATAATAACCAGCATTTTGATCTTGTGCCTGAGATTACTGAGAATATTGAGGATAATAACTAGCATATGGATCTTGTGATGGCTCCAAATAATAAATATTCGATGTACCATAATCATAGGAAGCAACATTCTCATGACGATATCACTGATATGTATATATATTCTCTGTTTCTTTGTCTTCAATCCTTATGCCTCTTTGACTTTCCTCAATAAATGTAGATGGAACGATCTCACCACCATATGTATCATTAGGACTATGACTAGTACTAGTAGGTATACTATCTCTCATTGCTGAACGACCCGTACGAGCCTCTGCCCTCGTCGTGGTCTCTCCCAATATTTCATCTAACCATGAGTTATCTCTGTCATCTAATAACCTGTTCTCTATTTCTCTGATCTATGGAGTCAAGGGGTCTTCTTCATCAAAAACATGATTTAAATCAATCAGTTGTTCATTTTCTGCCTTTCTTATTAAATTTCTCTCCCGTAATTTCTTTCACACTGTCAAAAACATGATTTAAATCAATCAAAAACATGATTTAAACCAATTTCTTTCATACTATGATGAAGACACAGTTTCATACTATGATGTATTATTAGCTTATTGTATACTGATTATATTGAAAGTTAAAACTTAAAACAAATAATAATAAAATTATTTAATTGAATCATAACTCACTTCTTTATCGCAGAGGATTTGTTTATGAATATCGGGCTCAAGCTTGTTGATTACCTTCCTAACCAGCAATAATACTTCACTATCATTATTGACATTTTTAGAGAATTGAAATCTTGGATTAAAAAAATACCCTGTAGAAATTTAAAATTTGTAAGCATTCAAATTTTAAATATTCATAAATAAAAGTAAATTAGTAAATTAAAACTTATAACTTAAAAGCATGCCTACCAGCAGCGTGTATATCTCTATGTAGTTATTTTTTTCATTTAGAATCAATCTTCTTTTACCACTTCCTATAACTTTGGCTCATATTTTTTAATTAATTATTTTGCTATGTCCATTGTCTCATATAAGAAACTCATCTCTGATTTGTCATCAATGTTTACAAGTCTTAATACTTTGATAAAAGATTATATCAGAAACCCATTTCAGACTTGTCATCAATGTCTACAAGTCTTAATACTTTGATAAAAGGCTCAAATACTACGATGGCAATTGTAATATTATCCTAAAATGCATTTCCAAGAGCCATATTTTTCAAAGTTTCACCTGAAGATTATGTTTCATATTCTTAATTTTTATATATCATTCTTGTGATGTAAACATCTGTATAATATCATTCTTGTAGTGCATGATGCTCTCCAAGCCTAAAAAGTGAGTGGCAAATTTAGTGACGCTAAGTCTGATGATGTCCCTACCACCAATCATCTGCTTGAGTAAATTAAGAACCCAACCATAGTTATATATAAAATTTGTTAACCTCTGACTTTCACGTATGACCATGTCAATTTCAGGCTCTTTTGCAATATCCTCTAACATTAGATCAATACAATGTGCAGCACATGGCGTCCAATATAAATGAGATCTTTTTATCATCAATAACCACTTAGACTACTATTTTTTCACCGATTTCTTGTACCACCTAATCTATCAACTGACAAATATAATTTGCATTTTTGAAATGCCAGAGTACACTAAGAAATTAATTATATTTTTTCTGTTTTGTGTTTTCACCCATCACACATCAGTGTACAACTAAATTCATCCCAATACCGTTTAAATATCTCAATATAAGTATGAAGTTCATTTACCTCTGAGTCAAAATATTTAGTAGTAATATCATTTGAACTAGGAAGTGGAACACCAGGCCTTACTGATTGTACAGCGTCCACCATAGTATGATAGTAAGGACTATCAGCTACATTGAAAAGAATATAGTTATAGAAGAAAAATTTAGAGATAGCCCTACCAATGTATTTCTTTATATTTTTAATTCTTTTGAGAGCTGTCTTGATGGAAGTCTGTGTACGACCCTTTTTTTCTGAAGATATATATCCATTGGTCCAATATTTTCAAAGTTTACTGTAACACTAGAAGTCCTATGGGTAGAACTACTGCCCCCATATTCTCTCTCCTTGTATATTAACCGATCTAGATCTCTGAAAGTTACCACCAATGCTTCTTCTTATCTCTTCCTCTTCTCTATGCATATTTCTGCTCTTTTTCATTATCCTCCTCATCTGTCTCTCCTCATCCTTCTCACTTTGTACAGGATTATGCATCAATTCTTCACGAACTATTGACTCTCTTTGTTGTGCAAATTGTTTTTGCCAATTAAATGAGCCAATATCTGCTTTCTAACTTCCAAGAACACTTGAGTGCAAGCTGCTACATTTCCTTGTCTTCCAGCTAAATGTTCTTTCAAACGGCTGATACCATCACTCATTTCCTTTCCACACCAGTTGCATTTAATATATCTTTTATCTTACCCAATAGTGCTACAATGTTGCCACCCAATATCGGTATCATATGACTTCTCTTTGGAGCCATTGATATTTCAACTCTGCAACTAAAAAATATAAACAAAAATCAAAATAAAATATAAAATAATTTAAAATTTATGAGGCATAACTGCATAAGCAGTATCAACTACAGCAGCTCTAGGTGCTGCTGCTGCATAATGGAAAAAAAAATTAAAAACTAAAAAAAAAACTTACCCAAAGTTGCTGGAGATCGAGGTCGTCGAATCTTCATTGGAGAATGTCGCTGGAGGTCGAGGTCACCGGAGATCTACTCAGTCGCCGATGAGAAAGAGACCCGTGAAAAAGAGAGAAAGAAAGAAAAGGGAGAGAGAGGTAGGTGGGGGGGGGGGGGGGGGGGGTTGAAGACATCAATTATTGACGTCCCTCGGGTCGGATCCGGGTCGAAACGGACCGAAACCAGCCAGTCCCAACCGGATCCGACCCGGGGGACATCAATAATTGGTGTCCCCACCCCCCACCTGCCTCTCTCCCTTTTCTCTCTCTTTCTCTCTTTTCCTCTCTTTCTCTCTTTTCTTTCTCTCTTTTCTTTCTCTCTTTCTCACGGATCTCTTACTCTCTTTTTCACCGGCGATTGAGTAGTGAGTAGATCTCCGTCTCTCTAGTGACCTCGACCTCAATCTTCGGCGATCTTGGGTAAGTTTTTTTTTTCAGTTTTTTTTTT
The DNA here is from genome assembly GCF_048772165.1 of Typha angustifolia. NCBI lineage: Eukaryota > Viridiplantae > Streptophyta > Magnoliopsida > Poales > Typhaceae > Typha > Typha angustifolia. Next base: position 10,094,754 of record NC_133253.1, on the reverse strand, counting down.
CCATTGTGCAGCAGCTGCATCTGCAGTAGGTGCTGCTGCGCACCAGCTGCAGTTGCTGCTGCACTGCTACAGCAGCACAACCTGCAGCAGGCCAACAGCGCACTGCTGTTTTACTGCTGCTACAGCAGAGACTTCTCTGCTTCTCTACTGCAGAGAAGCAGCAGCAGCTTCTCTGCTGCAGCAGCACCTGGTGCTGCTTATGTAGTTATGCCACATAAATTTTAAATTATTTTATATTTTATTTTGATTTTTGTTTATGTTTTTTTAGTTGCAGAGCTAAAATATCAATGGCTCCAAAAGAGAAGTCATATGATACCGACATTGGGTGGCAACATTGCAACACTATTGGGCAAGATAAAAGACGCGTTAAATGCAACTGGTGTGGAAAAGAAATGAGTGGTGGTCTCAGCCGTTTGAAAGAACATTTAGTTGGAAGACAAGGAAATGTAGCAGCTTGTACTCAAGTGTTTTTGCAAGTTAAAAAGCAGATGTTGGCTCATTTAATTGGCAAAAAGAAGGATAAACAATCTGCACAACACAGAGTCAATGATTCGTGAAGAATTGATGTATAATCCTGTACACATTGATGATGATAGCAGTGAGCAAAGTGAGGAGGATGAGGAGAGACATATGAGGAGGATAATAAAAGAGAGCAGAAATATGCATAGAGAAATGTAAGAGATGAGAAGAAGCACTGGTGGTAACTTTCAGAGATCTAGATTAGTTAATATACGAGGAGAGGGAGAATATGGGGGCAGTAGTTCTACCCATAGGACTCCTGGTGTTACAATAGAGTGAAAATATTGGACCAATGGATATATATCTTCAGAAAAAAAGGGGTCGTACATAGACTTCCATCAAGACAGCTCAAAGGAATTAAAAATGCAAAGAAACACATCAGTAGAGCTATCTCTAAATTTTTCTTCTACAACCATATTTCTTTCAATGTAGCTGATAGCCCTTACTATCACACTATGGTGGATACTATACAATCAGTAGGGCCTGGTGTTCCCTCTCCTAGTTCAAATGATATTGCTACTAAATATCTTGACTCAGAGGTAGATGAATTTCATACTTATATTGAGACATTTAAACGGTATTGGATGAATCTGGTTGTACACTGATGTATGATGGGTAGAGTACACAAAACAGAAGAAATATAATTAATTTCTTAGTGTACTATAGTATGGGGACAATATTTTTGAAGTCTGTGGATACTACTGCTCATTTCAAAAATGCAGATTATTGTCAGTTGATGGATGAGGTAGTACAAGAAATCGGTGAAAAAAGAGTAGTCCAAGTGATTACTGATAATGGGGCAAATTATAAAGCTGCTGAAAATTTACTAATGATTAAAAGACCTCATTTATATTGGACGCCATGTGCTGCATATTGTATTAATATGATGTTAGAAGATATTGCAAAAGAACTTGAAATTGACATGGTCGTATGTGAAGGTCAGAGGTTAACAAATTTTATATATAACCATGGTTGGTGTCTTAATTTACTCAGGCAGATGATTGGTGGTAGGGAGATCATCAGACCCGGCATCACTAGATTTGCCACTCACTTTTTGGCCTTGGAGAGCATCATGCGCTACAAGGATGATATTATGCGGATGTTTACATCACAGGAGTGGTCTATGAAAATTAAGAATATCAAACCTAAAAATAAATTTTTAGGTGAAACTTTGAAAAATATGGCTCTTAGAAATACATTTTTGGATAATATTATAATTGCTACCGTAGTATTTGAGCTTCTTGTCAAAGTATTAAGACTTGTAGACAGTGATAATAAGTCTGAGATGGGTTTCTTATATGAGGCAATGGACATAGATAGCTAAAGAATCAATTAAAAAAAATGTGGGCCAAAGTTATAGGAAGTGATGGAAGATGATTGATTCTATAGTTGGAACAAACAACTACATAGAGATATACACACTGGTAAGCATGCTTTCAAGTTTTAAGTTTTAATTACTTTTATTTATGAATATTTAAAAATTTGAATGCTTATAAAATTTAAATTTCTACAGGGTATTTTCTTAATCTAAGATTTCAATTCTCTACAAATGTCAATAATGATAGTGAAGTCTTGTTGGGGGTTAGAAAGGTAATCAGCAAGCTTGAGCCCGATATTCATAAACAAATCCTATGCGATAAAGAAATGAGTTATGATTCAATTAAATAATTTTATTATTATTTGTTTCAAGTTTTAACTTTCAATATAATTAATAAGCTAATAATATATTTCTGATTTCAGATGGAGAGATATAGATTGAGAGCTGGGCAATCCAGTACTGCTAAAGTTGCTGCAGTTATATCTCATAACACTCTAGCTGAATGGTGGTCTATTTATGGATGGAAAGAGGCACCAAATTTAACGCCAATAGTAAAGAAGATTTTAAGTCAAACTGTATCTTCATCACAGTGTGAAAGAAATTGGACTACTTTCTTCTTAATCTATACAAAAACTCGCAACTGATTGACAATGGAAAGATTGGAGAGGTTAGTTTTTTGTCATTATAATATGAGATTGAGGGAGAGAAATTTAAAAAGAAAGGCAGAAAATGAACAACTGATTGATTTAAATCATGTTTTTGATGAAGAAAACCCTTGACTCCATAGATCAGAGAAATAGAGGATAGGTTATTAGATAACAGAGATAACCCATAGTTAGATGAAATATTGGGAGAGACCACGATGAGGGCAGAGGCTGGTACGAGTCATTCAGCAACGAGAGATAGTATACCTACTAGTACTAATCATAGTCCTGATAATACATATGGTGGTGAGATCGTTCCATCTACATTTGCTGGGGAAAGTCAAGGAGGCATAAGGAGTGAAGACAGAGAAACTGAGGATATATATACATATCAGCGACGTTGTCATGAGATGCATTTTGGTTCCTATGATTATGATATATCAAGTATTTCTTGTTTGGAGCCATCACAAGATCCATATCAAGATCCATATGCTAGTTATTATCCTCAGTATCCTCAGTATTCTCAGGCACAAGATCTAAATGCTGATTATTATCTTGGTTATTATCCTCCTCAAACGTAAGTCACACAACAAGATCCATACAATATAACTAGTATGATGGAATCACTTTTTGGAGCATCAGGTCCCAGACATCAATATTTACAAACTTATGATGATTATGATGATGAAGACTATAGAAATTTACGAGAACCAGCTTAGTATTCAACAAAGTTTTAAATTTTGAGTAAGTTAATATAATTTTTTTAAGTTTTTAGACTTCATATGTGAGTAACTTTTGTTTTCTTATTTTTTGTCATTTTTTCTGCATTTTTAAATAATATTTAGAATTTTATATAATTAAAAAATAGTCTGATCCGATATGAACGACCGATACGTATTGTTTTTCTGGACGGCCAATACCGATCCCAATCCCGATACTGGGAACCTTGGGTATGTCACCTTCTTGGCTCCCATCCTCCAATCTACTGAGTAGATCGACTTCCTTACTATCTAGTCAACCTCTCCAGAGATGCGATGCGATGATATAATGGGATAGCTTTTGGGGTGTCATCATCAGCCTCGTTGTCATTATAATCTGGCCTCATACTTGTATCCCCAGTTCTCACCCTTCTACTTTCAACCTCTTAGGATGTTATTCAACTATGGATTATCTCTATCATCAAGGACTCTAACCTCTACCTCTCTGATCTAAGGCATCAATGGATCTTTAACATCAAATACATGATCGAAATCAATGAGGTCATCACTTTGTTGTCTCCTTTAACTATGGATTATCTCTATCATCAAAGGACTCTAACCTCTACCTCTCTGATGAAGAGGCCATGACAACTGGAAGCAACAGCAAGAATAGTATGGACAGATGTCATCTAGGCAACAGGAGAAAAGGTCTCCTTGTAGTCTATCTCATTCTTGAGTAAAGCCCCCAGTAATCAGACAAGCTTTGTACCTAGCAATAGATCCATCAGGTCGATACTTAACCTTAAAACTCATTTGCAGCTGACAGGCACGATGTCGGCCTAGAGAAGGACAACATCCCAAGTATACATTCGCTGAAGGGCCTGAAGCTCATTTATCATAGCCTGCTGCCACTCTAGAACCTAGACAGCCTCATGATATGATCTAGGCTGATGGGTGTAGTGGATGGCTACGAGGAAAGTGTGAAAGTATGTAGCTGAAGATATCAAAAAGCCATACCAGTCGGGATGGCGATGCTCATGGTCTAGATAACGATGAGCTGGTGTAGGAGCTGTCACAGAATAGGATGGGATGATCGGAAGGATACTACCAGTAGAGGGAAGCTGAGTTGTAGAAGGGGGACATGACCTGCGAGTGTAGAAATACGGTAGGGTCATCATGGGAGGGGGGTACTCCTCTAAAAGATTTGGAACCTTAGCAAGAGAGTGGTCTAGAGTAGCAGATGGAAGTGACAGTAAAGGAGTGTCTATGGGTAGAGGAGTATCAGGCGAGTGGGGGCAGATAATGGGGCTGAAGTAGGGACATCTGAGGGGACGAAAGATTTGATAGGTGTAGGGAGATCCGAAAAGGATAAGTCTAAGGGAGAGAAAGCATCAAAGGTGAAAAAGGGTATCTCTTCTAAAAAAGTGACATAATGTGATATCCTAAGACGACGAGAAGAAGTGTCATAACAACGATAGCCTTTATGCTCAGGTTTATATCCTAGAAAGACGCACTTAGCTGCTCAAAGGGACAACTAGTGTTCACCCAGAGGAAGAACAAAGTATGTGCATCCAAAGACACAAAGATGACCATAAGATAGTGAAGTACCATGAGATGCTCGTACAGGGTTCACACCATCAAAGACTAAAGATGGAATTCGATTGATTAATAGAGAGCAGTAAGAAGAGTCTCAACCCAATAAAAACAAAGATTAGAAGCCTCAAAAAGAAGAGCACGAGTGGTCTCAAGAAGATGATGCTTCCGTTCAGCAACACCATTCTGAGCAGAGGTATACAGACAATTCTGAGTAGAGGTATACAGACACGATTGCTGAGGCAGCGTGCCAGCAAAAGCATAAATAGAACAAAACTCAAAGGAGAGATTCTCACGAGCACCATCAATTCGAAAGAATTTAATAGATCGGCCGAACTGAGTACGAACCATAGAAGAGAACTCACGATAGATTTGGCATACCTTAGAGCACTGACGCATGAGATAAATCTAGGTGAAACAAGAGAAATCATCAATAAAGCATACATAACAGAGAAAAATAAGACCCGAAGAAAGAAGAACATGACTACTCCAAATGTCAAAGTGGATAAGATTAAAAAGAGAATCAAAGATACTCTCACTAAGAGGAAAAGAGAGAGCTCGCTGTTTTGCCAACCTACAACTAGTAAAAATAGACAAATAAGAAAAACGACTACTACCTAAGGACCCAAATTTGGACAAGATCTTGAAACACTGACTAGATATATGACCTAGACATCGATGCCACAAGTTTGAAGGAGAGAGAAGAGTGACATGACAAGCATTGGGACTAGGTGGTGGAAAGTGAAGCTGGTCTAGGTAGTAAAGCCCTCAAATCCGACTATCGGTGCCAATCCTTTGGCCTATAGACAGGTCCTGCACAATACAAGAAGTAGAAGAGAAGAACACAGTGTAACCAGAGTCAGAAAGCTGAGTTACAAAAATAAGACTCATTGTAAGATTGGGAATAAGCCAAACATTAGATAAGGTAAGACGATTAATAGGATCAGTGGTCAGGGTGATGTTACCAATGTGAGAGATAGGATAATAAGTCCCATTAGTAGTGTGAACATGAGGAAGAGAGGTGGGGGCAGGGGTGATACAAGTAAAAGTAGATGAATCACCTATTATATGATGTGAGGCGCCAGAATCAAAAATCCAAGGTTTAGTTATACCAAAGAAAACAAAGGCAGAAGTAGAGGCACTAGTGAAGCTAAGGCTCTTACAACTGATCAAAACACCAAATGCCATTTAGAAGAGACAATATTTCAAACACCTTAAGGGTGTTTCAAAATTTGCTAACTTAGGCTTTTTGTCAAACATTTGGTGAGCAGAAATATTAAACAGTGCTGCAGAATAAAAATGAGGGCTGCAAACCCTGTGGGCTTTCGTCGAACAGTTGGTGGGCACTCGCTACTGCTGTTGTGGATTGACGAGCACCAATTGAGCTGCAGTGGCAATCGAATACGATGACTACAGCATGTTGCTGTGGCTGCTGCTGAAAAACAGAAGTTCTCGTCGCAGAGAACTTTTGTCGAGCAATTGATGGGCACTTGTTGCTGCAGCTATTGTAGACTTGACGAAAAGGGCTGCTACTGCTGGAACTCGAGGCTAAAGGAGAAGATGACAAAGATGCGACCAAATGTCGAGCTAAGAAGAAACGATTTGCTCCTCCGGTGAGTGGTGGAGACAAAGGAGGGATGCTTGAGAATGACGATGAGGGAACTCGAATTGAGCTGGGGCTGTCTAATGAAACAATGAAGACGGTGAAGGGGAAGGCAAAGATGGCTTGAACTAAATCTCTAGAGATGGGAAAGCTCTGATACCATGTAACAATAGAAGATCCAAACCTAGAACGAGTTCGGAGAGGAGAGAATGATGACGAGAAGCTTGGATTGAGCTGAGGCTGTCTAACGAAACAATGAAAACAAGAGGAAGGTAGAGATGGCTTGAGCTAAATTTCTAGAGATGGGAAAGCTCTGATACCGTGTAAAAGAAGATCCAAACCTAGAATGGGTTTGGAGAGAAGAGAGGAGGAGAGAAGAGGGGAAAGCTCTGATACCATGTAACAATAGAAGATCCAAACCTAGAATGGGTTTGGAGAGAAGAGAGGAGGAGAGAAGAGAATTTTGGTGAATGTGTTTCATTCCAATGATAGAGGGACCCTTGCCCTATTTATACAAAGTCACCATATATATAAATAATTAAATAGAATATAAGCAAATAACTCTAATAATGATATATGAGGGACTTGATTGTTATAAATAGAAGACTATTCATTGCTAATTTAATAGTGGAATGAGTAACTCGGACCTGATCAAAATACATGGGAGGACATTGGTCTACACAGACTATAATTTCCTACAATTTAGAGACTTAGACTTATTTCTTACTCGGGCTCTAATGCGATTCAACTAGCTCATGCAAATAAGTAAATGACTTAAACAATTAAGACTCTAACTAATCTAATCCAACTTGTTCATGCAAATAAGTGAATGACTTAAATAACTAGGACTCTAACTTAACCACGTAAGAAAATAAAACAAATAAGATAAATAGCTCAATCCATTGAGCCTAATATTCTCCTTCCATGTGATCTAATCAGGTCCTAATCACATCAAATGAGTTAGACAAATCTTCTCCAGTAAGTTGATAAGCAAAAAGTATGAATATTGGAAGCTGATAAACAAATAAATAGCTCAATCCATCGAGTATAATATCCTCCTAATCACATCAAATGAGTTAGACAAATCTTCTCCAGTAAGTTGATAAGCAAAAAGTATGAATATTGGAAGCTGATAAACAAATAAATAGCTCAATCCATCGAGTATAATATCCTTCTATGTGACCCAGTCAGGTCCTAATTACATCAAATGAATTAGACGAATCTTCTCCAGTAATCTAATAAGCAAAAAGTATGAATATTGGAATTTCAAATCATAAGCTAAAAAGCAAAAAGTATAAACATCAGAATTTCAAATTAAAACTGAATGATAAAGCAGATAGTAAGATTTTACATGGAAACCTATATACAAAAAGTCAGGAGACATCTATTAGACAATTACTTTGAAGAAAAACCAAGATACTATTAGATAATGAGTTTATTTCAAGTTCTCTACATCTTCAATGGATTGTCTTTGTCTATTTATATCATGCAAAGCTGTCCGAGAACCACCGCTTTTTGGAAAGAAGCCTCTTTCATTCACTTTCATTTCTTCCTTTAGTAGGCTCGCTCTCGGTTGACCAAAAGCCTGCTCAGCAGTGGATTCGAACCACTGACACAAGGATTTTCAATCCTTTGCTCTAACCTGCTGAGCTGCCTGAACCAACCATGTATTTCACAAAAATGAAAACTTTCAACGATCGACTAGCATGTGTTAAGCATATAGCTAGTGTTCCTTATGAGCCAGGATCAAATTCAGATTTTGAATATGATTGGGCTGAATAGTGGTAGAACCTGGTGAACTGGGCCTACTACTACTGCTTTGGGTGACATTCCCTGATCTTAAATTTCATTAGTGAGCTGGTTCGGTCTATCCCTTAACTTAACCTAGGGAGGATGCCCTTCTTTTCGATAGAATGACTGTGAGATTGGAGGAGTGCTGATTCGAGACAAGCATCCAGTTGTTGCCTGAAAGAGCAGGAAACTGAATGAGACGGAGCATAGGGCTAGGATGGGCTATGGAAGGAGCGGCGCAAAGAAAGAGGCATGCAAGGAAAGAATCGAGCATTAGCATCCGCTCCCGAAGAAGCAAAGAAGGCATTTTCTTTTGCAGGGGTGGTGGGTGGGGTCAGAAGAAGAATGAAGCAGAATGAGAATGATTTCAGTAGCTAGTTCCAGGGTAGGTGGGCTTATAAAGCCAGCTAGTTAGCTAGCGAAGGGAGGCCGGTAAGGGCTTGTAAGGAAGCGTGCAAGAGCATTTGATAGAAGTCAGTGGGCAAGGAAGGAAGCTAGAACACATAAGAGGAAGTTACTTTTTTGGGTGTTGTCACCCATATCCTGTTGGAAGTTTGGTAAATTTGTTAGTTATTACACAAGGATGATTTTCAGTTCTAAATGGACAACTGGATTACTTGTTATCTCAGAAATCACTGAAGTAAGCTTTCTCCAATGGTCATGGCGTAGTATAATCTTTTCTTGCTGCAGTTCAATTTTATATTTATTACTTTGTCTCAGAGAATTTTCAGTTGTGTTCTCTGAAATGATTTTGATGCGGACATCACTGATAGGACGCGATGGCGTGTGTTCCAGCGCAGGAGGCGCCAACAGTTGATGATCCCTCCTATAGGGATCTGGTTCTGATTTTTATTTATTTAGGGTGTCTTTTGTTTATTTCCTATGTAGGGTGTTTTTTGCTTAATTCCATTGTAGGTCTATATATAGATCCGTTATATTTCCTTTGGAGCTTAATGAAAGTTTATATGATTTATTCTCCAGAGGATTTTGGTGTGAAACCTTTTTTTTAGAGTGGAGGTGTGAAACCCCATTCCTTCTCTTCTTATTTCTCTATTTCATTTTCCTCCACCACGTTTTGCATCAGATTTACTTGCTTCCACTTTGGTTGATCCAGGGAAAGATGAGCTGTTTGATGATTAATGATATTGATGCTGGGCTGGGAAGATTTGGTGAGTAATTACTATTGACCTGTATGTTTTGGTAATACAATCATCTCAAGAAATAGAAATAGTTTAATAGGATCTGTGATCCATAAATTAAAGTGTAGTCAGCATGCCCTATACAGATTCTTTGTGGCAAATGTATATTTTCCTTTTTTCTAGTAAATAGTTTATGCTGCTTCTGACTTTCTCAAACATACTTGAGACTCATTTTTAATTCTATGTTCAGCACCTTGCCTTTCAGGAGATCTTACATATTCTTAGGTTGGTGAAGCAACCATGACATGACAATTGAATTACAATCAAGAAAATCTACCTAAATTTATTTCTTATTTTTTGCCAGGAAACACGCAAATGACCGTCAATTCTCAAATTGTGGTTGGAACGCTAATGAATTTGTCAGATAATCCTACTAGAGTTAGCATTGGACAAAAATGGAGAGCATCAGATGTTACGCATAGGGTACCCATAATAGTAACTGGAAACGATTTATCAACAATTTATGCTCCCTTGATTCGTGATGGAAGGATGGAGAAGTTCTATTGGTAGGGTTCTTTTTAAGATGTCTCTTCATTCATCAGATGTTCAAAATAGCATGGGTATATTACGAACTCTACTTATTTTTTAAAAAAGATAACTCCAAATGAAGTAATTTGGAGTTGCATAAAGGCAAATTATCTACATGGCTTCTATATATACTTTACCTAGTTTTTATACTTTATTCTAGCGATATCTTGCTCAAGAAGTTTGACATTTAAGAAATCACGTCAACTTCCTACAGTACAGATTACAAAATGTGCAGCATGATATAACTTTATTTTGATGAACTTAGAAAAATTTCCTTTCTCAGCCCATTTGCTAACCCTCATGATTTTACTTTGACATCATGATTGAGAAAATAGCCTATAATGTCCAAGGAGTAAAAGTTTTTAGATGGTTAATCAGGTTAAAAATGTAATGGATATGTGAAGAATAGTACTCGATTCAGTGTCAGCAAATTCTACTGTAGACCCAGATTAACATTCTAGTAACTGAAAGAATAAAAAAAGAAAGTTTCTTTGTTAGAGATATTGACCTTATATCAGGGTAGAGTTTCTGTCTGCCATTGTCTTCCAAATATAGTGCAGAAATTTAGAACTGTTCCTTGTTCATTCATTTTCCTCCTCATTTTTCTCTTCCTTTCTTCTACTTATCTTTTTTAGTTTTGGTTTGGACTACTTTTTAATTACTTAAAAAGCTTCTTCCATATATGGCTTGGTCAAGATCCAGATTCTCAGAAGAGGGACTCCTTCCGAAAAATGATCTAAAATATTGAAAAATATCAGGAATTGAGGAGAATAAAGATAGAAAAATTTAGATTGTTCACATAAGATAGTAGCCACATAATACAAAGAGGGAAAATACTACGAACAATATTGAACTTTGGATGCATTTAATAAATGCCTGTACTCATTGGCATCATCACCTCTGCATATAAGAGAAGGTAGGAAGCCTCATGTTATTTAAGGCTAATAACCACCTCTGCAAAAGTGGTGAGAGTAGGGGTGTTAAAAGAAAAGGTTAAAATGGTAGAGTGAAGAAAGAAAAAAATAATACAAAAAGAAAAAAAAAGAGAAAAATAGAAAGAAAACATAAAATGTGGCGCTCAAAACATCAAGAGACTAATAATTGATGTGTCAAATTGCATTCACGTTAGATGCAACTTATGATGTATTCCAGTATAGCCTGCGTAAAAAAAATTTCTTTTTTTTTACGGCCAATACAGTCGATATTAGGATCAAAAAACCAGTTTTGGATTGATAAGGGCTAATTTCGATAACGTATTAGTACTGGCCGATACTTCGAAAGATGACATAGCCATAAATATTTTGTAATCCGAATATGTTTGAGAATGGGCCCTCTAAGCAACCTCATTCAAAAGCTCTCTGCTGGTTAGAGTTTTTTTAAGTGGTTTAGTCCCATGTTTAATCCTAATAATTACACAAAATACTGATCCAGCAGTACCAATAGAACACAAACAGCCTAAGATAGTAGCTTTACATCCTGATAGTTGTATGAATCTAATATATGTGAGTGGTTTAATCCTATGTTGACTTGAGAGATCCCAATATGTACACAAAAAATACTGATCCAGCAGTACCAATGGAACACACACAGAGCCTAAACGAGAAACTTTTGATTTATGTAAGATGGCCAACAAAATATAGTAGCTTTACATCCTGAGAGTTGTATGCATCTAATATATGTACCATTAAATTACTGTTTTTAATCCTATAGTTTTTACTGTTTTCAGTTCCTTTTCTTAATCAGGTTATATCCACCTGTTCACAGAAGATTTTTCCCCTAGCTGCTAATCTTATACATGAATTTGACTATGTTCTTGTCATCTTGTGTTCTTCCTCTGGTATTATGTTACTTTTGTGTGCAAAATCAGGCAGCCGGACCGTGAAGATATAGTTAACATTGTTCACCGAATGTATGCAAAAGATGGAATATCGAGAGAGGATGTCCTACAAATTGTAGACACATTCCCAAACCAAGGTACAAAATAATTTCTTTTTTTTTGATATTTAGGAGAGCAAGCTTAAAACAAATTGGAAAGATGCTTTGCATTTTGATGTTGTTTTCGTTTGTACTCTGATATGTTTGAATATTTCCTTATTTTACAGCCTAGTGTAAAAACTAAAACGGGTGTCTCAGGCTTGAGGATCATCCCAATACCAATTCTATATTTGACTTTTATTTTAGTGTCATGTTTTTGATACAATTAGTTAGAGTCTTTTATTATTGCATTAGTTATTTGTTTTCATTAAAATAATTTTTTTGTAGGCAGTTGAGGACGCGTTCGAATGCATTTGTGAATGCCTGCATCAGGTTCACAAATACAGAGAATGCAAAATGCGCGTTCGAACGCGGTCGGGCGCATATAAACGCGACGTTCGAACGCCTGCATCGCGTTCGCATCGATAGAGAACGCATTTTGTGCGTTCGAACGCGATCAGGCGCGTTCGAATGCGATCGGTAAGAATCTTCTAGAATTAGAGTTAATAATTATATTCTGGCTTGTTGGCTAGCCTCTATAAAGGTGTGAATGACAGCCAAAATCATTAAGCTATTGGATTATTGGTTTCTTGCCTTTTATCTTCTCTCTATTCTCTCTACCCTAATCTCTCACCTCCTTCTTCACCAACCTACCACCTCTACCATTGGCAAGCCTAACTTCTAATCTCTCTCGTCTATTGAGTCCTCCCTCTTCCTGGAATCTCGACCACTTCTTCCCCTTCATTTTTATCCCTTAAACAATATCAACCCTTCACCCTCATCTCCATTATCATCCATAACCCAAACTTTTACTCCTCCCGTCACCACCACCATCATCCGCACTATATCGTGTTTTTGTCCCAATTGCAGTTCGAATCTGCGAAGGGCGTAAATATAAAAATCGTAGATCAGGGAGTTACGGATCAATTCCACTTGGTTTCGTAATTTTCTGACTGCAGGAGAATATTTGATGAATATTTTTCCTCAGTTGCACGGACTGCTTCCAACAATAAATCCAGATCTTAAAAGAATTGTTCTGTAGCCCATCTGCTTTCCATTTTCTGGTGGGATGGGATGACGTTTAGTGGTACATTTGACTTAGAAGGCATCTTCCCCTTCACCAATAGTATATCCTTCTGTGAAGAATAATATTTTTACTCTACTTCCTCCATTGGGCATGACTTCTCACTAACAGGTGCAAAAGTGGAGAGCTTGCCTTCCTATAGGGGCTGTAAGGATCAGCTCCCTTTGAATTAGAAAGAATAACCATTTTTTGCTGGCCTCTAGACACTCTTCAGGGTGGAGGATGCCTTTTCTATCTCAAGTCTATTTTCAAATATAGGATGGCTCAAAAGAAAGTTTGCTTGTCCTCTTTTGCAAACAAGAGAAGAACTTGCACTAAATTGAAAATTAGAAAATCTTTTGTAGCTATGGTTGCTTCTGTCCTGTTAATTTGTTACTACATTTTTCCTTTGTTTCAAGAGGTGCATCCTTATTTATCTTCACCACATGCCTCACATTTTCTTCACAAATTCAAAAAAGGAGTATCTTAAGGCAAACATTCAATAATTATTTGTCCCTCTTTCAAGAACCAAGTCTCTACCATCCTGAAGTATATAATAAATGTAACCACAAAGTACACTCTAAACGTCTAAACGTCCATATGATATGGAAAAATTAGGCAAAAAAAAAAAAATCGGCATATTTCTTTTGTGATGACCAAATATTACCCTTGCTAACTGTGCCCTTTGGCATAGTTATGACATTACCGAGAATTTTGACACCAATATAGTGAAGTATCACAAAGCTTCGCCATGTCAACCATCAAAGTATCTTGTCCTACATTGATCTGTGTTTGTCTTGTAAGTCACTTCCACCGACCTTTTTGAATTTTTCCTTTTCTGTACATTTAAGTCAGAGAGAGTGGATTTATGCCATGGTTGTTGATATCAACTTATTAAGAGTTGAAGGAGTTGAAGGAAAACAGTTGTGCTGTGGAATGAAAAATTCTCACTTAAGTAATTTATATCTGTTGGAAAACAATGTTTTCAAGTTCAAGAATTTTATTTCTCTTGTAGCATAGATAGGTCTACCAGATCTATCTATTAGAATCAATTCTCCTCTTGGTGTTCTAATTGTTCAAGTTGGCTTCTAGTAATGCTTTTCATGGAAAAAAGCTAATTGTTATGTGTATTCAAGGATTGTCATGCTAATGAGCTTACCGGCAATTGGCACAAGTTGTGCTGATGGCATAGCTTGTGCTGATTCATGTGGAGCGACACTGGTAATCCCATATCATCTGTTATGTGTACAGTATTGGGAGGAACTTACTATGTGCCGATCAAAACCCATTAAATTAAGTCAAAAGAGACCCAATGATAAATCTAGCTTAATTTTGCTAAATCTATCATTTGTAGAACATTATATATAGATTTAGCATTTTGGTACTAGATTTACAAGAAACAAAATACTCTTTACAATGTAGGAATCAAAGAGACTAGGACGTGCTGACAGTACATCGGCACAACACATGCTACAATCAGTGCATATCAGTTCCTTCTTATATTTGAAAAGTTGGACTTACTTTATGTGCATAAAAGATTAACTAGCTAAAAGTTAGTGCTTCTTACTATGTAATATAGGAAAAACACCAAAAGTTTGAAGATAGCCTCATGTCAATGGCATGTTTGCCTTGACTATATGTATTCACATGGACAACTATGGAGTTTTGTGAGAGGGTGTGGACAGAAGCCAAAACCATGATGCTGACACTTGAGATATTTGTGCAGCAATACATGAGATGATAATACTAAGTTATTAGCAGTAATTATAATTTTTTGTTTTACATGCTGTTTGTCAAGCTCTATAGTTGAATATCAGGACAGATATAACTACATACACAATCCTATATTTTGGCTTTCTTATTTTTATTTCTAATTTCTAATTTCGATTAAACTACTTTTGTATCAGTCAATAAGAAAATTATGATAGGATCGATTCATTCTAATATTTTCCATTTTACATGTGCAATGATTTAGTAAAGAATATCCATATTCACTTGTGCAGCGTTAGACTTTTATGGAGCTATGAGGTCTAGGACTTATGATCAATCAATCTCCAAGGTATTCATATGTTTGAGAGATGAAACATTCGTAGGACTTAAATTTTTTTTTGAAATTCATGAACATAGAAGATTTAGTTGGTAGCATTTATCTATTCCTCTTATTTGTTTGAATTATTAAATAATCATTATGTTTATTTCTCTACTTCTACCAATTAATCTATGAGTTTTCTTGTCCATTACTCAACAACATGATAGTACAGGTTCCAATTTACCTTCTTCTTATATGAAACAAGCATAATTAGTAAATTTAAAGCAAGTTAAACAATAATTATGGGTTTTCTGCTCTTTTACGATGTCCCTTACAATAATATCATCATTCATCAAAGATTTTATTCTGCCTTTTGCTTGCTATCAGACAGTTCATTGTTGTTGTTTGGGAGAGGAAGGTTGATAAGAGGGGAGATTCGAGAAAATATTGAATGAACTTGCCTCATATCTTTCCATTTGGATCCAACTCAAGGGAGATCAATAGTTGATGCCCCTTAGCTGCTTTTCCTTTTGTTTTCAAATTTTTTTTAATCTCTCTCTTCCTCTCTCTCTCTCTCTCTCTCTCTCTCTCTCTCTCTCTCTCTCTCTCTCTCTCTCTCTCTCTCTTCCATTTCAGATCTAGAAAAGCCTTACAAGTACTTTTATCTCTCTTTTTAGAGAAATCTAATTTATCTTCCAAAAAATCCACATAAAAACGAATGCAAGGTTTATGAAGTTGGAGAAGTTTTTATGATTTTATCCTTATTCTTTTATTCGATCCTTAGCTTCAATTACATTAGCATTAATTTTCCTACCATAGACAAGTTATGTTTCCACCTCAACCTGTCCTTTCCAACTATTGTCTCACATGTTTCAAACTGAATGGTCCTAGTACATTCCTGAACCTTATTTGATCAGAGACTTAATTATGAAAAGAGAAGCTTCTGAAGCCTAGGCATTCTTTCTTTCATATGAAAAGGATTCCCATCATATTTGGTGTACGCACCTCCCGTTGGGAAACTTTCAGATATCTTGGCTTCTGTGATTGCTAACCAGCCATAGTAGGAGTGAAAGAAGAGACCCATAATCTACTTCCTAAAGAACTAGGGCCTACTTACCCCCAGATTTCCAAATGTACCTTCCTAGGATAATAACATTGCTTCCCACTTCCATAATCTTAGTTGTTTTATTTCGATAACATATTTTATATTCTGTAATGTAACCTCCACTTATAGTTTTCCAATTTCATAGGTTATCACTTGTAACAATCATTTTATAGATTATTTTCTTTTCATTTCTTTTACTTTCAACTTGTAGTGGGTAAGCGATACTGGTGGATATGAAAAACTTGGAGAGAAACTTATCGAGGGAAGAAAGAAGGGCAAACTTCCTACTTTTGTTCCTCCTAAGGTAGTAAATTTTCTTAGCCACTTCTACATGCATCTCATACTTCATATTTGTCCATTTTATTGATGTTTTTTTATTAGGGTTAAATATATTTTACTCTCATATACTTATACCTAAAATTATTTTATCCTTCTGTACTCAAAAAGTCTCAAATCAATTCATATACTTACAACAAAAATGAGATCGTTCGTTTTTCTATTAAAGTTAATGTTGCATGCCCAAATAACCCAAATACTTCGTAGTGTAAATTAAGAAAAATAGATTGGGTATTGATTTTTGTTTAACACATATTATCTTCTTCCTAGATGTGATTTAACTATTAAACTTCATAAAAACCCAGATTTAATAATATTTACTATATAATTTGCACAATATAGAAAATAAGAGGATAAAAGCATTCTTTGAAGAGAAAAAAAGGACTATATAAGAAGGCAAGGACATCTTTGTCTATAAAAAACTAGAAATAGAGGAAATTCAGCCCACCATTTAATTTTAAATATTTTTTGGCATGCTCATTTAATTTGGATAAAAAAAGTAACAGTCTCGTTTTAGTCCCAAGTACAGATATTGAAGAAATAAAGTGATTTTGAATATAAATATAGATGGATAAAATGTATTTAACTCTTTTTATTATTTCTCAACATTATAGACGACACTCCATTCTTGCAATACTAAAGACAAGAAAAGAAATGAGTATGAGCCCCAGTTTTTTTCAATCATAAATGTGCATCAAATGATTAGAGAGCTATTATTATTCTATGTGATGATGCCTCATATAGAATGCCAACAAATTGGAAATTAGGTTCTAGAATGAGAGTGGCATTTTGCTTCTTTACTAGGAGACTCAACTCCTTATAGAGACACATTGTTATTGTTGAATGGTGGAGACAGGCAGTCAGCTATCAATTAAGTAAAATGAATGCAAATTTTATGAATATTTGATGATGCCTCCTTATTAGTTATAAGAGGATAGAATTTCAGAACAGACAGAAGTAGTGACCTTTCTATTACTGTTCAAGAAGGCAGCAATTTTAGAGGTGGAAAGTGTTTCCAATAGAGAACCAACTTTCTCCTTTCTATTACTGTTCAAGAAGACAGCAATTTTAGAGGTGGAAAGTGTTTCCAATAGAGAGAGACAAAACTTTCATTTTTCATGTCATGCATTACTAGATTACTAAATTAATTGCCTTTTGTCACGACCCGATTTCAGAGTCATGACAGTACCAATAGGCTTGAAATACACCGGGCCTAATAATAACCATCCAACTCTATAGAATAAACTCAAAATTTATTTAATAACTCCAATCCAAACTCTCAAATAAATAAAGATACTCAAGATATATATCCAATGTTTTCCAAATGAAACTAAGGCAACTGATAGATTCTAAAATTTGAAGTTACAAACCCCTACTATAACTAAAGGTCAAAAGGCGAAAATCCCACCTAGAGGTAAATAAATCACGATGCACCATGTTCATTCACCATGCCGAACAACATCTAAAATATTAAAGAAGCTCAATTGGTGCATATTTTTGGCTTGCTATCATTGTCAGTATTTGACAATGAAAAAACAATTAAACCAAGCTACCTTCTTTTCGCTTGCAAGTAGCTTTACTGACAATAAACTATGGAGAATATTGAAGATTAAAATGACTAAGAGTAAGAGATTTATTCATTAAGGATATTAGGTCCATAACCGGAAAAGGTAATCAGATGATTAAGATTAACCTTGGATCCATATAGCTTTGCCAAATTTTGAACTCGGGTCAGATCTTAATCCCAGTGTAATTCAGGATCCATATCCAATCCATTTAATAGTTAGGCCATTGAGATTGCAATAGGAGCAAATTCCAATCCTCAATATATGGCTCCCATATCATCTACATAATAATAAAATAATTAGTGAAAAATAAAAGATGTTTACTTTCTATTTTTAACTATCAACTACCTAATCATATCTCTGTTGATCTGATTGATCGCAATACATGTCGTACGGGATTATGCTCAAAAGTCAAGCGACACCACCATTTTGCACCAAGTGGATCAACATGTGGGGATGGTACTACGGGTAGGGATGGTATTATCAAGGATTCGAGTTTCGGCCGATCCCGATCCAGGCCGAAACCCTACTGCCTGCTGCAGCCGCCTGCAGCAGGCAGCTGTCTGCTGACAGCAGTAGCTGTCAGCATCAGCTGCTGCTAACAGCAGCAGCTGAAGCTAGAGAGAGAGGGAGAGTGAGGGAGAGAAAAGGAGAGAGAGAGAGGGAAAAAGCAAGAGAGAGTGAGAGAGAGAGGAAAGATTAAAAAAAAAAGAGGGTATGAGAGAGAGAAAATAGAAGAGAGAGTGAGGGAGAGGGAAAGATTAAAAAAAAGGGTTTGAGAGAGAGGAAAAAAGGAAGAGAGAGTGAGGGAGAGGGAAAGATTAAAAAAAAGTGAGAAAGAGAGAAAAAGATCAAAAAAAGAATGTGGGAGAGAATGAATACTTTAGACTAACAATTAGAGGGATAGAAAAGAAGAGAGGGAGAAAAAGAGATTTTTACTTTTTAGGCTTTATATGTGAGTAATTATTATTTCTTATTTTCTTATAATTTTTTCTAAATTTTTAGAAATTTCTCTAACATTTTTAATAATATTTAGAATTTTATTTAATTAAAATAGTCTGATCCGATACAGGCGGCCGATACGGCCGATACAGCCGATACGTATCGTTTTTTCAGACGGTCGATCCCGATCCCGATACCGATTTTTGGAACCTTGGGTATTATATGATCACCAACTACTTCGATAGGAGGTGGGAGTCTATCTGGTCGTCCAACATATTGGCGTTCCCATGTCCAAACCTAATTTACCTATATATATATATATATCATCTTATAAAATAGAACAAACAAAACAAATAAAAGTAGATTAAACCTATAACAAGATAAGGGTCCTGCTATCTCTAATGCACCAAGACGAGAAGCTCGACATAACTCTCGATAAAGTACTACTATTGCTGCACTACCCTAGCTAATGGTGCTAGTGTACTACAAGTCCCATGGTAGAGGTAAATAAATCAACTAGACCGCAGCTCCTAACTTGTCATCCAAAATGCAGCCACCCAAAAGTGATAAAATATAAGCTCGAGCATATCTCTGTAGAGTGTGATCATTAGCATCTGCGTGTAGCGTCGCAAATGTGTCACGCAACCACTACATCCGGATCGAACAAATAATGTAACTCAAGCAAGGACATAAAAATAAAGCAAGAGTACAACATTTAATTTCACTGACCTACAAAACTGTCCCATAATTGCACTTCTTTAACGGCAAAGAAACAGTAGTGGAATCTCCTGAACCCATATATTCCGTTAAATTTAAGATGCTCTCTCCAAAAATACCAGATCTAGCTGATCCCTGTAAAGGGAGAGCGATTTGAGAAGTAGCTCCCTTAACTTATAGCAAACGAGAATTGGACATATGATTAATTGATAGATGATTACAAAAATATACAAAACAAAATGGATCAAGCAAATGTTGTTGCCAAAGGATTATGAATAGATATGTGTCAGACCATGGAAACAACAATCTTAAACTGGCATTCTTCAAGTTCTTTTGATGCATCATCTTGATAAATCCGTATAGATTCTGACATAGAATTAGTCCATAAACAACTTCCATTGCGATTGATTGCTTTATTGGACTTAGCGATTTCTTTTCTAGTCTTCACTAAGACGATAGATATAAAAAGGTTATCCCATCCGTTAGGAACCTATAGAACATGTGGAGAAGTTAAAAAGATGACTATTAAATGCTCCAAATAACTGGTGAGATATCTAAGAAAAATATAGATTATTTCACTAAACAAAGTTAATGAGTTTCTTTTAAGAATATAAGAAGTTAAAAAAAGGCAATGAAGTATTTTCCAAATGAAACTAAGCCAATTGAGCTAACAACAATTGAGCTAACAACTTAGCTCAATTGGTGAATCCACCCAAAAGTCAGTAAAATTAAATTTTATGCAACATGATATAAAAATCAAAACTCAACGATTAATAACAATAACCAACATGCCCACAATGTGAATAATAAGCACAAGTAACAATAAAGCAATTAATAGGTTGATAACATGTTTAATTTTTATTATGCAAAACTTCTCAATCTTAATATTGCCGGTTGTCTCAGTTTGGGATTGTGCACATGGATCCATGTTAATTAAAAGTCATCTCAAAATGGCGCTTGAATCTTTTCCTTGTAACCGACCTGATATAGCCCTCAGGTCTAAACCCTAAACCCTAATCCCTAAACACGTGCCTAGCACATGCGCCCATTTTATTTTAAAGAATATTACACCTTCATCCAAATTCACATCTAGGAATATAATTAAGAATTTTGAACTTTTTAGCATGCTAATTTCACATGATGTTACAAGTTGGTTCCTGAATAAGTGAAAAGTTAAAAAGAGAGAATAATAATAGAAGTGTTTTCGTTAGATAGAGATGGAAAGGGTTTCCTATTGAGAGAAAAACTTCATTACAGAATTCATTTCCATTGAGAGAGGAAGGTCAGGAGTACATTACTTGAATATTAAGTTAATTGCCTTTATTCAGAATGATCAGATCAGGGAAGATAGTTAAAAATCATAATTTCTTAATGTGATAGTTTCACTTGGATTTACAAGTTGGACCCTCAATAACTGAAAAGTGAAGAAAAAAAGGAACAGATTTTGTTAGATAGACCATGAATGATGCATGAAGTATGGATAGAATTCCTGACAAGTGCATGCTACGACAAGCACCTTATATTCCCTAAACTTGTGACATGACATCATTCTATAGATAGCCACTAATTATAAAAGTTGATAAAGCCTGTAGGCTTGCATTGGTAATGGAAAATATAGTACTGAAGGGTCCAGAAGAGAAGGCCCTATTATGTAAAACTGATAACGAAGATGACTCTACACTAGAACTATTTTAAGTATATAAAATGTGTATTAAGGTTGTTTTTGAATGTCAATAGATAAAGTTGTCTGAGAAACTATATCCTTTACTTGACTAAGTATGCAAAAAGTTTGAAAAAGATTGTCATCATTTAAGAAGAAACATTTTGCTTTTACATGATGAAGGGAGAGAGAATCCTAGAGAGTTGGAGAGATTGTGCTATATTAGTATGTAATAATGGTCTGAAATTATGGTTTTTGCTCTGATTTTCAGTGCTTTGAAAGAACAGTACTTCAGAGCTTTGGTAGTTTTTGGCTATTTGAGCTCTACTTTAACTGGTTCAAAACAATTGAGAGGAATTTAGAAAGTTGAGAAGGGGGAGTTGCGTATTCAAGACAGAAAGATAGATATGTATTGCACTATTGAATGATTTGAGCTTTTAGTAAAAATGGAATATGATGCAAATCGGGTCAGATCGGATTGTATCATAAGGACATTAGATTCTACGGACCGAGTATATTTATCTTATTTATTCTACTTATATAATTTAGTTAGAATCTAAGTAGGTTAAAGTTTATTTAATTAGCTAATTTTATTAACTTATGCACAGTTTCAGAAAAATATTCTGTAGATATTCATTAGTTGACTGAATATTATGAGACTACTTGGAGAAGATCGAAAACGCCCTAATCTACAAGTTTTGTATTTTAGGTTTTTCCATGTTATGATTCCATCTGTGGCATAATAAACATTCCGAGAAGGATAAGAAAGGTTGATTTAGCTAAGTCATATTTATCTCTAGGTCATGTTTATTTTTAATGTAAACCCTTAAGGCATAGTTAAATTATGTAAGTCATTAAGGCAAATTCAATTAAGTCATGTAAACCTCCAAGGCAAGTCTTAGTTTGAGTCGTATAAGCTTTTAAAGCTAAGTCTGAGAAGGACTCATTATACCCGACCTTCATATATAAAAAGGCTGAACTTTATTCATCCAAGTATCCAAGCATTGAGAATTAATTGAGTTCAGTTATTTTTTAATTCTTGCATTTACCGTTTTTATCATAGCCATTTTTATCGTCTTTATTTTTCTAGGAGTAGAACTAAGTTAGAAACCTCTAAGACAAATTTAATTAACTCATGTAAGCCTATAAGGCAAGTCTTAGTTCAAGTCGTATAAGCCTTTAGGGCTAAGTCCAAGTAGGACTCATTATATCCAACTTCTATATATAAAGGGGCTAGACTTTATTCATCGAAGATCCAAGCATTGAAAATTAATTGAGTTTAGTTATTTTCTTATTCTCGCATTTACCATTTTTATCATAGCTGTTAGATCGTTTTTATTTTTCTAAAAGTAGATCTAAGTTAGAAACCTCTAACGCAAGTTCAATTAAGTCATGTAAGCTTCTAACGCAAGTCTTAGTTCGAGTCGTATAAGCTTTTAGGGCTAAATTTAAGTAAGACTCATTGTACCTGATCTTTATATATAGAGGGGCTAGGCTTTATTCATCCAAGCATCCCAGTATTGAAAATTAATTAAGTTTAGTTATTCTTTTTATTCTCGCATTTATCGTTTTAATCATAGCCATTAGATCGTCTTTATTTTTTTAAAAGTAGATCTAAATTACAAACCTCTAAGGCAAGTTCAAGTTCAATTAAGTCATATAAGCCTCTAAGACAAGTCCTAGTTCGAGTCATATAAACCTTTAAGACTAAATCCGAGTAGGACTTATTGTATCCGACCTCTATATATAGAGGGGCTGTACTTTATTCATACAAGCATCCAAGCATTAAAAATTAATTGAGTTTAGTTATTATTTTATTCTTATATTTATTATTTTTATCATAGCTGTTAGATCATCTTTATTTTTCTAAGAGTAGATCTAAATTAGAAACCCAAATTCTACCTTCAATCCATAGCTACACCATCACCTCCAGTAGCCACCCTATCATACGGCCGTCCACCATTCTCCTTGACCATCTGTCACCCTCCAAAGATCGCCGCAACATCAGATATTTACCATTTTATCCCGTTCTGATCTTGCTCCACTATTTTAATTATGTCTTTTCATCCAGATATTCGATTGACGTGAAACTAGAGCCATTAGAACCCTATCTCGTAAGGGTACCACCACATATTTTCTTACTTCTGGATCGGTCCAGATCTGGTCTGTAATAGAATAGCAGTATGGATTACATATATTAAGGAATCACACAAATTTGTCTGTAATTCTTTTTTCTCTTAATATTTCAATTAGCACACTATCTTTAATAGAGTATGTCATGGATCAATATTGGGTTAATCACATGTCAGACCTGCGCAATTTGGCCCAATTTTCAACCCAAAAATACTAAATGGCCGTTTCAATCCTTTTCAGCCCTGAAAGAGCCCAAACTGCCCAAAACTTTACTGTACATCCTTGAAACCAGCTTTATTTTGATCAGGAGATTGTTTTAGGTAGCCCAAGGCCAAATTCGATTTGTTTCTACCAAAACAGGTTGGTTTCAGTTGAAACTTGAAATCATAAAATCTTGATCAATCTGTTTGTACCAAAACAGATTTGTTTTGACCAAAACTCGAAATCATAAATCTTGAACCAAATCATCTTTCAGTCAGGTTGGTGCTTTGGACAGAGTATTATACTTTCTTACAAGTTTGATCATTTGGTCGAACTTTTATGGAGATCATAGAATATGTAAAATTCTAATTTGCCTTTTTTTCAGAGAAAGAATTTCTGATTTTCGTGCTTTCTCCTTTCAAGAAATCTATGATCTATAAGATTAATGAAATAAACTCACTCAGTTTTGTTAACTTGAAACAGCAAACTGTGGAGGCATTACTTGAGTCCGGCCGTTCTCTTGTCGAGGAGCAGCAACTGATTATAAATTCAAGATTATCAAAGGAATACATGAAGAATATAGACGAATAGAAACCACATTGGTGGAGATGTACTTTGCTTAAATTTCAAACGTTTTTATTACAGATCACCAGATTGCACCTGCATTATGGACCAAACTTTGCAACTTTGCAGGCTGATGTGCCGGTTTACAAGTAAAGTAGACTGGAAAATCGATTTCCAAAGAAATTTTAAACTTGTTTAGGAAGTGCAAAAAAATAGGTGGTTCCCTCTTCTGTCGCACCTTGAATTCCAGAGTCTTTCACTTGGTCCTTTATTTTTATTTCTGAAATAATAGGTGGTTCACATATTTGACCATTTGCAAATACAACATTCCAAAGTAAACCATTTCCTAGACTTTTTCTTTTATTGAATATTTGAATCCAATAACTATTGGATTTTACCCTGCATTGTAAAATCTTGGTGTAGTTTTCATCCACTGTAATATATTTTCTTCCGCTTTCAACTATTCCGTGTTGAACTTATTAGAAAATTAAATGGTGGATAAAATTATGTGGAAGTATTAAGAAATATCTCTTAAGATTTGGAGGAAATGAAAAGTTTGGTAGAGAAAATTATATCTCTTTATATGACTGTTATCAACATTTCATTAGATGTTAGAACGGAGTCAAAAGCTTGGACAATTTTTTTTGGAGAAAGTAAATGCTTGGCCATTTGTTAAGATTCAGTAGATCAGTTTCAAAAGAAGGTAATTTTTTTTTTCACTTTCAGTTTTTATGGGTGATTTGCAGTAGAAATACTCTATTTTTGAGTTTGGACGAAATGCCCACTTTATGGTTTTTTTGTATGGTAGGCTTGTTTTCTTCCTAAACTATGCAAAGTTTTTATGAAAAGAAAGAGGGAATTCTACAAATTATTTATTAGTTGTATTAAGAGCATCTTATACTTGAATTAGACATGCCGGTATTTTATAATAATATAAAATTCTCTTCTTTCTTCGGCCAAAGAGAATAACCAATTGGACATGAAAGTATTTTATCATAATTAAAAAATCTCTTCTTTCTTCTTATATCAGTTTAAAGGATTACATAATACTTCCGAAGTTATTCCTCTTGTATTTCATAAATATTAATCTTTGTAGTTTACAATTACTGCTTTTGTAGTTTGACTTCTTGTAATTCATGGGTATGACTCTTGTAGTTTGCAATTATGACTCTTAACCTAAAAGGAGGGATCCCACGAAGGGAACGAAGTGGTCGAGATCCCAAAGAAGAGGGGTAACTCGATAGACGAGAGAGATTAGAGGTTAGAAGAAACCTTGCCAACGGTAGAGGTGGAAGGATGGTGAAGAAGGAGGAGGGAGAAGTCTAGAGAGAAGATAAGAGGCAAGAAATCAAGAATCCAATAATATTTTGAAGTTGGTTGCCATCCACATATTTATAGAGGCTAGCCAACAAGTCCTAAAACAATATGAAATCCTAATTCTAGAGAATTCCTGCCGATCGCATTCAAACGCGCCCGATCGCGTTCGAACGCACTCAAAAAATCCCTCTTGGGATTTGCGAACGTGACACAGGCATTCACAAATCATTTGAACGCGGACATTCACAAGGCGTTCACAAACGCGGGCGTTCACAAATGTGGGCATTCACAAGGCGTACACAAGCGTTCAAACACGACTTCACCTGCGTTCGAACGCGACCTACAGGAATTTTATTTTCATTAAAATAAACACCTAATGCAATAAGAAAAAATCATAATTAAGTGTATCAACCACCACGCTTCCCCCACCTTACCCTCAAGGTAAAAAGTCAGGAAAACGCTCCAAGATATCAGTCTCTAACTCCCATGTCGCCTCATCAGATGGCTTGCCAAACCACTCAACTAGAATCTCCATCTCCATTCTGGTACCATGTCGTCGTCGGCGTCTAGCAAGTACTCGAATTGGCTCTTCGATCTCTATCTCCTTCAATGGCTCCGGTAGAACCGATCCAACAATCTTATGATCTCCAATGCGCTCTCTCAACAATAAAATATGAAAGATAGGGTGTACTCTCGACCCCTCCGGCAACTCCAAACGATATGCAACCGGACTAATACGCTCCAACACCCAAATGCATCCGTGGTCCCGTAACAAACCGCCTTGATTCTCTAACTCTGGATGGCGCTCCGGATCATCCATCACCTTCTACAACAATTTCAAAATATCTGGGTCAGATGAACATGCATACCTCAGCTCGTCAAGGAAGGGAAAGGTAGGATGAATAGGCTGCAAGCTCGACGGTATTGGGTTGGCGCGATAGTGTATCTACCACTCTATTTTCCATTCCCTTTTTGTATTGAAGTTTATAATCATACTCCAGCAATTTTATGACCCATCGCTGCTGTGCCGGAGTGTGTATGCGCTGTCCCATAAAGTATGGAAAGCTCCTTTGATTGGTTCGAATAATGAATTGTCTACCAATCAAATAAGGTCTCCACTTTGTCACCGCATGCAGAATTGCTAACATCTCTCTCTCATAAGTCGATAATTGCTGAGATTTTTGTGATAAAATCTTGCTAAGATAGGCAATGGGACATCCTTCTTGCATTAGTACCGCTCCTATGCCAGCACTCGACGCATCACATTCAATAATAAATTCTTTGGTGAAGTCCGGTAGTGCTAGAACGGGTGATGTCGTCATTGTTATTTTTAATTTTTCAAAGGTTAAAGTGGCTTCATCCGTCCATCTAAAAGAGTCATTCTTTAACAACGAAGTGAGAGGAGCAGCGATCTTACCATATCCGACGATGAATCGTCGATAATAACTAGTCAGCCCTAAAAATTCTCTGAATCCGGTGGTAGTAGTAGGAATAGGTTAAGCGGTCATACATGCAACCTTTTGAGGATCCGCCGCTATACTATCCGCTGAAATGATGTGGCCTAAATACTCCACCTTTGGTACTCTCTATAGACACTTGGACTTCTTGTTCTTCAATTGGTTTGGTTCCAACAGTTTCAACACGTCCTCCAAATGCCGCCAATGCTCTAATTCAATCCTGCTATATACCAAAATATCGTCAAAAAATATCAAGACATATCTTCATAAGAGAGACCGAAATATATTATTCATGAGGCCTTAAAAGGTAGCTGAAGCATTGATGAGACCAAAAGGCATCACTCGGAACTCGTAATGCCCGTTTGGAGTTTGAAATGCGGTTTTATCCACATCCGTTGGGTGAACTCTAATTTGATGATACTCAGCCCTCAAGTCAAGCTTACTAAATATAGTCGCCCCTACAAGCTCATCCAGCAACTCCTCAATAACTGGAATAGAATACCAGTCCTTGACGATAACAGCGTTTAGTGCTCAATAGTTGGCACAAAAACGCCATGTTCCATCCTTTTTTCGCACCAAAAGCACGGGGGATGAGTATGAACTATGACTTAGCTGTATGAGGTATTGCTCCAACATCTCGGCCATCATCTTTGAGATAACTTCTTTTTACACATGTAGATACCGATATGGCCTCACGTTCTCCTGTGCAGTCCCGGGTACAATCTCTATACGATGGTCTGCCGCTCTTCTCGGTGGCATAGGGGATGAGTATGAACTGTGACTTGGTTGAATGAGGCCTTGTTCCACCATCTCGGCTACCATTTTTGAAATAACTTCTTTGCACATGTGGATATCGATATGACCTCACGTTTGTCGGTGCAGCCCCGGGTACAATCTCTATGCGATGGCCCGCCGCTCTCCTCGGTGGCAACTTCTGCGGCTCCTCAAACAGTCCAGAAAAGTTATCTAATAAATTAGACAATTCAATAGTAGTACCTGAACTCGTTTGAGACTCATCTCCTGCTAGTCCTAACTGAAGAAGATAGGCCAAATCACACGCACCAAGTAGCCCCACCATAGGCTGCATCATAGGAATCGACGAAGTCCGAACACCATCAAGCCGCATATCTTTATTTTCTTGTTTATATTTCATCCACATGCTTTGAAAATCAAATATGATGGGTCACAAACTTTGTAACTACTGAGCACCAAGGACAGTGTCCGCTCCTCGCAACGCCAACGGATACAAGTCCACAATAATGTCGTGTCCTTGCATTCGTATACCGACTCGATGACACAAGCTCTCCGCCCTAAGCTTCGTGCCAGCTCCAATAGCAACATCAAACCCCGTAATCAGTTCGGCATCCAAACCCAATCTTCTCACTAGCCTCTCATCTAGAAAGTTGTGTGTACTCCCCGAATCGATGAGAATATGCACATAATGCTTTCTAACGAGTCTGTCTACCCGTAACGTCCTCGGTGTGGAAGTACCCGAATATGCATGCATCGATATTTCAGCTTGGATATCTTCCTCCACGCCCTCCTCAACAGTCTCCTCATGGGTCTCCTCTACACACTCTTCATCATCAACTACCTCATCATCCTCCTCAGGACCATCGATAAGCATCACACTCCCGATCGGTTTAGAACACCGATGACTGGGGGTGAAACGCTCATCACATCGAAAACAAAGGCTCTTCGCTCTTCACTCCTCCATCTGGGTAGGTGTGAGAGTTTGAACGGAGGGTCTAGTGTCTCTTCTAACATCGAAAGAAGATCTCAAAGATGGTCGTGGTCTAGTAGTCACGCTGTTTTTGAAACTGCAGAATTTCCAATCGACGTTCTAGGTGCAATCTACCCATCTTGGTTGCCCCAATTAATTTTCATTGCTATCTTTAGAGACTTATGGTTTTGCTCCATCCTCACGGCCTTCTCAAAAGCCTCCTCAAAAGTAGTAGGACATAGAGCACAAACATTTGCTTGTATCTCCTCTTGCAACCCTGAAATAAATGTACTCATCAATGTACGTTCGGGCCACGGTGGCTCACAATGACTACTAACTCTTTCAAACTTAGCTTGGTACTCCAATATGGGAGTCCTTTGAACCATCTTGCTTAATGTGGCAGCAAAATCTTCATATGTCGTTGTCCCAAATCTACGTATAATCCTCCTACAAAAATTAGCCCATCCGATAAATCCACCACCACGAATTATCGATCTATACCAATGCAATGCCGTTTCTTAGAGGTGGAAGCTTGCCATCTGGACTTTTGCATCTTCCGCTGTACCTTGATAATCAAAATATTGTTCAACTTGAAACATCCAATCCGTTGGATCACCGTCTTAGAATTTTGGAAAGTCCAAACGTACGGTTCTCCCCCGAATAGCGTTGTTAGGTTCGCGAAAGATTCTTGGTTTAGGTCTAAACCTTTGTGCATATTGATCACCTTCTCTAAATCCTCGAGCACATCCAGCACCATCTCCATAGGGATAAACCTCATCCTTATAGTGCCAATCCTCCTCATCGACGAAACGCACCGGTGCCTCACGCCTCTCGTGTTCCACCACCGTTGGTCTTGGGTTTTGTAACGGAGGTGGGGGATGATGTGAAGGCATAGGTATGAGGGGATCATTAACACTCATATGACGCACTTAGACCTGTGGGGTATCAGTTCAATAGGGTCCCACTACTGGTCCTTGAAACTCCGTTTGTCGTCGAGGAAATAACAAATCCAATCGATTCATGAAATATTTCTTGAATTCATTGTGATCCTTTTGTATGTTGTCAACTCTATGCAACAATGTTTGGAACATACCCCTTAGTTCATCCATATTCGAACCCATGGACGTTGGTTAACTCGATCCTGTCGTGGTCGCTCCAAAGGAATCGGTCTCACGGTTAGGATCATCGTGCATTGAGTCCTCCCTTGTCAGTATGCTCTCCATAGGTCTCCTTATTGATGTCATATTCCTTATTTCAACCATTAATGGAGGTCTGAGGTTTGCCTGCTCTGATACCAATTTGATAGGCTCTGATATCAAATGATGAGCTTTGATACCAATTGATAGGCTCTGATACCAATTGATAGGATTTGGAACCAAAAGATCGATTACGGAACAATTTCTTAAGATTTAAATTTATTGCATAAAACAGTCCGCGCAACCGTGGGAAAATATTCGTCAGATATTCTCCTTTAGTCAGAAAATTATGAAATCAACTGAGTTCGATCCGTAACTTCCTAATCGATAATTTTTATATTTACGCCCTTCACAGATTTGAACTATAAAAGGGACAAAAATACAGAATAACCTGGGTGATGGTGGTGGTGATGGATATAGTGGATGTTAGGGATATGGATGTGTATGGAGATGAGAGTGAATTGTGGAAGTGATTAAGGGAAGTAGACGAATGGAACGATGTGGTCGAGATCCAAAGAAGAGGGGTGACTCGATAGGCGAGGGAGATTAGATGTTAGAAGAAACCTTGCCAACGGTAGAGGTGGAAGGATGGTGAAGAAAGAGGAGGGAGGAGTCTAGAGAGAAGATAGGAGGCAAGAAATCAAGAATCCAATAGCATTCTGAAGTTGGTTGCCATCCACATATTTATAGAGACTAGACAACAAGTCCTAAAACAATATGAAATCCTAATTCTAGAGGATTCCCATCGATCGCGTTCGAACGTGCCCGATCGCGTTTGAATGCACTCAAAAAGCTCCTTATCTGAATTTGCGAACGTAACACAGGCATTCACAAGTCGTTCGAACGCAGGGGTTCACAAACGCGTTCACAAGGCGTTCACAAACGCGGGCGTTCACAAGGCGTTCATAAGCGTTCACAAGGCGTTCATAAGCGTTCACAAGGCGTTCACAAGGATTTACAAGCGTTCGAACGCGACTCCACCTACGTTCGAACGCGATCTACAGAAATTTTATTTTAATGAAAATAAACACCTAATGCAATAAGAAAAAATCTTAACTAAGTGTATCGGCCTCCTATTATAGAAACCTTGTCATTTGCTTCTATTATTTCTTCTTCTCCTCGCATTAGCAACCATATAAAAATAGATGGTGTTCAGGTCACCCTTACTTAACCATAATTGTCTTGATCTTTGCTGTCATTTCAGCTCTTCCTCTCTATACAGTTGCTGTAACTGAACCTAGCCTCTTCTCTACTAAGAATTTCATCTGTTCATAAGTTCTCTCTTCCTCTGGCAAATCTATTTGATTAACAATCTTAATCAAATTGTTTTTTTGTTCCTATTCATCCTCTTTAGATTTCTACTCCAACCTCTCATGCTTTGTCTCAACCTATAAGTCTTTTCAGACCAGATTCCAATAGCAAAAACCTCCATCGTCTCCCGAGACCACCACTTTTTGACAAGCTCATCAAAGTATGTTTTATAAAACCAAAACTGTTGTAACCTAAAAATGTGAGTCTTTAAATCAGAAGTTCCAGTATCCACTAACAAAGAGACATGATCAAAGTATAGCCTAGGTAAGGCTTTCACCACAATAAGAGAATACATCCCTTCCTATTCAATGGTTGCTAAAACTCTATCTAAAAGAGCCAACACAGGATCCTCTCTCATATTGGACCAAGAGAATTTATGGCCCAAAAGTTTCAATTCCATCACTTCCAACTCATTTATTATCTTATTGAAAGTTCTTCTCTCTTTAACACAAGATTTTTTTTTTTCTGTCTCTCATATATCTAGTGGCCCCAACAGTCATTAATCCCCATTTCAGGTTTTAATCTCTTTTAACTCCTCCCAAAGGATTTTTTTCTATCATTTCATTCCTAAGGACTATAAACATTAGTTAGGATCCACTTTGTCTGACTTTCTCTACTCAACAAGCATATTGATAAAGCATTAATTCCTTTCTTCCAATTCAGAACTGCTAGTTTCTCATCATTAATCCCTATCAGTAAACCACCTAAAGCATCAATAGAAGGTAGGTAGAACCAACAAGTAATCCTACCCCCTCGCATAGCTATCAAAATTCTATCTTTGAAGTTCTCATGCTTGGTTTCTTCAATACACACAAAATCCATATGCTTTTGTAGAATCAGTTCCTCAATTC
Source organism: Typha angustifolia (assembly GCF_048772165.1). Classification (NCBI taxonomy): domain Eukaryota; kingdom Viridiplantae; phylum Streptophyta; class Magnoliopsida; order Poales; family Typhaceae; genus Typha; species Typha angustifolia. Next base: position 10,062,717 of record NC_133253.1, on the reverse strand, counting down.
TTTTTCTTTTTTAGGTATTCTCATATCTCTGATGTTTCAAAATATGTCTTTCATAATTCACTAGACTGAATTCCCTCTGATTCTCCACTACTAAGAGACCCCATATATTTCTCTGCTCTTTCCTTCTCAATGGCTTTTAATATTTCTAAACTTTCTCTTTATTTTTTCTTGGGTACTCCCCAAATTAATCCCATAAGTACATAAAAAAATTTTGAAAAGCACAAGCATTGTAAAAAAGGGTCTTTATCTGTTTGTGTTCTTTTCCTCCAAACATTCTCCAAAGCCTTTGTTTTTCCCACTTCCTTCATCTATTGTTGGATGGTCCTCCCTGTCCTCCTTGTCTAATGATGTTTCTAAGACTTCTTTTAGTTGGAAGTTGTAGTGATTTACTACCTTTTCTCCTCATATATTTTTTAATTTCTAAAGACCCTATAAATATGAGTTCCACATCCAAAATGCTTTCCTTAGGGTAAATAGTCAACTGCTAGTCTGCATGATTAATTTCCTCCATATCAGCCTTGTGTATTTCCATCTTCTCCATCTCTCCTTCAATAGCTTCTTCATATTCTATCATTTTAATCCAAGTCCTTTTTTTAATCAAAATCTTCTTCCCCATCCAAACTTTTTCAACTAATTCCAATTTTCCAAGACTATATTTTATGTTCTCTTCTTGAGGCTCAGTCTCTAGTGAATTAATTGAAAAATCCTCCTCCATCGCTTCTTTTCCTTTGTCCTCTATCTTCGTCTCCACCTCTTGAAAGTCCTTTTTTCTGTCTTCTTTGTCCATCTGTCTATATCTCTTCCTCTCGATAAGCTTTTGTCTTCTTAGCTCTTTTTCCCAATTAAAGGGATTAATTGGAATTTTAGCACCTTTCTTAGAACATTTGATAGGTCCCATTTTTGGTAGAACCTTATCCCAACTTCCCTATTCTTGATTACTACTCTAGTCAGAGCCTAATCCAGGTCCTCTTCTAACCTAAGTATATGACTTGACATTATCCATCCTATGTTCACTGCATTTAATCTCACATTTAACCTCAAATATCATATTTTCTATCATAATAGCTAGATTAGAATATCAACAATATCCTTCACTATTATTTGTAATCTGGCCCATCTTAAGTTTTCTTTTTTCTTTGTTTTTTCATCTACCAATATTAGTGTCTCAAAGGTCACAACAATCTTCATAAAGTGTATATAATTCCAGCAGCGAAGAGGGATACCTGATAGATGAATCCATATAGGTTCCTTACAATACACCACCTTTTAATCTTTCCGCCATGGCTTAAAATTGACCACCGCCATGCCTTGAAATTGACCACCACCAATCCTAAGTCAACATCTCCTTCTCTTACCACTTCATCCATACTTTGTAGTGATGGATTGAGTTCATATCCTACAAAAAAGTTTCTTACAATATGATGAGTTTGGGTTGAGTTCATATCCTACTTAACTTACCCAAAGCTCAAAATTAACCCTTATTTTGTTACATCCTTGTTGATGCCCAAGAATAAAAGGAAAATGAAACATAAATGTTACATAATGAAATAGAATTCGTACCACATTCGAAACCTCAAGATTGCATCTCAATTCTATTATTTTCCAAATAGCAGAATTAAATTCCAAATGAAACCAATTGAAATCCATTTCGAACTGTTCCAATATAATCTTAAGAAGATTTTATTGAAAAGCTCAATCAAAAGATGAACACAATGACAACTACTGAAATTACAGATACTTCTGAACACAACTACTGAAGATATCTACTTATTTCATGAAAGTCAACATGAATCAGAACAAGCCCTCGTTGTTCCATTATTAAAAGAATAGTTGAAATGAAAATAGAAATACTATGAATTAGACATAATGCATTGTATTGCCACAAAAGAGGAAGCATTTATAGGATACAATTCACAGTCAGTTTCAGCAGCAAGAGATGTGTATTCTACATCAGTTGAGGAACGTGCAATTTTTCTTTTTCTTGTTTTTTATTTTAAGGAAAGTCCGTAAACTAATGCATTAATATAAGATGAGCTTCTAAGTTTCTTTTAGGACTAGTACAACAGACTTTGATCAATGGGTTAAGGGATAACCATTTACTACAGTCCCTGAACAAATGCTTTGTAGACTAACCTTAAGCACGTTGTCCTATATATTCATAATTGTGTTAACTGCAACCTAGCAATCACTAAAGATCCACTTGTCCACATATGCTCGCACATTCGTCAGGAATTTGATGTCTTCTAGGAATAGCGTAAACTTCACCATAGAGAGCGCTTACACATGTCATGAGGTACTTCATTTGCCCCAGCCTTGTAGACACAATATTATTCGCCCTGCAGCGCAGCCCTCCCAAGCAGCATCGGTCCATCAGATGAGGGTCTAACGAGAGGAGGAGCTTCAGTCATTAGGCATGGGTTGCTCTAGGAAGTTAGTCGAGATAGCATCAATATTAAACTGGATTTGGGTTGCCACCTCTGAATACAGTTCTGTGACGTTCTTTCCAGATTTCCCAAGTGATTCTAAGACAAGCAGCAATTGTCCACTGAGGAACGTGCAATTGCGTGTTGTTTCGTAGTGTTTTGGGAAATTGGATTTCTTCCTACGAAGACAATCTATGTAGACATAGAGATGTGATCTATTCTTGTTGCTAACGTCCCAAACGGTGTCTGAGTAAGAATAGAGGATTGGTGGAGAAATGCATCGAAGAAGGATCCCACAGCGTATGGTGCTTTTGAGATATTTGAAAGAGATGCTTGTTGATATCCTACGAATAGTATTTAGTGAGTGCATAAATTGCGCCAAATTATTGACAAGAAAAGCAATGTCTAATCTTTTTAGGGAGAGAAAACAAAGAGCACCTATTTCTTGTCGATGCTGACTACTAGAAATCCGGTGGAGAACTATTATTTAGAGGAAGATACAGAGTTTTCTATGAGCGCACATACATCTTCTGTGCCTGCTACCATCTCCGTGTTACTGAAGTAAATCTCAAATGTGCTTAAGTTGAGAGAGAAATAGACCATAAGTAACTTTAACTCCGAAAAAATGGTGCAATATGCCATATATTTTCTTGGACGATTCTAAGTGAAGAAGTATGTGCTCATCTACGACGTGGTAGATTCCCTGAAAGAGCTAAGTGTATATTTGTGCTACCTCTCCTAGAAGCTTTGTTGTCTATGGGTTTTCGTCGATATCAACGCGAGATCGATCCAGTAGTGGATGACTCGAGGAGACAAATGCGGCTTCTTAAAGAGTAACTCGTGTTCGATCGACTTGAGGCCGGCTTTGGAGTGTGAGGATCTGTGTCACTGTTTGAAGCATGATATCTCAAGCTAAAACAAAGAGGAGGCTACCAAAGTCAAACATCTCGTGAAGATGCTTCTTCTTATAAATAATATCACAAAGATCTTATATGTCGTGGGACCGCCGCCGAGAGGTTTCTTTGTCGAACACAATGTGCGGCAGTCGAGCAAATTCTTCGAAGGTGGCATGCGGCTGAGAGTGGGAGCTAGTAGAGAAGAGAGGAGAAGAGAATTGTTTTCTCTCCATTTTTCTTGCTGAGAGAGAAAGAGAGGAGAGAAGTGATGATGAAATTAGATATGATTTGATAAGTCTCAGTATACAAAATTAATCTTCTTATTTGGAGACTTTACATTTTAAGCGAATAAATAATTCGACTAAACCCGCAAATATATAACATTAAATCTACAAATATCAAATTAGTGACTCATCACGATGTTTTTAATTTTTTTTAAATAAACCTCACATTATATTTCTTCTAAAGAAGATAGGAGAGGAGAGAGAACTCTTTGATGAGATTAAACATGATTTGACACGTCTCGGACTTAATCTTCTTATTTGCAGACTTTACATTCTAAGCCAGCAAATAATCTGACTAAGCTCCAAATATTTAACATATAAGTTTACAAATGTCAGTACTCATCACGATTTTTTATTTTATTTTTAAATAAACCTATATTTCTATAAAAGAAGATAGAAGATGAGAGAGGAGAGAATAGAGGATAGTGATGATGAGATTAAATATATGATTTGAAAATTCTTAAGACTTATTCTTCTTATTTGCGGACCTTATATTCTAAGTCAGCAATAATATGACTAAGCCCTCAAATATATAACATATAAGCCTAGAGTAGTGACTCATCACAATTTTTTAATTTTTTTAAAATAAACCTCCCATGATATTTCTAGCAAAGAATATAGGAGAGGAGAGATGAGAGGAAAAAAAATAGTGATGATGAGATTAGACATGATTTGACAATTCTCAGGACTTATTCTTCTTATTTACAGACTTCACATACTAAGCCAGCAAATAATCCAACTAAGTCCACAAATATATAACATATAAGCCTGCAAATGTTAAAATAGTGACTCATCATGATTTTTTAATATTTTTTAAATAAACGTCACGTGATACTTATTTTACACAACCGTTGGATGTGTACGATTAATTTAATAGCAATTTTCTTTCGTACATTTGCAATTTTATTTTTAAGCCCGCAAAATAATATTTGTTGGCTTCTTTTGTAAGCCAGCTAACTAGCCTTTACTATATTCGAAACCTACAAATCAACTAATTTAGTTAACCTTAACCCCACAAATTTATTTTTAAGCCTGCAAAACAACATTTGATGGCTTGTTTTGTAATCTAGCAAATTAGACTTTGCTGCATTTCTCACAAATTTATTTTTAAGTCCGCAAAACAACATTTTACTTTTAATAATCGATAAGTTACTTTTCTTTTATATAGTTTTTTATTAAACCTACACTAAATGATAGCATTAGTAAAATTATTTTAAAATAATTATATTTTATCTACTCAAATTATTTACACTTTTTTCTGTAATTTTTATTTTATTTATAGGGTTCTTATTGAATGAGTACATAATATTTACAATATAAATAGTTGAGTATTTTAAAAGAGAGAGAAGAGAGAGAGGAGATAAGAGATAAGCCATAAGAGATAAGATTGACAAGATATTAAAATGATAGATATAAGTCATATCAAAAGTAAAATTAGAATCAAATTAAAAGAATAATAAATTTTATATATTATTATTTAATTATTTATTGAGGGCTAAATTTGATTAAGAAAAATAAAATTATTTTAGTGTTTGGTTTAAACTGGTTTAGAAAATTTTCTAAACTCAGAACAAACGGGGCTTAAAGTTTCAACGAAACATTTAAGATGATGTGAAAAGTTGCTAGTGATGACGAGGCTTCTTAAGCTTGTACATGATAAAAGGCGGCATCATTTTGCGTGCCTACGATCATATATACAACAGCGATGACAACGACGCCATACAGGAGGCTAAAGAAATGAACCCTCAAAAGAAGATTTTTCAAATCCACGCCTATATTTGATGAATATTCAGAAGATGATCTTCGATGGATGAAACCCAAGACCGGTTTAGGGTTGAAAACGGTCCGAGTTACTCCGACCTGACCCGCTATCCAATCCGATTCGAATCGGATTTGGATAAAAAGTTTCTATCCGATTCGGATTCGGATACGGACAGAATTTTTGAAAAAAATTCGGATACGGATTCGGATACGGGTCGGATAAATTTTTCAGATTCGGATACGGATATCGGATATCCGTTTACTCACATATTTTTTTAAATGATTTACAGTTTTTAGTTTGCTTATTTAAATAGTAAGTATTAATATTATTACTAATAATACATTATATATTATTTATAGAGATTAATTTCTCTAATTTTATATATTTGACATACAAAAAAATTATTTGTTGTAAAACTCTTAATAATTTTGTGTATATTTAAATAAAATATTATAATTATTTTAAATTTAATCAATATCCGTTTAAGATCTGATCCTTTATCCGAAAATTATCCGTATCCGTTTAGTTAGGATATGGTTTTAAATTTTGCTATCCGTCAAATATTCCGAATCCGCATCTGAATTAAAAATACAGATCCGGATATGAATTAAGTACTATCCGATCCGTTTTCACCCGTACCATGGTTAGAACCTTGGTATTTTCTTTAGTGGTAAATTATATGATAGCATATCTTTTAGTAAAGAATTCCTTTACCTGCATGACCTCCACTCAGACCATAATTAAAGATAAAAAAATCTCTCAAATATTTATATAAAAAATCTATTATCAATCACTCATCATATGCACACATAGAATAGAGTCTGCCTTTTCAAATACTCACATGCATTTATGATTTCATCCATTTAGTGCAGACAAATGAAAGTTTCTTCATTCACCTCTTCTTCTTTTTTTCATTTGGTTTTGCACGTCCAAAAATTTATGTTTCCAAAATACTATGAGACTTCATTATCAATTGATAGAGTTTGCTGAATTTTTGTCAATAATTATGGACAAACTCTACTACCTCTTACAGTTGTCCGTAGCTTGCTTGTATTTTTCTTCTTTTTTTTGGAATAAACCACAATTAATTTGAGATGCGTGACTATTTCCTTTTTTATTATTAATAATGCACGATTATTTTTAACAAGAAATAGGCAGTATTATTGCGAATATTGCTAGACAAGTTTTGTGAGACAAATAAATCGATACAGCATACTTATAAATAAAGTATTATCCAACCAATCACTATGGTTAACTTGGACCCGTCGTTATAATTATATCACGTCTAGCCTCAAGATATTTTAAGTGACTCAAGAAGTGAACTTAACTCAAATAAATAAAGATTTTATATTTGTAAACAACAAATGGGTATAGTTTAAATTTCTGAATCTTACTCTAATATCAGTAAAATCAAAAGCTTAAAAGCGTAAATTATTAGAGAATGGTGATTTTTATCATTCAAATTCTATCAAAACAGATCAAAAATTTAACATTTGGTTAAATCCATGCAAAGAAAGTTTTAAGGAATAACTATTAAAACTGTGTTTTGGAAATATGTATACACGTGAATAAGCAATTTTAGAAGAGTATACATATCTACGATAAAAAAAATTCCCAATTACTAAATAGAAGGAAGTCTATAAAGTTTATTTGAATATATCAATCACCATGGAGCCTAGATTCGGTATCATGCAATATTTGGAAGGCACAAGCAACTAAATATCATGATAGGAAGGGAAATTTTGAGTACACAAACTGAGGCTAACTCAGTTCCAGGAACCGTCGAGCCATCGGGTGTTTTGCTTCAGATAGATTGGAGGGGTCAAGAACTTCCACCACCTCGCCGCCAACCAAGAGACAGACTACATCAGCAATGCGTTGGATTTGCTTTACACTGTGGGATACCATCAATGCTGTCAATCCTCGACTCTTCTTCAACCTCACAAGAACCTCTTCTATGTTCTGCGTCGATATTGGATCCAAAGCACTTGTGGGCTCATCTAGCAGAAGAACCTGGAAGAACATAAATGCAGTTCTATCTTGTTAGATATATATTTATCAGCTATTATAATGTTCACTACTTCACTTTATTTATATGTTTTGTCCTGACAAAATCATCACTGCTGTGTTAATATGAATCATATAAATCACATTAGGATAGAAGATGGGGATAACATTTATACATAGAAGTCCCTGATACCACATGGATTAAAAAATAAATAAAAATCTAGCTTTCATATTAACTTAGGTGACAAATTTATCTAAAAGTTTAAGCTATTAGGTAACGGATCAATGTGTCCATGCATGAATACATAGACATAAAAGAAGAGAGAGAGACCTCAGGCTCATTTGCAAGGGTGCGAGCCAAGGCAACACGTTGTGCCTGACCCACGGATAGCTGCGATGCCGGTTTGGAAGTGAGAGAGGGATCCAAGTCTGCTAAGCTCAGTAGCTTTTGTACCTCGGATTCTGGTAGCTTCTTTCCTCTGAGTTGAGGGCCAAATCTTATGTTGTCTGCTACTGTACCTGATCCAAGCAAATAAGAAGGTTAACTTAACAAGAAGGATCAGCTTATCATAATCTCGCTAGTTACTATTGATTAATTAAGAAGTTCATTGCTATATAGCTCCCAAAATGTTCATGTCACCTAACATGCATTATCTGTGCTGAATTGTTTAAGATTATTGTACTTTAAGCAAGTCATGGACTCAAATGAAGCCATAATTCCCATAGTAGTTTCCTTTTCTTTGAACATAGATTAAAAGTTAAATAGGACATCTACACTAGACTTACATAAGTGGGTGTTCTGTAAAAATGACAAATAACACTGACATTACTTGAAGTCAAGACTTCATACTTTAATACTTATTAAGAAGTTAAAATAGTTGTATTTGTTGACTATAGTCCATAGTACCACTAATCTTCAATGAAGTTTGCAATCTATTCTAGGGATATCATTTCACACCACAAATTTCTTATTTTATCGTACATGGATATAAGTCTGTAACTTTTAACCTTTCTACAATTACTCTCTTCAAATTTAAGTTATTGAGAGTAATTCTTAAGGCAAAATAAATTATCAGAATTAACTATAATAATATTAGAAAATACTTTAAAAGGATTAATTATGTAAAAATTACAAAGAACAGGGATCGATCAATCGTATCCAATGGTTCAAGCTTGATTCAAAATCAAGATGGATTGAATTTTGATTCAAATTATTGGAGAACCTTTTGCATCTACTTTGGTCTTATTTTTTCCCTAAATCTTTTAGGGTTTTTCCACTACATGTGTCTTCTCCTTTTTCTCTTTCTCTGCTCCTTTGGTTGCTTCTCTCCCCTCCTAAGATGGATGTAGTTTACATTGTTGCTCATTTTCTAGTCCTTATCCTCACTACCTTATGATTAGCTTGCTGTGTTTTCTTCCCTTGGTCTTTGTGGCTGATGAGGAGCTAATCAAAAGTTTCGTAGAGCTGTTGATTCGAAACAAAATGGAAGTCTCCATCCCACTAAAGGGTGAACACAGGCTCAGTAATATGAACCCTGAGCTTTGCATGGGTAAACTAATTATTGACAAAATCAATAATGCCGACGGTCTCAAGAATGCCCTCATGAAAATGTGGAGCACAAAAGGCTCCATTGAGTTCGTTGAAGAAGGTAAAGACACCTTCCTCCTAGAATTTGAACTCTTGGTTGATAAATGGCAAGTTTGGTACGAAGTTCCATGTTCTTTTAGTAAGGACTTATTCGTGCAAGGATTAGTGCGGGTCGCTAGTCTCCTCCCTATTAGATACTTTGTTGGATGGCAGCATTTACGAAGTGCATGTTAAGGGTTTAGGGTTTAGGGTAGGGCACGAAATCAATGCATGGAAAGAGTAGCTCTTGAGGTGAAGATGTTAAGAGAGTAGCTAACCATCCAAGAGCAGCCTTGTTAGACATGCTTAAGCATAGAATCTCTAATTTGAATGCACCCTCAAGCTCTCTAGAGAGTGTGGCATGTTGGCCTCCATCGTTGGAAAGGGGACCTCTAATGAACTCATCTAACTACATCCTACCTTAGAGGAGGAAGACGAATATAGTCTCTTTGTCCTCATCCTCGTTCGAACGAGTCCAATCAACCTTAGCTATGCTATTGACCCCACAGGAGAATAGAAATGCTATAGCCACTAAAGCCATCCAGCAAGACTGTAGCCAATCCCTCAACAGATCCATGTCTCCTCTAAATTCACATCCCCAGATTTTCAACTATAGCTCTTTAATTAAAAGGAAAGTTTTGCCTACAGCAAACCACTCTGTCAAGAGATACTCTCCTAATCCGATTGAAAGTAAAAACGAAAAGGTTAACCTCAATCACAAATTCTCTAAAACATAAGCAAAGGCGATGAATATAGTGTCACTACTGATACCAAATCAATGAACATCCTTGCTTAGAATTTGTGAGAAATGGGGGAGGGGGAGAGCCAATGCTATCATTGAGACGTCACAATTTTGATTAGCATGAGGGGGTCAAACTGAATAATGAACAATGAGCGTGGAGAACTTGCAGTCCCAAGCTTTTAGTGGGATGAACTAGAATGCTTTAACTTTAACATGTAGAGGATTATTCACCAACGAAGCATAGGCACCCACCAAGACTAAGATACCATCGTGCCCCCGAGTGATACAACTTTGTGAATGGAAAAGGCAAAAGCACCATCCATATTGATAAGGATGATCCTCGGTGTTAGGGCACACCAAGAGCACCCTTGACACGACCATAAGGAAATTGCAGAACGACGACCAATGTGCTTGACCACCTCCTCAGCAAGGACAATAGTTTTAAACTAAGTTGGTTTAGTAGTGGTTAGCTTTTGTGGGAAGATCCTCTAGTTATAGCTTTTTCAACGATGCCACATGTCGTAGGCAATGAAACTCTTAATTAGGACCTAGGTATCCTTGGAGAGGCATCCCCTTCTTTAATCTAAATAGCTCCAATTAGTATAGTGTGTGAAGTTGAACCCTAGGTGTTGTTCCAAAAGGTCCCAAAACCCTCCTACCGGAGGACACCCAAGGAGGAGGTGCTCCACATAATCTCCTCTTAGCTTATCGGGCAAGTGGCTAAGGATAACAGAGACAACACATGGAGTCTAGCATTAGTAGAGAGTTGAAGCCGATAAGCCTACCACAAGAATATTTTAATATTAGAAGTAATCGGTAGCCCTACAATGCTACCCACCCCTCCCAGGCTAACCTAGGAACCAACTTAGACTTAGATAGAAAATAAGCGATCGAGGAGACAAAGACAATTCCCACTGGACTAGGGTGCTAGATGCAAATTTTCCTATTGGCACCAGTTGGAAGGGGAATATTACAAATGATATCATCTAAGACAGGCCCAAAATAATAAATAATAGGCATCTTATTCCAACCAAACTAGAACAATAATGAGCAAACTATCTTAGTCTAAAAATTGGTGTGAACGTTAACAAAAGTAGGAAAGAAAGCCAAGGGGGTAGTGAAAATCTAGGGGATGCCCATGATAGAGCTAGTAGCCCTATTACTAATGGGGCACCCATTACACGATCCAATGGCATGGAGATAGAGAGTTAAAAAGATGCTTAAAATTTATAGATTTGTTAGACTAGGCCCAAAGGGGCTGCTAAAAATTGCGAAAAGCATGCTTAAGAGTGCATGAGCTTGATCAAAGTCTTATTAGGTATGTTAAGAAGATCAAATGTATGAGGCCCAGCAAGGCCTACATGGCAATCCTAAAGACTACAGATATTTAGATCATCTATAGTGTATTGAAAAGCGGCCGCAGATTGCGGGTGGTCACCCCACGCTAAGACGATCTAACAATTTAATATATAAAAAATAAAACATAATTATATATGATAATATATATATATATAATTTATAAAATTTTAATATTGTAATTCACAATCATAAAAATAATAGATTATATTCAATTTATAATTCACAAATATATATACAGATCTCTTTAACATCTTAGCGATAAACTACCATGATCTAAAATTAAATGCATTAAATCCAATGTTAACATGAGCCAGACTTTCTTTCCCACACAGCCCCTCTTTCCCACCACTCTCTCTTTCTCACATGGCTATCTTTTTCCCAACTCTTTTCCACGTGCTCTCTCTTTTCCAACATTAAAGCACAGAGAAAGACAAAAAAAAAGTGGGTGGTTTTCGATGTTAGAGAGAAAGAAAAGAAAAAGAAAAAAAAGAAGAGGAGATGAAGCAATTAGCAATAGCTTCAACAAAATCATTGTCTGATTGCCACTATCGTCTGCTTGCCGCTGCCTTATTGCTGCTGTTGATCCATTTGTAGGATGATCATGAGATTATGTTGTGTAATAACCTAGATCTAACAGCTTTGGAAATAAAATCAATCAGAGATCTGGATAGAAAATCATGGTTAAAATAGTAGAGCAAGGTCAGAATGGGATAGAACGGTAAATATCTGATGTTGGGGCAGTCGTCGATGATAGTGGACAGCGGTAAAGTAGGGTGGCTATTAGTGAAGGAAGATAGCTAGGGTTTGAAAGATCGGATTGCTTATACAATAATGGTCTACTTCTAAATAGATAAAGGCTATCTAACAGTTACGATAAAAATAAAGACGAAAATAATAATTTGACTAAACTTAGATTAATTTAATGATCGATTCAATGATGATTATCAACACATACCCACTCCCATTTATAGGAGTAAAAATCTTAGCGAATCTGATCCATATATGGATTATCTGATTTATTTAAAATTTAAATAATAAGATAAAGCTAACTAACTAATTTTTGACTCGACTCAACTTAACCGACTCACCTAAACTAACCCACATGGTAAATTTGTAAAAATCCACTACGCTTCTGACACCTTATCCTCAATGTGACTAGTACGCGAGCTAGATCTTCTAGCTAATATCATGCTCATGGGCCCACGGGTCTACTTGTAAGTTTGGCTCAATTAGTTGATGCGGGTCCACCAGGTTATTCCACCGGTTGTCCTTGGGCTCTAAGTCATGCGCACGGTTTCCTAATTGGTTCATGCAAGTTGATTGAACCGGATTGCAAAAATTTAGCACACCTCGAGATACGTGTACTTCATCACCTTCATGCACTTGTCCGAGCCTTAACCTTAGGGATGAAATTAGTTTTCGGCCTAGGGGTGTCTCTAACAACCCAAAAAAAAAAAAAAAAATATTTTTGCATGGGCACGACGTGGCCGGCCACAGTGTGACCGGCCTCGTGCCCATGCAGTGGGGCTGCGTCGGGGAGGTGCCACGCACCCCCCCCCCCTCTCGCGTCGCCGCAGCCAACCGGCTGCGGCCATCTGGCAGCGGCGGGCCCCAGCGCCGCCGCAGCCACCGCTAACCTCCCACCGCCTTCCCTCTCTCTCTTTAAATCTCTCTCTCTCTCTCTCTCTCTCTCTCTCTCTGGATGCTCTCTCTCTATCTCTCTCTCTCTCTCTCTCGCCGAGGCCGGTCGTCACCGTCGCCACCTCCTCGAGCGCCGGTGAGCTCCTCTCTCTCTCTCTCTCCCTCTCTCTCTCCTCTCTCTCTCTCTCTTTCTTGCCCGAGGGTGGGCTCGTCGGAGCCGAGCCACCGGCGAGAGGCCGGCCGCTGGCTGGCCAGCAGCGGCCGGTGCCCTCCCCGCCGGCCCGGGTCCGCAACCTCCTCCCTCACCTCCTCTCTTTCTTCTCTTCCTCTTCTCTTCTTCTTCTTCTTCTTCTTCTTTCTTCTTTCTTTCTTTCTTTCTTTCTTTCTTTTTCTCCTTCTTCCTCAGCTCCTCTTTTCTCTTTCTGCACAGTGTTGGGCTCGGCCCAGCACTGTAGCAGACAGTGCTGGGCCGAGCCCAGCACTGATGGCAGTTGTAATTAAATTATTAATTAATTAGTTTATTTATGTTATTTATTTAAGTATTTTGCTTCTTAATTAATGCAAATAGATTATTTAGACATTAACTATTTTAATAATATTATATATCCTTCAATGTAATTTTATTAATGATAATTTTTATAATTAATGATTAATTAGGCATAAATATAGGTAATACTTATATTTATTTATTTACTTACTTATATGTATATTAGATTAATAGATAAATTTGTAAATTATAATTATTAGATTTATATTCTAATATTCTTATGATATACATTTTTTAAGTAATTCTATTAATTTATTATACATTATTATTTTGTAACAAAGAAGATAATGGCTACATAGTCCCTAATTAATCAAGATATAATTTAATTATAATTAGGTTTTTATCTATATTTATATTTTATTTATAATAAAAATCTAGCCAATTATAAAAATAAGTAGAAATTCTAAAATCTAATAAATCATCATATTTTACTCGAACGGATTATAATGGGATAAACAACTAACTTTATGTTACTTAAACATTTTCAGACGATCCCGAACCCCTTATTTGAGACCCCGTGGACCTTGCTAGCGATGAGTGTCACTCGGTTACCTGACGGACGTGAGAGATGCGTGGTTTGTATCTTCTGATCAGACGGTGAGTAGTCTTATCCCCTAAATCCCTTTCTCAAATTAGGTTATATTATATATTATGTACATGCATGTTTTGGCCTCCAGCATGATTATGACTTTATCTAGAGATGATTACCGTCGAGCATATTTTTATCATGCATGTAATTAGGCTGATCTTTGATATAAGTATGATAATGATAAATAAGGATGGTTGGAGATGATTATACTGTTATGGTTTTATGTCGAGATGATTTCTAGTATGAGTGTGCATGTGATAGACTAGCAAAAGTATGCATGTGTTAGATACATGGTTGGAGACTACATTGCAGCATTTTTCTCTTGATTCTTGTTCCACCTAAATTCCTATTATGCATTGACTCGTTATTGTACTGGATATATGCATATGATCTGTTATTTAAAAAGAAAGCATGAAATATGATTGATAGGATAGTTGATAGAAAGCGTGGGGATACCCGAGTAGGCGCCAGGGTTAGGGGTGCCTGGATTGATGATTATGGTCGCTGATATGCAATATCTCGTGGCCCATGTCCGAGGTCAGTTGAGTCTGTGCGCACAGACAATCGGACACATGCCGTTCGCCAGGGCATATGTGGCGAGTTATCCTCACGAGGTTTCTATCAACTATGTGGGGTGCCCGGTCTGGATGGATGTTGATACCCTTAGCGGATGGCAGGGTATAGTTATATTTGAGATACTCCTTGCGGATGGCAGAGTATGCTCGGAGCCTTTGGGCATGATGTTGAGACCGGGTACCGGGTGTTGACTGTGCACAGTGGTCTAGTATGATGATATTATACCGAGATGTCGGTGATGATCGTGATGTTGAGAAATGCATATGATTTCATTATCATTCGGTTACCTGATTATCGAGTGGTCAATATGCATCATATATGGTTGCATTTGATATCATAGCATAGTCATGATCGGCATGCATCATGTGTCATATTTGAGAGAGAGTTATGATGATAGATGACATGGAGATTTGTTTACTCATGGTCGAGAATTATATACTTTTATCAGTTATGACGTGTTATCTACTTTTCATTTATATATTATTGAGGATACATTCATATACTCATTCATGACATGATACTCTTTCTGATTCATATTATACAGTACATGATTTACTCTCTGTTTGGCATCACTGATTCGGGGTAAGGTCTATTCACTGAGCCTTTTGCTCATGACTCTCTTTATTTCTTTTCTAACCCCCTTAGATATGTGGTACGTGATAGCGACTTGAGAAGATATTTTAGAGCGATGATGAGGTGAGCTATAGATACGAGATGGTATAGATGATAGTTTATATAGAAATCGAGTTGTACCAATATTTGATATTTGTACTCTTTTGTATTAGACAATGATTTGTATAATACAGGTCGAATCATAGTGTACCCTTGTATTAGTTATTTTAGTTGTATCTTGATGGTTTGTTGTGGCCTGTGTGGGTCCTGCCAGATTATGTAGCGGTCTAGTGTATATTATTGTGGACTTTGATATTCATATGTTAACAGGTTTATTTGGTTAAGAGTATGATTTATTTGGTGATGGATTATGTGATCATGGATATGTTAGCAGGTGTTATTTGATGATGTCATGAACGTATGTGCACAGGAGTGTATCTGTGCGTGACGGGCCCCGCCCGACCTGTCGCGTGCGCCGCGCGTGCCGTGTGGGCGCGTGTGCGTGCACGTGCCTGTGCCGGGCAGGGGCGTTACAGTGTCGTTGTGACCTACATGGGCACTGGTGACAGTTGCGCAAGGTTGTGGGTTGCCAGGAGTCAACCTCCAAGTGGTCTTTACAGCGGCGAGCGATAGTGGAAGCCCATCATCAAGCTTAGGCTCGGGTTAAAGCAACAGTGGTTGTAGCGCCTCATTGGTGGGTCCCTTGGCCCCTAGTGGCAACGGTTGGTGGCTATAGCCTCACTATAGTGGAGCCTACGTGTTGGAGAGATCGGTGAAAGCCAACTCAACGTTGCTTCTCTCAAGCAGTTTCATCACAAGTGTGGCCATTGATTTCGGCCATGCAATGGTCGCTGGTAGTTGTAGTGGCCACCATGGTCTTGCAGTCAGCTAGTGGGAGCCGACCGTGGCCTTCGGTGGTCACTGGAATGTTGGACCCGTGTCCAGTTGCTGTGGTTTTACTACAACAAGGAGGGTCGTGGATGGCGTTCTTTCGGCCTTCTGTTGTGACTATTGCCGGCTTGGCTCACGTGTAGGGACTAAGAGTTTCTAAATGGCCATCGATGGAAAGCTAGGTATTTTGGCCCTAAGCTCCACCGCAGATTAGGAAGACGACATTGGGGTAATCGTGGCTGGCTGCTCCGGTATTGCTGTGGCGGTATTCTAGGTCTGTAGTGGACTGCGGGGGGGGCCTTCACTGTAGTTGGAAGAGGGGTTGAGGCTGCAATTTCGCCCGATTAGTTCCCTCTCTTAATAATCGATTCACTAATGATTATCAAACACATCTCCACTCTTATTTATAGGAGTAAAAATCATAGTGAATTAGATCCATATACGGATTATTTAATTTATTAAAAATTTAAAATAATAAAATAAAGCTAACTAACTAACTTGAGTTAACATGACTCGACTCAATCGACTCACTAACCTAACCCATGTGGTCAAATCGTAACATTGCTACCCGTTGGTTATACTCACTTGCCACCGTCGACTTCTCGTTGCTGCTTAGAGATAATCGAGAGAGGAAGACGATCGAGGCCACTCGGCCAGCTACACAACTTGGTGGCTCGCCAAGTTCGCCCAGGCAGTCTAGCTGCAATTGCCAAGTTCGTCCAAGCAGTCTGGCCGCGACTACCATTTCTATTGGCGAGATGATCGATGTGCTACGCCGCCATGGCCGGCTTTCAATACACTGATCACTTAGCTTGAGAGGAAGCCTATGTATATCCCACTTAATCAAGATCTACCCACCTCTTCGAAGCTACAAGTATTGTAGTTATGAAGTAAATATTACAAAAAAAATTAGAAAATCAAGCCAGCTCGACACTTGGGCTAGCTTAGCTCAAGCTCACATTAGCTAGCTTGGCTAAAGTATTTTTCTTATATGTAGGATTTCAATGGTTAAAGCCCTCACCACTACATTTATTTAAATGGCTTCATTTTTTATGTTGTTGCCTTTGTATTTACTTTCCCTCAGTCTCATGTATCGAAAAGTTAATGAAAGAGAGTACTTTTTATAGTTGAATTATACTTCAAAGTTTTTAAATTCAATAATTGATTTGGTAAAATTTTAGATGTGACTTTAAAAATAAGCTGTATTTGAGCCAAGCTTGAGCTCATATTAGTTGGCATGTCTTGAACTAAGCTAAGCTCAAACTAGAGCCATATCAAAAAAACTAAAGAAATAGAGTACTATTTATAGTTGAGCTCTCCCCTAAAATTATTAAATTCACCGATTGATTTGGTTATTTTCTAGATGTGATTTTGAAAATTAGTTGTATTCGAGCCAAGTACGAGCCCCATATTAGTCGGCTCATCTCCTAAAGAAAGACAGTACGCTTTATAGTTGAAGTATTTCCCCACGTGATGAATTCATTAAATAATTCAGTTACCTTGTAGACGTGAATTTGAAAATGTGCTATATTGGAACTCGAGCTCGAGTTTGAGTCC
The DNA here is from genome assembly GCF_048772165.1 of Typha angustifolia. NCBI lineage: Eukaryota > Viridiplantae > Streptophyta > Magnoliopsida > Poales > Typhaceae > Typha > Typha angustifolia. Next base: position 10,045,204 of record NC_133253.1, on the reverse strand, counting down.
ACATTAGCCCGCTTGTCTCAAACTAGACCTGAGCCTGAACTAGAGTTTTCTAATTTCGAGCTGATCTAAGCTCGGTTGCTCCTTTTCACCCCTGAGCTTACGACCACGGCGGACGCCATGTCTTTGGATGTCAGGTGGTGACAAGCAACAAAAGCGCACTACCAAAGGGCATGCACGCATGGCTTCGTGTAGACGATGGAAAAGAACGGCTATGAAACGATCACTCATGGTGATTCACTACCCTTCCGAGAAGTCTGTGTTTCTTTTTATTTTTCTTTTTTCTTAAAAGTAGTAAAGCTGGGTTCCTCTTCAACAGTTAATCTACACTCTAACGGGAGAAAATCGCAGACACGCATAGCCTACGCAGTCAGACGACTACCAACTGTTGTTTCCTTGTCTGCATGCGTCAGTATGACACGGCAACATCATCATACACGTCAAGACATCTAGAAATCCATTTATATGCCCATATTCTCTCCCACATGCTCCAATTATTCAAACCCCTTTAAACGTGAAAGGCGACCCACCACTTCTCAAACTATTTCTTTAATTACGAAATTAAATAAAGTTGAGAAAAATCTCTTATCAATGAAGTGGATTTCTTGCAATAAGACTAGAATTCAGGTGGTGATATGCAAAAAGACCCAAGAAGAAAATTCACGGCACCTACCTTCAAACATCGCCGGGAGCTGGAAGAGCATGCCGACCTTGCGGCGGAGTGCGAGGACATCGAGGCGGCAGATGTCGTCGCCTTCGAGGAAGACCGTCTCCGGCGCCGGCTCCCAGAGCCGGTTCAGCGCCCGGAGCAGCGTCGATTTGCCGCTTCCGCTCGGCCCGATCACTCCCATGATTACCCCTTCCGGCACATCCAGACACACCTTGTTCAGTATCTCCTCCCCCGTCGCCTCCGAAAGCTTCGTTAGATTGTGCACCCGGATCTTTGCCTTCTTCCCTGCCCCGCTGGCGGCGCCATCGACATCTACTAGGAGATGCTCTCTCACTTCATCTATTGATCAGGTAAATGGAGAGCATCCAATTAGCTAGCTAGAGATTAGCGATGGAGAGATTGGTTTGAGAATTAGTACGTACCTGCAGAAGAACCCATTTAATTGGGGATTGTGAATTTGTTTTCCTTATGATGCAGAGAGAGAGAGAGAGAGAGAGAGAGAGGGAGGGAGAGAGAGATTCGTGTAGGTTGAGGTCAATCGATCTTTTAGGACTAGGTATGCTAATGGGAGGAGGAAATGGACGACCCTACAACGGAATATAGTTGGAAAAGAGATGACGAGGAGAAAGAAAAATAGTTAGTTAGAAATAATCTTCTCTAATTTTTCCAAAATCCACTTCTAACAAAAAAGAAAAGAAAAGAAGGCAATTTTGTTTTTCTAATTAGTTAGTTAACTTCTTAATATTTTTTTCAACAAATTTTTTTTTAACGAAGGAGGCTTAGTACATTTACAATTAGATAATTTAGGGTTGTGTATATGTCTACTTTTTATTTATTCTTATAGGGTAAATGTGACAGCGAGTCAAAATATACTTTTATTTTTAATAAACGGATTATAATATTTAGAAATGATTATAGCACTTATTAGTGAATTTTTGGCATTTATAGACACAATACATATCTTTTTTTAGAACTAGATTCTTATTTATACAAAACTAGTTGTTATCCTCCAACAAATTGTGAGCTATGAAAGATTAAATTTAAATATCCTTATAAGAGATAAAATTTGTAGAAAATTGTATAAGCTTCGAAACATCGAGCAAATGTAAAATTTCTTTTAAGCAGCAGATTATGATATTTAGAAGCAAATCATAATATTTAATAGCAGATTATGACATTTATCAGTGAATTATGTTTTTTTTTTCTAAGCATTAGATTCCTGTTTACAAAAAAAATGGTGGCTAGCTTGCAGCGAATTGCCAGACTTTGATAATAACGAATTTGAAGATTCTTATAAGAGCAAAAATTTTAAAGAATTTAATAAAATTTTCAATATATCTAAAATATCGATTGGATTGGAGTTTAAATGATAAAGACTTAACTAAAACACTGAATAGATATAAGTTTCCTTTTAAGCAGCGGATAGTGATATATAGAAGCACATTACAACATCTAGTAGCAGATTACCACATTTATTAGGGATTCCACTGAATTTTTACACCCTGACAAGGTTAAATTTAAAGGTACCCATAAAAGTTATTCTTTATATATATATATATATATATATATATATATATATATATATATATATATATATATATATCGCATGCATTCACAATAAGAAATGTTGACTTTAAACAAATGATAGCTCATGGGAGTCAGATGCACAAGAATCTCACCCACCCCACTAACTCCCCCTACCAGATGAGAGCTAAACGACGGAAGGCATCTGACGAAATTAAGTATAGATAATACGTACTGTTAATAGAAGGGACTGAAAAAAAAAATTGAGCGAATTAAGAATCCGTGGTCAACCGGAGAAGGGAACATCGATCCGATCTTACGTACTATTTTCCCAGGTGCCACCGTCCCCAGTCAACGTCCCCGATCGAGGTCACTCTCTCGCATCTAACGTCTGGCCACTTGCCATTCATTTTGCAATATAATGTGTAAAGCTTATAACATATATTACTGGCATTGAAAATTGCAACTGAGGTTTTCTATAATAGAGGATTTTCTTTCCCTTTTTGTTGGGAATAATAGTATTGAAGTATGTATATAATAGATATATAATTGGAGAATGCATGATATTATATTTCCGTTGACTTATCTATCACGTAAATTTCTAAAATAATTAATCTCTATTTAGAAGGAATTTATGAAAGTATAAAGATACCAAATGGACACTATGTTTAATTAGGGGTGACTAGGGATAGTTATGATTGCTGATATGCAAATCCATGCCCCATGTTTTAGGTCAATAATCATTGAGCACAATAGACATTTAGACATATGTAAGTCTCTATGGCATATTTAGCGATCGAGTTATTTTCATGTGAGTTTTATCAACTAAAATGATACATAGTGTAACAACCCAATCCTTAAAAAAAAAAAAAAAAAAAAAATATTCTGGGCACGACGCGACCGGCCACACTGTGGCCGGCCTCGTGCCCATGCAAGCTGCGCATGCAGCTTGCGTGGTGGGGGCGCCACATGCCCGCTGCCGCTGCCGCAGCCAATGGACTGCGACCAGCTGGCCGCGGCGGGCCCCGGCGCCGCCGCAAACCCCCCCCCCCCCTCCCCCCCTCACCGCCTTCCCTCTCTCTCTTTAAATCTCTCTCTCTCTCTCTCTCTCTCTCTCTCGCCGAGGCCGGTCGTCGCCGTCGCCACCTCCACGAGCGCCGGTGAGCTCCTCTCTCTCTCTCTCTCTCTCTCTCTCTCTCTCTCTCTCTCTTTCTTGCCCGAGGGTGGGCTTGTCGGAGCCGAGCCACCGGCGAGAGGCCGGCCGCTGGCTGGCCAGCAGCGGCCGGTGCCCTCCCCGCCGGCCCAGGTCCGCAACCGCCTCCCTCACCTCCCCTCTTTCTTCTTCTTCTTCTTCTTCTTCTTCTTCTTCTTCCTCTTCTTCTTCTTCTTCTTCTTCCTCTTCTTCTTCTTCTTTCTTTCCTTCTTTCTTTCTTTCTTTTTCTCCTTCTTCCTCAGCTCCTTCTCTTTCTTTCTGCACAGTGTTGGGCTCGGCCCAGCACTGTAGCAGACAGTGCTGGGCCGAGCCCAGCACTGATGGCAGATGTGATTAATTTATCAATTAATTAGTTTATTTAGGTTATTTATTTAGGTATTTTTCTTCTTAATTAATGCAAATAGATTATTTAGACATGAACTATGTTAATAATATTATATATCCTTCAATATAATTTTATTAATGATAATTTTTATCATTAATGATTAATTAGGTATAAATATATGTAATACTTATATTTATTTATTTATTTACATATCTATTAGATTAATAGATAGATTTGTAAATTATAATTATTAGATTTATATTCTAATATTCTTATGATCTACATTTTAAGTAATTCTATTAATTTATTATACATTATTATTTTGTAACAAATAAGATAATGACTACATAGTCCCTAATTAATCAAGATATAATTTAATTATAATTAGGTTTTTATCTATATTTATATTTTATTTATAATTAAAATCTAGTCAATCATAAAAATAAGTAGAAATTCTAAAATCTAATAAATCATCATATTTTACTCGAACGGATTATAATGGGATAAACAACTAACTTTATGTTCCTTAAACATTTTCAGATCCCGAACCCCTTATTTGAGACCCCGTTGTCCTTGCTAGCGAGAAGTGTCACACAGTTGATGGGCGGATGTAAGGGATACGTGGTTTGTATCTTCTGATCAGTGTGAGTAATCTTATCCTCTAGATCCCTTTCTCAAATTAGGTTATATTATATATTATGTACATGCATGTTTTGGCCTCCAGCATGATTATATGACTTTATCTAGAGATGATTACCGTCGAGCATATTGTTATCATGCATGTAATTAGGCTGATCTTTGATATGAGTATGATAATGATAAATAAGGATGGTTGGAGATGATTATACTGTTATGGTTTTATGTCGAGATGATTTCTAGTATGAGTGTGCATGTGATAGACTAGCGGGAGTATGCATGTGTTAGATACATGGTTGGAGACTACATTGCATTATTTTTCTCTTGATTCCTGTTCCACCTAAATTCCTGTTATGCATTGACTTGTTATCGTACTGGATATATGCATATGATTTGTCTTTTAAAAAGGAAAGCATGAAATGTGATTGATAGGATAGTTGATAGAAAGCGTGAGGATACCCGAGTGGGCGCGAGGGTTAGGACGCGCTTGGTGGATGATTGATCGCTCGACATGGTCGCGATCTTGTTGGCCTTACGTCCGAGGTCGTTAGTCTGTGTGCGCAGCAGACATTCGGACACATGCCGTTCGCCAGGGCATATGTGGCGAGTTATCCTCACGAGATTTCTATCAGCTAGAAGGGTGCCCGGTCTAGATGGATGTTGATACCCTAGCGGATGGCAGGGTATGGTTATATTTGAGATACTCCTTGCGGATGGCAGAGTATACTCTGAGCCTTCGGGCATGATGTTGAGACCGGGTACCGGGTGTTGACTGTGCACAGTGGTCTAGTATGATGATATTATATCGAGATGTCGGTGATGATCGTGATGTTAAGAAATGCATATGACTTCATTATTACCTGACATACCTGATTATCGAGTGGTCAATATGCATCATATATGGTTGCATTTGATATCATAGCATAGTCATGATCGGCATGCATTATGTGTCATAATTGAGAGAGAGTTATGATGATAGATGACATGGAGATTTGTTTACTCATGGTCGATGATTATATACTTTTATCAGTTATGACATGTTATCTACTTTTCATTTATATATTATTGAGGATACATTCATATACTCATTCATGACATGATACTCTTTCTGATTCATATTATCCAGTACATGATTTACTTTCTGTTTGGCATAACTGATTCGGGGTAAGGTCTATTCACTGAGCCTTTTGCTCATGACTCTCTTTATTTCTTTTCTAACCCCCTTAGATATGTGGTACGTGATAGCGACTTGAGAAGATATTTTAGAGCGATGATGAGGTGAGCTATAGATGCGAGATGGTATAGATGATAGTTTATATAGAAATCGAGTTGTACCAATATTTGATATTTGTACTCTTTTGTATTAGACAATAATTTGTATAATACAGGTCGAATCATAGTATACACTTGTATTAGTTATTTTAGTTGTATCTTAATGGTTTGTTGTGGCCTGTGTGGGTCCTGCCAGATTATGTGGCGGTCTAGTGTATATTATTATGGACTTTGATATTCATATACTAACAGGTTTATTTGGTTAAGAGTATGATTTATTTGGTGATAGATTATGTGATCATGGATATGTTAGCAGGTGTTATTTGATGATGTCATGATTGTATATGCACAGGAGTGTATCTATGCGTGGCGGGCCCCGCCCGACCTGTCGCGTGCGCCGCACGTGCCGTGTAGGCGCGTGTGCGTGCACGTGCCCGTGCCGGGCGAGGGCGTTACACATAGTCTGGATTGATAATAATGTGCTTTTATGTATACAATAGTGTGATTTAACTTTTGGGCTATGATAGAGCATTCGAATAAGATTGTGAGACTTAGTACTCGCTGTGGGCAATGCATGATAGTCTTATATAGTTGTGATGTTCAGAATTATTATTGATGATTAAAATATTGAGAAATACATTAATTTTATAATATTCTAACATACATGATTATCGAATAGTTGGCATGTATCATATATTGTTATTTTTGAAATTATTATAACTTGGTCATATATATATATATATATATATATATATATATATATATATATATATATATATATACATGACAACTATGGCATATGCTATATTCTAATATATACTATTTAGCATATGATTTACTTTATACATCTCTAATTTAGGATAGCATATTGAGTCATTTGTCTCATGTTTATTGTTTTAACTATCAGATATATATAATATCTGATAGCATATAGAGATATCACAAATAAATATTTCATAGTAAAGACGAGGAGAATCTAGATTAATCGGATCGAATACGGATAAAAAAATTATATAAAATCTGAATACAGATAGTAATTTAGAACAACAAAAATCTCCAATTTGAATATGAATACAGGTACGGGTACAAGTAATTTCATTGGATTCGAGTCCAGATATAAGATTTTTATTTAACTGCATAATATAAATAACTAAGTTAACTAAGCTGAATACCCAATCCTACCCGCTACGACGCTACCTGAACCGTTAACACCCCAGTCACTTAGAGCATATCCAATGCTTGCTCCATATTTGGAGCCCAAAGACTTCAAATATGGAGCCAAAAATGGAGCAAGAGCCCAGTGCACTCCAATGCACCTGGCTCCATATATATTATAATAATAATATAATATATATTATTATATTAGTTATTTTAAATTACTTAATAGATCATCTTAGCATTATTATTTTTTATTAAAAAATATATGGTTAGAAAACTCTCATCGAGATCTTTAAAATAAGATTAATATTCAATAGTTTTAGAAGTAATTTTAAATTACTAATTTTTTAATTAAACGTATCGAAATTACATTACACGAAATAAACATCGAAATAAGCATTACATATCATTAACTAAAAATATCAAAATTACATTATCTAAAATAAGCAGAAATTAACCAAACATAATAAAAGCAATAGATGTTTAATATTTTGGTAAGTCATCTTCGTAGCCACTGGTTCTAGTTCCGTAGCCATCGGTAAAAATTGGGGATAATTTTGAGTAATTATATTTTAGGATACATAATTTATTAGACTCATTTTTATAAATAATAAAAAAATTTAAATTTAAATTAACTTAAAAATAATTTAATATTAGACTCATTTTTATAAATAAAAAAAATTAAAATTAAAATTAATTCAAAAGTAATTTAATATTAGACTCATTTTAAAGGTCTCGATGAGACCTTTCCAATAGTATTATTTTTGTTAAAAAATGATTAGTAAAACTAATTATATACTCAATTTAATTAACTAAATTATTTAATAAAGGATACAAATGGAATAAAAATTATTGAATATAATACTTATTGGGCAATTTTGGTATTTTTAAAAAGTTGATATAACAAATGGAGTCCGGCTCCATTTTGGCTCTAAATTTAGAGCCCTATTTAGTGCTTGTTGGAGCTCCACCTCCACCGGACTCCAAATTTAAAGTTTTGGAGCCCGGTTTGAGATGCTCTAACCCTACCAATCTACCATCCCTCGGTCTTTCCCCATCTGAATCCACCACCTCCAACATAAGGAAACCCAAAATCCACCCGGATACTCCTCTGCTGAAAGCTGCCGTTGCCATCTTCAATTCCTCCGTCACCATCATCTCTCTGGCTCTCCGCTACCATCACTTCTCCGCCGTCACTAAGGTCTGCTGCCATCACCACTCCGTTGCCGTCACCATGGTCGGCGCACTTCCGACGATTGTTTGTCTTCATGGCCTTGGATTCCGCCGTCACTAAGCTCCTGATGCTACCTCTCCTTTTACCTCCTCTCTCCTTGTCTTTCGCCATAGAGTTCGACTACAACGAGGTGGCCGCCGTGCTGGAGAGCACCTACGAGCTCAGTTCTATAGACTTCTAGAACGTAGAGGAAGGAAGGATCGAGAAGGGAAATGAAGATGCTGATTTTGTTAAGGTGCTCAGGAATAATGAGAGGAGGGTGGAAAAGTTGAGTCTTGAGAAGAGGGTTGCTTTGAAGACGCGGAGGAAAGAAGAGGAGGATTTGGGAACAGGGCTTTCTTGGTTGATACCTTGGCATTGGTAAAGTGGAGATTCGCGGGTTTAAAAAATTTCTATTTTGGTGCAGGAATTGGTCGGTTCGGAGATGCACTGAAGGTGTTTGATGTTTTGCAGGTGAGGAGGTTGGAGTCGCCTGGGGTGCCGACAAAGCAGTCAGAGGCATTCACATCGGCCATCAGGGAGGTTCTAAACGATAGCTTGGATGGAAAACGTGTCGTTCGTGTCGAAGGGTAATGGCCAGCATAGGGTTGATTGGTTGAATGGCGGTGTTGTTAGTTCTTGTTGTATCTTTTTTTATTCTAATAAATGTGGTTGATGAGAACACAGCAGGTGAATGGAACTATGCATCTCGTAAATGGAATGGAGATCCCGAGGATAAAGATAATCATTTTCCTGTTGCTGTAATTTACAATTCTGCATAAAGCAACTTCTATTTAGTTTTTGATACTATTAGGACTTCATCAGCATCGTCTCGAGTATGGATACATATTAGGAATGTCTTTTATTTTTATTTTAATATTTAATTCATAAAAAAATAAGTTTTCTGTATGTCGCGTTCGAATACGGGTGGAGTGCGTTCGAACGCGCTTGTGAACGTCAGCATCAAGTTCGCACATACAAAGAGTGTAAAATGTGCGTTCAAACGCGATCGAGTGTGTTCGAATGCGGTCGACGAAAATCTATTGTTTTAGGGTTAATAATTGATAAGTTTGAATTATTTGGTTAGCCTCTAAAGGTGTGGATGGCAACTATGGAATCAATCTTTGAATGGATTGAGTTTTGCTTTCTCTCCTTCGTCTTCTTCTCTCTCGTTCTCTTGTTCCTCGGCATCGTCGCAACCGACCAATCACTCTAGTCCCTTAGGGGCGGCCTACTCCTCTCCCTTATTCTAATTTATCTATCATTTTGCCATAACCCTACCATTACACATAACCCTTCCATCTCCACGTATTCATCGGTGCCACCCCATTAACGCCGATCCACCAATCTTCACCATCACCAAGGATCTCATGCCTCAACGATATCTTGAGATCACACCGTTTGATTCGTCTGAAACTTGATTTGTTGGAAATCTCTTTTCCGGGGCTACAACATATAAAAATTTCACGTTGATCTGATGGTTGAATCTTTCGGGATCTATTTTCAAAGTTTCGTATCAAATTATGTCCAAATCTGAAAATTGGAATAGATCGAGCCTTGACCAAAAGGAGAGATCGTATCAGTTTTACCTGTTTGTTAATACTATTCTTTTTGAACTTTGGTCGACAGGTATCCATTGGATACTGATTGTAATAGTGCCTATTGTGGTAGTCTTTATCTTAGCAACTTGTAGCTTTCTACGGTGGAAGTATAGAAAACAAATCAAGGGTAAACATTTAGCACTACCCTAATTAATGAGAGTTAAATTATGATGGAATACTTCTTAATTTTGACTCCAAATTTGATTTAAAATTTTGTGATTGGATTAAAACAGATTTGCTGCAAAATGGTGGGAAGAAATAATCCTTGTTTTCTGGTAATCGTTCTTAAATTGAGGCCTTGTCAGGGCCAAGTTAGTATGGAGAAGAAGGGGATGAAGGAAAAGGCTCTGAGCTGCCATTATTTACTTTTGGTAGCATAGCAATGGCTACTAGTAATTTTAGTGATTCAAATAAGCTTGGACAAGGTGGATTTGGCCATGTGTACAAGGTGAACAATCTGAAAACTGTCAATGATTAATCTCTCAGATGTATAAGATCATTATACAAATAATCACTAGACGGTTGTCTTTTACAGGGGCTACTACCCAGAGGGGAAGAGATAGCTGTGAAAAGGCTTTCAAGGAGCTCTGGTCAGGGCATAGAGGAGTTCAAGAATGAAGTCATATTAATTGCAAAGTTGCAACACATGAATCTTATTCGATTAATAGGCTGCTGCATTGAAGTTATGGGATTGTCATAGGATTGTTAGATTGTTAGATTATTAGATTTGTTCTAATTGTCATGAGATTGTTAGATTTGACGGTTAGAGCTAAAACTTATTATATAGATTTGTTGTAAACTTTGTTTTAAATTTTGTTCCATACAATTTGTTGTATGGATTTTAGTTTAAGAGTTAGAACTTTATTCTAAACTTTAAACTTTGTTATATAGACTTTTGTTATAGTAAATTATTAGAATTGTAATTTTAACGTTGTATGAGTTTTGAGTTAAAAATAAATTATTTTATTTGTATGATAAATTAATAAATATAGAATTTTATATATGATTTATTACACGGGTTAGACGAGTTGTGTTAATGTGTCGGATTAACCTAGACGGGTTGTGTTAGTGTGTTGGGTTAACCCGACCCATTTATTAAATGGGTTAGACGGGTCGTGTTATGTTATCCGTTTAATAATTGGGTCGTGTTCGTGTCTGCTAAATGCAATCCATTTATTAATTGGGTCATATTCGTGTTAGGGTGAAATTGATCCAACCCGAACCTGCTTAATCCGACTCAATTGCCACTCACGTGGGGATTTAGGTGCTCAATTCACATGCCCTTCAGATCCACAGAAGAAACAACCCTTCTTCTTTTCTTTATTTGGCTCTGATCCAGTTATCGGTTTCTTGTCCTTAATGGGCTTCTTCTGTGAACTTGCAGTTGCAGCATTTGAATTGGCCTTTCATTTCTGTTTCCCTTTTCCCTTAGAGATAGAAGCAATGTTTGCACTTTCACTCTTGTCCGACTTCAACCTCTCTTCCTCTTGAACACAGTGTGAGATGAGTTCATTAGCTGTCCATGATTCCTTTTGACAGTTATAACACCTTAAACAGTCCAAATGACGTAGGAAGAGAGTTAAGGGCCAAATAGACTAGCAAATCATCTAATATATCTAGCTTATGTCCCTTCAGTTTTGAACCGGTATGCTTCATTTCAAGAATGTGCTCCTTGACATTGCTCTTACCATTATACTTCATTGTGCAGAGTTTGTTTAATAGAATGCCTAATTCAGCCTTCTCATTCCTGACAAACCTTTGCTCAAGTTTCTTAAGATAGTTTTTAGCAAGAGTGGAATCAGAAATTGGTCCCCTAAAACTTTTAAAAATGGTCTTTTGTATGACCTAGAGACACAAGCGATTTGACCTCATCTACCGTGCATGTGCAAGTTGTTCCTTTTCAGGACTATTTTCGATTGGCACAAATGGTTTCGCCTCCTATAACACTATGTCCAGGTCAAGGCACCCAAGGATAATCTATAGATTATCTTTCCAATCCTTATAATTAGAACCTATCAGCATTGGAATGTTATTGATGCCGGCTATAAAAATCAAAAGTAATTAATTTCCTTTACAACAGTATAGATTCCAAAATTTAAATTCATATATGGATATTAGCGCCATATAAGTTAAGAAAGTTAGTGGCAAATCAAAAAAGAAAAAAAGAAAAATCTGAAGAGGAATATAAATTTCCATATTATTAGCGCACAACAGAAATCTTAATTTCCAAACCAAAATCAAAATTTCCAAACAGAAATATAAATTTTCATGTTATTAGCGCACTAATAGAAATCTGGTTCAACTAGAATAGGCTCTCATACTAATTGATAGTAAATTAATTCATGCATAACCATACCACAAATCATAAATCTTAGATTTACCATAATCCTCTAGTGAACCTTTAATATTTGATTCTAAATTACCTTAGTTTATAGCTATGATCTTCCAAAGAAACACAATCATCGGTGATCACTGGAAGCCTTTAGATATCTAACTAATCCCTCTCAAGTCCGATGGAGAGAGCAAGAGAGACGGCAACGGCAATCTTTTTTCTACACAAGGAAAGACACCCAAATCACAAGTTCTTGATAGAAAAACCCCATCTCTAATTACTCAAGATCAATATCTATTTATTAGAGAAAGAGATAGAGAGATGGAAGTAGAGAAAGGATTAGAATTCGAAGAGAATGAGCCAAACCTATAACCTATTTTCCTCATTGGATCCTTAGTGGGTCTAAATTTAGAAGTTGCCTATATTATTTCCTTATTTACAGAAATTGCCATATTTAATTGTGTTCCCTAGGGACCAATAGTATAATTATATTATTTTCAAACTTTATATAATTTAGACCCTCATTAAATCATAAAGTTATTAAAACGCATTCTACATATTAAAGGCCTCACTCCTCATGGCACATATTAAACCCAATAAATAATACTTAATTTGATCACTTCATAACGGCTCTTATTAGATATTTGATAGTTCATTATTTAATATATATTTATATCACATATAAGCCCATTTATATTGTAATTAATTGAAATTAATTCCAACACTTCCAAGAAACTTGGGGACTAGTCAAGAACAAAATTGAAAGTCAATATTTTTGTACGAAGAAAGGAGGATCAAGAGTATCATTGCTTTTTATCTTTTAGATACTTTTTTTAGCCTCTTTATTTAAATAGTTAGAGATGAAATAGGCATCTCTTCGTAATAGGAGCCACCTCATTCAAAATGGCAACCTTTGGACCAAATAGAGCCATTTTTTCAATTAAGAATAATTGCAAAGTCATTCAAACAAATTTTGAATGTTAGATTTTGCTCTCGAAAAAATTCTATTTGAGCGGATCATTCACGTTCAAACGAATTTAAATCCCGTTCAAATGGATTTCTAATAGTATTCCTGCAATACTATTTTTTCAATAAAACAATTCTATTTATGTATTTCTTTTGTATTATTTAAGAAAATACCCTACACAAGTTGCTCACTCAACCTGGAAGCGAAGGTTACCTCACTGGTGAATTCCTCTCAACATTCTTGGCTAGTTTTTTGCCCATCATTGCAAGATTCACTAGACTTTGTCCCTCCCTAGCCGGCCAAAAACCTCTCTACTGGCTCTTGTTGCTATGAAAACACATCATGTCTTGTGGCAGGCGTCTCTTCAATACTTTACTCGCTATAGAGCCCTAGTGAGGCCAATTGCTCTCAATTAAATGTGCCTATATTGTAGGTACAAGTGCTAGTCCAAGTGTCGTGCCCTCCTTTTATTGTTCTACCTCTAAAGGCAATCTATTTTAATGATCCGACGAGCCTAGCTTTCCTCCTCCTCGTCAATAAGGAATCAACAAATATATTCCCTATCAGAGTGAATCTTCTCGAGACCACTCCTAGATCCACGATTAGCCCCTCCACCTATGGTATCGACACTCAGCTGTCGCCATCCACATGTCCCCTATCTACCTAGCAATTAATGCACCCTATGCACCTGTAGTTACAACAACCTATCACGTGAACTCCACTAGCAAAATCTTAACTCCAAAAAAAAAAAAAAAACCTAAACCCTCTCTTTCTCACATACGTCCTCTCAATCCACCACAAAGCCATCCTCTTCCCTTATCAAAAGTAAAGGTTCTCCTCTTCACTCTACCTCCCAACAAAGAGAAAGTGGGTCTGGACCTTCGCCCTAAATTTAAGCACTTCTCACATGACCCTTTATCTTCAACAAATGCACCTCATTGCCTAGCCAAGCATGAGATTATTGTCCTAGAATTGTTGCATGTGTGAAAGTTCAGCGATAATCCAATACCTACATAACTTTCTCCATATCTCAAGAGTCAACATTATCTTCCTCAATGAAACTTAACGTGATGGAGCAAAGTCTGATTGTGATTTTTTGTCCCTGAAGTACCCCCAATCAAATACATGTACCCACATGTAGGTGAAACTCACGTGGTTTCCTATTGGTCAATATTTCTATATAATATACAAGATAAAAACTAATATTTTCAAAAATAACACAAGCAAAAAGAAGTCCAAACTATCTTGGGCCACAACAAATGTCAAGGTATTGGTGCTATATCTCCAATGCTCTTTCTATTAAAAATGCCCTACACCATTGGATTTGCATTGTTAATGTAACAACCCAACCTGAAAAGCAAATCTATTATGGGCACAACATGGCTGACTACACTGTGGCCGACCTCATGTCCATGCAATTGCACGGGGCATGGGGGTGCCACGCACCCCCTAACGCTGCTACTATAACCAAATGGCTATGGCGGGCCATAGTGCTGCCTCTCTCTCCCTCTAAATATCTCTTTCGATCTCTCTCTCTCTCTCTCTCTCTCTCTCTCTCTCACGTCCAATGGCCTACCGTCGCCATCGCCGTCCTTGGAACCCACTGCTACCACCTCTACTGAGCGTTGGTGAGCCTCCTCCCTTCTCCTTTCTCTTTCTCTCTCCTTTTCTTCCTCATTCTCTCTCGGGTTCGTCGAAATCGAGCTGCCGACTGGCCAGCAGTGACGGAGCCCCTCCCTGCCGGCCCAGCTCTCCTCCCTCTCGTCCTCTCTGTCTCTTCTCTTCTTCCTTTTCTTCCTTTCTTCTTTCTTTCTTCTTCTTTTTCCTCGGTTTCTCCTCCTCCTCTTTCTACAACAATGCTGGGCTCGGCCTAACACTGTATCAAGCAGTGCTGGGCCTAGCCCAGCACTTGTGGTAATGCTCTTTTTATTAATTTTATTTTATTTTTATTTATTTAGGTATTTTCTTTCTTAATTAATGCAAATAGATTATTTAGACATTAATTATTTTATTAATAATATATATTCATCAATATGATTGTTATTAATTACAATTAGTATAATTAATGATTAATTGTGTCATAAGCTATTACTTTTAAATATAGGTAATACTTATATTTATTTAGCTATATTTCTATTAGATTAATAGATAGATTTGAAATTATAATCATTAAATTTATAGAAGTATACTAATACTCTTATGATATACATTTTAAGAAATTTTAATAATTCATTATATATTATTATTTTGTAACAAATGAAATACCAGGCTTATTTATTTATTATTTTATAAAAAAAAAAGAATACATAGTCCCTAATTAATCAAGATAGGGTGAGAACAACAGCTTAGTTATAATTAGATTTTTAATCTATATTTATATGTTTATATATAATTATAATTATATATATAACTATATATTTAGTCTTTTATTTTATTTTATAATGTCATTCTTAGACTATTTTATCTAAAAAATAGCACCCCTTTTATTCTTATTTCATATCTAACCTTTTATAATAATAGTATATTCTTAACATTAGACATTTATTTATAATATAAATCTAGCTAGTTATAAAGATACTTAAAAATTCTAAAACCTAATAAATCATCATATATTACATGAATGAATTTTAATTAGATAAAAGGCTAATTTTATGTCATCTAAATATTTTCAGATCTCGAACCCCTTATGTGAAACCCCATGGATCTTGTTAGTGATGGTTGACCCTCGATTGACAGACTTGAGGGATACTTATTTTGTATCTTCTGATTAGATTGTGAGTAGTCTTATTCTCTAGACGCATTTCTTAAATTAGGATATATTATATAATTATGTATATGCATGTTTTGGCCTCCAGCATAATTATATGACTTTATCTAGATATGATTTTAGTTAAGTATATTTTATCATGCATTTGATTATATTGATTTGGAATATGAATATATTGGTGATATATAGAGATGATTAAAGATGACTATGTTGTTATGAGTTTATGATTCGAGATGATCTTTAGCATAAGTATGCATGTGATAGACTAGTATGGGAATACATGTGTTAGAAACAAGGTTAGAGACTACATTGCATCATTTTTGTAACGCCCCCGCCCTGCACGGCACGTGCACGCCCACGCGCCCACACAGCACGCGTGGCGCACGCGACAGGTCGGGCGGGGCCCGTCACGCACGGATACACTTCTGTGCACATACAATCATGACATCATCAAATAACACCTGCTAACATATCCATGATCATATAATCCATCACCAAATAAATCATACTCTTAACCAAATAAACCTGTTAGTATATGAATATCAAAGTCCACAATAATATACACTAGACCGTCACATAATCTGGCAGGACCCACACAGGCCACAACAAACCATCAAGATACAATTAAAATAACTAATACAAGGGTACACTATGATTCGACCTGTATTATACAAATCATCGTCTAATACAAAAGAGTACAAATATCAAATATTGGTACAACTCAATTTCTATATAAACTATCATCTATACCGTCTCGCATCTATAGCTCACCTCATCATCGTTCTAAAATATCTTCTCAAGTCGCTATCACGTATCGCAAATCTGAGGGGTTAGAAAATAAATAAAGAGAGTCATGAGCAAAAGGCTCAGTGAATAGACCTTACCCCGAATCAGTGAAGCCAAACAGAGAGTAAATCATGTACTGGATAATATGAATCAGAAAGCAATATGATGTCATGTATGAACATATATATATATGTATCCTCAATGACATATATATGAATGAAATCAGTTCTCATGAATGACCATATTATATCCTCAACCGAAATTATATAACATGATGAAATTACCATATAACATCACCGAATATAACACCATATCATGTATAACAATTATGATCCAATGATACTAGTCACAACAATGATGATGCATGATGCATGCCAACTACTAGATAATCATATATGTCAGAGCCAGATATAATTCACATATCTCTTACTATCACAATCATCCGTCTCAACTCTGAATATCATCCACCATGCTGGACTACGGTACCCGGCTCCAAACTCGATACACATCATGTCACAAGCTCAGAGCATACCCTGTCATACGCTAAGAGTATCTCTATAGATAAATCATACTCTGCCATACGCTAAGGGTATCTCTGAAGAAAGTAATCATACCCTGCCATATGCTAAAGGTATATCAATGATAGTTGTACCCTGTCATACGCTAAGAGTACAACTATCAGCCATCACCATACTCTGCCATACGCTAAGAGTATGTCCAGTACCAGTCCGGACCAGATACCGTTCCAACCATCACATCACATCACATCACATCACATCACATCACATACACATATACTTTTATGATTTCCTATACATGATAAATCATATGCATATATCCAGTACGACAACAGATCATACAACTCAGGAATTTAGGTGGTAAAGAAGCCGAGAGAAAAATGATGTAATGCAAACTCCAACCATGTATCTAACACATGCATACTCATGCTAATCTATCACATGCATACTCATGATAGAGATCATCCCGACATAAAACCATAATAGCATAATCATCTCCAATCATCTCTATATATCACCAATGTACTCATATCCCAGATCAGTCTGATCAAATGCATGATAAAATATATGCTCGACTGAAATCATCTCTATATAAAGTCATATAATCATGCTGGAGGCCAAAACATGCATGTACATAATATATAATAAATCCTAATTTGAGAAAGGGATCTAGGGGATAAGACTACTCACAGTCTGATCAGAAGATACAAACCACGCATCTCTCACGTCCGTCAGGTAACCGAGTGATACTCATCGCTAGCAAGATCCACGGGGTCTCAAATAAGAGGGTTCGGAGTCTGAAAATATTTAAATAATATGATGTTAGCCGTTTATCCCATTTAGAATTCATTGGTGTAAAATATAATAAATTATTTGATTTTATTAAATAACTTGATATACCTTATATATATATAATTATGATAACCTTATTCAATTATATGGCAATTATTACTTTTACTTAACTAGTTACTAATCGTACATATATTAATTATTATTCATAAATATAAAAATGATTATCTGAGCTCAGCATTTTATTGCATAGAAAATAATATATAATAATAATGATAAGTTGCTAGAAACACATTGTATACTCAAATGTATTAAATATATGCATGTATAAGCATACATAAACATTAATAGAAACTTATAAAATTTAATTATTTTTAATAAAACTAACTATATAAAATATAAGATTATTATCTATATGATTACATGTATTAATCTAATAAACAGTGGTTATACTATATATAATCATATGCAAGTACTTATAATTATAATTAATAAATTATTATACTAATAATACTTAACTAATACTTATGCTAGAGAGTATAAATTATTAAAATAATCTATCATCTAGATAACTGATTCACCTAAATTTTAAAAACTAAATCATATAATTAATATAAACAAATTAAAAAGGGAGCAATCCCTTGCCACAGTGCTGGTCTCGGCATTGTCTGCTACAGTGCTGGGCCGAGCCCAGCACTATTGCAGAAGGGAAATAGCTGAGGAAGATGAAGAAGAAGAAAGAAGAAGGAAGAAAGGAAGAAGAAGAAGAAGAGAAGAAAAGAAAGGAAGAAGGGAAGAAGGAGGAGGGAGGTGTGGACCCGGGCCGGCGGGGAGGGCACCGGCAGCTGGTGGCCAGCCAGCTGCCGGCCTCTCGCCGGTGGCTCGGCTGCGACGGGCCCGAGCCCAAGGTAAGAAAAAGAGAAAGAGAGAGAGAGAGAGAGAGAGAGAGAGAGAGAGAGAAGAAGAGAGAAGAAGAGAGAGGAGGAGAAAGAGCTCACCGGCGCTCGTGGAGGTGGCGGCGGCGGCGATAGTCCGGCCTCGGCGAGAGAGAGAGAGAGAGAGGTTTAGAGAGAGACCAAACGGGAGAGAGAGAGAGAGAGAGATTTAAAGAGAGAGGGAAGACGGTGAGGGGGGGGCGGTTTGCGGCGGCGCCGGGGCCCGCCGCGGCCAGCTGGTCGCAGCCCATTGGCTGCGGCAGCGGCAGCGGGCACGTGGCGCCCCCACCACGCAAGCTGCATGCGCAGCTTGCATGGGCACGAGGCCGGCCACAGTGTGGCCGGTCGCGTCGTGCCCAGAATTTTTTTTTTTTTTTTTTAAGATTGGGTTGTTACAATTTTCCTCTTGACTTTCTTACCACATAAGTTCCTGATATATATGACTTGTTATATTACTGGATAAAATACATATGATTTGTCATTTAGAAGGAAAGTATGAAATTTGATTGATATGATAGTTAATAAAAAGCGTGAGGATACTCGAGTGGGTGTGAGAGTTAGGACGTGCTTGGTGAATGATTGATCACTCAACTTAGTCGCAATCTTTTGGAGTTACATCCGAGATCGTTAGTCTATGTGCGTAGCAGATATTCAGATACATGCCATTTGAAAGAACATATGTGGCGAGCTATCTTCACGTAGTTTCTATCAGCTAAAAGGGTGCCTGGTTTGGATGAATGTTGATACCCTTAACAGATGGCAGGATATGGTTATGATTGAGATATTTTTTGTGGACGACAAAGTATGCTTTAAGCTTTCGGGCATGATATTAAAACCAGGTACTAGGTGTTGATTGTGCATAGTGTTCTGGTATGATGATATTTTTTAGAGTCGATATTGATAACTAAAATACTAAGAAATACAAATGATTTTATTATCATTAGATATACCTGATTATCGAGTAGTCATTATGCATTATATATGGTTATATTTGATATCATAACATGGTCATGGTCGGCATGTATCATATATGTCATATTTGAGAGAATTATGATAATGTTATGATATGGAGGTTTGTTATATATTATCGAGAATTATATAATTTGATAAGTTATAACATGATATCTATCATACATTTATACATTATTAAGAATACATTTATATACTCATTCATAACATGATACTCCTATGTGATTCATATTATCTAGTATATGATTTACTTTTTATTTGACATCCCTGATTTGAGGTAAGGTCTATTCACTGAGTCTTTAGCTCACGATTCTCTTTATTTTTTTTCTAACCCCCTTAGATATGTGGTACATGATAGTGACTTTAGATATCCTAAGGAAATATTTAGAATAATAATGAGATGAGCTATAGAAGCGAGATGACATAGATGATAGTTTATATGAAAATTAAATTGTACCATTATTTGATATTGTACTACATTGTATTAGACGATAATTTTATATAATACATGTCGGATTATATTATACTTGTGTACTAGTAGTTATAAGTTGCATCTTGATGGTTTGTCGTGGCCTGTGCGGATCCTACTAGATTGTGTAGTGGTCTAATGCATATTATTATGTATTTAGATATTTATATATTAACAGATTTATTTAGTTAATAGTATAATTTATTTGGCAATGGATTATGTGAGCATAGGTGTATCTATGCATGGCATTCTCGCTCGTCCTGTCATGTGTGCCGCGCATGCTGTGTGGGCGTGCACGATCTTGTGCCAGATAGGGGCATTACAGTTAATATGTTATGTCCTCTTTGTAAGAATGAGCCAAAACTTACTGATCATTTACTCCTCTCTTGCCCTTGGGCAAGAGCCCTATGGTCTACTTATAAGCTAGCTACAAAGCCAGACATCCTCCCCACCAATCTCTTTGCTTGGATCTCACCATTAGCAACTTCGCCAAGCTTGCAAACTTGCCATACTACTTTGGGATCATGTAGTATATCTGGAAATCTAGGAACACCAAGCTATTTAAGAATCTCGATGTCTACCCTTTGTCCATCATTAGGAAGGCTAACTCCCTCTTAGATAGTGACTGGTTAAGGCTGTCTATAGTTGAGCACCTCTTATCATTGATGCAAGGTTGTCCAAAAGATTTGCAAACTCTCCTAGCTCATCCTTCCCTCACCCCTTGGTTTCAAACCTAGTTAGCTTGGTTGATGCCCACTGGACAAGAGGTTACATGGTAGGTATAGGGCTGGTGGTTTCTATCAGAGATAGTTCCTCCGATAAGGGCTAGCATGCAAGGGAGGGTATCGCTCTATTGCATGGTCTTAAAGAACTTATTAGCATGCTAGGAAGCAACAAGGCTGGACTCTTTAGTGATTCTCTTATGATTATTAAGTGGATCAACGGGTTAGTTGACTCGGTGTACTGGACAATTGCTCCTTTGATTCAGAAAGCTTCTATGTTGATATCTCTTAACCTGGCTATCCATGTTCACTTCACCAGTAGAAGCAATAACTTGGTAGCCCACAGTCTAGCAGAGTTTGCTTTCTGACACCAAGTTTGTAATATTTGGTGTGGACCTTCTTTGGAAGTTTTAATGTATCTTGATTTTTTTAATAGTTTCTAGTCCAAGGAGAAAAAAGAAAAAAAAATACTTGTATGGATTTGGAGTTGAGTATGCAAGAGATGGTATTGCAATATGGTTAAGTTAGAGTATATTAAAATTCTGTTGGAAATTAAGTAGTGCCTTTTAGCTGTCTGAGAGATAATTAGTCCTGGAGATAAACGAGTGACTAGGATGTCCTTTTTGTTTGTTGGTGGCTTTGGTCGCGCCATGTGTCACACCAAAATCAAAGTTGAGGACATGGTTCTTAGGAGTGATTGACCAAACTAGCCATGTTCTAAATTTTTTTTACCAAAATAGATTACCCATTAAATTTACAACCAAAAGGGGTCTGTTTTGTAGTCCTAACTAAACATTGAACTCATATGTGTTTTACATTTTTTACACAATCATTGATTAGTTTGATGTTTTTACCTGACACTAAAATAAGAAAGATTTCAACATTTTATTTATAGGAATCCATTTAAGTTAGTCTTTCAGCAAAACCTAAATTAAAATTTTATTTTTACATAAAAATGTTTATCTTGTTAGCATTTTTTACCCTAGAGGTAAAAATGTGAGTTCATCGTTTTTATAGGAATATAGTAAAATAAACCCTATTTGGTAATAAGTTTGATGAGTAACCTATATTGGTATATAAAGTTTGAAACATGACTCCTTTGGTCAAAATCTTTAGTTCTAAGTGATTATTGCTAACCTTGATGGTGCATAGATTGGCGGTGAAGAGGGTGAGTTTGAACTTTAAAGAGAAGGGTAAGTCGTGGCTTTGATTCACTCAACTCTCTCACTGCTATCCCTAATTATTAGCTGTCCCACTCTTGGATTTCGAATTCTACTCTTGATCAGATTTACAAAATGGCTAGGAAATTTCTTTGGGAGAAGAGCAAGGATAAGAAGGGGATCCATCTCATTAATTGGAAAGTTGTAACTAGATCTAAACCTGAGGGGTGCCAATATTAGAAATTTAAGACCGACTAAAATGACAATGATTGTTCAAAATGTTTTTAAATTCTTAACTAACTCCTTAGTTTTCTGAATGGCTTTAATGAAAATAAATATGGGGCCCTTGACCCCTGGGTCGTTAAGGCCAAGCTCGGGTTCTCGTGGGCCTAGCAGGCTCTGTGGTTTATAATCTCAATATGGACATTTGACACCTTGTTGGCCAAGGTGATGGAATCAATATCCTAAATGACTCTTGGATCATTGTAGTTCTAGTAGCTATAATTTCAACTTTTGTGAATTTTAATCTTATTAACTCCTCCATGACTGCTAAAGACTTTATGGTTATGATTGTTGGGATTCTTTCTTACTGATCGATGGTTTTGATAGCCCTTTGGATTTTGAGATCCTAAAAATGAAAATTGGGCAGGCTGTGGGCCGTTGGATTTGGTGGTTGGGCCTTAAAAGGAAGGCCACCGTGGGCTCTATATACAAGTTTTTGAGGCCTAGGCTCGACTTAGATTCTGATGGATCTGAATGGAGAAGGTTATGCAAGCTCCAAGTTACTCCTAGAGTTCCCCTCTTTAACTGGAAAGCTATCATTGTTGGTTTGCTACTAAAGTTTAGGGGGTGATAACCTTAGGTGTCTCTTTTAATTTGGATCCTAATTTATGATTGGGCTCTGATATGGGGTGACATTGATAAATTTAAAGTTATTGTGGCTATTGACATCTGGATGATTTGGAAGGCTTGTAATCAACTCAATTTTCAAACATTAGATGCAAGACTGAAGCTACCACCTAGCATATCCTATATATGGCCTAGGAATATTTTGATAGAAGAGTAGGAGAGCAGCTTGAAGAGATGGTGAAGCTGATACTGTTGAGTGGGAAAGACATTTAGTTGACACTCTCAAATCAATGTGGATGGTGCTTTAGATCCTTCTAAGCACAAGGTGAGAGTTGGATTGCTAGTTAGGGATCACTCTAGCTCTCTTAACTTTTTTCTAGTGCGAAACATATGATCTATGACTCTCTGCTTCAAGTGGAGGCCTTGGCTATGCTTCATACATTGGAATGTGTAGTAAGTAAACAGGTGGCCAAAGTGATGTTTGAATCTGTCTCAAAAATCATTGTTAGAGTTATTAGCTGCCCTAATGAAAGGCCGTGGTGCATCCGAAATATCGTGGCTCAGTGAAGGGATTTGATATCGTTTTTTCTAATTGGGCAGCTCATAGGGGTAAACTAAGTAATTTTTCGTACCTTGAGAAGGGTGAGTTATCCCTTCCTCATGACTAGTACTGTATTCTCCATTTTGAACTTTCGAATGAGTCATAATAAATAGCTAAGTTAGTGGTCCTCTTTTTTAATCCAAAAAAAAAAACAGTTGCTTGTGCTTAAATTCTTTATACTAATTCTTCTAGTAATGAAAACATTCAGAATTTATGAACGTTGCAAACATATAGAGATTGACCTACTATAGCTACCAGGTTTCAATTATATTTGTTAGATCTACCCTTGTTCTTTTTGGCACTCGCTTTTCCATTTGGACTTTTATTAATCAAAGAGACAGATTAAGGAAATAAGAAAAGAGACGAGAGCTTGAAAGGAATTCAAATATGGGTAAAAGAGAGAGTAAGAGGAATTGAACAAGAGATCAGGGATTAAGGCTAGTATATTTTGCTCTTTTTTTTTTTCCTCTACCAGATCAAATCATTGTCCATCACGCCAATAGTGAGAAGCAAAGGAGGTATCTACGTCTCACCCCCACCATTTTTTTTTTCAGAGCTTCACTTCGATATTAAGCGTTAATAAAGAGTGTAAATGTAATTCAAATGTAAATGAATATGCAGCCAAATAGGTTAGTTTTAAACTTATGATTTGAAGTAGGTCACTTTTAATCTATCCAAGAAGGTGGTATGTAGGCTATGCTGAAGTGGCTTCATTTCATGTAAGTTACCTAATGCTAGTTTCAATTAGCAGTCACATTAATGATTTCAATCAAACTAAATCATGAACTCCGACAGCGGTTCATATGGATACATCCAACATTGCATCACGTCAGTTAAAATCTTTACTTGATTCGCTAATAAGCTTCAATTAACTACTCGACAGTCAATTAAGGTAGATAACCATATAAACTTCTTACAATCCAAATATAATTCTTATTCAACTTCCTTGATGAAGTTAAAAAGTTTGTTACCTCTAAATATGAAGCATATCTCTAGCTTTACTAGTATAATTTTACTGTCTATTTTGATGATTTAATATAACAATACTAAAAACAGTCATACAACAATGCTTGCCTATCATTAACAAACACTCCCTCGTGCCCCAATTAACTTCCTACATGAACAAGGGAAGTGTGAGGGCACGAGGCACCTCATGTGTAAATTAAATTATGTGCATTGTATTATAAAAAATATATGTTTAAAATAAAGCATAAGCATACTTAACTTCTAACTTAATTATTATTACCAAAACTAACTTTTTTTTTTCTCAAATGTCAAATGGCCCATCGTAACTCATTTGAATTTTTTAAGTGCAAGAAGCATTTGAAGAAAAGAATGGGAATATCGTACCAGCAGCAAGAGCGGTATCCTCACCTTTTGAATCCGCTACTCCGATCCTTCCCCTCTTTCTCTTTCCCCTAGGGTTTCGATAAAAAAAAAAAAAACTAGGGTTTTGAATCACCCTCTCCTCCTTCCTCTTCGCTTCTCCGCCGCCTCCTCCGTCTCCTCCATAGTATCCCTCCCTTCTCATATCTATGGCCGAGCCCCTCTCCTGCTCCTCTATCGCAAAGCGCCTCGCCTCGTGCAACCGGTCCGCCCGAGACCGTGCCGTTCGCTCCCTCTCCTCGTTCCTTCCCTCCTCGTCCTCCTCCTCCGTCTCCGACGCCGACCTCCTCAAGCTCTGGAAGGGGCTCTTCTACTGCTTCTGGCACTGCGATAAGCTCCCTGCCCAAGCCGACCTAGCTGGCCGCTTCGCAGGAATCCTATCCTCCTCCGGCGCCGTCGGCGACCCTTCCCTTGCGGTTAGATTCTTCGACTCCTTCCTCGTCACCATCCGCCGTGAGTGGTCTGGCATCGACTTCCTCCGCCTCGACAAGTTCTACCTCCTCAACCGCCGCTTCCTCCGCCACCTCTTCCTCCTCCTCAAGAGCCGATCCTGGGATCCCGATTTATGTATCCGCTTCGTTTCTATCCTCTCGGAAAGATCGCTTCTTGCAGCCGATAAGTTCCCCGCGCAGGGCGTTAATTACCACATCGCCGAGAGCTTCCTGGACGAGCTCAAGGAGTTCCTCCCGGTAATGCCTGAAACCCTAGATTTGCTGTTGAAACCATTTTTTGATGTTATGGAGAAATCGGCAGATAAGGTTTTGGTGAACAAGATCAAGGTGAACTGTTTCGACCGATTGCTTGAGAACGGCAAGGAGCTGCTGAGGATGGAGAAAGATGAAGAACAGTTGGAGCCGGGGAGTGATGTCGAGAATTTTGGGAAGATTGCATTGGTGATGAACTTCTCGAAGAAGTTCTTTGACATGGCATCTGCTCCAGATACTGTGCAAGGGAACAGGAAGGTCTTGTTTGGTTTGCATGATTGTTTTTTGAAATTGGAGAAGGTTTTGGAGAAGTCTGGAGTTCAGGTTTCTATTGAGAATGTGGAGAATGGGAGTTTGGAGAATGGCCCTGAAACGATGGTCTCAGAGAATGGTGAGAAATTAGATGAGAAACTGCCCAAGAAGACTAAGAAATCAAAGAAAGCATTGGACGACAGTGAAAAGAAGTCCAAGAAGAAAGCAAAGAAAATATTGGATGGCAGTGAGAAAGACTCTATGATAAATAAAAAGAAGAAGAAGAAGAAGAAGAAGAAGGCCCTGGATTTAGTCGCTGATGATAGTGCCGCTGCACCAAGCGTTGATCCAAGCAGCAACGATGAAGAAGGTAACGGTGATGGAGATGAGCTGGAAATCCCTGACACAATTACATTCGATGAGACTGTGATCTCTAATCTTCAGAAGCAGTTTGAGAAGGCTGCTGCAGAAGCTGGAATGGGAAATGGAATCTTGAATTCGGTCCTAGCAACCCCAGTTAATGGTGCTGTAGTTAAGAAGAGGAAACGAGCAAAGAGTGAAGATAGGCAGGCTATTCTTGACGGGGATAACGTAGATGGCCGAAGCACTTCTGGGAAGACTAAGGATAACAGTGTTAAGAAGGTTAGGTTTTCAATGAAGAGTAATTTGGTTTGGAAGCCACATAGTCCTATGCCTCCCCAAAGTTTGAGGTTGCCACCATCTGCCACTCCCAGAGGCAGTGCACTTAAGAAAGGGGTTCTACCTGGACCCATCAAAGAAACCCCTCCAGGTGCAAAGAAGTCTAAGCTGAAAGCTAGCTCTGCAAAGAAGACCAGAAAGGGTTCAAAGAGTCCTTCCTCTGCCGTCAAGCGCCTTCGGAAGTTACAGAGCATGTCAGTGTGAACCGGCATCCATATGATGGTTATCTCTCCATCCTTTTAGAGTTTGGATTTCTTTACTTAATTTGTTTCTGATAACTTGTAGCTTAGTCTTGCAGTTTATTTGTTTTTCTGATTCTTCGAGTCATCTTATTCTAAATGCTTGTCACTTCCAGATTAATCATGACATATTTTGTGTTACATGCTCTTAGCTCCTATATTGTAATCATGGTATTGTACTGTACCTCAAAATGGACAACCATATGTCTGGTTCAACTTCTCAGCTTTGGTTCTTTTGACACGTCTGCTTCTCTTATGTTCATTTGTTTCTTTTATGTATCATGATCAATTTACATACTGGTCTTTACAGAGTTTTCAGGTATATTTTTTCATCTATCTAAGAGGACAACAGGGGCTGAATCTTTAACTGTGAGTTGCTTGGTAATTGGTATTTTATTTGGATTACTATTTTCGACATAGTTAATGTTTCCATTGGATTAGAAATTAATGAAATGCTGGTAAAGTTTCAGAGAGCACAATAGAGATATATAAGAATTTCTGGATTAGTTGGTAGTATATGTTCTTTCTGCGATAATTTGTTGTCAGATCAACTGTACTTTCTAGGTATGTATCAGTCAGAGAAACAGAAAAACAGGAGGGTTATCAACATATAAAACCCGTTGATCCCAACCTTCTTAAAGATGTTAAGTGTGTGTCTGCTTGCTCGAAGTAAATTACGTAGAATCACGAGAACCCCCTCGTAGCTATCCCCTCCACTCTGTTCCAGTGGTTCCAACCGGTTAATGATGAACTAGGCAACTATTAGGTGCTAACTTGGGCAGTTAATTTAACTCGTTGTTCGTGAACAACTTGTGTTTAGGTTGAAATTTTGTTTAAGAGGTCGACTCACTTGTTTAATAAATGAACTAAATACGAGCCAAAATTGAAATATAAATTTGCAAACACAGATTATATATAGTCTTTATATCCAAGTCTAATGGTTGAAAGTTTATTACTGGTTATTAAGTATTCTAGTCCGTGTTTAAGCTAAGTTAACTCGTTGAGCTCCAAATGAGCGTAGCATAGTATGCCAAACACGAGCTTAAGATATTTCCCCTCGATTTCTAGCTTGGCTGCTCGTATTCAAAGCTTTCCATGAGAAAGACGGAGCTTGCCCGCGTTCGGCTTTGCTGATACCCTCGTGGTATCTAAAATAAAAGATTGGACAGAACCTTGTTCAGGCTTGCCTAATTCAAGTGCAGGAGCAGACTTGACAATGTAATTTACTTTCAAATGTTGACAACCCTTGCAAGGGAGTGCTCAGGCTTATCGTATTGAATCAGAAAACTAATCCCCCATATTAGGGGTTTTGTTTAACTAAATGAGTAGTAAACCTCATCTTTTATATATTTTTAATCCAACACCTGCAATATACATAATATCACAGGATACTACCTACTTAGGGTGTATTTTGGACAATTAATGTCCTTGTTTCTGTGTCTTTCTTGCCCTATTATTTGCTTTGCTGTCCGAAATTTCATGTAACTAATTTTCCTGGAGTAAAAATGGCTGAAAAGCAACAAGCCAGTGAGTCACAACAGACAAAGTCAAAATTGTTCTGCTAGGGTTTCAACTGCTCCTTGTGTGTGCGTTTCATCTTTGTCATGAGGGAAGCTTTTGCTTCTCCTACCTCGACCCTGCCACAACCTCTTGATCCTAGCCCTGAGCGTTGAGCAATAACAATGAGGTGGGTGGATGTCACCACCAAAGACAACCAGCTAATCAACTCCTAGCATGCCTTGGCGCTTAGCACCTGGGCTCAAGTTGCGAAACAGCCCTATAAATCTACGACAAAAACCTAGACCTTGAATGATACTAAGCCCCCCATTCTTGAACTAATCATGGTGGATTCTGAAGAATGCTTAGAAGTTGATCCGAAAGTGCTGCAAAGTAGTAGAGAGGAATGGAAATACGGGCTCTATGGTAAGTTCCTAGGTAAGCCTGTCCCCATTAGAATTTTAAGGAACATTTGAGTTAAAATTTGGTCGGTCTCAACCCCTTTCCTTGCATTCGATGTGCAATCGGGTTTCTACCTGTTTTGGCTTGCATAGGAAGACGACATGATTGGGTTCTAACTGAAGGACCTTGGTCCATTAGGGATTAGGTGCTAAACCTAATTCCTTAGAAGTTGGATTTTCAAGTGGAATAGGAAGTCATCAAATCGGCCCTAATAGGGGTGAGATTTGTGGATTTATCAGCGGAATATTGGAGGATCGAGATCGTAACCAATATTGCCGCTAAGTTCGGCAAGCCGCTAACAATCAATGACACCACAATGTCTAGAGCTCGCAATCGGTATGTCAGGATATGTATAGACCTTGACTTGTCCAAGCCTCTAAGGCAAGCCATTCCAATGGGGGTGGGACATAGAGAGCTTAATGTTAAATGTATGTGCAAAGATCTATTGAAATTTTGTTTTGCCTATGGTAGGATAGCCCATGGTGTTTCAAACTGTCTTGACTCACCTAAGCGTAAAGCACCAGGGGAGATAATGAGGGTTGCTAGCCCCAGCAGGATGAAAGCCACCGATACCAGTTTTAACTTGGATTCCAATGAGGTGGTAGAGGCCGATGAGCTGCTATATGGACCTTAGTTACGGGTGTCTCGTGACGACCATCAAGGTGACAGGGGTAAGGCCAACTTAGGCTGTGGTGGTGGCATCACTGGTTATGCCGAGGTCGCTCTATGCTAGTTGCCTCCCTTAGACTTTCGAGGGTCCACGTGCGAGACCTGTGGGCTAGACCCATGTGATTGATCTCGAGCCCACATGCTCGTGGGCTTCGTGCAAGCTAACGCATCATTATCTTGCTTGGTCTCTAGGGAATGCCTCACTAACAAGGACCTAGGAACTAGGGATGGGTCAGTCCCTACCACTCATGCCAGCAGTGCCTAGGGTAAAGAGGCACATTGGGTGTCAAATGAGCTTGGAAACCTCATCTTGAGCAACGCTACCCCACTAGATGTTGTGTTGTATGTGATACACTTAGTTAGAGTCTTTTCTTATTACATTATTTATTTATTTTTATTAAAATAAAATTTTCATAGGTTGTGTTTGAATGCGATTGGGGGCATGTTTGAACTCCTACATTAGGTTCGCAAAAATAGAGAACGCAAAATGCGTGTTCGAACGCCTACACCACGTTCACATTGACAGAGAACGTCTTTTGTGCGTTTGAACGTGATCGGTAGGAATACTCTAAAATTAGGGTTAATAATTGTTATTTTGGTTTATTGGCTAGCCTCTATAAAGGTGTGGATGATAGCTAAAATTACTATGGTATTGGATTATTGGTTTCTTGCCTCCTATCTTCTCTCTATCTTCTCTATCTTAATCTCCTTTCTCCTTCTTCACCAACCTACTATCTCTACTGTTGGTAAGGTCTTTCCTAACTTCTAATCTCCCTCGTCTGTCGAGTCCTCCCTCTTTCTTGGGATCTCGACCACTTCTTCT